>NC_091980.1:16711207-17911207 GCF_044704955.1 Pristiophorus japonicus
CTGGCCCCAGCGGCAATGAGCAGCAAAATCTGAAGCTCCGCCCGGAGACCGTCGAGAAATGGGTGGGCCTTCGCTCTGAGCGGGCCTTAGCTCTGACCAATTTCAGGCCCCAGGAACTGTAGAGGAGTAAAGAGATTTGGGAGTCCAAGTACACAAATCATTTAAAACCAGTAGGCAGGAGCAAAAAGCAATCAAAAAGGTTGATGGAATGTCTCAAGGGCTAGGACTACAAAGGGGAGGGAGTTATGCTTCAGTTGTACAGAGTCTTGGTCAGCCCCTATCTGGAGTAACTGCCTTCAGTTCTGGGCACGGTGCCTCAGGAAGGTTATATTGGCCTTTGAGCAGGTGCAGCGCAGATGCACAAGAACGATATTGGGGCTTAGCGGGTTACAGTTTGCATAAACTCGGTTTGTATCCCAGTGAGTATAGAAGATTGAGGGGGCGATCTGACCTGAAATATTAAAAGGATTTGAGAGGCTGGATCGGGAGAAAATCTTTCCTCTGATGGAGGAATCGAATGAGGCGACATACTCTTAAAATTAATACAAGGCCAACCAAGAGGGAAATTATAAGAACAGCAGAACATAAGAAATAAGAGCAGGAACAGGTCATTTGGCTCCTCAACCTTGCTCCGCCATTCAATAAGATCACTGGGATAAAATGAGTGTGAAGGGTACAGAGGGTGCGGAATTCCTAAAATGCTTTCAAGAGAACTTTTTTAGCCAGTATGTAGCAAGCCCAATAAGGGAGGGGGTGGTTCTGGATGTCGTTTTAGGGAATGAAGCTGGGCAGATGGAAGGGGTATCAGTGGGAGAACATTTTGGTGCTAGTGATCATAGTTAGATTTAAGGTAGTTATAGAAAATTACAAGGATAGACCAGGAATAAAAGTTCTAAATTGGGGAAAAGCCAACTTTGCTAAGCTGAGAGGTGATTTGGCCAAAGTGGACTGGAAATAGCTATTTGAAGATAAGTCAGTGTAGGAGCAGTGGGAGGCATTCAAGGAGGTGATCTGGAGGGTTCAGAGCAAGTATGTTCCCTTAAAGAAAAAGGGTGAGACTAACAACTCTAGAGCCCCAAGGATGCCTAGGGACATACAGGATAGGATAAAGAAATAAAGGGAAGCTTGTGACAGATATCGAGGGCTAAATACTGCAGGATCTCGAGAGGAGTATAGAAATCCAGGGGTGAAAATAAAAAGGATATTACGAAAGCCAAGAGAGAGCATGAAAAATTCTGGTGAAGAAAGATCAAAGAAAACCCAAAGATGTTTTATAAATATATTAAGAGCAAGAGGTTAACTAAAGAAAGGGTGGGGCCTATTAAAGACCATGAGGGTAATCTGTGTGTGGAAGCGGCAAATGTGGTATGGATCTTAATGAATACTTTGCGTCTGTTTTCACAAAGGAGAGGGGTGATGCAGACACTGCTATCGAGGAGGAGGAGTGTGAAATATTAGATGAAATAAACGTAGTGTGACGGGAAGTATTGAGGTTTAGTAGCTTTGAAAGTTGATAAATCCCCAGGCCCGGATGAAATGTATCCCAGGCTGTTAAGCGAAGCAAAAGAAGAAATAGCAAAGGCTCTGATCATCATTTTCCAATCCTCTCTGGCTTCAGGTGTGGTGCCAAAGGATTGGAAGACTGCTATTTGGAACCTTTGTTTAGGAAGGGAGAAAGGAATAGACCGAGTAATTACAGACCAGTCAGCCTAACCTCAGTGGTGGGAAAATTATTGGAAAAAATTCTGAAGAACAGGTTAAATTATCATTTAGAAAAATACGGATTAATCAAGGAGAGTCAGCACAGATTTGTTATGGGAAGGTCGTGTCTGACTAACTTGATTGAATTTTTTTGAGGATGTAACAAGGAGGGTCGATGAGTGTAGTGTGTTTGATGTAGTGTATATGGATTTCAGCAAGGCTTTTGATAAGGTCCCACATGGCAGACTGGTCACAAAAGTAAAATCCCATGGGATCCAGGGCAATGTGGCAAGTTGGATCCAAAATTGGCTCAGAGGTAGGAAGCAAAGTGCAATGATTGATGGGTGTTTTTGTGACTGGAAGGATGTTTCCAGTGGGGTTCCGCAGGGCTCAGTACTAGATCCCTTGCTTTTTCTGGTATACATCAATGATTTAGACTTGAATATAGGGATTATGATTAAGAAGTTTGCAGATGATACTAAAATCGTCTGTGTGGTAGATAATGATGAAGAAAGCTGCGGACTGCAGGAAGATATCAATCAACTGGTCAGGTGGGCAGAACAGGGGCAAATGGAATTTAATCTGGAGAAGTGTGAGGTAATGCATTTGGGGAGGGCTAACAAGGAAAGGGAACACACATTAAATCATCGGACACTGAGTTGTGTAGAGGAACAAAGGGGCCTTGGAGTTCATGTCCACAGATACCTTGAACATAGTAGGCCAGATTCTATGATTCTATGGCTGATATGATCTTGGTCTCAACTCCACTTTCGTGCCCACTCCCCATAACCCTTGACTCCCTTATCATTCAAAAATCTGTCTATCTCCAGCTTAAATATATTCAATGACCCAGCCTCCACAGCTGTCTGAGGTAGAGAATTCCAATGATACACGATCCTCTGAGAGAACAAATTCATAAGAACATTTCCGTTTTAAATGGACGACCCCTTATTCTGAAACTATGCTCCCTAGTTCTAGATTCCCCCACGAGGGGAAGCATCCTCTCTGCATCTACCCTGTCAAGCCCCTTCAGAACTTTATGTGTTTTAATAAGATCACCTCTCATTCTTCTAAACTCCAATGTGTATAGGTCCAACCTGCTCAACCTTTCTTCATAAGAGAACCCCTTCATCTCAGGAATCAACCTCGTGAACTTTCACTGAACTGGAAGCAATTTTTCAATGCAGTAGAGATCTGAATTCTTGCACCTAAAATGCTGTGGATGCTGGGACAATGAGTCGCATATGCCTCCAGGAGCTTGGCTAAGGTCGAGAGGGCCTACAGCATGATTGAGAAAGAGGCATTAGCGTGTGTGTTCGGGGTAAAGAAAATGCATCAGTACCTGTTTGGCCTCAAATTTGTGCTGGAAACCGAACACAGGCCCCTCATATCCTTGTTCGCTGAAAACAAGGGGCTAAATACTAATGCCTCAACCAGTATACAAAGGTGGGCTCTCGCGCTATCAGCATATAACTATACCATCTGCCACAGGCCAGGCACCGAGAACTGTGTGAATGCTCTCAGTCGGCTACAATTTTCCACCACGGGGGTGGAAATGGCAGGGCCTACAAACTTGTTGATTGTGGCGCAGCCTGCAGACTTGTTATGGTCATCGAAGCGTTTGAAAATCATAAATCACCTGTCACGGCCCACCAAGTTAGGACTTGGACCAGCCAAGATCCTCTGATGTCCCTCGTAAAAAACTGTGTACTGCATGGGAGCTGGGCCAGCATCCCCGTTGAAATGCAAGAGCTAATCAAGCCGTTTCAGTGGCTAAAGAACGAGCTGTCCATTCAGGCAGACTGCCTGTTGTGGGGTAACTGCGTAGTGTTACCCAAAAAGGGCAGGGAGACGTTCATCTCGGACCTCCACAGCATACACCCAGGTATAGTAATGATGAAAGTGATAGCCAGATCCCACTTGTAGTGGCCCGGTATCGACTCTGACTTAGAGTCCTGTGTAAGACAATGCAGCGTGTGTGCTCAGTTGAGCAACTCGTCCAGAGAGGCACCACTAAGTTTGTGGTCCTGGCCCTCCAGACCATGGTCGAGGATCCATGTCGACTATGCGGGCCCGTTTCACAGTAAAATGTTCCCGGTGGTGGTGGATGCTTTTTCAAAATGGATTGAATGTGAAATAATGTCGGGAAGCACCGCCACAGCCACCATTGAAGGCCTGAGGGCCATATTTGCCACCCACGGCCTGCCTGACATACTGGTCAGTGACAATTGTCGAAATCGCGAATCTCAATAGACAACTCTAACATAATAAGCTCTGGTAGATGTTCCTTTAATAAGTTTTACTTGCAGCAAGGAAGAGTCTCACTCAGTCAAAGGCTAAGTGGGGACTCCCAATATGGTACAGTTTCACAATGTATTTATACAGTAGAACAAACAAGTTATGGTTCCATCCTGTGTATTTGTTCTGCCTTTGCATTCAGCAAAAACAGGTGAAGAGTTCTCCAATCAGTTAATGATTACCACATCCTTGCATTGAGATTTTTTTCAAATGTCTCCTTTGTCAGCGTTTTTTATCGGCTAGTCAGCAATAACTTGATTATGGTGTGATAATGTGCTATCACCGGCTTTGCATTGTTTTAGGATTGTCCAGTTTCCTGGCCAGTTATTTGGGCCCATGATTTCCAATCGTGGTTGATTGGATACTTGGCTTCTTGCATATTATGGATGAGTTCTGTACAAGAGTTAATGGCTGGTAATTTGATTATCTCTTGGTGCTGCATCTTTACAACCTTTATCCAGCCCTTCTACGGTCTGGCAAAGCAACAGACTATTGATAATACAGGGGAGCACAATAGGTGGTACGTATCTCAGCAGCACAGTCTTAATCTTGTCTAGTGGCTATTAATCAGCTATCAGCAGTTTCAGTCAAGGTGAGCTGTCTGCTGCAGAAGTTTCTGGCAGAATCGGGACTCCATTTGTTTTATGACAAAAAGGGTACAAAAAACAGTGTAATGCAACTTTAAAAATACATTTTCACATTCCCCCTTTTGTCCTTCACAAGGACAACTTAATCCATTCTAATCTTGCATAGTCTATCTATTTCCATTTCCACACAAGAACCTTCAGTAGTTGTTGCTACCATAACCCTAACAGTGATCTCGGTTGGTAACACTGTTTCTCCCAACCTGGCACAGCAACACTTAACTAAGACAAACAAAAGGTACAGGGCGAAGACTATCAGCAAGAATATGATCAAAACCTGTACCAAAGATCTCCCTGGGATCCCAACCATCCCGTGCCCAATCCAACAAGGTGGTATCATCCTGGCTAATATCCTAATTAACAGGATCCTGTCCAGTTGGCTGGTAACCATAGGTAGGCTTTATGGCCACAAATAAAGTAAGTGCATTTACAGGACATCAGTTTTTGGTCCTTTCGTGATGTCGAGTGGTCTCACCGTCCCATCCTTCACCTGAGGTTTTATTATGGACCATAGTCCAGTTAAAAGTTGCCATCTTTCTCCCGTTAGTGAGATTTGTTATGGCTTGCCATTTAGTCATTTGGGAACACTTGCTGCGTCCCACTTCTGGCCCTTTAGTCTCATCACTTACGAGGCATATTATACCTTCAGGATTTCCTATTCCGGGGGTAATACTTAGGAAGAGTGGCTGACGGCTATTATTATAATTTGGCTGATACCATCCCTGGAAGTTTGTAAGATTTTGTTAGATCCTTCGTTTCTGACACCTTGGTTAGGTTTGTCCTATTTTGCACTATTAACCATTCTGCCATTTCTGATTCATTAAAGGGGACGGATCTTAGGGGAATACCCCCTTCAGAGTGGAAAGGTACATGGGAACATATCCAACCACGAGACAAGTTTCTTTCTTGAGCATACTTATACATTTACCTGCAGTTCCCTTTGTTCGCGTTTCTGTACCCCTGGTACTATCAATAACGCAAAGCACAACCCTGTTAAGCATAGCACTATCAGTCCCTATAGTCCGTACAGTTCCTTATTCATTCTTTCTTTTTCTGTTCCTCTGGTTCCTTCTTCCCTTCCTCGGGTGCCCTTTTGCAATGGGACGCATGGATCCATGTTGGTCTTTCCTTTACCTTGATTGCAGTATTAGTCGCCAGCAAGACCTGATATGGCCCTTCAAATCTTGGTTGTAGACTGCTTTTTCTTTTAAAGATTTTGATGTAAACAAATTCCCTGAGCTCCAGCTTATGACACTTCCCTTCCGCTGGCTTGACTTGAGCTTCTTTTACCTGCGAATGAAAGCTGGAAATACATTTGGTTGGTGCAATACAATATTCAACATATTTTCATCCATTTTGTGGATGTCCATTTGTTTTGCAGTAAACGGTGCTGTAAAAGGTAGTCATTGGGGACGTCCCATAACTATTTCATGCGGTGACAGGCCTGTTGTTCTGTTGGTTTCAGATTGCATTACCATCAAGGTTAAGGTCAGCAGTTCTATCCATTTTAGTCCAGTGTCATACATAATTTTGCCAGCTTATTTTTAAGCATTCCATTATATCTTTCAACAAGTGCAGCTGATAGTGGATGATAACTGCAATGAAAACATTGGTTAATCTGTAAAGCTTTACACATTTCTCTTATAAAAGCTCCCGTGAAATGTGACCCATTATCACTAGAAAGCTTAGCAGGGATTCCGAAGCGTGGTACGATTTCTTTTAACAAAAGTTTAGCAACAGAAGTGGCATCGGCCTTTTTACATGGAAAGGCTTCAATCCATCTGGAGAACACATCTACAATAACTCATACATCCTTAAAACCTATACACATAGGTAATTCAATAAAATCCATTTGTAAATGTACAAAAGGCCCCATTGGATTTGGATGGGAGGCAGATTCTACTTTTTCGGTCTTACCCGGATTCATTGTCTGACAGGTAACACAATTTTCACAGATTTGTTTTGCAATTTCCGAAATACTTGGTGCATACCAAGTTGCCAAAATATAATCTGCCATCCCCCCTTTGCCCGCATGTGTGAATGTATGAACACATCGGGCAATCCATGGAAGTAAGGATTTGGGCGCCACCACGCGGCCGTCATGGTGAACCCATATTCCTTCTGGATTTTTATAACATTGATCCTTCGTCCAGGTCAACACCTTCTCCGTACTGGCCTGTGTCTGAAAGGCCAGCACATCATTAATAGTGGGTGGCGGATCTGAGCAATTATTTTTCCTTAGTGGAAACAATGACACCTGCATCCCCCCTTCTGACCGAGCTGCTGACTTAGCTGCATTATCAGCTCTGGCGTTTCCAAGTGCTACCTCATTCAACTGTCCTGTATGTGCTTGGCATTTGATAATGGCAAGTTTTATGGGGCATTGAATGGCTCACAGAAGCTTTTCTACTTGTTCTGCATTCTTGATAGTGGTTCCTGAAGAAGTCCGGTACCCGCGAATTTTCCAAATTTGTTCATAGTCATGTGTTACCCCAAAAGCATACCTGGAGTCGGTGTAGATATTAACTGTTTGTCCTTCAGCCAGAATACAGGCTCGAGTTAACACAAATAATTCGGCTTGTTGGGCTGAAAAGGAGTCTGGAAGAGAGGCTGTTTCAACAAAATTAAACTGGGTTACAATTGCATAAGCCGCTTTAGGTTGGCCCCTATCATTACGTAAGGCTGATCTGTCAACAGAGTACACTAGATCAGGGTTACACATTGGTACATCTGTTAAATTGATATGTGGTTTAGTCACTAATTCGGTTACCATTTCACATGAATGGGGCTTGCCGTCTTCTTCCGTGGGGAGTAGAGTGGCTGGATTTAAGTTAGTACATCTTTTAATGATAGGGTTCGGATTTGATAACAGTTCAACTTCATATTTAGTGGTTCATGCAGAAGTTAGGTGTTGAGTGGCATATTTAGTAAGTAAAAATCTCGACAGAGTGTAGGATATATAAAACGGTTTGATGATTTAGAGTCATTGTCTGAGCCTGTTATACATCGTAATAAGCTGCTGCCAAAGAAGGAAGACATCCTGGTAGTCCGAGTGCCACTGGATCTAGTTGGGTATTGAAATACGCTATCGGTCGCTGCCTGTCCCCATGTAACTGAGTCAAAACAGATTGTGTAAAACCCGACTTGTGATGAACAAATAAGTTGAATGGCTTTGTGTAATCTGGTAATCTCAATACTGGTGCTGAAGTGAGGGACTGCTTAAGATTCTGGAAAGCATTCTGGGGTACTTCATTCCAAATCAACTTTTCAGGTAGTGAAGGCATGGACATGTCTAACAATGGTGTAACGATCTCGGAATAACTCATAATCCATTGCCTGCAATCCTGACATGCCGAGGAAATGTTTCATTTCTCTCTTGGTTATTGGTAGTGGAGCAGAGCAGATTGCTTTTACTCGGTCTTGTGTCAATTGTCTCGTATCTCTGACCAATTTGTGTCCTAGATACTGAACCCTTTCTGAGACAAATCGTAACTTCGCCTTTGACACTTTGTGTCCTTTTGAGGCCAAGGCTTTTAATAACGCAAGAGAATCTGTTTCGCAGGCTAATTTGGAGGGTGAGGCGAGCAGTAAGTCATCAACATACTGCACAAGGGTAGAACCTGCTGGTAAAATTACATCTTCAAGATCCTTCTTTAAGCATTGTGAAAATATAGTAGGGCTTTCGGTAAATCCCTGTGGAAGTCTTGTCCATGTATATTGCCGCCGTTTATACGTGAAGGGAAACAGGAATTAGGGCTCTGGGTGAATGGGTATTGAGAAAAATGCTGAACACAGATCAATCACGTTATAATACATTGAGTTTGCCAGAATACTGGTAAGTATAATCGCAGGATTGGGCACCACCGGATAAGTTGGGAATACAGATACATTCACAGCTCATAGGTCTTGGACAAACCTCCATTTGTCACTTTTGGCTTCTGAACTGGAAAAATCGGTGTGTTACATGGACTTCTCATTTATGCTTACAGTGATTCACAGATCACAGAATGCAAAGTATTTGTTTTATAATTGTGTGCCCAACGTTTGTTTTAGAAGCTGAACATCAAAAACTCCAATCTTTTACTTTGTAACTTCAATTTTATGATACAGTGGCTCATAAATTACATCTTTTTAAGCTTCAGCTTCTGACGCAGCAATTGTGTAATTTTATTAAAAAGACTTTCCAATACAACCAAAATGTTTATCAAGGAGAATCATCACCTGAAATATCTCAAAATCCCAATTCAAATATTGTACTGCCAATCTTTTATTTAAAACTCTTTTTACTGAGCTAGAAGCTTTCGTGTCAAGGTTTTACACAAAGGAAAATGGGGGTGTACTTCCCCAGCCTCGAGAGACCCACACAGGCTTTTTTTTTAAAGGCATTACAACTTCCCTTCTCCGTTCTTTATCTCATTCTTAGACTAAATTTATTGTCTTTCAACCCAATGTAATCAATGATTGCATGTTTTCATTTGACAAGTGAGCATGTCAAAAAGTTTTTTTAAAACCAACAGGACCACGCATTTTTTATCTTTTGCTCAACAAACCTATCCTTTGTGCATTTCCTAGCTCTGTAACTTATCATCCGAATAAATCCACAACTGCGTTTCGAACTTAAAATGTAATTCAATTCTAGGTTCACACTTTCTTAAAACTTCCCACATACAGGACAACACTACGAAGGGTTAAAAAAAAAACCTTCACTCTGTCCAAAAAAGTGGGTGGAGCTAAAACAGCAGACATCTCCACCACTTTCTCAAACAGGCTTTCAGACACATGAAAAATTCATTAATTCCCACCTCAAATATTCCGCAGTCAAAAATCACACAAGCACTCTCATTCAATGACAGACATTCACAAAAGTCTCTCTTCATTCAATAAAGCTTATTGTTTGGCCAGCTCTATTTTTGGATCCATCTTTTCTTACATATTGATTTATTTCCTCTATTAATTTTATGTGGGCTCGAAGAATTAGAACCCAGGCCTTTTCTATTACTTTCTTTTTTTACCTCTTCTACCTGGGTCTCTGTCGATAAGACACTCCTCTAGACATGTTATTCTCTCTAAATTAAATGAACCATCGGGTGAAAATGGCCTGTTTCCATTCTTAGTCCATTTTACCCATTTTTTGGGGGGGTGGTCAATTGAAGTCTGACCACAATTCTGGAGCATAAAATAGGCTGGTGTGCACTTTGGTGGTGTTTTACTTGCTCCGGCACCCATTCGGGATGATTAAGATTTTTTACAGTTTCTGATCTCACAATCCTTTCGGTCAACCGAGTTCTCTACGCCCCCTTCTCCTGGTCGTCACGTGGCCTGAAAAGGCTTTTAATTCAAGCTCAGTCTGGGTGTGTGAGAGATGTTGACACGAACCAACCTAGTTGATCAATCAGTTACTGTTTCTTTTCTCAATCAATCCTTGTTTTTTACGAATCACAATTTTCCCTAGTGACCCTTCCCGTTTCTCTAATTGCAATGTCGCACAAAAGTATTGAACACAACAGTATAACAAGGACAACTAGGACAATCAACATTCACGCGGGTATATAATTAATAGCCTTAAACTCTATCCAAACAAATAGTCAATTCTCAGTCTGCGTTGTACGCCATTACAGACCGAGTCCTTAACTTATCTTAATAAAATTTATGGTCCTGTCACAAAAGGACCCGGATCCTATCACACAAGGACCCTGTCCATTCTAAGGCAGTCCTATCACACAAGGAACTTTCCTTTAGGGACTTGTATTATCCTATCAAACAAGGATAATCTTAATTTATGGTCCTATCACACAAGGACCCTGATCGTATCACACAAGGATCATCGATCAATAGCGCTCTTCTTACCTTTTACTAATGAAAATCTCCCCGGCCTGTTTCAAGATAGGATTTTTTCAGGATCAGCCCCCTTCTGCCTACAAGCTGAGAAGGAAATGATTACAAAAATAACTTTAGCTCTTAAATTTCGAGTCTCGTAGATCGCAGTACCTCCACTGTGGACAACAGATTACATATGCGATTCAACAGTAAAGAGACCCCTTGTGAGCAAAAGGCTCATCTTATTCTGGCCAGTTAAGCCCTTCACTAAAGAGGCACAATGCCGGCATCTGTTCACTCACAGAGTAGAGAGTAAGCGATCTCGGTTGAACATCCAAGAAGTAACTGTCAAAATCTCGATTCTCAATATGCGATTCTAACACAATCAGCTCCGGTAGATGTTCCTTTAATACGTTTTACTTGCAGCAAGGAAGAGTCTCACTCAGTCAAAGGCTAAGTGGGGACTCCCAATATGGTACAGTTTCACAATGTATTTATACAGTAGAACAAACAAGTTATGGTTCCATCCTGTGTATTGGTTTTGCTTTTGCAGTCAGCGAAAACAGAAAAAGAGTTCTCCAATCAGTTAATGATTACCACATCCTTGTCTTTAAATTTTTTTCAAATGTCTACTTTGTCAGTGTTTTTTGTGGGCTAGTCAGCAATAACTCAATTAGGGTGTGTTAGTGTGCTATCACCGGCTTTGCATTGTTTTAGGATTGTCCAGTTTCCTGGCCAGTTGTTTGGGCCCATGATTTCCGTAGTGGTTGATTGGGTACTTGGCTTCTTGCATATTATGGATGAGTTCTGTACAAGAGATAATGGCTGGCAATTTGATTATCTCTTAGGTAGTGAATTGGTGCTGCATCTTTACAACCTTTATCCAGCCCTTCTCAGGTCTGGCATAGCAACAGACTATTGATAATACAGGGGAGCACAATGGGTGGTACTTATCTCAGCAGGACAGTCTTACTCTTGTCTGGTGTCTTATAATCAGCGATAAGCAGTTTCAGTCAAGGTTGGCATGTTTATGCCAACAGACTGTCTGCTGCAGAAGTTCCTGGCAGAATCGGGACTCCATTTGTTTTATGGCAGAAAGGGTACAAAAAACAGTGAAATGCAACTTTAAAAATACATTTTCACACAATGGGCCATGTTTCACCAGTGCCGAATTTAAAGAATTCATGACCCGCAATGGGATCAAACATGTCACCTCGGCCCTGTTTAAACCAGCCTCCAATGGGCAGGCAGAGCGGGCAGTACAAACAATCAAACAGAATGCTCACTCCAAACCCGCCTGTCCTGAGTACTGCTGAGCTACCGCACAAGACCCCACTCGGTCACAGGGGTGCCCCCGGCTGACCGACTCATGAAAAGGACACTAAAAACCAGACTCTCGCTGGTTCACCCCAAGCTGCATGATCAGGTAGAGAGCAGGCGGCAGCAACAAAATGTAAATGATGGTCGCGCCACTGTGTCACGGGAAATTGTTCTGAATGACGCTCTGTATGTGCTAAATTATGGACATGGTCCCAAGTGGATCGCGGGCACGGTGATAGCTAAAGAAGGGAGTAGGGTGTTTGTAGTCAAACTAGACAATGGACAAATTTGCAGAAAGCACCTGGACCAAATTAGGCTGCGGTTCACAGACTGCCCTGAACAACCCACAGCAGACACCACCTTTTTCGGGCCCACAACACACACCCAAAGGATCAACGACACCACCCCAGACCAGGAAATCAAACCCATCACGCCCAACAGCCCAGCAAGGCCAGGCTCACCCAGCAGCCCTGCAGGGCCAACAACATGCCAGCCCAGTGAGGGCACAGGCAACAGACCAGAACAGACATTTGTACCGAGGTGGTCTACCAGGGAAAGAAAGGCTCCCGACCGCCTCACCTTGTAAATAGTTTTCACTTTGACTTTCAGGGGAGTGATGTTGTGTATATGTAAAGCATGCACTCCCATGTTCCGCCACCAGGGAGTGCATCCCCTGAAGTGCCAAGGGATCCCGGCATCTCTTGGGAGCAGTGTATATAAGCCGGCCCCTAAGGCCTGTTCCTGACTCTGGAGTGTCTTAATAAAGACTGAGGTCACTTTTACTTTAACCTCCCTGTGTGCAGTCTCATCTGTGTTCGGAACATAATAGTTAGAAGAAGCAGAAATTGAACATTTAAGTATTAATAACAAGTAGTCATTTAATTAATGATAACAAGTCACCATTTAAGCAATAATAGTAAGTGAACATTTCAGTAACGATAACAAGTGACCATTTTAGTATGAATAACAAGTGAACAGTTATGTAATGATAACAAGTGAACATTTAAGTATTGATAACAAGTGCCCATTTTAGTAAGAATAAGAAGAGAATAATAAAGTGATAATAACAAGTGAACATTTATGTAACAACGGAACGATTGAAAAACACTCCCCCCTCCCTACCTGCGGCCACGTTTCCCTCCAGATCCTGTCCCACCCCGTGTTTGCACCCCACCTGCCCATTTTGGTCTACGCAGACCGACACCAAGACGTTGCACAGAGTGGGACGGCAAGACTTCCTGCCATGGTGGAGGTAACGGAGCGGAAGCAGGAGCCTCAGACTCTACTTTCGAGTCAGGAGGAACTGCGTCCTCTGTACTCGCTTGCATGCGTGGGGTCTCGCTGCGAGTGGACACGACACCTTGGGGTGCAGCGCCATGTCCATCCAGCAACGCATGCCGTAGGGCACTTGTTGCGGCTGTCTGCTCCCTGATCACCTCCAACGTCTCCCGAGCAGTCTGTGACTGCTCAGAAGACCAGCTGGAGAAGCACGAGCAGAACTCGCTCCAGGTTGTGGAGAACTGGCTCCAATTGGCTGAGAAACCCGCGAACCCCTGGATAAGGTCGCGACCGATCGCGACCGTCTCCCTGCACAGGGATAGTAAGCTCTCCGTCTGGTCCTCCGTGGCAGGCGAGTGCATATCACGCTGACCGGACCTCCGTGGGGTCGGTGTCTGCAATGTCACGCACCTTGGCGTCACCACCTGCTCACCGCTTGGTCCCGGTGCCTCATCTATCTCAAAAGAGATGGTCGCAGGTTGTTCGTCTCCCCCACAAAAAAAATCTCCTCTTCTTCCTCCTCCTCCTGCTCCTCCTCCTCCTCCTCCTCCTGCTCACGCACAGCAGCAGCAGGAGTCTGCACTGGCTCCTCCTCTGGCTATTCCTCCTGGGAGGTTCCTGAAGGGTCAGTGGACTGACTCCACTGATACTTGTTGGCCTTTGAAAGACAAATGAAATTTATAAACAACGTTTAACAATTCAAATCAATTCATCTCAATTTTTCAAGAACTCAAAACATTACCATTAGCCCATATGCACAAGCGCTCACCAGGCCTAACATGACCTCATTTGAAGATCAATAGTACATCTCAATAGTAAAACTCAATTATATATCAAATTACAGTAGCATGCATAGGATTACCTGCGTAACAAATATTTACTATTGATTCACACATGGCACAGTGCACAGTTCTCATTACTCACGTGACTCAAGGGTGGGTTCGGCCACACCACGGGTTGTGACCAAACGGCTTTCTGGCCCCACCAAGGCCACAGCAAGCTCTTCGTAAGCGGTAAGAGACTGCAGCATGGCACAGCTCCCGCCCGTCCTGCGTTGCTCGCGTTGGTTGATAGATATCTTCTTCTGTAATAGATAAGGTAACATTGCACGGCATAAACAAATGGATTTGGCAATAAACATTTAAGACTGACAGATTTATATGTTCAATTACAAATTTGCATTACATTGCATAGGAATAAGATAGTTCAGCTGTAACATTCAAATTTATGATGCGGTGTATTAATGCAATCATAATTTAATCCCAATTTAGTTATTTAGTTATGTTTAAAGATTACGAGATAACATTGCAGATTCAAGTTAGAATTTCCATACATCACTAAATAATAAATATGGATGATTTCAAATATAAATTTCAACTTACTCTTGCAGCCGCCCGTAGGCTGTTCCATGTTTTGCGGCACTGGTCCGGTGCCCACGCTTCATTAGATGCCGACATGACCTGATCCTCCGATATGCACGGGCTGGAGGTTTCCTAAGCCCAGCCAATGTCAGATCCTCCCACCTCGCGCTGACAATGATAACAAGGGCCTCATTGGCCTCCTCGCTGAAGGGCTTGGTCCTTCACCTTTCTAATAATCCCTCCATTGTTTGAATTACGGGTAGTATTTTTCTCTGGTAAGTGCTTTGTCAAATCTCTGCTTCCTTTCTCCTCTCTCTCTCTCTCTCTCTCTCTCTCTCCCAGACCCACACAGGGCTTCTGAGCATGTGTGAAGACCCTTGACCTCTCAAAACGGGGGAAAGAGCATCAACCTGAAAAAAATATCAACCTACACATGAGCAGTAATGTGTTGCTCGGGAAGCTTTTTTTTTTCATTCCCTTCCGTTTTCTTTGGCCGATTGTGAGATCACCGAGAAATCACATCGCCCATTTGACATCGCTGGGGTAAGGCCGAGTGGAAAATCGTAAAAAGAAAAATGGGCCTTGAGCCGGCGATCAGCACGGGCGATATAACCCGCATCGCTGGAGCAAAGCCGATTTTTTTCGGCCTTAGCCACTAAGTGGAAAGTCTAGCCCTGAATTTCTAGCCCATAGCGCCTCTCATGACCTCAGGACATCGCAAAATACTGTTGAAATGTAGTCAGTGTTATAATGTAGGAAATGTTATATGCTTGAAAAGGTAAAATTGGATGGCACTTTCAATGAGATGGTACAAGTACGATGGGCCGAATGGTTTCCTTCTGGGATTTAGAATATCATGATTCTATGATGCTGAACCCTAACAGTACATTATACACGTTCATGACAGTCTACTGGTGATTGGACTGTACAGCCACCAAAGAACTCATGCTCAAAGTGGAAGCAGGTCTTCCTCGATTCTGAGGGACTGCCTATGATAATGACTGGTGAGCATCTAACTCTAAGCCAGCTAATCGATTCCAGATTGGTGCCTGCATCCTATACCTGGTAACAATGGAGTGAGGACTTGCTGGCCCACTCAAATGCTTCCGGGGATGTTGCATGTTCCGACTTGTCTAAACTTTGCCTGCAGATTGGAGGGTTCATCTCCAGAACAGGACTTCCTTTGACTATCCTTGGCCACATCTCTGGCCAAGGCTTGCATCCTGGGGTCTTAAGAGAAGTAGCGGCAGGGAGAGTGGATGCATTGGTTGTAATTTACCAAAATTCCCTGGATTCTGGAGAGGGCCCAGCAGATTGTAAAACTGCAAATGTAACACCCCTATTTAAAAAAGGAGGCAGACAAAAAGCAGAAAGCTATAGCCCAGTTAGCCTAACATCTGTGGTTGGGAAAATGTTGGAGTCCATTATTAAAGAAGCAGAAGCAGCACATTTGGAAAAACATAATTCAGTCAGGCAGAGTCAGCATGGATTTATGAAGGGGAACTCATGTTTGACAAATTTGATAGAATTCTTTGAGATGTAAAAAAGAGGGTGGATCAAGGGGAACCAGTGGATGTGGTGTATTTGGACTTCCAGAAGGCACTTGACAAGGTGCCACATAAAAGGTTACTGCACAAGATAAATGTTCACGGGATTGGCGGTAACATATTATCATGGATAGAGGATTGGCTAACTAACAGAAAACAGAGAGTCGGGATAAATGGTTCATTCTCGGGTTGGCAATCAGTAACTAGTGGGGTGCTGCAGGGATCAGTGCTGGGACCCCAAATATTTCCAATCTATATTAATGACTTGGAAGAAGGGACTGAGTGTAACGTAGCCAAGTTTGCTGATGATACAAGGATGGGAGGAAAAGCAATGTGTGAGGAGGACACAAAAAAACCTGCAAAAGGACATAGACAGGCTAAGTGAGTGGGCAAAAACTTGGCAGATGGAGTATAATGTTGGAAAGTGTGAGGTCATGCACTTTGGCAGAAAAAAAATCAAAGAGCAAGTTATTATTTAAATGGAGAAAAATTGCAAAATGCTGCAGTACAACAGGACCTGGGGCTCCTGGTGCATGAAACACAAAAGTTTAGTATGCAGGTACAACAAGTGATCAGGAAGGCCAATGGAATCTTGGCCTTTATTGCAAAGGGAATGGAGCATAAAAGCAGGGAAGTTTTGCTACAGTTATACAGGGTATTAGTGAGGCCACACCTGGAATACTGCGTACAGTTTTGGTTTCCATATTTAAGAAAGGATATAATTGCTTTGGAGGCAGTTCAGAGAAGGTTCACTAGCTAGATTCCGAAGATGAGGGGGGTTGACTTATGAGGAAAGGTTGAGTAGTTTGGGCCTCTACTCATTGGAATTCAGAAGAATGAAAGGTGATCTTATGGAAACGTATAAGATTATGAGGGGGCTTGACAAGGTGGATGCAAATAGGATGTTTTCGCTGACAGGAGGGATTAGAACTAGGCTGCATAATCTTAGAATAAGGGGCCACCCATTGAAAATTGAGATGAGGGGGAATTTCTTCTCTCATAGGGTTGTAACTCTGTGGAATTTGCTGCCTCAGAGAGCTGTGGAAGCTGGGGCATTGAATAAATTTAAGACAGAGATAGACAGTTTCTTAACCGATAAGGAAAAAACGGATTATGGGGACCAGGCAGGGAAGTGGACCTGAGTCATGATTGGATCAGCCATGATCGTATTAAATGGCGGAGCAGGCTCGAGGGGCCGTATGGCCTACTCCTGCTCCTATCTCTTATGTTCTTATGTTCTTATGTTCTTATCTCTGCGGAGTCCAATATCGGCGAGAAGCTGCTTACTGTGGAACCAGGAGGCAACACGTCGAGCCTGCAGGCTGAGATTTATGTTTGAAAATTTCGGAGCAATATTGGGAAACTGACAGTGCTGAAATGTTCCAAAAGTATCTCTTTGTACTGCTGGCCCAAAGCGTTATATCCCCTGGAATAAGAACATAAGAACTTAATAATTAGAAGCAGGAGTAGGCCATACTGCCCCTTGAGCCTGCTCCGCCATTCAGTGAGATCATGGCTGATCTTCTACATCAACTCCACTTTCCCGTCCGATCACCATATTCCTTGATTCCTTAATATCCAAAAATCTATTGAACTGTCTTGAATATATTCAAAGACTGAGCCTCCACAGTCCTCTGGCATATAGAATTCCAGAGACTCACCATATTCTGAGTGAAGATTTTCGAAGATTAAAAGGTGATTTAAACAAAGCTTTCATGATGTTACAGGGAACTGATAGTGTCATGTATTCAACTATCATTGTAACCCATGTATAAGCTGACCTAAGTTGTACACCTTGAGAACATTGGTCACAAATGGCGAACTTGTGCGAGACACTCCTAACCTGGACTTCCAGGTATAAAAGGGGAAGCTCCACCCACCTTCATCACTTGAGGTCTTGGGAATAAAATCAACTGGTCACAGAGTGACCTTCTCTCAAGTATGGGCATCGTGTGCATTTATACTGTATAGTAAGGACATATCATTGGCAATGAGAAACTGGGATTTAAACCACGCGAGCATGGCCACTAGTAGCACAGAAGAGAGGTTCTGTGTTGGTGATGACTGGGACAACTTTATTGAGAGACTAAAGCAAAGTTTTGTCACTAAGGAATGGTTGGGACAGCATTCGGCCGACAAACGCAGGGCTCATCTCCTGACGGTTTGTGGATCCAGAACGTACTCCCTGATGATGGACCCTCTAGCGCCAGAGAAGCCGGTAGACAAGACGTTTGAAGAGCTCAGTAAGTTGATCGGGGAATACCTTAAACCGGCGAGCAGCATGCCCATGACGAGACATCGGTTTTACACGCACCGGCGGCAAGAAGGGCAAAGCGTTCCAGACTTCATGGCAGATCTCCGGTGACTGGCGAGCCTATGTAAGTTCCCAGATGCATGCAGAGCGGAGATGCTACGAGACTTTTTTAGTGAGGGCATCGGGCACGCTGGGGTTTTCAGGAAACTGATTGAGACCAAAGACTTGACCTTGGAAGCGGCGGCTCTGATAACCCAGACATTTATCTCAGGGGAGGAGGAGACCTGAATGATGTATGACAAAAATCTTGGCTCAAGTGCAGCAAGTGATTGGCTGGTGATTGGTGAGTAGCTTTTCTTTTATTTTATATATCAGTAAGTGAACTGTAACATTGTTATTACCAATTTAAGGGTATCTAAGGTTAAGACATGGCAGGAGAGCTCGGTCACGTGATATGCTCCTCCTGTACCATGTGGGAACTCGGGGACACTTCCGGTGTCCCTGGGCGCTACGTGTGTGGGAAGTGTATCCGCCTCGAGCTCTTGACGGTCCGCGTTGCGGAATTGGAGCTGAGGGTGGATTCACTCTGGAGCATCCACGATGCTGAGAATGACGTGAGTATCACGTGTAGTGAGTTGGTCTTACCGCAGGAGAAGGGTCCACAGCCAGATAGGGAATGGAAGACCAGCAGGAAGAGCAGTGCAAGAAAGATAGTGCAGGGGTCCCCTGTGGTCATCCCCCTGCAAAACAGATACACTGCTTTGAGTACTGTTGGGGAGGAAGACTCATCAGGGGAGGGCAGCAGCAGCCAAGTTCATGGCACCGTAGGTGGCTCTGCTGCAAAGGAGGGCAGGAAAAAGATTGGGAGCGCGATAGTGATAGGGGATTCGATGGTGAGGGGAATAGATAGGCGTTTATGCGGACGCAACCGAGACTCCAGGATGGTATGTTGCCTCCCTGGTGCAAGGGTCAAGGATGTCTCGGAGCGGAGGGAGAACAGCCAGTTGTCGTGGTGCACATTGGTACCAACGACATAGGTAAAAAAAGGGATGAGGTCCTACGAAAATAATTTAAGGAGCTAGGAGCTAAATTAAAAAGTAGGACCTCAAAAGTAGTAATCTCGGGATTGGTACTAGTGCCACGTGCTAGTCAGAGTAGGAACCGCAGGATAGCGCAGATGAATACATGGCTTGAGCAGTGGTGCAGCAGGGAGGGATTCAAATTCTTGGGGCATTGGAACCGGTTCTGGGGGAGGTGGGACCAGTACAAACCGGACGGTCTGCACCTGGGCAGGATCGGAACCAATGTCCTAGGGGGAGTGTTTGCTAGTGCTGTTGGGGAGGAGTTAAACTAATATTGCAGGGGGATGGGAACCTATGCAGGGAGACAGAGGGAGACAAAAATGAGGCAAAAGCAAAAGACAGAAAGGAGATGAGGAAAAGTGGAGGGCAGAGAAACCTATGGCAGAGAACAAAAAGGGCCACTGTACAGCAAAATTCTAAAAGGACAAAGGGTGTTAAAAAAGCAAGCCTGAAGGCTTTGTGTCTTAATGCAAGGAGTATCCGCAATAAGGTGGATGAATTAACTGTGCAAATAGATGTTAACAAATATGATGTGATTGGGATTACGGAGACGTGGCTCCAGGATGATCATGGCTGGGAACTCAACATCCAGGGGTATTCAACATTCAGGAAGGATAGAATAAAAGGAAAAGGAGGTGGGGTAGCATTGCTGGTTAAAGAGGAGATTAATGCAATAGTTAGGAAAGACATTAGCTTGGATGATGTGGAATCTATATGGGTAGAGCTGCAGAACACTAAAGGGCAAAAATCGTTAGTGGGAGTTGTGTACAGACCTCCAAACAGTAGTAGTGATGTTGGGGAGGGCATCAAACAGGAAATTAGGAGTGCATGCAATAAAGGTGCAACAGTTATAATGGGTGACTTTAATATGCACATAGATTGGGCAAGCCAAACTGGAAGCAATACGGTGGAGGAGGATTTCCTGGAATGCATAAGGGATGGTTTTCTAGACCAATATGTCGAGGAACCAACTAGGGGGGAGGCCATCTTAGACTGGGTGTTGTGTAATGAGAGAGGATTAATTAGCAATCTCATTGTGCGAGGCCCCTTGGGGAAGAGTGATCATAATATGGTGGAATTCTGCATTAGGATGGAGAATGAAACAGTTAATTCAGAGACCATGGTCCAGAACTTAAAGAAGGGTAACTTTGAAGGTATGAGGCATGAATTGGCTAAGATAGATTGGCTAATGATACTTAAGGGGTTGACTGTGGATGGGCAATGGCAGACATTTAGAGACCGCATGGATGAATTACAACAATTGTAGATTCCTGTCAGGCGTAAAAATAAAAAAGGGAAGGTGGCTCAACCGTGGCTATGTAGGGAAATCAGGGATAGTATTAAAGCCAAGGAAATGGCATACAAATTGGCCAGAAATAGTAGCGAACCTGGGGACTGGGAGAAATTTAGAACTCAGCAGAGGAGGACAAAGGGTTTGATTAGGGCAGGGAAAATGGAGTACGAGAAGAAGCTTGCAGGGAACATTAAGGCGGATTGCAAAAGTTTCTATAGGTATGTAAAGAGAAAAAGGTTAGTAAAGACAAACGTAGGTCCCCTGCAGTCAGAATCAGGGGAAGTCATAACGGGGAACAAAGAAATGGCAGACCAATTGAACAAGTACTTTGGTTCAGTATTCACTAAGGAGGACACAAACAACCTTTCGGATATAAAAGGGGTCAGAGGGTCTAGTAAGGAGGAGGAACTGAGGGAAATCTTTATTAGTCGGGAAATTGTGTTGGGGAAATTGATGGGATTGAAGGCCGATAAATCTCCAGGGCCTGATGGACTGCATCCCAGACTACTTAAGGAGGTGGACTTGGAAATAGCGGATGCATTGACAGTCATTTTCCAACATTCCATTGACTCTGGATCAGTTCCTATCGAGTGGAGGGTAGCCAATGTAACCCCACTTTTAAAAAAAGGAGGGAGAGAGAAAGCAGGGAATTATAGACCGGTCAGCCTGACCTCAGTAGTGGGTAAAATGATGGAATCAATTATTAAGGATGTCATAGCAGCGCATTTGGAAAATGGTGACATGATAGGTCCAAGTCAGCATGGATTTGTGAAAGGGAGATCATGCTTGACAAATCTTCTGGAATTTTTTGAGGATGTTTCCAATAAAGTGGACAAAGGAGTACCAGTTGATGTGGTATATTTGGACTTTCAGAAGGCTTTCGACAAGGTCCCACGCAGGAGATTAATGTGCAAAGTTAAAGCACATGGGTTTGGGGGTAGTGTGCTGACGTGGATTGAGAACTGGTTGTCAGACAGGAAGCAAAGAGTAGGAGTAAATGGGTACTTTTTGGAATGGCAGGCAGTGACTAGTGGGGTACCGCAGGGTTCTGTGCTGGGGCCCCAGCTGTTTACATTGTACATTAATGATTTAGACGAGGGGATTAAATGTAGTATCTACAAATTTGCGGATGACACTAAGTTGGGTGGCAGTGTGAGCTGCGAGGAGGATGCTATGAGGCTGCAGAGTGACTTGGATAGGTTAGGTGAGTGGGCAAATGCGTGGCAGATGAAGTATAATGTGGATAAATGTGAGGTTATCCACTTTGGTGGTAAAAACAGAGAGACAGACTATTATGTGAATGGTGACAGATTAGGAAAAGGGAAGGTGCAACGAGACCTGGGTGTCATGGTACATCAGTCATTGAAGGTTGGCATGCAGGTACAGCAGGCGGTTAAGAAAGCAAATGGTATGTTGGCCTTCATAGCGAGGGGATTTGAATACAGGGGCAGGGAGGTGTCGCTACAGTTGTACAGGGCCTTGGTGAGGCCACACCTGGAGTATTGTGTACAGTTTTGGTCTCCTAACTTGAGGAAGGACATTCTTGCTATTGAGGGAGTGCAGCGAAGATTCACCAGACTGATTCCCGGGATGGTGGGACTGACCTATCAAGAAAGACTGGATCAACTGGGCTTGTATTCACTGGAGTTCAGAAGAGTGAGAGGGGACCTCATAGAAACGTTTAAAATTCTGACGGGTTTGGACAGGTTGGATGCAGGAAGAATGTTCCCAATGTTGGGGAAGTCCAGAACCAGGGGTCACAGTCTAAGGATAAGGGGTAAGCCATTTAGGACCGAGATAAGGAGAAACTTCTTCAGCCAGAGAGTGGTGAACCTGTGGAATTCTCTACCACAGAAAGTAGTTGAGGCCAATTCACTAATATATTCAAAAGTGAGTTAGATGAAGTCCTTACTACTCGGGGGATCAAGGGGTATGGCGTGAAAGCAGGAAGGGGGTACTGAAGTTTCATGTTCTGCCATGAACTCATTGAATGGCGGTGCAGGCTAGAAGGGCTGAATGGCCTGCTCCTGCACCTATTTTCTATGTTTCTATGTTTCTAAACGACCAGGGGAGTCAACATTATTAATGCGTCACACAGTTCTCTCGGCAGACAAGGGCCATCGGACATGCCCCAGCATGTAGTGGAACCCAAAGGGAGAATTCAACAGAGACAGTGGCTAGCTGAACGGCAATTCATGCCATCGCAATGGACAATGCGGCCAGTAAAGGGACCATCAACACCTGTTAATGGTGCGCTTAAGGACAATTACAGAGACAGTCAGAGACGATCGACTGGTAATGAAGCTTTTGTTTCCAACAACGGGGCCTCCAGCTCATGCTGGAGGTGTGGAGGCAAACACCCAGCCAGAGCTTGCAGGTATCAGCAATATACCTGCAGAAACTGCAACGTCAGTGGTCACTTGGCGCATATGTGCAGGAAGCCCGCAGTCAGATTGATGTATGAGGAGGACTGGCCCGATGTAAGCCCTACGAGGCCAAATGAACACTGGAGGAAATCGCTGGAAGCTGAAGTTCAGCGAGTTCATGTGGAGCACATATACAGTTCATATACCAGGACGCCACTGATAATGATGAAAGTGCTCCTCAATGGCATCCCAGTATTAATGGAGCTAGACACGGGGGCCAGCCAGTCCCTGATGAGTATCAAACAGTTCGAAAGGTTGTGGGTGTCCAAGGCCAGGAGGCCAAAATTATTGCCGATTGACGCACAGCTACAGACATAAACAAAGGAGATCATTCCAGTGCTAGGCAGCGCCACGGTAGTCTTGACCCACAAAGATTCAGAAAACAGGTTGCCACTCTGGATTGTCCCGAGGGACGGTCCCGCACTACTGGGGAGAAGTGGGCTTGCTGTCATGAAATGGGGCGATGTCAATGCAATTTCTTCTGTGGAGCGAGCATCATGCTCACAGGTCCTGGACAAATTTGACTCATTATTTCAACCCGGCATCGGCACTTTCATGGGAGCCAAGGTAGTGATCCACATAAACCCGGATGCCAGGCCAGTACACCACAAAGCCAGAGCGGTGCCGTACGTGATGCGGGAAAAGATAGAATGTGAATTGGACCGCCTGCTGAGGGAAGGCATCATCTCTCCAGTCGAATTCAGTGACTGGGCGAGCCCGATCATACTGGTGCTCAAGGTGGATGGGTCGGTCAGGTTATGTGGCGATTACAAGGCCACCATCAATCGGGTGTCACTTCAAGACCAGTACCCGTTACCGAGAGCGGAGGACCTCTTTGCGACGCTATCCGGTGGCAAACTTTTTTCAAAATTTGACCTGACCTCAGCTTACATGACCCAGGAGCTGGCGAGCAGTCAAAGAAGCTGACCACCATCATGACACACAAGGGATTGTTTGAGTAGAACAGATATCCATTCGGGATTCGTTCGGCCGCCGCGATCTTTCAGTGAAATATGGAAAGCCTCCTCAAGTCGATTCCAAAGACAGTGGTTTTTCAACATGACATCCTCATCATGGGTCGTGACACTGAAGAACACCTCCACAACCTGGAGGAGGTGCTACGCATGCTGGACCGGGTAGGGCTGCGACTGAAAAAGGTGAAGTGTGTCTTCTTAGCTCCAGAGGTAGAATTCCTGGGGAGGAGGGTAGCAGCAGACGGGATCAGACCTACTCCATCCAAAACGGAGGCGATCCAGAGAGCACTCATACCCCGTAACACGAACTATTTTGGTAACTTTCTTCCCAAATTGAGTACGCTGTTAGAGCCGCTACATGTGCTCCTACGCAAAGGTCACGATTGGGTCTGGGGGGACAGTCAGGAAAGGGCTTTTGATAGAGCACGCAATTTGTTGTGCTCCAACAAACTGTTAATGTTATATGAACCGTTTAAGAAATTTGGTTTAACATGCGATGCATTGTCCTATGGGGTCGGGTGTGTGTTGCAGCATGTGAATGCCAATGGTCAGTTACAGCCGGTAGCTTATGCCTCCAGAAGTCTGTCCCAGGCAGAAAGGGGCTACGGGATGGTAGAAAAGGAAGCGCTAGCATGTGTACATGGAGTAAAAAAAATGCACCAGTACCTATTTGGCAGGAAATTTGAGCTGGAGACAGATCACAAACTGCTTACGTCCCTTTTGGCCAACAAAAAGGCCATAAATGCGAATGCATCGGCCCGCATACAGAGGTGGGCACTTACGTTAGCCGCCTATGACCACACAATTCGGCACAGACCGGGCACTGAAAACTGCGCCGATGCACTCAGCAAGCTCCCACTAGCCACCACTGAGGGGGCAACTGAGCATGATGCTGAGATGGTCATGGCTGTTGAAGCTTTCAAAAGCGAAGGCTCACCTGTGACAGCCCGTCAGGTTAAAGTCTGGACGAATAAAGACCCGCTACTGTCTTTAGTTAAGAAATGTGTCCTGAATGGGGACTGGGCAGCCACGTACGCGGCATGCCCGGAGGAATTTAAACTGTTTTATAGGTGCAAAGATGAACTCTTGATTCAGGCCGATTGCCTACTGTGGGAAAACCGAGTATTCATGTCCCAGATGGGCAGAGAGGTATTTATCAGAGAACCCTTCACAATGAGCACCCGGGCATTGTCATGAAGAAGGCAATTGCCAGGTCACACGTTTGGTGGCCAGGGATAGCTGCAGACCTGGAACTTTGTGTTTGGAGGTGCAACACATGTGCTCAGCTGGGCAACGCACACAGGGAAGCCCCCCTTAGCCCCTGGTCCTGGCCCGCCAAGCCTTGGTCACGCATCCATGTGGACTATGCAGGTCCTTTCATGGAAAAAGGTTTTTGGTTGTAGTAGATGCCTACTCCAAATGGATTGAGTGTGCCATTTTAAATTCAAGCACATCCTCTGCCACGGTAGAAAGTCTACGGGCAATGTTTGCCGCCCATGGTCTACCGGATGTCTTGGTCAGCGACAATGGCCCGTGTTTTACAAGCACTGAATTCCAGGACTTCATGGCAGGCAATGGAATCAACCATGTCAGAACAGCACTGTTCAAGCCAGCCTGAAATGACCAGGTGGAATGAGCAGTGCAGATAATCAAACAGGGAATGCTCAGATTCCAAGGGGGTTCTCTACAAAGCCGCTTATCACGCCTCTTGTTTGCCAATAGACCCCGACCACACTCGCTCACAGGGGTTCCACCCGCAGAGCTGCTAATGAAAAGGACGCTCAAAACCAGGTTATCCCTTATACACCCTACTATGAAAGAAATTGTTGAGAGCAGGTGTCAGTCACAATGTGACTACCATGACGGGAATGCGAGGGAGCGATGTATTGATGTCAATGACCCTGTTTTTCTCCTTAATTATGCTGCAGGGTTCAAATGGCTTGCAAGAACTGTGATTGCCAAAGAGGGGAATAGGGTTTTGGTAGTTAAACTTACCAATGGACAAATCTGCCGCAAACACGTGGATCAAACTAAAAGATGGTTCAGCAACCCCATAGAAGAAGCAGAGGAAGAACACGATGTAGAGTTTACTCCACACAGGTGACCAAGCACCGGAACCAAGTGGAGGAGAGCCCAGTCACTGTGGGCATTCCGGACAGACCTGAGGCACCGCAAGCAGCAGACACTCAGGCCAGCGCCCAAGAACCGGAGCCCCAACTCAGGCGCTCCACAAGGGAGCATTAACCACCAGAGAGACTTAACCTGTGATCCCAATAAGACTTTGGGAGGGAGGTGATGTCATGTATTCAACTATCATTGTAACCCATGTATAAACTGACTTAAGTTGTACACCATGAGAACATTGACCACAAGGGGGTGAACTTGTGGGAGACACTCCTAAACTGGACTTTGAGCTATAAAAGGGGAAGCTCCACCCACCTTCCTCACTTGAGTTCTTGGGAATAAAGGCAATTGGTCACAGAGTGACCTTCTCTCAAGTATGAGTCTCATGTGCATTTATACTGTCTAGTAAGGACATATCAGATATGGTAGTTCAAGAGAAACCAGTTCCGCTGGTTGGGGAGTCAAGGACCAGGGGGCATTGTTTAAAAATTAGAGCCAGGCTTTTCTGGAGTGAAGTTAGGAAACACTTCTATATGTAAAGAAGTATAGATTTTGGAACTCTCTTCTTGTAATGTAAGAAACACTGCAGCAATCTACACACAGCAAGCTCCCACAAACAACAGAGATAATGACCAGATAATTTGTATAAGTGATGTTGATTGAGGGTTAAATATTGGCCAGGACACCGGGGTAACTCCCCTGGATTTAAAATAATTGGCACAAGAACTAGAGGTGAAATGAGGAGAAATTTCTTCACACAGAGTCTTGTTAAGTTCCGGACTGCACTACATAAAAGGGTGGAGGAACCAGATTCCATAGGAATGTTTGGAAGACAATTGGACACATACTTGACAAGATAAAATAATTAGAGCCAGACCGTTCAGGAGTGAAATTAGGAAACACAACAACACCAAATGATGGTAGGAGTTTGGAACTCTCTCCTGCAAATGACAATTGATGCTCGATCAATTGTTAATTTTAAATCTGATATTGATAGCTTTCTGTTAACCCAAGGTGCCCAAAATTGGTGGACATACCGCCCCGCGGACCGCCGACATACCGCCCAAAATCGCGAAATTGATCGAAAAATACCAACACACTGCCCAGATACCGCCCGGCGGGAAATTCATCAGCGACATACCGCCAGGCGGTATGCATATCGTTCGTCCATGCACGCCGCCGACATACTGCCTAAAATTGCCAAATTGTTGACTCACCACCGACATACCACCGACCCTGCAGACCGCCCTGGAAAAGGTGCTTTTAAGTCGATCTTCAGTCGGCGGTATGCATCTTCACCTGTGAAAATGTTTTTATCTGTCATCCCCATAGTCTCTCACACCCCCCAGTCTCTTTCCCTCCCTGTTACAGCGACCTGTTCCACCACTCAAAGCGATCTCCCCCCAAGTAGCGATCTCCCCCAAGTTGCGATATCCTCCCAAGTAGTGATATCCCCCCAAGTAGCGATATCCCCCCAAGTAGCGATATCCCCCCAAGTAGCGATCTCCCCCAAGTAGTGATCTCCTCCCAAGTAGCGATATCCCCCCAAGTAGCGATATCCCCCCAAGTAGCGATCTCCTCCCAAGTAGCGATTCCCCCAAGTAGCGATCTCCCCCAAGTAGCGATTCCCCCCAAGTCGCGATCTCCCCCAAGTAGCGATCTCCCCCAAGTAGCGATTCCCCCAAGTAGCGATCTCCCCCAAGTAGCGATCTCCCCCAAGTAGCGATCTCCTCCCAAGTAGCGATTCCCCCCAAGTAGCGATCTCACCCCAAGAAGCAATTTCCCCCCAAGAAGTGAGCCCCCCCCCCTCGCCCCCCGCAGCCCCACTTACCTGCACAGCGGTCTCAGGCCGACAGTCTCTGTGGCTTCTGGTCGGTGCCTCTCGGGGGGGGCGGAGCTTCGCAGCAACATGCGTGTGCGCAGAACTCGGGACCCGAAGATTCCCGCGTGAAAAAGACCCACCGCCCGCACACCGCCGGCTGCATTCTGCTCAGCATGCCGCCGAGAGAAGAGTGATGAAAATCGCGCACACTCTGTCCCAGCGGTACCCAGCGGTATGAAACAACATTCCTTCGGCATACTGCCGAGAAATGGGCGGGCGACCAATTTCGGCCCCAAGGTATTAAGGGATTACGGGCCAAAGGCGAGGAGATGGGGTTGGTTACAGATCAACCATGATCTCATTGAAAGGCGGAACAGGCTCGAGGGGCTCAATGGACTCCTCCTCTTCCTATTTTCCTGTAAATGGAATGTGTCTGCTGGACACAATGTCTTATTCCAGGTTGAATCTATGATTCCCTAATAATCTAATTATCAGGCTATATCTAATTATAGACGTCAGACACAAGAACAAAAAAATTCAACAGCACAATTTTCCCACGGAGCTTCCTTTCTTCTCATTGTCCTTTATTTCAGTAATTGCATTGGTCCAGACTACAAGCCTGGGAGATGATTGCATGCAAAATGTCTCTCAATTTGTAATTGCCAGAATTGGCCTACAATTAACCCGAACAATAGTTACTGGGGATCAGAGAGTGCCCAATGGAAATTAAACATTGCAATCCATTGATAAGTCATTTGAGATAAACTTCAATATAATGGAATATATATTTACTGAAAAAATTTAGTTCTGTTTCGATCTTATGTCATTTTAGACCTATGCAGCACAGATATAGTCGCTTGTACAACATAGTAGGATAAATATATATTAACAAAAGAAAGGCTTGCACCTTTCACACCTCAGGATCTTGCAGCCAATTTTTTTAAATTCATTCCTGGGATTGTCAGCGTCGCTAATTTATTGCCCATCCCTAATTGCCCTTGAGAAGGTGGTGGTGAGCCGCCTTCTTGAACCGCTGCATTCTTTGTACCAGATTGCTAGGCCATTTCAGAGGGCAATTAAGAGTCAACCACATTGCTGTTGGTCTGGAGTCACATATAGGCCAGACCGGGTAAGGGTGACAGATTTCCTTCCCTAAAGGCCATTAGTGAACCAGATGGGATTTTACGACAATGTGATTGTTTTATGGTCACCATTACCGACACTTGCTTTTTATTCCAGATTTATTTAATTAATTGAATTTAAATTCCCCAGCTGCTGTGGTGGGATTTGAACTCAGGTCTCTGGATCATTGGTCCAGCTCTCTGGATTACTGGTCCCAGTAACGTAAGCACTAGACTACCCCAACCCACTTCTGAAGTGCAGTCACTGTTGTAATGTTGTAAATGCAGCAGCCAATTTGCGCACAGCAAACTCCCACAAACAGCAATGTGAGATGAACAAATAATCTGTTTTAGTGATGTTGGTTGAGGGATAATTATTGACCAGGACATCGGGGATAACTCCCCTGCTCTTCTTTGAACTAGTGCGTCTGAGAGAGCACCTCAGTTTAACATCTCATTTGAAACACCCTCAGTGCTGCACTGGAGTGTCAGCCTGGATTATGTGCTCAAGTCTCTGGAGTGTGATTTCTGACTCAGAGACTAGAGTGCTACCTTGCTTACATAAGCTAAGTTACTCAGTTACACTTTTCCTTATTTTCCCTTACAAGGCCATGGGGCTGAAATTGGTGAAGGCCCAGGGCTGCCCAAGTGCCGCCCATAGGACCTCCGACAGCCGCCGGGATACCTAACGGTACTTTTGGTGAGAGTTTCAGCAAAAAAGGTCCTTGAAGGGGTGCCCGGCGGCAAAAGAGGGACTTACGCCATCAATCTGGGCGACAAAGGCTCTTGCCGCCCAAGTGCCGCCAAGGATGGAGTCGAGCCCACAGAGCGTCGAAGAGCTGAAAAGAAAAATCTAAGGGAAAGAAAACTCTCCCAAAAACAGAACATCTTCAGGGGATCCCATGCAGATAAGTGACTGTAAGAAAATGTTTTAAAAAATGTTCACTAACCCTTTTTTTTTGCAGGTGTTCATGTCTACCGTCGGGGATAGACCAGCCTCCATGCCCACCTGGTCCTTCCCCGGCCTGGCACCGACACCCACCGACTGCCACCCGCACCAATCTGGGTGCTCGGCAGGCGGGAGGTCACTTGCGCCGCTCGGCCGCCCACTGACGTCAGTGGGCGGTTCCCGGCGACTCTCCCCTCCCGCCCGCTCCAGCCCAAGTGCAATCTGGCACAGGCCGGAACCCAAAGAGGAATGTCGGCTGATCTCGGCGGCAGTCGGCGGTAAGGCCGTCAACTTCGGCCCCATGTATCTTTTATCTCTCCGATTCAGGAATCATTACGAATCTCTGAATATGTTTCAAGACCATTATCTACATTACTGGGAGTTGTAAACGAACCTGTGAGCTTAATTGCTTAGCTTTACTCTATCCTAACAGTCTCGATGCCTCTACCCTGCAGCTAAAAGCCGAGAAGAGTCCTGAGAATGGTAAAAAAACTCATCATTTTTAATTATTACACTAAGTCGCACTTGAGGAAGAGTCAAGCCTTCAACGTGCCTACTGATCACTATTTAATACTCAGACAAGGATACTCTAAAATAACTGTAACTCCCTTGTGAGACAGACTGCAGCTGAAATCTTGGACTCTGCTGTTCTTAGCCTCAGGTGAAATCGGCACCATTGTCAAACACAAAACGAAAGCATGCCCATGTTCGACACCAAAACAGTCATTTTCCTCATTTTGAAGGTGACATTGCTTGGCGATAGCGTACTTCGCTCCTCAGCCCAGTGGAGATAGGCCAGCCAATTCCAGCTTCGTGATCTGCAGCCTCACCGAGCGACCTGTTTATCACATATTAAGAACTAGAAGCGGGAGTCGGCCATTTTGCAACTCGAGCCTGCTCCGCCATTCAATACGATCATGGCTGATCCTCGACCACAACTTCACCTTCCCGCTGATCCTCGTATCCTCAGATCACTGCTACTAAAAGGAAGAACTTGCATTTATATAGCTCCTTTCACAGCCCCAGTGCTTTATAGCCAATGAAATACTAACCTCTCCCCCTATATTTTTTTTTCCTGTTTATTTTCCTCTGTTTCCCACGACAGCTGTTTCAGATTCTGCCATCTCCATTTCCACCCTATCACTGACCTTCCCTTTTCTTATTTCCTCCCCTCCCCCATTTCCCTCCTTTGCACTTGTTAAAAACCCGTAACATCGCTAACTTTTTCCAGTTCTGACCAAGGGTCATCGACCTGAAACGTTAACTCTGTTTCTCTCTCCACAGATGCTGCCTGACCTGCTGAGTGTTTACTTTTGAAGTGTTGTCACTGTTGTAATGTAGGAAATGTAATATTTATATGTAATATATTTTGCAGGAAATATACTATTGACATGCAGTTGTTTAATTATTACACTCCCTCCCTTGCACAGCCCTGCAAAACTTTCAATTGCCAAGAACAAGTGGAATCCCCATGAACTGGCAGAACAAAGGGACCCAGTTAAAATCCTCGCAGCGGATGCCGTCGAACAGAATAGGTTGGAGCAGCTGCTCATAAAGGAACGCAGACAATTTTTCTTCCATTTAAATAAATGAAAGAAAGACTTGCATTTATATAGCGCCGTTCGTGAGCTTAAAATGTCCCAAAATGCTTAACAGCCAATTAAGTTCTTCTTAAAGTGCAATCATTTTATAATGTAAGAAATGCAGCAACCAATTTGCACTCAGCAAGGTCCACAAACAGCGGCGATAAATGGCCAAACAATCTGTTTTTTTAGTAAACAGAAAAGGCTAGAAACACTCAGCAGGTCAGGTTCCTGACTAACACCCCTCAAACAAAACCAAAAAGTAGATTACCTCATCTCATTGCTGCTTTAGAATGTTTCTGTATGTATAATAAGCTGACATGTTTCGCTACATAACAAAATGTCATTGTATTCTACATTACAAGCACTTCCAACATGACAAAAATGACTAAGGGCTAGATTTTCCATTATTTTGGCATGCAAAATGCCATTTAACATCTATTTTAATGCTGGAATGAGGTTTAACGCCCAGATATCACCCAATTAGCCACAAAATGGAAACTGACGTCCATTTTTCGGAAACTTATCGCCAAGCGTTACTTTCACCATGTAAGTAACACCGGGAAAAAATAATACCGCCCGCCAACTTTTTTGGGGCGGAATCATCAGAATGGGCAAAACCAGCGCCCATAATATCGCCCAGCGTTACTTTCGGCACGTAATTAATGCCGAGATTCAATAATACCAACCGCCCACTTTTTTTTATCGTAAAGATCACATTTGCCGAAACTAGCGGCCAGTATATCGCCCAGCATCACTTTCAGTACTTCGTACATATCTCGCCCACAATATCGCTTGCCCAAAACACCGCTCTGAAAAAGTTGAACTGTTCTGAACTAATCACAGCGGTGTGGACGCCATTTTGCAAATCGCAGGGTGCTTCATTGAAAAGGCTGCTTCAACTTCGGGGGAGTTTGGATTGACTCGAGAGTTCTTCTCAGGTGAAGTGACCATCTGAACAGACATCTTTTCATACTGTGCACTTTTAGTGTGGAAATTTATTGCTTGTGAACAATCGGCATTAAACTTTTATTGGAATGGGGCCAGCCATTTCTCAGCCTGCATCGATTACTATGCAGATGCTGCAGAGTGCAGATGTCACAACGTCTAATCCACAGCATTATGTGCCCAATCTAAGAGGTGTCAGATTGAGGAGGAGGTCCAGACCATACACACCCCGCACTTACAGGAAGAAGTGGTCTTACCTCAACTTATCCGAGAACACCTGCCTTCAGAGACTGCGCTTCCACAAAGTGGTTATCAGTGAAATATGCCAGCTCAACAGGCCAGATCTGCAGCCTGCCAGCAGCTTCTATGGATCCAGTTCCTTTCAGGCCTCCACAGTCAACATTTCCCCTCTGTCTCAACATGCCACACATTGCTGCATTAGACAGGTCACTGAAGCCCTGTACGCACGTTGGATGGACGTGATCAGCTTCCCTACGACCACGGAGGCTCAGACTGACAGGGCTCGAGCATTCTGCTGCATTCCTAAGTTCCCCAAGGTGCAGGGAACAATACAGTGCACTCACATCGCCATGCAGACACCTTCTAAGGACCCAGAGCTTATTCGCAACAGAAAAGGATTTCACTCCCTGAAAGTCCAAATAGTTGTCGACCCCAACCAGATAATTATGGCAGTGAACGCCAAGTGTCCGAGCAACTTCGATGAAGCTCACATTCTGCGTGAGAGGATGTTTATCAGTCAGCCACAAGGACAATGCTGGATGGTTGGTGACAAATGATATGGCTGAGCCACCTGGCTGATGAACCCCCTACGTGACACCCACACCGAGGCTGAGAAGCGATACAACGAGAGCCACAGAGCTACACGCAATGTGGTCCAGAAAACAATTAGTGTGCTTAAGCAGCGCTTCAGATATCTGGACCACTCAGGAGGGGAGCTACAATACAACCCTGATCAGGTAGCTCAATTCATGGTCATGTGCTCCATGCTGCACAACCTGGATATCAAGCGAGGACAAGAATTGCCAAAAGGGACTGATGGTCCACCTCAGGAGAGCGAGGAAGAGGAGGACGAGGGGCTAGATGCTGATCTCGGGCCAGACAATCAGGCTGACTCGGCAACCATGCCCATGCCCCCCCCCCCGCTCCAGACTGCAGGAAAGGGCCCGTGGTGGCTACATAGCTGCAAGACTCTTAAGTCAGGAGCTCATAAATGAGCAATTTGCCTGAAAGAACTTTGCTGTTATTGACAAAGCTGACACACTGCTGTGTGTGTGCAGCTCAGACATCAATGGTGGGTATCACCTTGGTGCCAGTTAAAGTTTAAGTTGATTCAAGTTAAGTGTAATTATACTCGTTCATGTTAAGGAATCACAAGTGTGTAATGGTCCAGCTATCTGAGACAATGCGCAACAAGGTTATGTTGGACAAAAAACATTTTACACGACCATTGGTCTGAAATCATAAATATCACGGGCAAAAACACCCCACCCCCACCCCACTTTTTCGAACATTGACATGTCTAGCAATGCAGAACACAAAATCAAACCAACAGGGTGGCCCCCTCCCCCCATACATTACAACAAATTGCAAGCACCAAGATGGAGATATAACAAAGCCATCATCTGCAGACATGCACCTCACTTTCCTTCCCCCCTCCCCTTCTGCTCCCCATCTCTACCCCTTCCCCCCTCGCTCCACACCGTCTGGCCGAGGAGCTCCTCAGGCGGTGCCTCATTGGGGGGGATGAAGGCAGAGCAGGTGATTACACGGATACGGGAGCAGGGGGTTCCGGGTTGGGAGCATTCTTGGATCCAGAAGCAGGGTCTTGCTCCTGCCTCTCATGTGTTGTTGGCACTGGTGGTGCGGAACCTAGGGGTGGAGTGCCGTGCTCCGGGACCACTGGGAGGCCTGTGCCACGACTGTTCCTGGCCATCCACGCAACGTACTCTGTCATGGTGCCGGAGATGCTGGCCAGCTGTCGGGATATGCCCCCCAATGCATTTAAGATTTGATCCCCTATATCTACAGTTCTACTGGTTAACTGCACCATCTCTTTGCTCTCTTCTGGCGCTCGTGGAGCAGACCTGACTCATCTTGGAAACCTCCGCAGAGTTGGTGCTGTCCTGGGGACACCTGGAATGCCCTGTGGCGAGATGCTTGGGCCCGGAACCTCCAGAGTGGAGGTGGGAATGGCTGGAGGAGTACTAGATGGCCTTGGGGTGGAATGCCTTCTGGAGCCTGGAGATGCAGACTCCTCAAAGTCTGCGCTCTCATCCGTGGAGAACAAACCCAGCTGATTTATGGGCGAGAATCGGAGCTCCTCTGCACCAGATGTAGGATTGTCCGGCGAGTCCGGCCCCGTGCCCCCACCTTCTGACCTCTGTGGTCTTGCCTGGGGCCACGCTGCTGGCTGAGCTGCAAAACAAAAATGAAGTTTGTTATATATTGTCCAGGTACATTAAATGTATGGTTACAATGGTGCGCCACAGAGGGCACTGTGGTGGGAGACCTGAAAGTATCTGCAAGACAGAGTATAAAAGGCTGCCCACCACACCTGAGAGGCACTCTGGAGTTACACAATAAAGGACGAAGGTCACAGCAGTTACTACAACACCATACTGTGTAGAGTCAGTGATTTGAGTGCTACATACATCACATTGGCGACGAGGACACGGACGAGCTTCATGCAACCATGGCTACTCTGGGCTCGCTACAAGATTTTACAGTGGGTAATGATTGGGAGGCCTTTACGGAAAAGCTCGAGTACTACTTTACGGCAAACGACCAGACGGGGAACACGGACGCACTGAGAGAGAAGCGTAAGGCGATATTGCTGTCCAGTTGTGGCGATGAGGTTTACTGTCTCGTCAGGGATTTGCTGGCACCCACGAGCGCCAAGGACAAGTCATATGAGGAGCTGATTGAACTCATTCATGACCAACTGAAACCGAAGAAGAGCATCCTCACGGCCAGGCACAAATTCTACCACCACTGCAGACCTAAAGGCCAGGATGTCACCAAATATGCTGCGGACATCAGGAGACTCGCGGCGCCGTGTGATTTTGGCACAGGCATTGCGAGACATTTTTGTTATTGGGATTGGCCATGAGGGTCTCCTTCACAAGCTGCGAGCCACTGAACCTGCAGTCATCCTGCAGCAAGCCATCAATATCAGCAGGGCATTTATGACCTCGACTTGCAGCACCAAGCAGATGATCCACACAGTCTCGAACCCACAGGATAGTGCGCGTTACAGACAAAACTGCAGAACGTGGCTCTGCCCAGGGCAGAGAGCACGGACCTCGTGGTCCTGGAACTCAGAGTCCGCCGAGAGGGGCTAATCGAGTAGCATCATGCTGGCGCTGCGGAGGAAGCCATGGGGCTCACTGGTGCAGGTTTGCGGTGTATACGTGCAATGCCTGCCACACGAAAGGCCACCTTCAACGTATGTGCAAAAGGGACACAACTCACCATGTAGCTGAGAAGATGGTAGATGATCCACCGTCCAGCGAGGAGCAGGTAGAAGAAGATGAGGCGTTTGGACTGTATACTTGTACTGACGATTCAGCCCCAGTGGTTTTGGCAGTCAAGATTAACAGAGTCCCAGTGAGTATGGAAGTGGCCACTGGATCGGGTCAGTCGCTGATGAGTCAGGAGACTTTTGATCAACTGTGGATCAACCCAGCTGCATGACCCAAGCTGGTCCCGGTCACGGCGAAGCTGCGCACCTACAACAAGGAACTGATACCTGTTCTTGGCAGAGCGGATGTGCAGGTATCTCACGGGGGTGAGATGCATGGTTTACCTTTGTGTATCATTGCAGGCGATGGGCCAACGCTACTCGGCAGGAGGTGGATGGGGACGGTCCGTGGGAATTGGGAAGACTTCATTCCTCCACAGACCGCTGTCCCCCGGGTTCCCAAAGAGCAGTGCCGACCGAGCTGGAGGAGAAAGAAGGGCCTAGATGGGCTGCTCCAGCAGGCACCGTCGGCCCGCAGGCAGAGGCCGGCACCTGAGGATGCGGCGGTGCGGGGGCCGGTGCGTTGTGGCTCCCGGGTGCGGTCGAAGTGTGGTGGATCTCGAGAGAGAGAGTCGAGAGCGAACTGGAAGGCAGCAGCAGGCTAGAGTCCAGCAGGGAAAACATCCAGCAAATCATCCTCGCAAAAGAGTCCGGAGAATGAAAGAGAGTAACATGTCATGCCAGAAGCCTCTTGGAAATGCAGACGGCGTCCAGTGCGCTTGCAAAATAGATGTAGAGCAGAAACGGGATTCACATTTTTCTTCTCAAACTCGCTCAGCAGTGCAGTCAAGCCACTCACATCCTCAATTGGTTCAGCAATTGCAGGAAGCTCTTCCTCAACAAAATGAGCATTTAACCTACGTATTTTCTGTACCATTTCTTCAGGTACTCTACGTATCTTTTGGCTTGGAACCTCCTTTTCTGTAATCGGCTGCAACTGTTGGCGGAGTTGTTTCAATGTAAAGGGGCACACCGAGTTCAAGATGGTGACGAGCCTTGTGGCAGCAGAGTTCTGCAGAGAAAGGCAAGCAGAGCACCTAAAATGGTGGCGCCCAGTGGAAGCCTCGTGGCTAAAACAAGATGGCGTCTTAAAAGGGAAATGTACCCGGGAGTCTTAAAGGGCCTTACACCGTTGGCGGTCCCCACAAAAGTAAGGCAAGAGCAAGTCTAAATGAATAATGTGGTTTGTATGATGATGTGATTTATGACAAGAGTTAATATTTTGATGCTGAAATGATTACTGTGTTTAAAATGATGGATATGATTTACAGAAAGAGTTAATAATACGAGGTACAAGTAAAAGGGTTAATGGATCTATGACTGACATGACTAATGGATTAATGCAATTTCCGATTTTATGTGATTCATGCAATGGTTCAGCGACTGCAGATGAGCCACAAATGCGACTATTTTCTGAGAATAGAGGCAACGCACTAGTTGCGATACCCTGTCTCAGCGCAGCCCATTACCTCGGGCAAAAAGCGGCTGTATGCCGGCACCATACCTCACCCAGTGGAGCTGGGATTAACTAACTGTTCAGTGTACCTGCAACCTTTTGTTATAATTCTTCAATGCATCTGTATGTACCATACAAATGTACTGTCTATGTATACCTGCTTTCTGTTGGAGGTAATGCTCGTGTACTTCATCACCTATGTAAGGACTGCAAATAACACATGCTTGCACCGGATCGCAAGCATAATCTCTACATGGGGAGTTAAGAGGGAAGTGGATGGTCATGCTCACACTCACAAATCAACCAGGACGAACAAGGCCGAAGTTACCGGCAATGGCTTTTGGAACTGGGGGGGGAGTGAGATGTTATGTCTTGTCCAGGTACATTAAATGTATAGTTACAATGGTGCGCCACAGAGGGCGCTGTGGTGGGAGACCTGAAAGTACCTGCAAGACAGAGTATAAAAGGCTGCCCACCACACCTGAGAGGCACTATGGATTTACACAATAAAGGACGAAGGTCACAGCAGTTACTACAACACCAGACTGTGTGGAGTCAGTGATTTGAGTGCTACATACATCACAAGGTTACTAGAGGAGAAGGGGGTGCTAGGTTCACAAAGTGAGTCCAGTGCCACACACAGCATATGCTTGGCAAAAGCAACACCGCTATCAAAATCATCACAGACATCACATTTCATGACCATCAACACATTCTGCATTGCAATGATTCTCATAGGCCAGCATTATTTATAGGATACTTTTGGAAACCTTCTATCATATATTATTGTTTGGATATGAGTGGATGTGGCATCTATTGACTTTATATCACGCAATGGTGTATACTTTACTCGCGTGGCATCACTTCAGGGTCTGCAGCTGCCTGCGTGGCCATCCGGTGGTTGCTCCCCATGAGTGTGAGCACCCGGTCCTCCATGTCAGTGATGTCGTTGGTGACTGGTGGCCCCCCTATCCATTCACCTCTGCACGGACCTATTCATCGAGAGCTTCTTCTGTAAAAGGTAACAGGACGGCATGGCATGTGATCATTGTGTGATATCATTGCTAGGTACTGCCACAGAGGCTGATACAACACATAACGGCAGATGTAATCATGATTATTATGATAATTATCATTCTTTACCTAAAGATGTATACCGTGACCGTAGGCTTTGAGTAAAACATTCCCGGTATAAGTGAAAGACCTCACATCTGATTATAGTCACTCATGACTCCTACAACTCAAATTAAATAAATACATAAGCACATGTAGATAAATGTAATACTTACTCTTGCGGATTCGACAAGGTCGTTCCATCGTTTGCATCATTGGTTGCCCTCACGCACCTCATTGGTTGCCGACGAGACCACCTCTGCTATCTCGCCCCATATCTTCTGGTAGGCTTTTGGAGTGAGCTTCCCACACCCTCCCTGTTTGTCGAATCACCCCAATGTGACTGGACCTCCTGGCTCTTTTGCGGCCTCCAATGTGCTCCTCTCCCACCTCACTACTCTCTCCAGCGTCAGTCTCCACAGCGTGATGTGATGCCTCCTTCTCTCCCTCCATTATAGGCACCAAATTCGGGAAAATATCTGGCTGGTAACAGCTAATTTCTTTTGGCATGATTTGCTCTAAAGCCCTAAACTCACCCTTCTTCCTCCCAAAGCAGCCACACCACACCCACACACGCCTTCACTCCCTCTCAGCTCCCTCTCTCTCTCTGTCTCCTCTTATGTGCATGTAATGATAACCCTTGACCTCCTGAATCGCGGGAATCAAGTGTTGTCGTGCCATTGCTAAGGACAGCGACACTTTACGGCAAAAGATCAGAGAGATTTAATGCTACCGCCCATTTCAGATTGCTCGCGGTAATGCCCAATTTTTAAAATGGAGACTAGGGGTTTTGAAAATGGGCGACAAGCCGGCGATCTGAAAACCCATTTTTACTGCCCACGCCGGAAATAACACATATTTTTCGGCGATCTGCACAAAAGTGTAAAATCTAGCCTTACATTTCAAAACTTAATTGGCTGCAATGCGCTTTGGAACGTCCGGTGGTTGTGAAAGACGCTGTATAAATGCAAGTCTTTCTTCCTTTTATTTCCCAAGCAAGTTATTTTATGCAAAACACTTTTGTGATGTTTCTCAGAGGTGCGATAAGGCACTGTATAAAAGTAAATCTTCCTTAATGGAATCGGGACTAGAATGAACGAACCCACAGCAGAGGAAATACTTGTGGGGCTATCATTTCTATTTGTTCTGAGTTATTCCACAGCATCACCCTGCTCTGTGGGATATCTTAGGTGCTGTCGTCTTTGAGCTAATCAATAACGCAGAGTATAAGGAATATATTCCACATGCACTTTAAAGAGCAGTGGGCCTTTCGAAATCTCAGAAGTCTCTTTTGAAACCACTTTGTAACCTGAGGCGGAGGGCTCTGGGGTTTATAAAAGCCTGTGTTTTCGCGAAACAAATATTACTCTGACAAGCGGCATCGCTCTGAATCTCTCCAGTGTAACAGTTAAAATCATTTCTCACGTGCCCCGGAATTACTTTGCCAGGTATATTTATGAAGGCATTTGACTGCTTACAGATCAGAACGCACTTTGCAAAATTCTCCCAAGCAGCTCCAATTCTTAACAGTTGGCCGACTGCACAACTCGTCTGTCACAGCGTTACCACGAGAGCTTCTCCTAACCCTAATCCTCACCCAGCTCCGAAGAATCGGCATTAATATTTTTGAATTTCTGTTGTTTTTGTACATGCTGCTTGCCACGCTGTCAACAACAAAAACAACCTCTAATTAAGTAGCACCTTTAATGTAGAAAAACATCCCGAAATGCTTCACAGGAGTGTTATAACAGATAGATTGTCCACCTAGCCACATAAGAAGAAACTAGGGCAGATGACCAAAAGCTTGGTCAAAGGTTTCATGGAGCTTCTTAAGAACATAGAAATAGGAGTCGGCCAATTGACCCCTCGAGCCTGCTCCGCCATTCAAGAAGGTCATTCCTGATCTGATCATGGCTTCAACTTAACTTCCCCGCTCACTTCCCATAATCCTTCACTCCCCTATAGTTCAAGAATCTGTCGATCTCAGCCTTGAATATATTCAATGACTCAGCTTCCACAGCTCTCTGGGGTCGATAATTCCAAAGATTCACGATCCTCTGAGAGAAGAAAAGAGGAAAGAGAGGTAGAGAGAGGAAGGGAGTGAGCTCCAGAGCTTAGGGCTTCAGCTTAACCTGAAGGCACGGCCGCCAATGGTTGAGCGAATAAAATCAGGGATGCTCAAGAGGGTACAATTTGAGGAGCGCAGATTTCTCGGAGGGAACGGGGATGGGAAGGGTGGGTTGTGTGGATGAAAGAGATTACAGAGTTAGGGAGGGGCGAGGCCATGGAGGGAATTGAAAACAAGGAGGAGAATTTTTAAATCAATGCGTTGCTTAACAGGGAGCCAATGTTGGTCAGTGAGTACAGGGGTGCTGGGTGAACGGGACTTGGTGCGAGTTAGCACACAGGCAGTCGAGTTTTGGATAGCCTCAAGTTTACAGAGGCTAAAATGTGGGAGGCCAGCCAGGAGTGTGTTGGAATAGTCAAATCTAGTGTTGACAAAGGCATGGATGAGGGCTTCAGCAACAGATGATCTGAGGCAGGAGCGGAGACAGGCAATGTTACGGTTTGTGGAAATAGGCAGTCTGAGCTATGCTGTGGATATATAGTTCGAAGCTCATTTCAGGATCAAATATGACACTAAGATTGTAAACAATCTGGTTCAGCCTGAGACAGATGCTAGGGAGAAGAATGGAGTTAGTGGCTAGGCAAGGGAGTTTGTGGCAGGGACCAAAGACAATGGCTTTGGTGTTCCCAATATTTAATTGGAGAAAACTTCTGCTCATCCAGTACTGTCTGTCGGACAAGCAATCTGACGATGTAGAATCTGTGGAGGGGTCGAGAGAAGAGGTGGTGAGTTAAAGCTGGGTGTCCTTAGCGCAAATGTGCAAACTGATGCCATGGTTTCGAAAGATTACACAGGAAAAATAACACAGAAACAGACCATTCGGCCCAAGCAGTCCATGCCGGGGATTATGCTCCACTCGAGCCTCCTCCCCTCTTTCCTCATCTAAATCTATCAGCATAACCCTCTATTCCCTTCTCCTTCATATGCGAGTCTGGCCTCCCCTTAAATGCATCTATACTATTCGCTTCAACCACTCCCTGTGGTAGCGAGTTGCACATTCTCACCACCCTCTGGGTAAAGAGGTTTGTTCTGAATTCCCTGTTGTATTTCTTGGTGACTATCTTATATTGATGACCTCTAGATATGCTCTTCCCCACAAGTGGAAACATTCTCTCTGTATCTGCTCGATCAAAACATTTCAGAATTTTATACCCTCTATTAGGTCACCCCTCAGCCTTCTTTTTTCAAGAGAAAAGAGACCCAGACTGTTCATTCTTTCCTGATATGGATACCCTCACATTTCTAGTTTAATTCATGTAAATCTTCTCTGCAGGGTCTGATAGTCTGCATCTCAGAGTACTCAAGGAAGTAGCCCTAGAAATAGTGGATGCATTGTTGGTCATTTTCCAACATTCTATAGACTCTGGATCAGCTCCTATGAACTGGAGGGTAGCTAATGTAACCCCACTTTTTAAAAAAGGAGGAAGAGAGAAAACAGGGAACTATAGACCGGTTAGCCTGACATCAGTAGTGGGGAAAATGTTGGAATCAATTATTAAAGGTTAAATAGCAGCGCATTTGGAAAGCAGTGACAGGATCAGTCCAAGTCAGCATGGATTTATGAAAGGGAAATCATGCTTGACAAATCTTCTAGAATTTATTGAGGATGTAACTGGTAGAGTGGACAAGGGAGAACCAGTGGATGTGGTGTATTTGGACTTTCAAGGGGCTTTTGACAAGGTCCCACACAAGAGATTGGTGTGCAAAATCAAAGCACATGGTATTGGGGGGACTATACTGACGTAGATAGAGAACTGGTTGGCAGACAGGAAGCAGAGAGTTGGGATAAACAGGTCCTTTTCAGAATGGCAGGCAGTGACTAGTGGAGTGCCGCAGGGCTCAGTGCTGGGACCCCAGCTATTTACAATATACATCAATGATTTGGATGAAGGAATTTAGTGTAATCTCTCCAAGTTTGCACATGACACTAAACTGGGTGGTAGTGTGAGCTGTGAGGGGGACGCTAGGAGGCTGCAGGGTGACTTGGACAGGTTAGGTGAATGGGCAAATGCATGGCAGATGCAGTATAATGTGGATAAATATGAGGTTATCCACTTTGGGGGCAAAAATGCGAAGACAGAATATTATCTGAATGGCAGCAGATTAGGAAAATGGGAGGTGCAACGAGACCTGGATGTTATGGTTCATCAGTCATTGAAAGTTGGCATACAGGTACAGCAGGTGGTGAAGAAGGCAAATGGTATGTTGGCCTTTATAGCTAGAGGATTTGAGTATAGGAGCAGGGAGGTCTTACTGCAGTTGTACAGGGCCTTGGTGACGCCTCACCTGGAATACTGTGTTCAATTTTGGTCTCCTAATGTGAGGAAGGACGTTCTTGCTATTGAGGGAGTGCAGCAAAGGTTCACCAGACTGATTCCCGGGATGGCAGGACTGTCATATGAGGAGAGACTGGATCAACTGGGCTTTTATACATTGGAGTTTAGAAGGATGAGAGGGGATCTCATAGAAACATATAAAATTCTGACGGGTATGGACAGGTTAGATGCAGGAAGAATGTTCCCGATGTTGGGGAAGTCCAGAACCAAGGGTCACAGACTAGGGATAAGCGGTAAACCATTTAGGACCGAGATGAGGAAAAACTTCTTCTGCGGAATTTTCTGACACAGAACGTTGTTGAGGCCAGTACGTTAGATATATTCAAAAGGGAGTTACATGTGGCCCTTATGGCTAAATGGATCAAGGGATATGGAGAGAAAGCAGGAAAGGGGTACTGAAGTTGCATGATCAGCCATGATCATATTGAATGGTGGTGCAGGCTCGAAGGGCTGAATGACCTACTCCTGCACCTATTTTCTATGTTTCTATGTTTCTTCTCCAGTGCTTCTATATCCTTTTTATAATATGGCGACCAGAACTGTACGCAGTGCTCCAAGTGTGGTCCAACCTAGGTTCGGTAAAGGTTTAGCATAACTTCCCTACTTTTCAATTCTATCCTCCTAGAAATAAACCCTCGTGCTTGCTTTGCTTTTTTTAATGGCCTTGCTCACCCGTGTCGCAAATATTAGTGCTTCGTGTATGTGTGCTCCGAGATCCCTTTGTTCCTTTACCCCCACCTAGACTCGCACCCTCCAAGTAATAAGTGACCTCCCTATTCTTCCTTCCAAAATGTAATACCTCACTGTTATCTGTGTTGAATTTCATTTACCAACAATATACCCAGTCTGAAATGGGCAGCTATTAAAAGCTCTTTATCTGAATGCAAGCAAAAGTCGTAACAAGATAGATGAATTGACGGCACGAATAGAAATAGATGGGTATGATCTGATATACATTACAGAGACGTGGTTGCAAGGTGACCAAGGCTGGGAACTGAATATTCAGGAATATTTGTCATTTCCGAAGAATAGGTGTAAAGGAAAAGGAGGTAGGGTTAAAGGATGAGATCAGTGAGTAGTGACAAATGATATTGGCTCAGATGATCAAGATGTAGAATCAGTTTGGGCGGAGATAAGAAATAATACGAACATAAGAAATAGGAGCAGGAGTAGGTCATTTGGACCCTTGAGCCTGCTTCCCCATTTAATAAGATCATGGCTGATCTAATCATGAATCCACTTCCCTGCCTGCTCCCCATAACCCTTTATTCCCTTATTGCTCAAAAATCTGTCTATCTCTACCTTAAATATATTCAGTGATCCAGCCTCTACAGATCTCTGGGGCAGAGAATTCCACAGATTTACAACCCTCTGAGAGAAGAAATTCCTCTCATCTTCGTTTTAAATAGGCGGCCCCTTATTCTGAGATTATGCCCCCTAGTTTTAGTTTCCCCTATGAGTGGAAATATCCTCTCTGCATCCACCTTGTCGAGCCCCCTCATTATCTTATATGTTTCGATAAGATCACCTCTCATTCTTCTGAACTCCAATGTGTATAGGCGCAACCTATCTTCATAAGTCAACCCCCTCATCTCCAGAGTCAACCTAGTGAATCTTCTCTGAACAGCCTCCAATGTAAGTATATTGTTCCTTAAATACGGAGACCAAAACTGTTCGCGGTATTCCAGGTTTGGCCTCACCAATACCCTGTACAGTTGTAGCAGGACTTCTCTGCTTTTATACTCTATCCCCCTTGCAATAAACACCAACATTCCATTTGCCTTCCTGATTACTTGCTGTACCTGCATGCAGGGTACTAACTTTTTGTGTTTCATGCACAAGGACCCCCAGGTCCCTCTGTAATGCAGCACTTTGCAAATTTTCTCCATTTAAATTATCGTTTACTTTTCTATTTTTCCTGCCAAAGTGGATAACCTCACATTTTCCCACATTATACTCCATCTGCCAAGGAAAGAAATCTCTGGTGGGAGTAGTCTATAGGCCTGGTAACAATAGCGACACCGCTGGACAGCGTATAAATCAAGAAGTAATGGAGGCTTTTAAGAAAGGAACGGCAATAACCATGGACGATTTTAATCTTCATATTGATTGGACAAATCAAATTGGCCTTGAGGAAGAGTTCATAGCGTGTATTCGGGAGGGTTTCAGGATTCCCTGGTGTCCCAGTGGACCGAACTGAAACAATCGCGCTGGCTCTCCCCTTTAATACGGTGTCGTGATAACGTAATCAGCACTACGCTGATGACCAACAGCGGCGGCCGCTCCGCCCGCCCCCAACTTCGGCACCTCTAAGTCTCTAAGTGTGCTCACCACCACACATCCACCCCATGACCTCTGATCCGCCGGGAAAAAAAAAGCCAAAGAGCCAAAAAGCAATTTCGCTCAAGAGTCCACTGCATCCATGAGAAACAAGGTGCTTGCACCCGTTTCCAGCAGTGGGCAATTTCAGACCCAAAGAGTCTGCAAATGGATATATATAGGCCAGGCATGGCATGGCCTTGGACAACGTGGACCACTTTCCATACCTCGGGAGCCTACTATCAGCAAGGACAGACATCGATGACGAGGTTCAACATCGCCTCCAGTGAGCCAGTGCAGCCTTCGGTCACCTGAGGAAGAGAATGTTTGAAGGCCAGGACCTCAAATCTGGCACCAAGCTTATGGTCCACAGGGCTGTAGTGACGTGGACTATATATAGTAGACATCTCAAAGTGCTGGAGAAGTGCCACCAATGCTGCCTCCACAAGATCCTGCAAATCCACTGGGAGGATAGACGCACCAATGTCAGTGTTCTCGCTCAGGCCAACATCCCCAGCATTGAAGCACTGACCACACTCGACCAGCTCCGTTGGGCGGGCCACATCGTCTGTATTCCCAACACAAGACTCCCAAAGCAAGCGCTCTACTCAGAACTCTTACATGGCAAGCGAGCCCCAGGTGAGCAGAGGAAACTTTTCAAGGGCACCCTCAAAGCCTCCTTGATAAAGCGCAACTTCCCCACTGTCACCTGGGATCCCTGGCCCAAGACCGCCCAAAAGGGAGGAAGAGCTTCTGGGAGGGCGCTGAGCACCTCGAGTCTCGTCTTCGAGGGCATGCAGAAATCAAGCGTAGACAGCAGAAGGATTGTGCGACAAACCAGACTCCCCACCCACCCTTTCCTTCAATCACTCCCTGCTCCACCTGTGACAGAGATTGTAATTCCCACATTGGACTGTACAGCCACCTGAGAACTCACTTTTAGACTGGAAGCAAGTCTTCCTCAATTCCGAGGGACTGCCTATGATGATGATGATGATAGATAGATAGGCTAAGTGAATGGACAAAAATTTGTCAGAGGGATTATAATGTGGGAAAATGTGAGGTTATCCACTTCTGGAGGAAAAATAAAAAAGCTAAAAATTATTTAAATGGGGAGAAATTAAAAAATGTGGTGGTACAGAGGGATCTGGGGTCCTTGTGCATGAAACAAAAACAGTTAGTATGCAAGAACAGCAAGTAATCAGGAATGCAAATGGAATGTTGGCCTTTATTGCAAGGGGCTGGAGTGTAAAAGTAGGGAAGTCCTGCTACAACTGTTAAAGGTATTGGTCAGACCACACCTGGAGTACTGCGTACAGTTTTGGTCTCCTTATTTAAGGAAGGATATACCTGCATTGGAGGCAGTTCAGGGAAGGTTCACGAGGTTGATTCCAGAGATAAAGGGCTGTCTTATGACGAAAGGTTGAGCAGGTTGGACCTAGACTCATTGGAATTTTGCTGAATGAGAGGTGATCTTATTGAAACATATAAAATTCTGAGGGGGCTTGACAGTGCAGATGCAGAGAGAATGTTTCTCCGCATGAGCGAATCAAGAAGTAGGGGGCATAGTTTCAGAATAAGGGGTCGCCCATTTAAAACGGAAATGAGGAGGAATTTCCTTGGGATTTTCTATCCCAGAGAGCTGTGGAGACTGGGTCATTGAATATAATTAAGGTGGAGATAGACAGATCACTGAATGATAAGGGAGTCAAGGGTTATGGGGAGCGCGCAGGGAGGTGGAGTTGAGACCATGATCAGATTAGCCATGATCTTATTAAAGAGCGGAGCAGGCTCAAGGAGCCAAATGGCCTACTCCTGCTCCTATTTCTTATGTTCTTTTGTTCTGTCAGTTTGTTAATGTTTTCCTGTAATTTGTTGCATTCCTCCTCAGTATTGACTATTGTCCCCAATTTGATGTCATTCACAAATTTAGAAATTGTGTTTTTGATTTCAAACTCTAAGTCGTTAATGTACATTGTGAACAAGAGTCGTCCCAGCACTGATTCTTGTGGAACACCACGACCCACTTTCAGCCACTGTGAATAGCAACTCTTGACCTCTACTCTCTGCTTTCTGTCTTGAAGCCAGATAGTGATCCCATTTTCTACTTGTCCCCTGACTCCGTATTCTCTGGCCTTGTTCATCAGTCTATTATGGGGTACCTTATCAAAGGCCTTTTGGAAATCTAGATAAATGACATCTACTGCATTACCCTTGTCTACTCTCTCTGTTATCTCTTCAAAAATCTCAATGAGTTTGGTCAAGCAAGACTTTCCTTTTTGAAATCCATGCTGACTTTTCATGATTATATTTTTTGGTTTCTAGATGTTCTTCTATTTTCTCCTTTAGTAGGATTCCACTATTTTTCCTGGCTCTGATGTTAAGCTGACTGGTCTATAATTCTCTGGATATGTTCTATCCCTCTTCTTAGATATAGATATTACATTAGCTATCCGCCATTCCTCTGGCCCTGCAACTTTTTCTAATGAATTATTAAATATGTGTAGTAATGCCTCTGGTATCCCTTCCCTAGATTATTTTAAAATGAGTGGATACAATCCAGGCGTTCTTTCCATTTTAAGTTTGATTAGTTTATTTAATACATCTCCTCTTATTTGAAACGAACTGATGGCAATATTTAACCCTCAATCAACTCGTTTCCCACATTACAACAATGACTTCACTTTAAAAGTACTTCATTGGCTGTAAACGCTTTGAGATGACTGGTGGTCACGAAAAACGCTATATAAATATAAGTCTTTAAATCTTTCTTTTGTAACAGTCACAAAGGATGTCACTTGTGACTTTGATGAGAGCTGTTTCGGTACTGTGACAGGCATGCGATTGGAGGGACTCAAACATGGAATTGCGGGAAAGATGGACACGGATTTGGGAGGCAACAACGCGTTCAAGGATTGTGGAGAGGAAAGTGAGGTTGGAGATGGGGGGGTGTGGGGGAGGGAGGGTTGTTTTGTAAGTGGTTTTGTCCTTGGTGGTTTTGAATCACCCCCTCTTACAACCCGGGGATTATAGTAGTGAACAGAATACTCAGTTATAGACAGTTCTTTCGGTCTCAACCATCACAATACTTTTATTCAAGTTAAATCACACATCTGCACCAGTAAGACACACCCTGGTGGTGTAACGAAAAAACACAGTACAACACACAACCCTGGCCTGTCTGAACAGGCCTCTTTTGCGAAGTAACCACGACTAATACCACCACTGCTCGGCTCAATAGGGCACCACCGAATCTGTCCAACAGAATGTGCGTATGCCTTTGATCCACGCAGAACCTTCCAACTAAACCCCTAAGGTTTGGTTGGGACACACAACACTCCTTCACACTATGCGATGGTCTAAAGGAGGTGCGGGCTGGGATAATGCTCACTAGTTACCCCTCTGGTTTACTCGCTGCTTCTCCCGATAAGCCGTATCTTCTGGTCCCGTACCAATCTGTGGTTTCCAAGTCCCAGACTCAAGGTCAGCTTCCAGTCGTAATAGTGAGGCTCTCTTTGCTCATAGATGATGGTTTCTTCTCTCCGTCCCAGTTGATCGAAGCAAGCAAGTGTAGAAGAGGAGAGAGAGAGAGAAATGGCAGCAAACTGCCTTCTCTTATACCTGAAAAATGCTTGCTGAATCCTCGTACCATAAACCAGTCCTTTGCCTGAGGCAGTCCAACTACAGAGAAAGAAATCACATCTCCGGCCTGTACCTTTGTTACCGGGTTCTTCCTGGGGATAAAGGCTCCAACGAGTACAGAGTAGATACAAGTTTACATATATAACAACACTCCCCCTCAAAGTCAAAAGTGTAACTGTTTACAATGTGAGTCAATCTGGGGCCCTTCTTGCCCTGGTTGATCATCTTGGTGTGAAAGCTGGTATTGTTGGATCATTTGTTGGGCCCTCAGTGGGCTGCTGTGCAGCTGGCCTTGCTGGGCTGCCTGGTGTGTTGGGTCCAGCTGGGCTGCTGTGGATGATGCGTTCTGCTTCGTGGTCAACCTTGGTGCCAGTTGCCACTGGTGTGTGCGTTGGGGATCAAAAAAGGTAGGGTCCAAGGTGGGTTGCTCAGGATAGTGCGTGAATCTGAGTTTGATTTGGTCCAAATGTTTCCGGTGAATGAGTCCATTTGAAAGTTTGACCCGAAACACCCTGCTCCCCTCTTTGACCACGACAGTGCCGGGAAGCCACTTGGGACCTTGTCCATAATTCAATATAAATACAGGATCATTAATTTCAATCTCGCGTGACACATTTGCGCTATCATGGCACTTTGTTGAAGCCGCCTGCTCTCTACCTGTTCATGTAGATCAGGGTGAACTAGCGAGAGCCTTGTCTTAAGTGCTCTTTTCATGATCAGTTCAGTAGGTGGGATCCCAGTGTGTGTAGGGTTTCGTGCGGTAGCTAAGCAGGAGTCGGGATAGGCAAGTCTGCAGTGAGCCTTCAGTTACCCTCTTCAAGTCTTGCTTGATGGTTTGCACTGCTCTCTCTGCCTGACCATTGGACGTTGGTTTAAACGGGGCAGATGTGACATGTTTGATCCCGTCATGGGTCATGAATTCTTTGAAATCAGCACTGGTAAAACATGGCCCGTTGTTGCTCACCAGGACATCGGGTAAGCCTTCAGTGGCAAACATGGCCCGCAAGCTTTCAGTGGTGGCAGCGGATGTGCTAGCCGACATTATCTCACATTCAATCCACTTGGAGTACACGTCTACAACCACAAGGAACATTTTACCCAAGAACGGGCCTGCATAGTCGACGTGTACCCTAGACCACAGTTTGGAGGGCCAAGACCATAAACTTAACAGCGCCTCCCTGGGTACATTGCTTAACTGTGAGCATGTATTACATCTGTGAACGCAGGACACAAAGTCCGCATCGATACCGGGCCACCACACGTGGGATCTGGTTATCGCTTTCATCATTACAATGCCTGGGTGGGTACTGTGCAGGTCATTGATGAAGGTGTCTCTGCCCTTCTTGGGAACCACTACATGATTGCCCCTCAGAAGGCAGTCTGCCTGTATAGACATTTCATCTTTGCGCCGGTGGAATGACTTTAACTCTTCCTGTATTTCCACTGGGATACTGGACCAGCTCCCAGGAAGCACACAGCTTTTGACTAGAGATAATAAGGGGTCCTGGCTCGTCCAGGATTTGATCTACCGGGCAGTGATGGGTGATTGCTCACTCTCAAATGCTTCCATAACCATGGCTAAATCTGCGGGCTGCGCCATTTCCACCCCCGTGGTGGGCAATGGCAGCCTACTGAGAGCATCGGCACAGTTTTTTGTGCCTGGCCTCTGGCGGATGGAGTAGTTGTATCCGGACAACACGAGCGCCCATCTCTGGATGCCACCAGATGCATTGGTATTGATCCCTTTACTCTCGGAAAACAGGGATATTAGTGGCTTATGGTCGGTTTCCAATTCGAATTATAGCCGAAACAGGTATTGATGCATTTTCTTTACCCCTTATTGCAAGATCCTGCAAATCCCCTGGGAGGACAGGCGCACCAACATCAGTGTCCTCGACCAGGCTAACATCCCCAGTATTGAAGCACTGACCACACTCGATCAGCTTCGCTGGGCAGGCCACATAGTTCGCATGCCAGATATGAGACTCCCTAAGCAAATGCTTTATGCAGAGCTCCTTCATGGTAAACGAGCCAAAAGAGGACAGCGGAAACGTTATAAGGACACCCTCAAAGCTGGTAAAGTGCAACATCACCACCGACACCTGGGAGACCCTGGCCACAGACCGCCGAGGTGGAGAAAGTACATCCGGGAGGGCGTTAAGCTCTTTGAGTCTCAACGCAAAGAGCATGAAGAGGCCAAGCGCAGGCAGCGGAAGGAGCACGCAGCAAACCAGCCCCAACGCCCTTCCCTCACCGAATGTCTGTCCCACCTGTCCCACCTGTGGCTCTCGTATCGGACTGTTCAGCCATCAAAGAACTCACTTTGGGAGTGGAAGCAAGTCTTCCTCGATTCCGAGGGATTACCTGTGATAATGAAATTACCCCACAGACACACGCTAATGCTTCTATCTCAATCATGCTGTGGGCTCTCTCAGCCTTAGACAGACTCCTGCATGCATAAGCAACCAGCTGCAGTTTCCCGAAATCATTAGCTTGTTGCACTACACACCCGATGCCATATGACGACGCATCACATGCTAATACCAAACGCTTACATGGATCATACAACACAAGCAATTTGTTTGAGCATAACAATTTTCTCGCTTTTACAACGGCATTTTCTTGGCTTTAGCCCCAAACCTATTCATCCCCTTTTTATAGTAAGACATGCAGTGGATCTAACAGTGTGCTGAGACCCGGTAAGAAGTTACCAAAGTAGTTCAGGAGTCCTAGAAACGACCACAGCTCCATCACGTTCTGTGGCCTCGGTGCGTTCTCGATTGCCTCCCTCTTCGCGTTGGTGGGCCTGATGCCGTCCGCCGCAATCCTCCTTCCCAAGAACTCCACTTCAGGCGGCAGGAAAACGTACTTCGAGCGTTTTAAACTGAGCCCCACGTGGTTGAGTAGACTAAGAACCTCCTCCAGGTTCTGCAGATGCTCGACTGTGTTGCAACCTATGACCAAGATGTCATCCTGGAAGACCATAGTGTGCGGGACTGACTTCAGTAAGCTTTCCATATTGCTCTGGAATATCGTCGCCACTGATCGGATTCCAAATGGGCATCTGTTATAAACAAAAAGACCTTTGTGCGTGTTGATACAGGCGAGGCCCTTGGATGATTCCTCCAGTTTCTGCATCATATAGGCTGAAATCAGATCCAGCTTTATGAACGTCTTTTCTCCCGCCAGCGTTGCAAAGAGGTCGTCCGCCTTTGGTAGTGGGTGTTGGTCCTGCAGGGAGAAATGATTGATGGTTACTTTGTAATCGCCACAGATTCTGATGGTGCTGTCTCCCTTGAGGACAGGAACGATCGGGCTGGCCCACTCGTTGAACTCGATCGGTGAAATGATGCCCTCTCGTTGCAGCCGGTCTAGCTCGATCTCTACCCTTTCTCTCATCATGTACGGTGCTGCTCGCGCCTTGTGATGGATGGGTCGAGTCCCCGGAATTAGGTGGATCTTCACTTTTACTCTTTGGAATTTCCCGATGCCTGGTTCGAACAGCAAAGGGAACTTGTTTAAGACCTGGGCACACGAAGTGTCGTCAGTAGGAGAGAGCGCTCGGATGTCATCCCAGTTACAGCGTATCTTTCCCAGCCTGCTCCTGCCGAGCAGCGAGGGACCATTGCCTGGTTCCACCCAGAGTGATAGCTTGTGCACCGCTCCATCGTAGGAGACCGTTACAGTAGCACTGCCGACAACGGGGATCAGTTCTATCGTGTAAGTTCTTAGTTTCATGCGAATTGCAGTTAAGATTGGCCTTGAGGCGTTGTTGCACCACAATCTTTTGAAACTCTTTTTGCCCATGATGGACTGGCTCGCGCCTGTGTCTAGTTCCATTGACACCGGAAGTCCATTTAGTTCAACATTCAGCATTATCGGGGGATAGTTCGTGGTGAATGTGTGCACCCCATGTACCTCTGCCTCCTCGGTCTGAGGCTCTCGTTCATCATGATCCTCCGTAGATCTGTCCTCCTCCGCAACATGGTGGTTTGCAGGTTTAACAGGATTAGCAGCTCGCCTGCACATATGTTGGAGGAGTCCCATTGTTCCACAGTCCTTGCAAACATACCCTTTGAATCGGCATGAATGGAAATGCTGCGCCAACAAGGTGTTAATGGCCTTGCATTCATCACCCTTGATAGTGGACTCTGAGACATCTGTGGACGTGCAGCTGCAGGTATGTGTGACCTGCCCTGTACGTAGCAATTCGAAAACAACAATAATTTGTTCACAGTACTTGTAGCAGCACTTGTGTGCGGAGAAATTTGCTTCTTATTGTCACTGGTGGCTATGAATGCCTGGGCTATCGCTATGGCCTTGCTCAAGGTTGGGGTCTCTACAGTCAAAAGTTTGCGAAGTATGGTTTCCTGGCCAATGTCAAGTGCTAAAAAGTCTCTGAGCATGTGCTCCAAATGTCCTTCAAATTTGCAATGGTCTGCAAGGCGTCTTAGCTCGCGGCATAACTCGCCACTTCCTGGCCTTCAGACCTTTTGTAGGTGTAGAATACCTCGCCATCAGAACGCTTTACTTCGGGTTCAAATGCTCTTGGACCAGTGTGCACAAATCATCGTACGATTTCTCCGTGGGTTTCGCTGGAGTGAGCCGATTCTTCATGAGGCCATACGTTGGTGCCCCACAGACGGTGAGGAGGACCACCCTTTCTTTGGAAGCATTCTCTTCCCCATCTAGCTCATTGGCCACAAAGTATTGGTCGAGTCGCTCCACAAAAGTTTCCCAATCATCTCCCTCCGAGAATTTCTCCAGGATGCCCACTGTTCTCTGCATCTTTGGGTTCGCTATCTGAATCTCGTCGCCAGTTGTTATGTATGGAGAAAGAGTCAGACTGAACACTGTGAGCTCAGAGTAAAGTGTGACCTTAGTCTTTTATTGCAGAGTGCCTCTCCAACCTGTGAGACCTCCTTAAATACCTGTGCTCCCAAGAGATTATGGAATCCCTTGGGACTCCAGAGGATGAGCCCTCTGGTGGCTGTACAGAGTAAATACAAGTTTACATATATAGCAGGTTGGGGAGTTCACATGGACAGAGAGATTAAGGGAGGGCTGGAGGGTAGTGAACTCAGAGAAGAGAGAACATCATGAATTGAAATGGAGGTTGAAATCACCGAGGCTGAGAAGTCGCTTGGTGCAGTGGCTGAGGGAGGAAAGCAGTGAAAATATCTCGGTGCTAAAGTTTTATCGAACTTGGGTGTACAGTAAAGAATTAGAATTTTAAATGAAAGGTGAGAGGGGTGGAACATGGTGAGATGCTCAAAGGAGGAGAAAGTGCTGGAGAAGTAGAGGGACAGGCGAAGATGTGATTTGCTGATGAGAGCCACACCACCACCACAGCGGTCTGGGCGGGGCAAGTGGTGGAAGGTATAGCCAGGCAGGGAGGCTTCGTTTAAGCGTAAGGTGTCATCATCCCTCAGCTAAGTTTCCGTCAGGGCCATAATGTCGATGCAATCATCCACGATAAAGTCATGGATGGCAAGGGCCTTGTTCGCAAGCGAAAGGACGTTCTGGAGGGAGATGCGGAGCGGGTCAGTGATAGCTGATCCACTGCCAATATTCACAGGGTCCTGTGCTTTGGAGGGGTGATTTGGACGGGGGAGATTGGCAAGATTAGCCCACAGTGGGCGCGCTGGGCAGGAAGGTCGGTGAGAGAGTAGGCTGGGACAGTTAGGTTTGCTACTCGTGAGGAGGCAGCGGCGCGTGCCATGTTGGGACCTTCGGAGGACGCCAAGAGAGGCACAAAGAGAAGCTGTAGGCTCATCTGAGAGTGAGTCGAGCCTGCGACGGTGGCTGGAGAGTAGGAAGGTCGAAGAGTAATGAAGGGTTGGGGTAGGGATTTGGGAGGGCAGAGTATCTGAGAGAGGAGAGATGACGACAGGAGAGAACGGTCGGGGAGGGGTAAAGAGAAAAGAAAAACGGGGGGAAAGAAGTGGAAATAGAAGTGAACGATTCAGGTCTGGAGCAGCCAAAGAGCACACACAAATGGGAACAGGGAAAACTTAAGTTACACAGGCCTGTTTATATAACAATTATAGGGATGCATGTTTCCTAGTAGTAGCAGGGAATAGGTTGGTGACAATCGCAGGGAGCCCAGAGTTAAAGTTGGAGGTCCCGTGGAGGGAAAAAGTTGACATAGGCAGGATGGAGTTGGCATGGAGCATCATCGAACTGTTGTCCAAGTTTGGAGACTGATGGAGCAGGTGTAGCCCAGAAGCTATTTGTAGCGTAGAGAATTGAAGGATGGATGTGGGCAGAGGAAACGCCTCAAGGACACCCTCAAAGCCTCCATAATAAAATGCAACATCCCCAACGACATCTGGGAGTCCCTGGCCAAAGTGGAGGAAGAGCATCCGGGAGGGCTGCTGAGCACCTCGAGTCTCATCGCCGAGAGCATGCAGAAAACAAGCGCAGGCAGCGGAAGGAGTGTGCGGCAAACCAGACTCCCCACCCACCCTTTCCCTCAACCACTGTCTGTCCCACCTGTGACAGAAACTGTATTGGACTGTTCAGTCACCTGAGAACTCACTTTTAGAGTGGAAGCAAGTCTTCCTCGATTTCGAGGGACTGCCTATAATGATGATGATGGAGGTTATTGCTGTGGAAATGAGAGTCAGTTGCAGTGCAGGAAGATGATGGCGAAGTTGATGCGAAGTTGAAGATCACTGTAGATCAGAGGCAGCGGAGGAGATGTAAAACTACACGAGCCAGTGATCATCAAAGCAGAATAACCAGTGGAGTGCGTCACCCAACTCAGCAGAGATATAACCACAGTGGGGAAGATAATTCTTTACCAGCAGGTATTTGACACAGCAAATGAGCCTTGAGCTGTAATCCAGTGTAGTCCAGTGTAGGAACATAGTCTGAAACTCCAGAGAAGTCCAGGAATCCGGAAACCAAGTTTGAGAAGCAGAGAGCAGGGGTGGGGGATGGGTAATGGAGGTTTAGAACAGTTAACTTGTAGTTGGGGCTAAACTGCACCAACTGATGGAGCCAGGGGTACTGGAACAGTGGGAGCGAGGAGATCTGGGGAGAGAAAGGGCAGAGGATGGCAGGAGATTCCCATGGATAGAGGTGAAGAGCTCCAGAGCTCCTTAGGGAACTGCCAACCTAGCGGCAGTCATCTGTCCTGGTAGATGGCCTCAGGCAACCTTGGCTATTTGACAATGGAGTTGGGAACCAATAGCACACCCAATAGCCACGTGTCAGCTTCGGCTAAGTGGGTAGCACTCTTGCCTTTAAGTCATGAAGGCTGTGGGTTCCAACTCTAGTCCATGAGATTTGAGCACAAAATCTACACTGATGCTGATGGAGTGCTGCACTACTGGCGGTATTGTTTTTGGATGAGATGCTAATCCGAGGATCCGTCTTCCCTCTCAGGTGAATTCTCATCCTTATTTTCAAACCCCTCCATGGCCTCACCCCTCCCTATCTCGGTAATCTCCTCTAGCCCCACAACTCACCGAGAAGATGTGTGAGCTCCTTTAATTCTGCCCTCCTGAGCATCCCTGATTATAATCGCTCAAACATTGGTGGCCATGCCTTCTGTTGGCTAGGCCCGAAGCTCTGGAATTTCCTGCCTAAACCTCTCTGTCTCTCTACCTCCTTCAAGATGCTCCTTAAAACTGACCTCTTTGATGTAAAAGAGGACTGCAGTGGTTCAAGGTTCAAATGATCCACCTTCCCAGGGAGAAGAGATATGTTTTATAGAGTCAGATGAAGTGAGGTGGGAGGAGGCTCGAGTGGAGCATACAGACCAGTTGCGGTAAATCTCCCGACTGTCCAGCTGTATTTTTGTTAGTACTGGATCACAGAATGACATCTAGTGAATGCCGGCCGGCTGTCAAGCTCTAAAAGGCATCAAAAAACCACCTTAAACCTGTCCTCGCATCAATCTGGGCTCACTAGACAGTGAATTAGAAGCAGAGATTCTTTATCATTTTTTCCTCTCCCTAAAACAGGATCACTGAGACATGCATCCTACTATTGCGATGGCCAAAAGACTCGCCACAGAGCAATGATTTAATCAGGGCTGTTATTTTTTCATTGAGCCTTCGAGGGCTGAGCAAGGGTGGGAGTAGTTCAAAATACCTACTTGATAATTAAACAAAGAACTGCCATTTGTATAGCACTTTTCACGACTTCAGGATGTGCCAAAGCACTTTAAGGCTCTTGAAGTACTTTTAAAAGAAAAACTTGGATTTATATAGCGCCTTTCACGACCACCGGACGTCTCAAAGCACTTTACAGCCAATGAAGTACTTTTGGAGTGTAGTCACTGTTGTAATGTAAGAAACGCAGCAGCCAATTTGCACACAAGCAAACAAACAACAAGTGTGATTATAGGTTGAACCTCCCTTATCCAGAACTCCCTTATCCAGAACCACCCCTCGTCCAGAACCATTCCTGGCCACCAGGTGGCACATGCGCAGAACTCCGACATGAACAAATTGAAGTCCTTCCTCGCTACCGACTTCAGCAATCGCTGGCCTGACCCCGCGATTCACCACACCCCCTCACCGCCCCCCCCAATGATCTCTCTGCCACGCTCCCAGCCCCAAGCCAGCCAGCCCCGATATCCCCTTGCTCAGTACCATCCAATTTAACGTGACCACCGCTCGTCCAGAAAAATCCCTTATCCAGAACAGGCCAGGTCACCAGGGTTCCGGAAAAGGGAGGTTCAACCTGTAATGACCAGATAATCTGGGTTCTTTTGTTATGTTGATTGAGTGATAAATATTGGCCAGGACACCGGGGATAACTCCCCTGCTCTTCTTCGAAATAATGCCATGGGATCTCTTACGTCCACCTGAGAGGGGAGACGGGGCCTCGGTTTAATGTTTCATCTGAAAAACAGCACCTCCGGCAGTACAGCATTCTCTCAGTACTGCACTGGAGTGTCAGCCTGGATTTTTGTGCTCAAATCTCTGGAGTGGGACTTGAACCCACAACCTTCTGGCTCAGAGGTGAGAGAGGGATACCCACTGAGCCACAGTGAACAGTAGATAACTGGACATCCTGCAGCATTGCTTCTTTCACCTGGCAAGGTCCTGGCAGTCCATTCTGATTCCAGGCGGCATTTTATTAGCCTTTTGCCAGCACTCGCCCCCACCAACATGTCAAAAACCTCCTGGCCCCCTTTCTGTAGCTGTTCAATCAGACTCAATGTTAAAGTACTGATGACACTGGCACCGTCCAGCACTGGATTCGCTATTAATACTGCTAGTTTCACACCTTAAACATTCACTCCCTCCACCAGACGAGACCTCAGTTTAACGTCTCATCTGAAAGACGGCACTTCCGACAGCGCAGCACTCCCTCAGCACTGCACTGGAGTGTTAGCCTAGATTGTTTTTTGTGCTTAGGTTCCCTGGAGTGGGACTTGAACCCACAACCTTCTGACTCGGAGGCAAGAATGCTGCCCACTGAGCCACAGCTGACACTGCAAAAGTGTGCCACTGTTGTAATGTAGGAAAGACGGCAGCCAAATTGCGCACAGCAAGCTCCAACAAAAAGCAATGATTTAATGACCAGAAAACCTGTAGTAGTGACGTTGCTTGAGAGATGAATATTGGCCAGGTCCCATAAGCATTTATTCATTTAGGTTTTATCTCGTTATGTTTTATTTTAGTACATAGTTTTAACGCCTACAGTAATGCTTAAAAGACAGAATTAACATGCACCTTTATTGCTAAAGTGTAAATTGACAGAATGTCACAGGCTCTGCTTGTTGTTGCTAATTGGAATACTTTGGGCTCCAGCTTACCAAATAAGGAGTTGCAAATTATCTTTAAATTAGACTCTACATGATCTCAATTGACCTTTCAGTGACAATGTGCTCCGCAGTTATTAAAGGTCCACTTTCTTTAATAAAACCCGCGACCCGTTCCGCATTGATTGAGTTTTGTTTTCTCTCTCTGCTTATTTTGCATGCAAATTTTGCAGTGCTGCTAATAGGGCAACGGATAACAATGAAGGTGCAAATTCACATTTGACAGCCTGTCGCTGTTACATGACTTTGCAATTGAAAGGATACTTTTTTCAAAGCTCAAGCTTTTTGGGGTGAAATCTATTTCTTTCTAATTCCAATTCAATCAAGGAAATTATGGTGAATCTTTATAAATCACTGTTGAGACTTCAGCTGGAGTTAGGCTAGAATTTGTTTTTCAGAGAAAATGGTATTGTTAGGCCAAAATTTACCGTTATTGCTTCGCTACCATTTTCAGATCGCATATTCGGCCTTTAGTTTGCGCAACAGTAACAATTGGCGTTGCCCAAAGTTTCGCGGCACAAACTGCAAATTTCGGCAACTTTAGTCCGAGACCGATAGCACTGCGAGAGATGCCTTGCGGGGGGGTGGGGGAGCGGGGGCGGTCGGGGGGGGGGGGGGGGGTGGAAAAACAACGGAAAAAATTGCAAAAAAAAACATTCACAAAACCCGTACCTACTAAATCGCTGAAAAAGAATAAAGAATTAAAACTTTAACTTAACTTTTTTGCAGGTCTTCACACTTACCGCTGCTGGCAGGACTGCGACGCAGGTTTTTCCCTGTCGGTATTCTGGGCGCACAATACGGGCGCGGAGAGAGCCAAATATCGGCCGCAAACGCTATTTCGGGTGTTGCATGGCGGTGCTCCTCTCCCCGGCGGTACGAGGAAGCGCTGTCACACAAAGTTGCCCTGAAGATCCCGCCGACAAGATTTTCGCCGTGGAGGGTAAAATAGCGGCTGAAAGCCGGTGGCAAATTCGGCGAATTTCAAAGTGTCCAATTTTGGCCATCTCACTTGGGAAAGGCCTTGGAGTGGGTGCAGAGGAGATTTACCAGAATGGAACCGTGGGACGAGGGCCTTCAGTTATGTGGAGAGACTGGAGAAGCTGGGATTGTGCTCCATAGAGCAGAGACGGTTCAGGGGAGATTTAATAGAGATGTTCAAAAATATATGGGGTTTTCATAGAGTCCACTGGCAGGAGGGTCGGTAACGAGAAGTCAGTGATTTAAGATAATTGGCGAAAAAATCAGAGGGGAGATGAGGAGACTTTTTTTTTAACGCAGTGAGTTATTATGATCTGGAATTCACTGCCTGAAAGGGCGGTGGGAACAGATTCAATATTAACTTTCAAAGAGGAATTGGATAAATACTTGAGCAGGATAAAACTGGCAGGGCCATGGGGAAAGAGTGGGTAGTGGGACTAATTGGTTGTTCTCTCGAAGTGCCAGAGCAGGAACGATGGGCCGAATGACCTGTTTTCGGCGCTGTATGTATCTATGATAACCAACAACCAAGTGGAATTGTTCACTGAAAAGTAAAGTGAATGGGTGCCAGCTTTCAATGGACAAAAGGGAAGGGGCATTAACTTTGAGTTCTTATTTATGATAATGCACGATAAGGGACGGGAGTATATTCTTCGAAATAACTAAATATTGCAAACACTGGAATGACTGTTTTATTCATTAGGGAGCTCATTTTCTGCCTCAGTCAACCACCTAGTGTGGCACGACTTGCACAGTCCGGGTACCTCGGACGCTGCTCTGTGCTGAGGTAACGAATCACAGCCAAGGATGGCGTGGGGTTCTGGAGTTGGCCGTGGATCACTTGAGCAAGGAACGGGTAAATCAACCACCAGGTCTGACCTAGCATCAACTCCCGCCGTTAAGTCTGCATTTATGGATGTCGATTGAAGCTTGGCTGTGATGATTCTATGGTCAAATAGCCTGCTTTGTAAAAAATTCATTCACGGGATGTGGGCGTCGCCGGCAAGGCCAGCATTTATTGCTCATACCTAATTGCCCTTGAGAAGGTGGTGGTGAGCTGCCTTCTTGAACCGCTGTGGTCCGTGGGGTGAAGGTGCTCCCACAGTGCTGTTAGGGAGGGAGTTCCAGGATCTTGACCCAGCGACGATGAAGGAACGGCCGATATATTTCCAAGTCAGGATGGTGTGTAACTTGGAGGGGAACGTGGAGGTGGTGGTGTTCCCATGCGCCTGCTGCCCTTGCCCTTCTAGGTGGTCCCGGGTTTGGGAGGTGCTGTCGAAGAAGCCTTGGCGAGTTGCTGCAGTGCATCGTGTAGATGGTACACACTGCAGCCACGGTACACAGGTGAATGTTTCAGGTGGTGTCTGCCACTTGTTAACACACATGAAGCCATTAATACTGAACAGTATTACTACCCAACCGGCAAGTACTCCAATCAAATACAATGGGTCCAGGTTCAACCCCTAGTCTATGCGGAATTACAGCTAATATCCCTGTGGGGTAGTTATTTTTTTCATTCACTTTCGGACTGTAATGTATGCACCTGTAAGCATGCTCACAGGTTTGTGGAGCTGTTGCGTTGCACTTCAGTCCCACACTCCTGATCTTCGGGCACCCTGTGCGGGGGGGAGCGGGTAGGTCCGAGGGCCTCCTCGTAGGACTGCACCTGGGCACGGCCAAGGGGGCCATCAGCCGGTCCAGGCAGCGGGCGGTCGAGGGGGTCGTTCAGCCTGACTGCCTGCCTCTCTTCCGCGGGTACATCCGAGCCAGAGTGTCCTTGGAGATGGAGCACGCGGTGTCCACCGATACGCTCGCGGCCTTCCGCGAGAGGTGGGTGCCGGAGGTACTGGAGTGCATCATCACCCCCGGCAACCAAATTTGAATTTGATGTTATTTGTCTAAAGTTTAATTTGTTTATTGTGCCGGTTTTAGTGCCCCTCCTCCCCACTTTTAGCCAGGTGCACTTGTATAATTTGTGTGTTGGTGCCCTCAAAAAAAACCCGCAAAAAACCAAAAAAAACAAGGGGCACCTGAAAAGACTTTGGAGTGTAGCCCCCCGCCCCTTTAATCAGGGGCCACTTGTTTATTGTCTTACAACAAAATAGTTGAGCTGTTGCACTGTGAGTGGCTTAGCCAGTCACCTGATGTTCATCAGACTTAATAACACCCCAGCCAGTTGAGTTCAGGTTCTCCACGATGAGGCGCGCAGTTGTGAGCCTGGTGGATGAACTGGTAATGTTCAGTTTGATTGATAAACCTTTGCTAATAAACCAGCTAGCTCTTTACAGCAAATATGTAGCTGTGAATAGCTGTGGGTTCGTTGCTTAAAAACCATGAAGCAAATACACTACAGCTGGAAAGGGCGCCAATTATTGCCTGTCCTTGGTTGACTGAAATATGCTTTCTCATGATTCTCTTTGAGACAAACAAGTGGCTTGCTAGGCCACTTCACAGGGCAGTTATGAGCAGTGTTTCTCATAAGCTGTGCGCGTCCTGTTTCGTGTAGTGTGCGGCCCTTTAAATTTCTGTGCCATTTACAATGGAGGAGCCAGTGTGCAGCCTGTGTGGGATCTTTTCCATTGCTGTGCGGCCACTCAGCTTAGAGGGAATATTGGTTAAGAGTCAAGCACATTGTTGTGGGGCCAGGCTAGACCAGGTTTCCTTCTCTGAAGGACATTAGTGAACCAGTTGAGTTTTTACACCAAGCCAACAGCTTCATAGTCACTGTCATGGTTATTTTTATTTTCCAGCTTATTTTTAAACTGCATTCAAATTCTCAAACAATCCACAATAGGATATGAACTCGCATTCTATTGATCATTAGTGCAAGTTGCTTGGGCCATTAGCCTGGTAACAGAACCACCATCATCATCATCATCATCATCATCATCATCATCATCATAGGCAGTCCCTCGGAATCGAGGAAGACTTGCTTCCACTCCTGAAGTGAGTTCTTTAGTGGCTGAACAGTCCAATACGAGAGCCACAGACTCTGTCACAGATGGGACAGATAGTCGTTGAGGGAAAGGGTGGGTGGGACAGGTTTGCCACACGTTCCTTCTGCTGCCTGAGCTTGGTTTCTGCATGCTCGCGGCGTTGAGACTCGAGGTGCTCAACGCCCTCTTGGACGCACTTTCTCCACTTAAGGCGGTCTTGGGCCAGGGACTTCCAGGTGTCGGTGGGGATGTCGCACTTTATCAGGGAGGCTTTGAGGGTGTCCTTGTAACGTTTCCTCTGTCCACCTTTGGCTCGTTTGCTGTGAAGGAGCTCTGAGTAGAGCACTTGCTTTGGGAATCTCGTGTCTGGCATGCGGACTATGTGGCCTGCCCAGCGGGGCTGATCGAGTGTGGTCAGTGCTTCAATGCTGGGGATGTTGGCCTGAATGAGGACGCTGATGTTGGTGCGTCTGTCCTCCCAGGGGATTTGTAGCATCTCGCGGAGACATCGTTGGTGATATTTCTCCAGCAACTTGAGGTGTCTACTGTACATGGTGGTACTGTAACAGAACATTACACAGGGGAACGGCAGCATAGTGGTTATCTTACTGGACTAGTAATGCAGGGACCTGGGTTAATGATCTGAAGACATGAGTTCAAATCCCACCATGGCAGCTGGGAGATTTAAATTCAGTTAATTAGAAAATAAATCTGAAATTAAAAAGTTAGTCTCAGTACTGGTGACCATGAATCTACTGCAGTGTCATAAGAACACATCTGGTTCACTGATGTCTTTTAGGGAAGGAAATGCGCTGTCCTTACCCTGTCTTGCCTATATGAGACTTCTGACCCCAGACCCACAGCAATGTGGTTAACTCCTAACTGCCAGCCCAAGTGGCCTGGTGGGCCATTCGTTTGCACGAAAACCTCTACAAAGTCAGCACAGTGCGAGTACCTTCACCGCATGGACTGGACTGCAGCAGTGCAAGAAGGCGGCTCACCACCACTTTCAGAGTAATTAGGGATGGCCAATAAATGCTGGCCTTGCCAGCGACGCCCACATCCTGTGAATGAATGAATACATTTTTAAAAACACTATCATTGCCTGGGAGTTGAAATGTTTCACTTGGACAGGGTGCCCCATCTCCAAGAGAAGGATAAAAATGACCATGCTTGAGCTCCCATTTGCTGGAAGGAGGACAGGATTGGACTGAGATCTTATGATAAAATAACCTGCCAAGACTTGTGAGAAAACAATGTCTTCGCAGTCATACTTCAAATATGAGGCAACACTGAGAGAAACCAAAAAGATTTGACAATTACAGTCTAAATACACATCTTAGAAAACATTCTCTTTCATTCACTACTGAGCAGAGCCCTGGAGATGACGATGAGTGATGTTCCACTGTACACACCAGAGTTGGAGGTGAGTAATGTTTCACACTACACAGACTCGATATACTTCCTCATTCTCTCTTCAGTCATAATATTCTCGATGTCGCTGTATAAACTGCGCTGCTGTTCTGTCAGTGTGCTTGCTCAGGCCAACATAGAAAATACATCCCCAACATCGAAGCATTGACCACGCTCGATCAGCTCCATTGGACGGGCCACATCGTCTGCAGGCCTGACACGAGAGTCCCAAAGCAAGCGCTCTACTCGGAGCTTCGACAGGGCAAGCGAAAATCCCAGGTGAGCAGAGGAAACGCTTCAAGGACACCCTCAAAGCCTCCTTGAAAAAGTGCAACATTCCCACCGTCACCGAGGAATCCCTGGCCCAAGCCCGCTCAAAATGGAGGAGAAGCTTTCTCGTCTCTTTGTCGGTAGCACGCGGAAGCCAAACGCAAACAGCGGAAGGAGCGTGCGACAACCCAAGCCCCCCACCCACCCGTCCCTCCAACCACCGTCTGCCCCACCTGTAGATCTCGCATTGGACTCATCAGTCACCTGAGAACTCATTTAGTGTGGAAGCAAGTCATCCTCGACTCCGGGGGACTGCCTGAGAAGAAGAAGGGGAATACTCCCCAAAATACATCTACACTTAAAATAAATATTTAAAATGAATCAAAATGGCATTTAATTAAATATTTTTTGAATAATAAATTTACATCTTTTAAAGGGTCTAAAAATAAACACACCTTATTTTACAGATTTTAAAATAAATAAATTATTGAAAAAAATATAGTTTTCTGTCCTTTAAAACTCTTACGCTGGTAAAAGCAAGCGTTACTGGGCATAATAAATTCACGGGCATTCGCTGGGCAGAAGATGGGCAAATAGCCCAACTCTCCGCCCGCGGAGGCCCTCTTCCCGGGAATGCGTGCGATCTCTCAAGAAGATTCTTGACAGATAGCAAGTTCCGGGTTACAGCGCATGCGCTTCACAGGCCTAAACCCAGAACTTGCGGGGTCCCTGACGGGCGATTGCACACCTTGTATGCACCCATAGGGTCACGCAAATTATGGCCCATTATCTGATCATTATCACATTGAAGTTTGTGGGAGCTTGCTCTGCATAGTTATGCTCCAGTCGAGCTCCTCCCACTTTCCCCATCTACATCTATCAGCATAACCCTCTATTCTCTTGTCCCTCATATGCTTGTCTAGCCTCCCCTTAAATGCATCTACACTATTGGCTTCAACCACTCCCTGTGGTAGCGAGTTCCACATTCTCACCACTCTCTGGGTAAAGAAGTTTCTTCTGAATTCCCAATTGGATTTAGAAACATAGAAACATAGAAAATAGGTGCAGGAGTAGGCCATTCGGCCCTTCGAGCCTGCACCGCCATTCAATGAGTTCATGGCGAACATGCAGCTTCAGTACCCCATTCCTGCTTTCACGCCATACCCCTTGATCTTCCTAGTAGTAAGGACTACATCTAACTCCTTTTTGAGTATATTTAATGAATTGGCCTCAACAACTTTCTGTGGTAGAGAATTCCACAGGTTCACCATTCTCTGGGTGAAGAAGATCCTGGTGATTATCTTATATTGATGGCCTCTCGTTATGCTCTTCCCCACAAGTGGAAACACTCTTTCTGCATCTACTCTATCAAAACCTTTCACAATTTTATTTCAGGTTTAAAAGCATATCTGTGAAGACATTCTCCTTTATTTTGATTGTTATTAGCAAGCAATGCTGCTGGGCTAAAGACGTGGAACTTTTGCCCCATAAAGATTTTTGTTTCTCCTCAGTCATAATATTCTTGACTTGTCCTTGTGTGAACTGCCCGGATGTTTCTTCCCCTGCAATGAATTGAATATGTCCCAAGTATTGCATTTCAATAATTTCATTATCTGACTGCATTGCTCAGCTGAGAGGCAGCCTAAACCCTGATAAGCTGAGTTGGGCGACATCAGACTTTATTCGCACCAGATATTATTTACGATTTAAAGGCCATCAGAGACAGACATTGTCTTCAGCAATTTCTGGTTGCTTTTATGCCAACTACACAAAGAGCGATAACGTGAAGCAAGTTGCATCCTTTCCCCAATTAAAAAATGTTTTTCTCTTGGATTTGTTTGAAAGGTGCAGTCTCAGGAACTGCGAGACGGAAATTTCTCATGAGAATAGTCCTTTGATAAAACCAGATAAAGGCCAAGATTGTTCCCCAGCCACCAGAGACGTGAGTCACCAATTAACATGGGAAACTAAACTCGGAGGCACTAAGAAGCGGTAAGAATATCTGGATTGGAATGTGACATTGAATCTGTCAGAGAGCAGTCTTGGTTTACTAAAATATTCTACTTATGAAGGAAAGAAAAAAAAACAGCCCCAAAGACAATCACTTGTCAATGTCACGCAATGAAACCATGAGGGCAAACAGAATGGGAAATGGAAACATTGAGGCAGAAATCCCAGCCTCCCCGGCTCCGTACGGAATGTGTATGGACCCGGAGAGGCATCACAAATGCCGTTTTTTGGTGTGCAATGCGCATGCGCGGAAAACCAGCTTTTCCAATCTGTCAAGCTCTGGCTTGACAGATCTTCTGTATCCCCACAGCCAGGTTATTCGCATGGGCAAGATTGCAGTATTTATCCTCAAAAGTATTGCCCAGCAAATGTCCTGAAAACGCTTGCGTCTAGTAAAAGCATAGCCTACTTTTACCAGCGTAAGAGTTTTAAAACATATAAAAACATATAAAAGATAAAATTTTAAAAACATATTTTAACATGAAATACCCTGCCCACTAAACCATAATTAAAAAACTTTTTTTTTCAAATCGGAAAAATATATTTTTTTCTAAGACATTTATTAACTTTAATTTAAACTAATCTTAAATATGCGATGTATTTTTTAAATTTTTTATTAGTGTTTGGATGTTAGGGGGTGCTTCTCAATCATAATAGTGAGAATTCCTACTTATGGACTTCCCATTATTATGAATGAGAAAATACTGCACCTGGATTGGCTGCCCAGAGGCATGTGACTGCAGCTCCAGCTTACGGATGTCCTGCCGTGCACGCGCTGCGATGCGCAGGGAGAGGAGGCCTCAGGACCGGAATCGCTAATGGGTGCAGCAGGAACAGGTAGGTGTGGAACTTTATTACCATTTTCTGTCGTGCGCCCGCGGGAAGCAGAGCAACGGGTTTTCAGGGCCATTATATAGGTAGCACCGGAGTTGCCTGAACTGCTTAAGGTCTGTGCTATATCTGGCTTTGAATTTTTTGAAAGCAACAAACCTAGTTGTAATTCTATATATATATCAGATTTTAGAACTGCTGAATTAGACTTGTTGGGAGAACAATAATGATGTCTATTTTACAGATGTCAGGTGTGACTCAGTGGATAACACACTCGTCTTTGAGTCAGAAGGCTGTGGGTTCAAATCCCACTCCAGGGACTTGAGCACATAAATTTAAGCTGACACTCCCATTGCAGTACTGAGGGAGTACAGCGGTGCCGTCTTTTGGATGAGACATTAAATCGAGGGCCTGTCTGCTTCCTGCTCTTTCAGGTGGATGTAAAAGATCCCATAGCCACTATTTCAAAGAAGAGCACGGTAGGTATCCCTCATGACCTGGCCAATATTTATCCCTCAATTCATACAACAAAAACAGATTATCTGGTCATTATCACGTTGCTGTTTCTGAGAGCTTGCTGTGCACAAATTGGTTGCTGCTTTTCCTACATTACAACAGTGATTGCACCTCATTGGCTCTAAAGATCTTTGGGATGTCTGGTGCTGTAACAATATGCACTCCCTCAGGGCTAAGCTTTAGTTTTAGAGCAAAGCTTGTTATTTTTGTTGTGTATCTGTAAATCATACACTCCCATGTTCCGCCACCAGGAAACCAGGAAGTGCATCCCCTGAAGTTCCAAGGGATCCAAGCATCCCTTGGGAGAACTGCATATAAGCCAGCCCCTAAGGCCTGTTCCTCACTCTGAAGTATCTTGATAAAGACTGAGGTCACTGTTACTTTAACCTCCCTGTGTGCACTCTCATCTGTGGTAGGAACACAATAACTGGCGACCGGTACACGAATCCAATGCAAAGATGCAGCAAACTGTGGGCATCCTGGAGAAGTTCTTGGAAGGTGAGGACTGAGAAACCTATGTCGAACGGCTCGACCAGTACTTTGTAGCCAACGATCTGGACGGAGAAGGAAGCACTGCAAAAAGGAGAGCTATCCCCCTCACGGTCTGCGGGGCACCGACCTACAGCCTCATGAAGAATCTTCTGGCTCCGGTGAAACCCACAGATAAGTCATATGAGGAGCTGTGTACACTGGTTCTGGAGCATCTTAACCCGAGGGAGAGTGTGCTGATGGCCAGGTATCGGTTCAACACGTGCCAGCGATCTGAAGGTCAGGAAGTGGCGAGCTACATCGCCGAGCTAAGGCGACTTGCAGGACAATGTGAGTTTGATGGCTACCTGGAGCAAATGTTCAGAGACTTTTTTGTACTGGGCATTGGCCATGAGACCATCCTACAAAAACTTTTGACTGCAGAGACACCGATCCTCAGTAAGACCATTGCGATAGCACAGGCGTTTATGTCCACCAGTGATAACACCAAACAAATCTCTCAGCACACAAGTGCTAGCAATGTTCATAAATTAACTGAAACTGTGTTTGCGAGCAGAAATGTACAGGGCAGAACCCACGAGTCTGCAACTGCCAGCAGGCCTCAGGTGACCCAGATGACTCAGAGTCCGCAACAAAGGATGAATGCAAGGCAATTCAAACCTTGTTGGCTTTGTGGAGGCTTCCATTCAGACTATTCATGCCGCTTCAAAGGATATGTTGGCAAGAGCTGTGGAACAACAGGACACCTCCAACGAGCTTGCAGACGAGCTGCAAGCTCTGCAAAACCTGCTAACCACCACATGGCAGAGGAAGGTCGGTCCATGGTGGATCAAAGCAATTTCGAGCCTCAGAGAGAGCAGGCAGATGCTGAAGTACACGGGGTGCACACATTTTCGACGAAATGTCCACCTATAATGCTAAATGTAAAATTGAATGGCTTACCCGTAGCCATGGAACTGGACACTGGCGCTAGCCAATCCATCATGAGTAAAAAGATGTTTGAAAGACTGTGGTGCAACAACGCACTCAGACCAGCCCTGAGCCCCATCCACACGAAACTGAGAACGTACACCAAAGAGCTTATCACTGTCCTGGCAGCGTCATTATCAAGGTCACCTACCAGGGCACAGTGCACGAACTGCCACTCTGGATTGTCCCGGGATGGCCTCACACTGCTTGGAAGGAGCTGGCTGGGCAAAATCCGCTGGAACTGGGATGATATCCGAGCGCTATCACATGTTGATGAGGCCTCATGTACCCAGGTTCTGAACAAATTTCCTTTCCTTTTTGAGCCATGCATTGGAAACATTTCCAGGGCGAAGCTGTGGATCCACTTGGTCCCAGAGGCACGACCCATTCACCACAAGGCGCGAGCGGTACCTCACATGATGAGGGAGAGAGTGGAAATCGAGCTGGACAGGCTGCAACGCGAGGCCATCATCTCCCCAGTGGAATTCAGCAAGTGGGCCAGCCCGTTTGTTCCAGTACTCAAAAGGGATGGCACGGTCAGGATTTGTTGCGATTATAAAGTAACTATTAATCGTTTCTCGCGACAGGACCAATACCCGCTACCTAAGGCAGATGACCTATTTGCGACGCTGGCAGGAGGCAAGACGTTCACCAAGCTCGACCTGACTTCGGCCTACATGACGCAGGTGCTGGACGAGTCTACGAAGGGCCTCACCTGCATCAACACGCAAAAGGGACTGTTCATCTACAACAGTTGCCTGTTGGGAATTCGGTCAGCTACAGCGGTCTTCCAGAGAAACACGGAGAGCCTACTCAATTCGGTACCACACACGGTGGCTTTTCAGGACGACATATTGGTCACGGGTCAGGACACCGTCGAGCACCTACAAAACCTGGAGGAGGTCCTCCAGCGACTGGATCGTGTAGGGCTGCGGCTGAAGAGGTCGAAATGCATCTTCATGGCAACAGAAGTGGAGTTTTTGGGGAGAAAGATCGCGGCGGATGGCATTCAACCCACAGACGCCAAGACAGAGGCTATCAGGAACGCGCCCAGGCTTTAGAACGTCACGGAGCTGCGGTCGTTCCTGGGACTCTTCAACTATTTTGGTAACTTCCTACTGGGGTTAAGCACCCTCTTAGAGCCCCGACATGTGCTATTGCGTAAAGGTGAAAACTGGGTATGGGGAAAAAAACCAAGTAATTGCTTTTGAGAAAGCCAGACACATTTTATGCTCCAACAAGCTACTTGTATTGTATAACCCATGTAAAAGACTTGTGCTAGCATGTGATGCATCGTCGTACGGAGTCGGGTGTGTATTACAACAAGCTAACATTGCGGGGAAGTTGCAACCTATCGCCTAGGCCTCCAGGAGCTTGTCTAAGGCCGAGAGGGCCTACAGCATGATTGAGAAAGAGGCATTAGCGTGTGTTCGGGTTAAAGAAAATGCATCAGTATCTGTTTTGCCTCAAATTTGAGTTGGAAACTGATCACAAGCCCCTCATATCCCTGTTCGCTGAAAACAAGGGGATAAATACTAATGCCTCAGCTAGAATACAAAGGTGGGCACTCGCGCTATCAGCATATAACTATACCATCCGCTACAGGCCAGGCACCGGGAACTGTGCGGATGCTCTCAGTCGGCTACAATTGCCCACCATGGGGGTGGAAATGGCGCAGTCTGCAAACTTGTTGATGGTGGCACAGCCCGCAGACTTGTTGATGGTCACGGAATTGTTTGAAAATGATATATCACCTGTCACGGATCGCCAGATTAGGACTTGGACCAGCTGTCCCTAGTAAAAAACTGTGTACTGCATGGGAACTGGGCCAGCATCCCCATTGAAATGCAAGAGCTAACCAAGCCGTTCCAGCGGCGAAAGGACGAGCTGTCCATTCAGGCAGACTGCCTGTTGTGGGGTAACCGCGTAGTGCTACCCAAAAAGGGCAGGGAGACATTCATCTCGGATCTCCACAGCACACACCCAGGTATAATAATGATGAAAGTGATAGCCAGATCCCACGTGTGGTGGCCCGGTATCGATTCTGACTTAGAGTCCTCTGTACGGCAATGCAGCGTGTATGTTCAGTTGAGCAACGCGCCCAGAGAGGCACCACTAAGTTTGTGGTCCTGGCCCTCCAGACCATGGTCAAGGATCCATGTCGACTATGCCGGCCCATTTCTCGGTAAAATGTTTCTGGTGGTGGTGGATGCTTTTTCAAAATGGATTAAATGTGAAATAATGTCGGGAAGCACCGCCATCGCCACCATTGAAAGCCTGAGGGCCATGTTTGCCACCCACGGCCTGCCTGACATACTGGTCAGTGACAATGGGCCATGTTTCACCAGTGCCGAATTTAAAGAATTCATCGAAACATAGAAACATAGAAAATAGGTGCAGGAGTAGGCCATTCGGCCCTTCTAGCCTGCACCGCCATTCAATGAGTTCATGGCTGAACATTCAACTTCAGTACCCCATTCCTGCTTTCTCGCCATACCCCTTGATCCCCCTAGTAGTAAGGACCTCATCTAACTCCTTTTTGAATATATTTAGTGAATTGGCCTCAACAACTTTCTGTGGTAGAGAATTCCACAGGTTCACCACTCTCTAGGTGAAGAAGTTCCTCCGCATCTCGGTCCTAAATGGCTTACCCCTTATTCTTAGACTGTGACCTCTGGTTCTGGACTTCCCCAACATTGGGAACATTCTTCCTGCATCTAACCTGTCTAACCCCGTCAGAATTTTAAATGTTTCTATGAGGTCCCCTCTCATTCTTCTGAACTCCAGTGAATACAAGCCCAGTTGATCCAGTCTTTCTTGATGGGTCAGTCCCGCCATCCCACGAATCAGTCTGGTGAACCTTCGCTGCACTCCGTCAATAGCAAGAATGTCCTTCCTCAGGTTAGGAGACCAAAACTGTACACAATACTCCAGGTGTGGCCTCACCAATGCCCTGTACAACTGTAGCAACACCTCCCTGCCCCTGTACTCAAATCCCCTTGCTATGAAGGCCAACATGCCATTTGCTTTCTTAACCGCCTGCTGCACCTGCATGCCAACCTTCAATGACTGATGTACCACGACACCCAGGTCTCTTTGCGCCTCCCCTTTTCCTAATCTGTCACCATTCAGATAATAGTCTGTCTCTCTGTTTTTACCACCAAAATGGATAACCTCACATTTATCCACATTATACTTCATCTGCCATGCATTTGCCCACTCACCTAACTATCCAAGTCGCTCTGCAGCCTCACAACATCCTCCTCGCAGCTCACACTGCCACCCAACTTGCCCTGCAATGGGATCAAACATGTCACCTCGGCCCCATTTAAACCAGCCTCCAATGGGCAGGCAGAGCGGGCAGTACAAACAATCAAACAGAGCTTTAAACGAGTCACAGAAGGCTTACTCCAAACCTGCCTGTCCCGAGTACTGCTCAGCTAACGCACGAGACCCCACTCGCTCACAGTGGTGCCCCCGGCTGAGCTACTCATGAAAAGGACACTTAAAACAAGACTCTCGCTGGTTCATCCCAACCTGCATGATAAGGTAGAGAGCAGGCGGCAGCAACAAAATGTAAACTATAGTCGCGCCACTGTGTCACGGGAAATTGATCTGAATGACCCTGTGTATGTGCTAAACTGTGGACATGGTCCCAAGTGGATCACGAGCACGGTGATGGCTAAAGAAGGGAGTAGGTTGTTTGCCGTCAAACTAGACAATGGACAAATTTGCAGAAAGCACCTGGACCAAATGAGGCTGAGGTTCACAGACTGCCCTGAACAACCCACAGCAGACACCACCTTTTTTGAGCCCACAACACACACCCAAAGGATCAACGACACCAACCCGGACCAGGAAATCGAACTCATCACGCCCAACAGCCCAGCAAGGCCAGCCGCACCCAACAGCCCTGCAGGGCCAACAACACGCCAGCCCAGCGAGGGGTACAGCCAACACACCAGAACAGACATTTGTACCGAGGTGGTCCACCAGGGAAAGAAAGGCTCCCGTCTGGCTCACCTTGTAAATAGTATTCGCTGTGACTTTGCCGGGGGAGTGATGTTGTGTATCTGTAAAGCATGCACTCCCATGTTCCGCCACCAGGGAGTGCATCCCCTGAAGTCCCAAGGGATCCCAGCATCGCTTGGGAGCACTGTATCTAAGCCCACCTCAAAGGCCTGTTCCTCACTCTGGAGTGTCTTAATAAAGACTGAGGTCACTGTTATTTTAGCCTCCCTGTGTGCAGTCTCATCTGTGTTCGGAACACAATAATTTTCTTTAATGATTAATTTGTTTTCAGGATGGTGCCCATTTATTGCCCATCGCTAGTTACTCCGCAATGGAGGTGATGGCTCTTCTACTTGAACTGCAGCCACCCACGTGCTGATGGCTCTGAGCTGGGTAAGGAATTCCAGCATTTCGCACAGCGACAATGAAGGAACCACAATATATGTTCAAGTCATGGAATCGTAGTGGCCGAAATTGATCAATGACCGCCTGCTGCTGCCGACATTCCTCCTGAAGATCCGCCCAGTGCAACTTTGGAGGTGGCCTGGAGCGGGCGGGAGGGGAGAGCCACCGGGAACTGCCCGCTGACGTCAGCGGATTATCAAGTGGCGCAACTGAGCTCCTGTCTGTCGAGCTCCCAGATTCCTGCGGGTGGGAGTCGTAGCAGAACGGGGGTAGACCAGTCCGCCTCACACAACTGTGACACCCCTTACACTGAAACATTCTACACTCCATCCCAACTGGAGCCATGTGATCTCCTGGGAGAGGCAAAAACCAGATAAAAACCCAGGCCAATTTAGGAAGAAAAAATCTGGTAAAATTCCTCTCCGACCCATCCAGGCGATTGAAACTAGTTCAGGAGATCACCCTGGCCATATTCTATTCCCTGCATTGCTTTCCATTATATCTGCGCCGTCCAACAAAAGGTCATCCAGTCTAATCCCAACTAACAGCTCTTGGTCTGTAACCCTGCAGGTTACTGCACTTTAAGTGCCCATCCAACCATCTCTTAAAAGTGGTGAGGGTTTCTACATCCACCACTCTTCCAGGCAGCGAGTTCCAGATCCCCACAACCCTCTGCGTAAAGAAGCCCCCCTCTCAAATCCTCTCTAAACCTTCCACCAACCACCTTAAAACTATGCCCCCTCATAATAACCCTTCCACCAATGGAAATAACCCCTTACTATCCATTATGTCCAGGCCCCTCAATATTTTGTACACCTCAATTAGGTCTCCTCTCAACCTCCCCTGTTCCAGTGAGAACAAACCCAGCCTATCCAATCTGTCCTCATAACTAAGATTCTCCATTCCAGGCAGCATCTTAGTAAATCTCCTCTGACCCTCTCTAGTGCAATTACGTCCTTCCTATTATAAGGCAACCAGAACTGCACGCAATACTCCAGCTGTAGCCTAACCAAATTATTATACAATTTAAGCATAACCTCCCTGCTCTTATAGTCTATGCCTCAGCCAATAAAGGCAAGCGTTCTGTATGCCTTCTTAACCACCTTATCCACCTGGCCTGCTACTTTCAGGGATTTGTGGACAAGCACCCCAAGGTGCCTTTGTTCGTCTACACTATTAAGTGGCCTACCGCTTAATACCCTTTCCTTATTAGCCCTCCCAAAGTGCATCACCTCACACTTCTCTGATTTAAATTCCATTTGCCACTGTTTTACACAACTGTCCAGTAGATTGATATCCTCCTGCAGCCCATGACTTTCCTCTTCATTATCAACCACACAGCCAATTTTAGTACCATCTGCAAACTTCTTAATCATACTCCCTATATTCAAATCTAAATCATTGATATATACCACAAAAAGCAAGGAACCCAGTACTGAGCCCTGCAGAACCCCACTAGAAACATCCTTCCAGTCACAAAACCATCCATCAATCATTCCACTTTGCTTCCGACCTCCAAGCCAATTTTGTAAGCAATTTGCCACTTTGCCCTGGATCCAATGGGTTTTAATCTTCATGACCAGTCTACCATGTGGGACCTTATCAAAAGCCTTGTTAAAGTCCATATATACTACATCGTATGCATTATCTCATCGACCCTGTTGGTTACCTCCTCAAAAAATTTCAATCAGTTTAGTCAATCATCATTAATATCATCATCATTGGCAGTCCCTCGGAATTGAGGAAGACTTGCTTACACCCCTGAAGTGAGTTCTTTGGTGGCTAACAGTCCAATACGAGAGCCACAGACCCTGTCACAGGTGGGACAGACAGTCGCCAAGGGAAGGGGTGAGTGGGACTGGTTTGCCACACACTCCTTCCGCTGCCTGCGCTTGACCTCTTCACGCTCTCGGCGTTGAGACTCGAAGTGGTCAACGCCCTCCCGGATGCACTTTCTCCACTTAGGGCGGTCCTTGGCCAGGGACTCCCAGGTGTCAATAGTGATGTCGCACTTTATCAGGGAGGCTTTGAGGTTGTCTTTGTAGCGTTTCCGCTGCCCACCTTTGGCTCGTTTGTCGTGAAGCAGTTCCAAGTAGAGCGCTTGCTTTGGAAGTCTTGCGTCTGGCATGCAAACTATGTGGCCTGCCCAGCAGAGCTGATCAAGTGTGGTCAGTGCTTCAATGCTGGGGATGTTGACCTGGTCGAGGATGCTAATGTTGGTGCATCTGTCCTCCCAGGGGATTTGCGGGATCTTGCGGAGACATCGTTGGTGGTATACCTCCAGCGACTTGAGGTGTCTTCTGCACATGGTCCATGTCTCTGAGCCAAATCCGTGTTGACTGTCCCTAATTAAAATGTAGATTTATCCTGTCTTTCAGGATTTTTTCCAATAATTTTCTCAACACTGAGTTTAGGCTGACAGTCCTGTAATTACTCGGCCTATCACTTTCTCCCTTCTTAAACAAGGGTACTACATTAGCTGTCCTCCAATCCTTCGGCACCATGCCCAGATCCAAAGAGGAGTGGAAAATGATGGTCAAGGCCTCTGCTATTTCCTCTTTTACTTCGCTCAACAGCCTGGGATGCATTTCATCCGGGCCTGGGGACTTATCTACAAATGAGAGCTAATTCATAATTTTATCACTGGCAAGACTTGTTTTTTTCAAGAAAGAAATTATTACCACTTGAAAGTTTGTGCACTGCTTGCTTCAAGCCACTTTGCCTGCTAATAGAGTTTGGACCTCCCTTATCCGGGATTCCCTTATCCGGCACCAGCCCTCGTCCGGCATGATTCTGGTGGCTGGAGGCACATGTGCAGAACACGGCCGACCTCCACCCTGCCTTTGGGGCCCGCCGACACTCGACCTATTGGGGCCCGCCGAATCTCAGCCCATTGGTGTCCGTGGACACTCAGCCCGCTGACACTTCGGGCCCACTCGGGCACTGATCTCCTCCCCTCCCGCCCCCCTCGCCCACCGCCTCGGGCTGACCTCCCTTTATCCAGCAAAATCCCTTATTCGGCACAGGCCAGGTCCCGAGGATGACATTCAACAAGTTTATTACCTCTTGACTGTTAAGAAGGCATACGAAATACTTGTCATTATTAGCCGAGGCATAGAATACAAGAGCAAGGAGATTATGCTTAAACTGTATAAAACACTAGTTAGACCACAGCTAGAGTACTGCATGCAGTCCTGGTCACCACATTACAGGAACGATGTGATTACACTAGAGAGGTTACAGAGGAGATTTCCAAGGAGGTTGTCTGGATTGGAGAATTTTAGCTATGAGGAAAGATTGGATAGGCTGGAATTGTTTTCTTTGGAACAGAGGAGGCTGAGGGGAGACCTTATTGAGGTGTATAAAATTATGAGGGGACGAGATAGAGTGGCTAGGAAGGACCTATTTGCCTTAGCAACAACCAGGGGTCAACAACCAGGGGGCATAGATTTAAAGTAATTGGTAAGAGGTTTAGAAGGGATTTGAGGATAAATTTCTTCACCGAGAGCGTGGCGGGGGTCTGGAACTCACTGCCTGAAAGGGTGATAGAGGCAGAAATCCTCACCACACTTAAAAAGTAATTGGATGTGCACTTAAAGGGACGTAACCTACAGGGCTGCAGACCAAGAGCTGGAAAGTGGGATTGGGCTGGATAGCTCTTTGTCAGCATGCATGGACACGATGGGCCGAAATGGCCTCCTTCCATGCTGTAAATGTTTGTGATGCTATTCTATGATTCTCTGACTGCAAAGGCTCCAGCTGTGTCAGCACCTTGCTTTTAATTTCCTCATTTTAAATGAGTGTTTTCTGGTATTTGAAGTCTTCACATATGTGATTAATTTGCTGGATCAAATTTATCAATTCCTTTCAGCATTGTGAAGAATGTCATATCCTGGTATCTTTCCACTGATTGTTCACTCATTCTCCATGCAGTGCCAACCTTGAGGAGATAAATGTTAAATTTGTACCATAGAAGTAGCCGAGGTGGGTGGAATTATTGCTCGTCTCCATTGACAACAAACTACACATTTATTTTGTTCCTTGCTTCAATATATAAAGAACCTCCAGCCTGCACGACATGAGGCAGATACATTTATTTCCAAAAGGAAAGACTCAGGGAAAATGCTTTGAAAGTTTGAGAGAGCCACTATGCCAACAATTTTCCTCCCTTATCCTGGGAGTAAGGTTAGATCTTCTTTTTTAGGCAGGCCCTCGGAGTCGAGGATGACTTGTTTCCACACGAATATGAGTTCTCTGGTGACTGAAGAGTCCAATGCGGGACCTACAGTCTCTGTCACAGGCGGGGCAGACGGTGGTTGAAGGGACGGGTGGGTGGGGTGTTTGGGTATCGTGCGCTCCTTCCACTTGTTTGTACTCGGCTTCCGCGTGCTCCCGGCGAAGAGGCTCGAAGTGTTCGGTGTCTTCTCGGATGCTCCTCCTCCACTTTGAGCAGTCTTGGCCCAGGGGTTCCCTGTTACATTTTACATTTTTTCCAGGGAGGCTTTGAGGATGTCTTTGATGTATATCTGCTTGGGGTTACTAGCCACCAGGTGGCGCCACTGTCGGAGGTCTGGCCCAGGAATAAAAGGCAAGCCATCATGTCATGTAATCATTTTGGGCCTTAATAAAGCAGAGCCAGGTTGCACCTGTGTTAGTTTACAGTATTCAGCCTATCGAGTTATTACATACCTAACATTTGGTGACGAGGTAAATTAAGAACCTTCGCATGCAAAAATGAGCATAATTGGAATTCTGGAGAGATTCGTGGAGGGAGAGGCCTGGGCAGATTTTGTAGCTCGCCTGGACCAGTACTTCGTGGCCAACAAAATGGAGGAATCGACTGACACAGTTAGGCGCAGGGCGGTCTTCCTCACGGTTTGCGGTCCGAAAATCTATGGACTCATAAAAAATCTTCTCTCGCCTGCAAGTCCAACGGACAAGGACTATGAGGAATTATGTGCTCTGGTATGTGACAATCTCAAACCAGAAGAAGGCATCATCATCTCACGATATCGATTCTACACGCACGTTCGTTCTGAGGGCCAGGATGTGTCAGAATTTGTTGCCGACCTAAGACGTCTAACTGGACCATGTAAGTTTGAAAACACATTGGGATGCATGCTGCAGGACTTCTTTGTAATCGGCATCAACCATGAGGTGATCCTGCGTAAGCTACTAGCAGCGGAGACGCTGGATTTGAGCAAGGCCATCACGATTGCCCAGGCATGCATGACGATGGACAAAAACTTAAAGCAGATATCATCGAAAAATCAGAACTCGGCAAGTACTTTAAACAAGATTGTATCATCGTTTGGCAGACCTGCATATGGCAGGGCCTACTCGACTGCGTATGTGAAACCTGTGGCTGCCCAAAGTCCGCCAACGGGAGTGAATCCGATTTCACCGTGTTGGCGTTGTGGGGGCAATCATCGGCCTCATCAGTGTCAGTATAAACAGTACATTTGTAAAGGCTGTTCGAGACTGGGGCATCTCCAGCGCATGTGTCCGCAACTGAGCAAGCGTGCTGCGACACACCGCATGGAGGATGATGACCAGTATAGCGCGGATCCGGATATGCAATCCGAGATACCAGAGGTGGAAGTGGATGGACTGTATGCATTCGTTCCTAAGAAAGAGCCAATCGATAATGATTAATGTGAAACTTAATGGTGTGCCGGTACCGATGGAATTGAACACGGGTGCGAGACAATCAATAATGAGCCAGAGGACATTTGACAAGCTGTGGGATACTAAGGCTGTGAGGCCGAAGCTGAGTCCAGTCGATGCCAAGTTGCGTACGTACACTAAAGAACTCATAATGGTGATTGGCAGTGCAGTAGTCACGGTGTTGTATGATGGCGCAGTTCATGATTTATCGTTATGGATTGTTCCAGGTAATGGTCCAACACTGTTTGGCAGGAATTGGCTCGAAAAAATCAAATGGAATTGGAATGATATCAAAGCATTGTCGTCGGAAGATGATACTCCATGTGCCCAAGTGCTGAGCAAGTTTCCTTCGTTGTTTGAACCAGGAATCGACAATTTCATGGGAGCCAAGGTGCAGATCCACGTGGATTCGGATGCAAGACCCGTCCATCATAAAGCTCGGGCGGTTCCGTACATGATGAGTGAGAAGGTCGAAATTGAACTGCACAGACTCCTGCATGAAAGGGTCATATTACCAGTCGAATTTAACAAATGAGCCAGCCTCATTGTTCCTGTGTTGAAGAGTGACGGCACTGTCAGGATTTGTGGAGACTACAAGGTTACGATCAACCGAGTTTCGAAACAGGATCAACACCCGTCACCGAAGGCTGATCACCTGTTTACAATGCTAGCCAGGGGGAAGTCATTCACTAAACTGTATATGACATCGGCCTACAAGGCACAGGAGCTGGTCAAGATGTTGAAGAAACTTACGTGCATCAACACTCATAAAGGACTGTTTATCCACAACAGGTGTCCTTTCGGAATTCGCTCGACTCCAGCCATAATTTCAGAGGAACATGCAGAGTCTACTGAAGTCCGTCCCCAGGACTGTCATGTTCCAAAATGACATCCTGGTCACAGGTAGTGACATCGCCGAACATCTGAACAACCTGGAAGATATTCTACATCGTCTGGACAAAGTGGGACTCAGACTGAAACATTCGAAGTGTGTCTTCATGGCACCGGAAGTCGAATTCCTGGGGAGGAAAATTTCTGCTGATGGCATCAGGCCTACGGACTTGAAAACCAAGACCATCAACAATGCACCCAAGCCTCAGAATGTGACGGAGCTGCGTTCGTTCCTTGGTCTACTCAATTACTTCAATAATTTCCTACCTAGATTGAGCACTTCATTAGACTCACTGCACATGCTGCTAAGAAAAGGCGACAACTGGGTTTGGGGTGCGTCTCAAGATAGAGCTTTTGAGAAAGCTACTAATCTGCTTTGCTCTAACAAGCTGCTGGTACATTATGATCCAAGTAGGCGTCTAGTATTGGCCTGTGATGCTTCGTCATATGGAGTTGGTTGCGTGTTCCAACATGCTAATGAGTCGGGTAGACTACAACCTGTTGTGTATGCTTCTAAAAGTTTGACAAAGGTGGAAAGAGCTTACAGCATGGAAGAAAAAGAAGCAATAGCCTGTGTGAATGGGGTTAAAAAGATGCATCAGTACCTGTTTGGTTTTCTGTTTGAACTGGAAACAGATCACAAGCCACTCATTTCATTGTTTTCGTAAAACAAAGGTATCAATACCAATGCATCGTCCCTCATCCAGAGGTGGGCGCTGACATTATCTGCCTATGATTATGTCATTCTCCATAGACCTGGCACCGAGAATTGTGCCGATGCACTGAGCTATCTGCCGTTGCCCACACCGGAGGTGGAGACGCCACAACCTGCAGACCTACTGTTAGTTATGGATGCTTTTGAAAGTGAAGGAACCCCTGTCACGGCTCAACAAGTTAAGACCTGGACCAGCGAGGACCTGATATTATTGGTTGTGAAACATTGAGTCCTTAGTGGTGATTGGTCTGCCATACCCAAGCAAATGGGTGATGAGACCAAATCTTACAACCGTCGCAAAGACGAACTATCCATCCAGTCAGATAGTTTACTGTGTGGTAATCGTGTTGTTATGCCTAAGAAAGGTAGAGAGAAATTTGTACATGATCTACATAGCACTCATCCTGGTATTGTCATGATGAAAGCCATTGCCAGGTCTCATGTATGGTGGCCTGGAATTGACTCTGATCTGGAATCATGTGTGCACCAGTGCAACACTTGCATGCAGCTCAGCAAAGCACCAGCGGAATCGCCGCTGAGTCTGTGGTCGTGGTCATCTAAACCATGGTCTAGGATCCACATCGACTTTGCAGGTTTCTTCCTGGGAAAGATGTTTTTAGTTGTGGTGTATGTGGATAGAGTGTATAATCATGCCATCCAGTACATTCACAGTTACTATTGAGAGCCTTCGTGTCATGTTTGCCACTCATGGTCTGCCCGACATTGTTGTAAGCGACAACGGACCTTGCTTCACTAATTTGGACTTTCAAGAGTTCATGAAACTCAATGGTATCAAATATGTGAAGTTAGCACCATTCAAACCTGCATCTAATGGTCAAGTAGAGCGTGCTGTCCAAACCATCAAGCAGAGTATGAAACATGTAACTCCAGGTTCACTGCAGACTCGCTTGTCATGCATATTGCTTAGTTACAGGACAAGACCGCACATGCTTACCGCGGTCCCCCCTGCTGAACTATTGATGAAGAGAGGTCTCAAGACCAAGTTCTTTCTTGTCCACCTGACTTGAACAATCATGTTAAATACAGAGGTCAAAGTTAGCAGTGGTATTATGATCGCGCTGCTGTCTCATACGACATTTCTGTTAACGATTCTGTTTATGTACTAAATTATGGTCAAGGTCCCAAGTGGATTGCCGGTACTGTGACGGCCAAGGAGGGTAACATAGTGTTTATCGTCAAGCTCAAGAATAGGCAAACATGCAGGAAACATGTTGATCAGATAAAACTGCGGCACACGGATGAACTGGAACAGTCTGAGGAAGACACAATCAGTGACCAACCAACCTACCCTCAGTCATCAGAGGACTCCGCTGTCATCAATGAATCTGGACTTTCAATCACTGACATGGTCATTGCCACTCCCATCAGATCGGCTACCCAGCTCACAGTCATAACAGACTCAGAACACTCACCGAAGGCTGGAGTTCAACTGAGACGATCAACACGGGAGCAGAAAGCCCCAGACCGTCTCAATTTGTAAAATGACTGTTAGTAATATCTTAAGGGGGATATTGTCATGTATGTATGCTTGGGGTTACTAGCCACCAGGTGTCACTGCTGTCGGAGGTCATTGGGCTGTACGCACGTGTGTGCGGCCCAGGTATAAAAGGCCAGCCATCGTGTAATGTAATCACTTTGGGCCCTAATAAAGTAGAGCCAGGTTTGTACCTGTGTTAGTTTACAGAATTCAGTCTATCAAGTTATTACATACCCAACAGTTTTGTGCATGCCGTGACGGAGCTCGGAGTAGAGAGCCTGTTTCGGGAGTCTTGTATCAGGCATGCGGAATATGTGGCCTGTCCATCGGAGCTACTTGAGTGTGTCAATGCTTCGATGCTGAGGATGTTGGCCTGAGCGAGAACGCTGATGTTAGTGCGTCTATGCTGCCAATGGATTTTCAGGATCTTTCGGAAGCAGCATTGGTGGTACTTCTCCAGTGTTTTGAGCTGCCCGCTGTACATGGTCCATGTCTCTGAAGCATAAAGGAGGGTGGGGCTCACTACTGCTCTGTAGACCACGATTATATGGGCATGACCTGGCAGATCCTGAAAGTGAAGCCAATCAGTCAACCATCCCCCTCTTTAGATTTTAACTGACAAATATGAATGGGGTGAAACCCACTTCACATTATAACATGGGATGGACTAAACATTTCTATATTCTTCCAAATGTATTTTTATTCATTCGCGGGATGTGGGCGTCGCTGACAAGGCCAACATTTATTGCCGATCTCTAATTGCCCTTGAGAAAGTGGTGAACTGCCGCCTTGAGCCGCTACAGTCCATGAGGTGACAGTTGATGCAACTGAGGGTTTGTGATTGTTTCATTTCAAAGGGCAGTTCAGAGTCAATCACTGGGGGTCTGGAGTCACATATAGGCCAGGCCAGGCGGCAGATTTCAATCCCTGAAGGACATTCGTGAACCAGATGGCTGTTTCTGACAAACCTTGGTCACCATTACTGATACTAGCCTTTTTTACCAGATTTTATTGAATTAAATGCATTTAAATTCCACAGCGGCCGTGGTACGATTTGAACGCGTGTCTCAGGATCATTAGTCCGGGCCCCTGGATTACTAGTCCAGTAACATGCTACCTTTCCCACTAAATGATACCCAGGGGTAGAAATTCACCTCCGCCCGAAATGGAATACGTGGCCATCGGAGCTGGTCGAGCGTGGTCAATGCTTCGATGCTGGGATTGTTGGCCTGAGAGAGAACACTGACGTTGGTGCGCCTATGCAGCCAAAGGATTTGCAGGATCTTGCGGAAGCAGCGTCGGTGGTACCTTTCTAGTGTTCTGAGGTGCCTGCTGTACATGGTCCATGCCTCTGAGGCATTTGGAGGGCAGGTATTACTACAGCCCTGTAGACCATGAGTACATGGACAGATACTGCAACTGAAGCCAATCAGTCGACCATCCCCCTCTTTAGGTCCAAATGACCAAGTTGCACACCTTCCCAATGGCAGTTCAATGTGGATTTCGAGTTTGTGCTTGGCTTAACTCTTTCCGTGCCTTGAACAAGTTTACTTATCCGGGCACAGTCAGTCTCCGGGAGCACTGGGTATGTGCGTATTCAGCAGGCCGCAGATGAATTTTTGGTGTACTTTATGACTCAAAGGCTGACCTTATCACGTTTGCGTGCAATCGTGTGAATTGCAGATCTTAAGGAAAGAAAGAACTTGCATTTATATAGCACCTTTCACACCTCAAGATGCCCCAGCCGAATGAAATACCGTCACTGCCAGCAAAGATGCAGCCCGTGGAATAGAAGGGACAGTGGCAGCATGGATACGAAATTGGTCAAGTGACACGAACGGTAGTTTTTCAGACTGGAGGAAGGTATACAGTGGTATTCCCCAGGGGCTCGCTACCAAGACCACTGCTTTTCTTGATATATATTACTGAATTGAATGCGGGTGTACAGGACACAATTTCAAAATTTAGCAGATGACACAAAACTTGGGCATATAGGGCCCAAGTTTCGAGCCGCGCCTAAAACGGCGCAGCCCGGACCTGGATGCCTGTTTTTCGTGCCAGAAAGTGTGCCTAATAAAAACTTACCTATTCTCCGGCTCCCTGCAGGTCTTCTGCAGCTGGGCGCAGCGCAGCACGAGCTGTAGGGGTCGGAGCCAGGTCCTTGCGCTGAAAACAGTGCCGGGACCTCTGCACATGCGCGCTACGGTGGGCGCGCATGTGCAGTAGCTCCAGGTGCCCAAAACTGTGTGGGAGGGGCCCGAAGCACGCAGCCCCTAGCCCTGGCTGAATGGCCTCACTGGGGCTGTGTGAATAAGGCTGCCTCCCACCCGACCGGACCGGATCGGACCCCCGCTCTCCCCCGTTCCCCCCCACCCCCCGGCAACCCGACCTCCGCTCCCCCCCCGGACCTCCGCGACTCTCTCCCCCCCACCCCCGACCTCCGCGACTCTTCCCCCCCACACCCCTGGACCTCAGCGATCCCCCCCGAGACCCGACGCCACCTACCTGTAAATCCAGCCCGAGGTCTTGGGCCCGGTCGTTCAACCTCCTTCTCTCCCTTCCCCCCTCTCCTTCCCTCCCTCCCTCTTCTCTCCTTCCCTCCCTTCCTCCCTCCTCTCTCATTCCCTCCCTCCCTCCCTCCTCTCTCCTTCCCTCCCTCCTCTCTCCTTCCCTCCCTCCCTTCCTCCCTCCTCTCTCCTTCCCTCCCTCCCTCTCTCCTTCCCTCCTTCCTCTCTCCTTCCCTCTCTCCCTCCTCTCTCCTTCCCTCCCTCCTCTCTCCTTCCCTCCCTCCCTCCCTCCTCTCTCCTTCCCTCCCTCCCTCCTCTCTCCTTTCCTCCTCCCTCCTCTCTCCTTCCCTCCCTCCTCTCTCCTTCCCTCCCTCCTCTCTCCTTCCCTCCTCTCTCCTTCCCTCCCTCCCTCCCTCCCTCTCTCCTTCCCTCCTTCCTCTCTCCTTCCCTCCCTCCCTCCTCTCTCCTTCCCTCCCGCCCTCTCTCCTTCCCTGCTTCCTCTCTACTTCTCTCCCTTCCTCCTCTCTCCTTCCCTCCCTACATCCTCTCTCCTTCCCTCCCTACATCCCCCCGCTTCTCCCCCTCTCCCCCCCTTCTCCCCCTCTCCCCTTCTCCCCCTCCCCCCCAACCTTCTCCCTCTCTCCCCCTTCCTTCTCCCCCTCCCCCCCACCCTTCTCCCCCTCCCCCTACCCCCTTCTCCCCCTCCCCACCCCCTCCCTCTCCCCCTCCCCCCCACCCCACCCTTTCTCCCCCTCCCCCTCTCCCCCTCCCCTCGCTGTCAGAAAGTGAATAGTGAGTAGTGAAGAGGATAGTGATAGACTTCAAGAAGACATAGCCAGGCAGGTGAAATGGGCGGACACGTGGCAGATGAAATTTAACACAGAAAGGTACAAGTGATACATTTTGGGAACAAGAACAAGGAGAGGCAATATAAACTAAAGGCTACAATTCTAAAGGGGGTGCATGAACAGAGAGACCGAGGGGTATATTTGCACAAATCATTGAAGGTGGCAGGGCAGGTTGAGAAAACAGTTAAAATAGCATACGGGATCCTGGGCTTCATAAATAAAGGCTTAGAGTAAAAAGCAAGGAAGTTAGCATAAACCTTAAAAACACACTGGTTCGGCCTCAACTGGAGTATTGTGTCCAATTCTGGGCATCGCACTTTCGGAAAGATGTGAAGGCCTGAGAGGGGGAGCAGAAAAGATTTACAGGAATCATTCCAGGGATGAGGGACGTCAGTCACATTGATAGACTAGAGAAGCTGGGATTGTTCCTCTTGTAGCAGAGAAGGTGGAGAGGAGATTTGATCGAGGTGTTCATAATCATGATGGGTCTGTACAGAGCAGATAGAGAGAAACTGTTCCCATTGGCTGAAGGGTCGAGAACCAGAGGACACAGATTTAAGGTGATTGGCAAAAGAACCAAAGGCGACATGAGGAAAAACTTTTTTATGCAGCGAGTGGGTAGGATCTGGAATGCACTGTCTGAAAGGGTGGTGGAGGCAGACTCAGTCGTGGCTTTCAAAAGGGAATTGGATAAGTACCTGAAGGAAAAGCATTGCAGGACTGCGGGGAGTGGGACTGGCTGAAGTGCTCTTGCAGAGAGCCGGCACGGGCTCGACTGGCCAACTGGCCTCCTTCTGTGCTGTAACCGTTCTATGATTCTATGATAAGGAAATGCGGCAGCTAATTTTCACCCAGAAAGATCCCACGTCAGGGGAGGGGAGGCTAACTCACCTGCACAGGCACATTGGTGGTGGTCCTAGTGATGTTGGTGGCAGGAATAATTGGTGGCCACGTGATATATGACCCATGACCCTTTATACACGTCACATGATCTTTTTATTGTATTTGCATCAGCAGTTGCATTACAACAGTAGTCCACTAGGGGGAGCTTTATATTACACTTCTCTCTCCTTAATGAAAAAGTAATTATAACAAGATAATTATTATACATAACTTGCATGGTTATACAAAACAAAAGATATGGACTTATTTTGCCACGTTTATAAATCAAACTTAACCATTGGTTTTCTGTCTCAAAGAGGATACCCTCTCTCTCGATTAGAACTTTCCAAACTTGGTGTTGAAAGTAGACTTATTCTAGGCTGAGTCTGAGGAAAGGTTTCCTCCAAGGGTAACCCTTGATCTACATTTGAACTCTCGACAACTTCAGACTGTTTTTCTGACCGACTTGGACACAGACTTAAATTATGAGCTTCCCTTGGACTTGTTTCTAGTCCATCTGATGTAGGATTTGTTACTGGTACTCTACTTGTAACAAGACTATCTGACTCACCAGAAATAATCGAATCATTCCAACTTTCACCTACAGTGCCTATGGTACGAGATGTGGCTTGCAGTAAACTGGTCTTGCGTACTTCTGTACCCTGACACTCGCCTTGAAACCTTGGATGGACTGCCTGTTTCGCAGAAAACCTTCGGATACTGCTTGATGACATCATCCTTCAATGCAAATCTCATTTCAACTTGAAAAATCTCATTCCAATCCAGCTTCAGTGATCCCAACCAGTTTCTACCTATTAAGGCAGGCTTGTATCGTGACACTACTAAGGGAGGCAAGCTCTGAAACTGATCCTTGTCTTTCACTGGTACAGTGATACGCCCTACCACAGGGATTTGCTCTCCCAAGTAGTCTCACAGCTCTATCTTCAACCTTTCCAATGGAAATCACTCAACTTGTTGAGATAGAGCGATTCCGGTACCATGCTCACGGATGCACCAGTGTCGATTTCCATGGGTATCCTGGTTCCTGCAACATCTACTTGGATGACGACACATTGCGAATCGCTGTTAGCTACCATCGTGCTCCTGATGACATCAGCGGAGCAGGTCTCCAGACGCCCTGGTTAACCCTTGCCACTGGATAAAGGCCGAGTTCTGTCAAGCCCGTGTGGTGGCTGATGTGCGACGGCCACCACACGTTAAAAAAATCCACGCACAGGTATCTTCCACCCTTTAAATTGGAGTTCAGGACTGGAATATCGGGTCCTTCATTGAACCATTTTTGAACTCATGTGGAAGCAAGTCATCCTCGTTCGAGGGACCGCCTATGATGATGATGACGATGTGTATCTCCAGAACCTCCTCATTCTGTTGCTTCTGCTATGCTATGTAGTCTACTTCGACAATACTATTTGCAATGAAAAATATTTCTAGCTGTTCCACAGATGCTCCGACAGTCTCTCGGTCATGATGGAACTCACCCAAGCGCCCTATTATTTCCATAGGTACTCTGGCAATTCAGCCAAGGGTGTTTGTAATTTACCTTGGATTTTTAGCTGTGCTGCATAAAAAATAACCACTCATTGTCACTCTGTTGTCAGGCAGGAATCATCCACCAACAAAAATTTCAGCTAGGGAATCCGATTATCCTATCCTACATCGCCAATGAGATATGTTCTTTACAACATGACTAATCGCAGTACACACAAGGTTGCTCGAAAGGAAATTGTCATCATGTGACTTTGATCCTTTTATTGTATTTACATCAGCAGTTGCAGTACTATAGTGGTCCACTAGGTGGAGCAGTAGTCCACTAGGGGAGTGCTCTACATTACAGTTACGGCACCGGTTCGCACTCCGCTGTTCTTCTCCGAATAGTAACATGAAAAAAAAAGTCAAGGACTCCAAGGGCTAGACTTTCCACCTCACATCGCCCATATATCACCCAAAATGGCTGCCTATTGCCCATTTTGAGCAAAAAAATGGAAACTCAGGCTGGAACATTGCCGGAAAATGAAGCCCCCAAGTTTCAGCTAACATCGCCGAGCTGATAGCTGAGGTGATTGCCCGCACATCGCCGAGTGGAACTTCCAGCACATCGCCGGGCTGATCGCTCGCTGAGAACATCGTTGCATAATAGTTGCTTTTCCCGGGACTTCCTCACTGAACTGGACACTACGGACGGCATTTTACATTTTTGAGGAAGGGAGGAGGCAGCAAAAAAACTCGAGTTTATATATTGTGAATTACTTAAGAGTCTTTTACAGATAGATCCACTCACATGTATACTTATATTTAATTGTACTAATAATAGCTTAGTAGATTAGGCATTTATAGCAACTGAAAATAATTATTGATAGTGTTGGGGTCAAGGCTTTCTCTGCCATTACTCATAACTGTTCACGCACTGGTTTCTGAAAGAATCAATTGAAGAGGTGGCAGAGTAATGCAGAGACAGAGGAGATAGAGGAAGCGAGCTTACAGACAACAAAGGTACAAAGAAACGCAATCTTACCTCAACTTGTCTGAAAAAGCATGTCTTGGGAGGCTGCGTTCCTGTCAGCTCATCAAACGGGATCGTCATCATCCAGCACCATCAGAACCGCACTGCCCGTTGAGGTAAAGGTTACTGCGGCACTATCCTTCTACTCATCGGGCTCCTTTCAGGCTTCAGCTGGCGACATCTCTGGTATCTCTCGGCACGCTACCCACTGCTGCATTCAGCAGGTGACTGAAGCCCTTTATGCTCGCAAGATGGACTTCTTAAACTTCCCTATGACCAGGGAGACACAGACCGCGAGAGCTCTGGGTTTCTCGAGAATATCAAACTTCCCCAAGGTGCACTGGTCCGACCCCCTCGCCTCATGGGATGCCATGGACACCACCGCAGCGATCTCTGCCCAGATTTTCCAATACACACGAGGTGGAGGTTTCCCGTGCACACCCTAAATCAGTTGTCCCCACCGGGAATGTACTTCATCAACGAGGGCCTCATTGGCCTCGTCACTAAAAAGTTTTGCCCTCTTCTTCTCCCCCTCAGCTTCATGATGCTTTTCCGACATTACTTTAAACTATTGTTTTATAAAGTTTAAATTAAGATATCAAGCCTGCTCTTTAAACTATTATAAAGATTTTATAAGTTTAAATTATGATTTCAAGCCTGCTCTTTAAACTATTATAAAGATTTTTTATAAATTTAAATTATGATTTCAAGCCTGCTCTGTTGTCTTTTCTGCTATTCTCTGTTCTTCTCTGCTCCACTGCCTTTTCAGTCTCTCTCTCTCTTTCTGCCCCTCCCTGTGCCTTTGTGGATGACCTCTGACCTCCCGAAACGCAGGAAAACCAGTCACCAAGACAAAAAAAATCGCATGCGCAGTAGGCCGTTGCTATGGAAGCTTTAGCTTTCCACGTCGCTGGCCGTTCGCTGGGCGCACGTCACATCCGCCGACCTTTCGCATCGCCCATTTCACATCGCTGGCCTATCGCCGAGAGAAAAAATCGTGATCCAACAAATGGCCGATGTTCCAGCGATCGGTAAGGCTGAGACATTGACCATCACTGGAACATCGCCCATTTTTTGGGCGACAGCCAGCAAAGTGGGAAGTCTAGCCCGAAGAGTTAGCCGCACAACCGACATTGGGCTAACTGAGCTACAGTAGTCCTGCTTCTCTTCCTCTCTCTTTTTGGACAAAAGAATAACGTCTTTCATCTTTCAGCAGCTAGAGAAGGTGAAAGGAGATAAGAAGCTCAAGATTTGAATTACAGGGAAAGAATAAATGAAAATATGAAAAGGTAAAATGAGTTTGATTTCAAAATAGTGAGATTCAAAGGATACCATCTATAGTTATGTTTTTTTCCTAAAGCCTGACTTAAAACAATGGACAAAGTAATATATGAACACATTGAGCTACTATGTGCAATCATTTCACAGAAGTATGGACGAGATGGCGCATAAAGCTTCAACTGAGTCTCAGACACCTCATTATGTCATGACCCATAATAGTGAAACACAGGCTGTTTCTGAAGATCGAGAAGCTGAACCCCCGTCCCCCCCACCCAGCAAACCCTCCCATGCCCATCGGGAGCCCCCCAGATCCATTAGAAAGCCCTAGACCCATTGGGAACCACCTCAAACCCATCGCAAACCCCTCAGATCCATCGGGAAACACTCCAGACCCATTGAGAACCCCTGAGAACCATTAGGAACCCTCAGACCCATCGGGAACCCTCAGACCCATCAGGAAACCCCCAGACCTCTCGGGAACACGCCAGACCGATCGGGAACACCCCAGACCCATCGGGAAACTCCCACACCCCTCGGGAAACCCCCCAGACCCATCGGGAAACCCCCAGACTCCTCGGGAACACGCCAGACTGATCGGGAACACCCCAGACCCATCGGGAAACCCCCAGACCCCTCGGGAACACCCCAGACCCATCGGTAACACCCCAGACCCATCCCTGGACCTATCAGAAAATCCCCAGACCACTCAGGAACCCTCCAGACAGATCAGGAAACCCCCAGACCCATCGGGAGCCCTCAGATCCATCGGGAACCCTCAGACCCATCGGAAACTCCCAGACCCATCGGGAACCCCCCAGACTCATCGGGAACCCCCAAGACCCATCGGGAACCCCCCAGACCCATCGGGAACTCCGAGTCCGATTGGAACCCCCAGACCCATCGGAAACGTCAAACCAATTGAAGGCACTAGACTGATCAGCACACCATGGGGCCGAAATTCAATGCTGCTGGTGTTAAGGCCGTTTTTCCCCGATTAGCGCCGCAAAGTTTGCGTTGGCCATTGGATCCAAATTCTGATTTTTGACCACAAAGAAGTGTTCCAGTTTTATTAGCCTATCAAATCCAAAAGTTTGCAGTCTTAATTGGCGCATTATTCCCGCGGGAAATTCACCCTCAGGGTGATGTGGCAGCTGCCATTGCAGCACAGGCGCGAGGGAACGAGCGTATCGATGCTGCTTTGGAGAGGATGGACGCGGCTCTGCAAGAGTCGAGGGAGCGTCTAAGTGCTGTCATATCTGGTGGCTTTCAGGCTGTGGCTGCTCGCATGCAGTCTCAGCTGGATGGCCCCCGAGACCGCAGTGTTGCTTTCACGGCTGGGCCCACCACAGGCCACGGGGGACCTTCCGGTGTGGCGTCACAGCACCGACCTGAGCTCCCTCAGATTGGAGGTGGTGGTATTGTGCTGCCCCCGGTGAATGACAGGCTCCTCGGGCCAGGATAGGGATGATGCGCTCCCTCCGGCTCACAGCATTCCTGGCCCCAGACCAGTCACTCCACCAGTTCGTCCACGCGTGTCCTCGCCCGAGCCAAGCCAGACTGTACCCTCCCAGGAGGGTGTTGACCTGTCTCCAGCCGGCCCTTCCAGGCCAAAAGCTGCTCAAGGGCATCCTGGAAAGGCATCTCCAGCTTCCACACAGGGAACACAGCAGCCTTCCCAGACCTATGAGGCTGCCACAGGGGAAGCACTGAGACGAAGTCGCAGGTTAGCCACGCGTAAGATCATCATAGGCAGTCCATCGAAGTCGAGACTGACTTGCTTTCACTCTAAAAGTGAGTTCTCAGGTGGCTGAATAGTCCAATGCGGGACCTACAGTCTGTCACAGGTGGGACAGACAGTGGTGGAAGGGAAGGGGTGGGTGGGGAGCCTGGTTTGCCGCACGCCCCTTCCGCTGTCTGCGCTTGGTTTCTGCATGCTCTCGGCGACAAGACTCGAGGTGCTCAGCACCCTCCCGGATGCTCTTCCTCCATTTTGGGCAGTCTTGTGTCAGGGATTCCCAGATGTCGGTGTGGATGTTGCACTTTATCAAGGAGGCTTTGAGGGTGTCCTCGAAGCATTTCCTCTGCCCACGGTGGGGCTCGCTTGCCATGTCGAGGCTCCGAGAAGAGCGCTTGCTTTGGGAGTCTCGTGTCAGGCATGCGGAGCTGATTGAGCTTGGTCAGTGCTTCGATGCTGGGGATATTGGCCTGAGCGAGAACACTGACGTTAGTGTGTCTGGCCTCCCAGTGGATTTGCAGGATCTTGCGGAGGCAGCATTGGTGGTACTTCTGCAGTGCTTTGAGGTGTCTGCTAGAAACAGTCCACGTCTTTGAGCCATATAGGAGGGCGGGTATCACTACTGCACTGTCCTGGTCTTCAAAATCTCTCTTCCTCAGGCGACCGAAGGCTGTACTGGCGCACTAAAGGCGGTGTTGGACCTTGTCATTGATGTCTGTGCCCTTGCTGACAGTAAGCTCCCAAGGTATGAAAAATGGTCCACATTGTCAAAGGCCGCGCCGTGGATTTTGATAACCGGGAGGGGGGTCGGGGTCAGGTTGGTGGAGGACCTTTGTTTTACGGATGTTTAATATAAGACCCATGCTTTCGTACGCCTCGGTGAAGGTTTTGACGAGGGCTTGGAGTTCGGCTTCCGAGTGTGCGCAGTCGTAGGGGTTGACTGCGCACTGTAGTTCGATGGCAGAAGATGGGACGACCTTGGATCTACCCTGGAGGTGGCGGAGGTGGAACAGATTCCCATTTGTTACCGCTCGGAATACTGAGCTGGGATGATGTTTCCAGTCTGAGCCCCTGGATTGAAATTTCAATTTTCTCTCTGTGAATCTCGGGATCTCTATTTTTCTCTCTCTCTCTCTAGTTTTTTTCCCCTTTTCTCTTTCTGTATCTCTATTTCTCTCTCTCCCAATCAAATTTTCTCATTCTGTTTCTCATTCCCTTTCCTCACTTCTATCTCTTTCTCCTTTCTCTTTTGCTCCCTTCCCTCTCTCCCTCTCTCCCTCTCTCTCTCACCATCTCTCTTTCTCTTTCCCTCTCCCTCTCTCGCTCATTCTCTCATCCTTTCTCCCTCTCTCTCACCCTCTCTCTTTCCCTCTCTCTCTCCCTCTCTCCCTCTCTCTCTCTCTCTCACCCTCTCTCTTTCCCTCTCTCTCTCCCTCTCTCCCTCTCTCTCTCTCTCACCCTCTCTCTTTCCCTCTCCCTCTCCCTCTCTCCCTCCCTCTCTTCCTCCCTCGCTCCCTCTCTCTCTCTCTCGTACCCTCTCTCTTTCCCTCTCCCTCTCTCCCTCCCTCCCTTTCCTGCTCCTTCTCTCTTCCTCTCTCTTTCACCCTCTCTCTTTCCCTCTCCCTTTTCCCCTCTTCCCCTCTCCCTCCCTCACTCTCCCCTTGAGTGCGGATTCTGTGCTTTAGATCCTCAGGTTTGGATCTTAGCTTCTTGTCTCTCTGTGCACCCATGGCTCCGAGGTCTCTGCTAATGTGCACCGGCCCTAAAAGCTGACAGGGGCACCATCAGCGGAAGGGCCAGCATCTTCACGATGAAAATGAGTCCGGGGGCAGAGCGGCAGCGGTGTGCACTTTTAGTGCGTCACTACTGCCGCAAGCCCCTCACCGCCACGAGAGTCGGCGGTGGCCCACATCCCTGCAAGACCGCGCCGGCCCAATCTATGTCAGGGCGGCCAGTTGAGCCCAAAGCTGCGGCCATTGGATTTTGATGAATGGCCACCGTAAGTGGGCAGTAACAGTCCTTCCTTGGACCGTGAATTTCAGGCCCCATGTCATTTAGAACCCCAAACCATTTAGAACTATATTACCAATCAGAAACCTCAATCCAATCACAAACCCCCAATCGTATTTTTGTCTGGCCCCTTTCACGACCTCCGGATGTCCCAAAGTGCTTTGCAGCCAAAGAATTGCTATTTGAAGTGTAGTCACTGTTACAATGTAGAAAACGTGGCAGCCAATTTGAGTCCATCAAAGAATCTATTTTAGTGATGTTGGTTGAAAGATGAATGTTGGCCAGGATACGGTGGAGAACTCCCTTGCTTTTCTTTGAAATAGTGCCACGGGGATCTTTTACGTCCCCCTGAGAGAGCAGAATGTGACTCGGTTTAACGCCACCTCCGAAAGATGGCACCTGAGACAGTGCAGCACTCCCTCACTGCACTGAAGTGTCAGCCTAGAATTTATTTTGTGCTCAAGTCCCTGGTGTGGGACTTAAACCCACCACCTTCTGAGGCGAGAGTGCTACAATGGGTGACATTTAAAATTATTAAAGGGAAGGGGACAAAGATCGGTATATGGAGTTAGATCGCAAATCAGCCATGATCTTAATGAATGGCGGAACAGGCTCAAGGAGCTAAATGACCTCCTCCTGTTCCTATGTTCCAATCGGAACCCCTAATACAATAGGAACCCTAATCCAATCGGAATATTAGAACATAAGAAATGGTAGACCATTTCACCCCTCGACCGTGCTCAGTCACTCAATAAGAACATGCATGATCTGATCTTGGCCTCAACACCACTTCCCTGCCTGCTCCCCATAACCTTTGACTCTCTTATCATTCAAAAATCTGTCTATCTCCACCTTAAATATATTTAAAGACCCAGACTCCACCGCTCTCTGAGGTAGAGAATTCCAAAGATTCATGACCCTCTGAGAGAAGAAATTCCTCCTCACTGCTGTTTTAAATGGGTAACCCCTTATTCAGAAACTATGCCCCCTAGTTCCAGATTCCCCCATGAGGGGAAACATTCTCCCTGCATCTACCCTGTCAAGCCCCCTCAGAATCTATACATTTCAATAAGATCACTTCTCATTCTTCTGAACTCCAATGAGTATAGGCCCAACCTGCTCAAACTATCTGCATAAGTCAACCCCCTTCATCTCAGGAATCAACCTAGTGAACCTTCTCTGAACAGTCTCCAATGCAAGTATATCCTTCCTTAAATACGGAGACCAAAACTGTACGCAGTACTCCAGGTGTGGGCTCACTAATACCCTGTACAGTTGTAGCAGGACTTCCCTACTTTTATACTCTATCCGCCTTGCAATAAAGGCCAACATTCCATTCGACTTCCTAATTACTTGCTGAAAATGCATGCTATCTTTTTGTGTTTCATGTACAAGGACCCCCAGATCCCTCTGTACCGCAGCATTTTAGAATCTTTCCCCATTTAATTAAGAATTATAATAATAATTATAATAATAATTTGCTAATCCAATCGAAATGCCAATTCAATCGGAACCATCAGGCTGATTCGAACCTCCTACCCAGTCACTGCCTCAGGATTGAAATGCAGTCTTGCTCCTCAGTAATTTTTAATTAGATGCAATATATATTTAAAACACATTAAAACTAAAAAATAATATGCTGCTCAGAAGGAAGTGAAACCTCTGTTGCTGTTGTCAACAATAAACACTCGCTGTGCTGTTTGCGTGGTAACCTATTATCCATTCAGAGAGCTAATGATAAAATTACAAAGGAGAAAGGGAATAATTACATATTATAACGTTTAACCGGAAAGATAATCAATATCAAATGACAAATCCCTGGCCTGTGACTTATTTTCTTTCCAGAGAATTTCACTATTATTGCTGCGCTCCAGACAAAGTATTTATCATTTTCAACCTTCTTTAAATGTCTGCCCTTGTGTCTGAGGTTCTGAGCCCTGCTGGGAGACACTGCCACAGAGGTACATGTCCATCTATTACTTCACCCATGAGGAAGATTCATGGGGAGTGTAACAACTGAGCCTGTTTCTCGCCATACACATCAGGGACTAGATTTTCCTCTTTATAGCCTGGGTGATAAGCTTCAATTTTAATGGAAGGAAAATTGTTTGGCTTCAGTTAAATCCCCTCCCTGCCTCTGCAACTACCTCCAGCCCTACACCCCCCCCCCCCCCACTTATCCCGAGATCTCTGCGATCTTCAATTCCGGCCTCTTGCGCATCCTCAATTTTAAACGCTCCAACTTTTGCAGCCGTGCCTTTATCTGCCTGGGCCCTAAGCTCTGGAATTCACTCTCTAACTCTCTCTGCCCCTCTCTCTCTCTCTCTCTCTCTCTCTCTCCTCCTTCAAGATGCTCCTTAAAACCTACCTCTTTGACCAAGTTTTTGGTCACCTGCCCTAATATCCCTTCATCTATCAAATGTTGATTGGTAACGCTCCTCTGAAGTGCCTTGGGATGTTTCATTGTGCTAAAGGCACTATATAAATGCAAGATGTTGTTGTCATATAATCCTCCCCGCCAAATTGCCCTTCCTGCGCATTGCCCAGGTGATGCTTAATGCCCTGGTGGGAAAGAAGGACAATCAGGCTGACGCTGAAGCCATGCCCCCACCCCTCTGTAGACCACATGAAAGGGCCCATGGTGGCATGATAGCTGCAAGACTCTTACGTCAGGAGCTCATTAATGAGCGCTTTGCCTGAAAGAACATTGGTGGTATTTACAAGGCTGACACATTGCTGGGTGTGCAAGTTATACATCAATGGCGAGCATCACCTTGGTGACATTTAAAGTTTAAGTTGATTGAAGTTAAGTGTGATTATACCTTTTGATGTTAAGGAATCATTAACGTATAACGATGCAACTATCTGAGCCAATGCGCAACAAGGTTTTGTTAAATAAAAACCACTTAAACCGAACATTTGTCTGAAATCATAAGTATTTCTGTACAAACCAAATCCTTCTCACCCCCTCCCCCCAACCCCCGCTTCTCCTCCCACCTCTACCCCTTCCCCTTCCCCCCCTGACTCCAAGCCGCCTGGCCGAGGAGCTCCTCAGGCGATGCTTCATTGGGGGTGGATGACGGCCAGACCGCTGCTTGTATGGATACAGAAGAGGACGGTCCCGAGGTGGGAACAAGAAGCAAGATGTTGCTCCTGGCTCTCAAGTGTGGTTGGCAATGGGGGTGCGGCACCTTGGGGTGCAGTGCCGTGCTCCGGGACCACTGGGAGCCCTCTGCCACCAGTGTTCCTGGCTAACAGCTCCAGGGCCTCCTCCATCCCTTCCATGTTATGTTTTATTTGTTGGAAAAAACTCAGTGCCAACTATGTTCTTGGTGCTTAGTCGGCTTGTTTCTGCTGGTGAATCTCTCTCGGGCCTCCCACAACAGCCAAACAAGTGCACACCACAGCCACACACGCTTTCAGTGCCTTTGAGCTCCCTCTCTCTCTGTCTCCTCTTCTGCGCATGTAAGGATGACCCCTGACCTCCAGAATCGCGGGAAACGAGTGTTGCCATTCCGTTGCTAAGGACGGCGACACTTTACGGCAGAAGGTCAGAGAGATTTAACGCTACCACCCATTTCATATCACTCGTGGTAACACTCAATTTCAAAAATGGAAACTAGGGGCTTTGACAAAGCGCGACAAGCCGGCAATCTGAAAGCCCATTTTTACCGCCCACGCCGACAATACCGCCCATTTTTGGGCGATCTGCACAAAAGTGTAAAGTCTAGCCCATGGAATCTTACAGCATGGAAGGAGGCCATTTGGCCCATAGTGCCTGTGCCAGCTCTTTAAAACAGCGATCCAATAAGTCCCATTCCCCTGCTCCCTTGGCTGCTGCGTTGCCCTACTTTACAACAGTGACTACACTTCAAATAAAGTACTTCCTTGACTGTAAAGTGATTTGGGATGTCCTGAGGTCGTGAAAGACACCATGTAAATGCAAGAGCTTTCTTTCTTATTCTGACCGTGAATATAGTCTGATGTTAATGGATTTTTGGCCTCTGCAATTTTCTCCTCTTCAAGTATTTATCCAACTACCTTTTAGAAGTTACGATTGAATCTGCTTCCACCAGCCTTCCAGGTAGTTCATTCCAGATCAAAACAACACGTTGCATCAAATAAATTCCCTTCATCTCCCTTTCTGGCTCTTTTTGCAATTTGAGCGCATGCAGGAAATATTTTACTTGGCTGGAGCTGACTTACTGTTGAAGCTTAGCTGCTTACCTGTCCTGTGACTTTAAGACCATTGATCTAAAAAGGTAGAATCAGGTATTATAGGTACAGGCCAATTTTCATGTCCACACCCCCATGCTTGTACTTAAAGCAGGGGGAGTTGGGCAGGGGGAGGCAACGGTGGGACCAAAATATCACATGCATTGGAATGTTTACAGACCAGAAAATTTCATCTCATGCTGATTTTCTGATGGACTTTGACCTGGGCGGCAAAAGCTCCTACCAGAAACAGGTAGGAATTTCATGAATATCCGAATCGGAGTGTACAAATCTTAGGTGGATGTAAAAGATCCCAGACACTATTCAAGGAACAGCAGGAGAATTTCCCCCAGGTTCCCTGACTAATTTTTTATCCAACATCACTAAAACTGATTAACTGGCTATTTATCTCATTGCCGTTTTTGGGATCTTGCTGTGAGCAAATAGGCTGCCTACATTGCAGCAGTGATAACACTTCAAAAAATAACTCCTTCCTTGGCTATAAGGAGCTTTGGGGATATCTGAGGTCGAGAAATGTGCTATATGAGGAAAAGAGTGTTTGAAGATCAGTCCCTCAAAACTGTCACCAAGCTCATGGTCTACAGGGCCGTAGTAATACCCGCCCTCCTGTATGGCTCAGAGACATGGACCGTGTACAGTAGACACCTCAAGTCGCTGGAGAAATACCACCAGCGATGTCTCCACAAGATCCTGCAAATCCCCTGGGAGGACAGACATACAATCTTTAGCGTCCTCGACCAGGCCAACATCCCCAGCATTGAAGCACTGACCACACTTGATCTGCTCTGCTGGGCAGGCCACATAGTTCGCATGCAAGACTCCCAAAACAAGCGCTCAACTCGGAACTCGTCCACGGCAAACGAGCCAAAGGCAGGCAGAAGAAATGTTACAAGGACACCCTTGAAGCCTCCCTGATAAAATGCGACATCCCCACTGACACCTGGGAGTCCTTGGCCATAGACCGCCCTAAGTGGAGGAAGTGCATTCGGGAGAGCGCTGAGCACCTCGAGTATCGTTGCCTAGAGCATGAAAAATCAAGCGCAGGCAGCGGAAAGAGCGTGCTGCAAACCAGGCTCCCTGCCCACCCTTTCCCTCAATGTCCCACCTGTGACAGAAATTGTGGTTCTCGTATTGGACTGTACAGCCACCTAAGAACTCATGCTAAGAGTGGAATCAAGTCTTCCTCGATCCCGAGGGAGTGCCTATGATGATGATGATATAACAGAGCATTATTTCTTTCTTTCTAAGTCTGGTCATGAATATGATCTGATGTTGTTAGTAGTTTGTTTGCCCTTAAAAGAAATGAAGACCCAATCCTTCTGGTCAGGATCATGTTGCTGGAAGAGTATTTACAGAGTGTAATGTACGCACCTGTAAGGATGCTCACAGGTTGGTTGAGTTGTTGAGTTGGTAGTGACTTAGCCAATCATGTGATATTTACAAGACTCAATGAAATCCCAGCCAGTTGCGTTCAGGTGGTTGTGAGTCTGGTTGATCATCATCATCATCATAGGCAGTCCCTCGGAATCGAGGAAGACTTGCTTACACTCCTGAAGTAAGTTCTTTGGTGGCTGAACAGTCCAATATGAGAGCCACAGACCCTGTCACAGGTGGGACAGACAGTCGCCGAGGGAAGGGTGGGTGGGACTGGTTTGCAGCACGCTCCTTCCGCTGTCTGCGCTTGACCTCTTCACGCTCTCAGCGTTGAAACTCGAGGTGCTCAATGCCCTCCCGGATGCACTTCCTCCACTTAGGGCAATCTTTGGCCAGGGACACCCAGGTGTCAATGGGGATGTCGCACTTTACCAGGGAGGCTTTGAGGGTGTCCTTGTAACGTTTCCGCTGCCTACCTTTGGCTCGTTTGCCGTGAAGGAGCTCCGCATAGAGCATTTGCTTTGGGAGTCTCGTTTCTGGCATGTGAACGAAGTGGCCTGCCCAGCGAAGCTGATCGAGTGTGATCAGTGCTTCAATGCTGGGGATGTTAGCCTGGACGAGGTCACTGATGTTGGTGTGTCTGTCCTCCCAGGGGATTTGCAGGATATTGCGGAGACATCGTTGGTGATATATCTCCAGCGACTTGAGGTGTCTTCTGTACATCGTCCATGTCTCAGAGCCATACAGGAGGGCGGGTATTACTACAGCCCTGTAGACCATGAGCTTGGTGGTAGATTTGAGGGCCTGGTCTTCAAACACTCTTTTCCTCAGGCAGCCGTGTTGAATCTCCGCATCAATATCTGCTTTTGTTGATAAGAGGCTCCCGAGGTATGGGAAATGGTCCACGTTGTCGAGGGCCGTGCCGTGGACCTTGATGACTGGGGGGAAATGCTGTGCAGCGAGAAGAGGCTGGTGGAGGACCTTTGTCTTACGGATGTTTAGCGTAAAGTCCATGCTTTCATATTCCTCAGTAAGTACATCGACTATATCCTGGAGTTCAGCCTCAGAATGTGCGCAGATGCAGGCGTCTGGGGTCCGTCCCCGCTGGAGTGGAACTCAACTACAGAACCAGTGGGAAGCTGTTTAACCTACACCGCCTCCAGGCCAGGTCCAAGATCACCCCAACCTCTGTCGGTGGATGAACTAGCAATGTGTAGTGTGATTGTTAAACATTTGCGAATAAACCAACTCGTTCTTAATAGCAATGTGTTGCTATGAATTCTTAAGCAAAGAGCCCATGAAACAAATACATTACACAGATGCCCTTTTATCCATTGATCATATGTGAGCATGTGGAATGAAATCCACTCGACTGGGCTTTGTAAATCTTTATTTTAAGGCAAAAACGAGTAAATAATGGGACTAGATTCAACCGTGCACTCTGCTATTAGTCTCTTGCCAAATGGTTTACCATTTGTAATGAATGGAACTCAATGGTTCCTGGTAGTCAACCTCAGTTAATGTTAATTGGAGCAGAGCACGCAAGGTTTTTCTTTACCAGGTAGCCAGCAATTATTCTAATTCTCCTCTCCACCTCGAGAGGAAATAAACTCAGGCATGCTTTGGTGTTTTGTTGTGTTATGGGTATGAATGATATTTAATAGAAAACAGTAAAGACTTGCATTTATATGTCATGACCTCAAATCAGCCAATGAAGTGCATTTGAAGTGTAGTCAGTGTTGTAGTGTGGTAAATACAGCAGCCAATTTGCGCACAGCAAGCTCCCACAAACTGCAATGTGATAATGGCCAGATAAACTGTTTTTGTTTTGTTGATTGAGGGGTAAATATTGGCCAGGACACTGGGGATAACTCCCGTGCTCTTCTTCTGCCATGGGAATTGTTACATCCACTACAGAGGGCAGACGGGGCCTAGGTTTACTGTCTCATCCGAAAGACAGCACCTCCGATAGTGCAGCTTCTCTCAAACCTGCACTGGAGTGTCTGCCTAGATTTATGTGCTCAAGTCCCTGGAGTGGGATTTGAACTCACAACTTTCGAATCATTGAATCATACAAATTTACAGCACAGAGGGAGGCCATTCAGCCCATCGTGTCCTTGCCAGCCATAAAAGTGCTATCCAGCCTAATCCCACTTTCCTGATCTTGGTTCGTAGTTGTGTAGATTATGGCACTTCAAGTACATATCTAAGTACCTTTTAAATGTGCCAAGGGTTTCTGCCTCTACCATCCTTTCAGGCAGTGAGTTCCAGACCCCAACACTCTTCGGGTGAAAACATTTTCCTTCAAAACTCCTCTAAATCTCCTATCAATTACTTTAAATCTATGCCCCCTGGTTATTGACCCCTCTGCTAAGGGAAACAGGTCCTTCCTATCCACTCTATCTAGGACCCTCATAATTTTACACACCTCAATAAGTTCACCCCTCAGCATCCTCTGTTCCAAAGAAATCAATCCCAGCCTATCCAATCTTTCCTCATAGCTAAAATTCTCCAGTCCAGGCAACACCCTTGTAAATCTCCACTGTACAATCTTTAGTTCATTCACATTGTTCCTGTAATGTGGTGACCAGAACTGCATGCAGTACTCCAGCTGCAACCTGACCAGTGTTTTACACAGTTCAAGCATAACCACCTCGCTTTTACATTCTATGCCATGGCTAATAAAGGCAAGCATTCACTTTATCTACCTGACCTGCTATCTTCAGGAATCTGTGGACATATACTCCAAGGCCCTTTGTTCCTCTACACTTCTCAGTGTCCTGCCATTTATTGTGTATTCCCTTGCCTTGTTAGCCCTCCCCAAATGCATTACCTCACAGTTCTCTGGATTGAATTCCATTTGCCACTGTTCTACCCACCTGACCAGTTGATTGATATCTTCATTATCAACCACACAGTTAATTTTTGTATCAGCTGCAAACTTCTTAATCATACCCCCTACATTCAAGTCTAAATCATTGATATATACCAAAAAAAGAGCCCTGAGGAACCCAATTGGAAACATCGTTCCAGTCACAAAACCACCCATCAACCATTACCCTTTGCTTTTGCCTCTCAACCAATTTTGGTTCCAACTTGCCACTTTGCCCAGGATCCCACAGGCTTTTACTTTAATGACCAGTTTGACATGTGGGACCTTATCAAAAACCTTGTTAAAATCCATGTACACTATATCGTATGCACTGCCCTCATCAACCCTCCTGGTTAGTTCCTCACAAAATTCAATCAATTTAGTCAGACACGACCTTCCTTTAACAAATCCATGCTGACTGTCCTTGATTAATCCGTGTCTTTCTAAATGAAGATTTATCCTGTCCCTCAGAATTTTTCTAATAATTTTCCCACCATCGAGGTTAGGCTGACTAGCCTGCAATCACTCGGTCTATCCCTTTCTCCCTTTTTAAACAATGTTACAATGTTAGCAGCCCTCCAGTCCTTCGGCACCACACCTGTAGCCAGAGAGGATTGGAAAAGGATGGTCAGAGCCTCTGCTATTTCCTCTCTTGCTTCTCTTAACAGCCTGGGATACATTTCATCTGGGCCTGGGGACTTATTCCACTTTCAAAGATCCTAAACCCTTTTAATATTTCCTCTCTCACTATGTTTATTTCATCTAATATTTCACACGCCTCCTCCCTGATTGCAATGTTTATTATATCACCCCACTGTTTTGTGAAAAGAGACACAAAGTATTCATTAAGAACCATATCCACGTCTTCTGCCTCCACACACAGATTACCTTAATGGCCTCTAATAGGCCCCACTCTTTCTTTCGTTATCTTCTTGCTTTTAATGTATTTATAAAACATCTTTGGGTTTTCCTTGATTTTACTTGCCAATATTTTGCCAAGCTCTCGCTTTGCTTTCCTAATTTCCTTTTTAATTTCACCCCTGCACTTTCTATACTACTCTAGGTTTCCTGCACTCCAAGAAATCTTCTGACTCAGCGGCGAGTGTGCTACCCACTGAGCCACAGCTGACACTCGGGATGTTTTACTACGTTAAAGGCGCTATATAAATGTAAGTTGTTGTTGTTGAGGACGGAAGGAGGTGCGTGTGGAGCATAAATACCAACGTGGACCATTGGGTCAAATGGCCCGTTTCTGTGCTGTAAATTCTATGTAGTTTCTACTCAATAGCTTCATGCAAACTCAAATGTATCCCTTTCAATTTAGTGCTGCTGGTAAATATAGACAGATATGACCTTTGGTAAAATAGCAAGTATTATATTGCGAGACTTTTTATGGAACCCCTTGAGTTGAAAGCCTACTTGTAACTGGCTATAAAGAAGTCACCTGACACAAAAAGCTCCTGCTAATCTGCCTCAGGGGCAATAAAAGTTGCACACACACAATTAACATTTAAGGTTAATGGACCACTAAATGGCCTGCTTTGTGCTTGAGGGCTATTATTGTGTTTTATGTCTATTAGCACTGGACCAATTTGCAACACATTTAAATTTATCATTTTAAATGACTTTTAGACAGCTGAAGTTCTGAACATGCGTGTTTCAACTAACAGCACGATAACATGGCAAGTAATCCAGCAACCAGTCTCACTTTTATTGTATGTTAACCTTTGGGAAAATAAAGATCTTGCCAAGTTCAGGGTCAAGGTTCATCTCTTGACTGATCTAATATGTGAAACAAATTAAGGTGCTGTGTGACAATGTGTTTCTGTTTCTCCAATTTACTCCCTTCATAGATTCATAGCAACTTAAGGCACAGAAGGAGGCCATTTGGCCCAACATGTCTGTGCCGGCCAAAAAAGAGCTATCCAGCCTAATCCCATTTTCCAGCTCTCGGTCCGTCGCCTTGTAGGTCACGGTACTTTACGTGCACTTCCAAGTACTTTTTAAATGCGATGAGGGTTTCTGCCTCTACCACCCTTTCAGGCAGTACGTTCTAGACCCCGAGTTCTCCTCAACCCCCCCCTCTAATGTTTCTACCAATTGTTATTTCCATTGGCTTCACCCGATCAAATGCCAACAAATGTTTTGGCAAAGGCACATGGGAACAGGAGTAGACCATTCAGTCCCTCAAGCCTGTTCCACCATTTGATGGCTGATCAGTGTCTTAACTTTAAGTACCCGCCTTGGTTCCGGATCCCCTAATACCCGAACCTGAGAAAAACCTATCAATCTCAGTTTTGAAATTTTCAATTGACCGCCAGCCTCAATAGCTTTCTTGGGGTGAGAGTTCCTAATTTCACCACCATTTATAAGAACATAAGAAATAGGAGCAGGAGTAGGCCATACGGCCCCTCGAGCTTGCTCTGCCATTCAATAAGATCATGGCTGATCATCGACCTCAATTCCACTTTCCTGCCTGATCACCATAACCCTTGATTCGCCGAGACTCCAAAAATCTATCGATCTCAGCCTTGAATGTACTCAGAGGCTCAGCATCCACAGCTCGCTGGGGCAGAGAATTCCAAAGATTCACAACCCTTTCAGTGAAGAAATTCCTCCTCATCTCTGTCTTTAATGGCTTACCCCTTATCCTGAGACTGTGCCCCCTAGTTCTAGGTATTCCAGCCAGGGGAAACAACCTCTCAGCATCTACCCTGTCAATCTCCTTCAGAATCTTATATGTTTCAATGAGATCACCTCTCATTCTTCTAAACTCCAGAGAGTATAGGCCCATTCTACACAATCTCTCATCATAAGGCAGCACTCTCATCCCAGGAATTAATCGACTGAACCTCCGTTGCACCGCCTCCAAGGCAATATATTCTTCCTTGGATAAGGAGACGAAAACTGTTCAATTGTCGCAATTTGTGTGAAGAAGTGTTTTCTGACATCATCCCTGAACGGCCTAGATCTAATTTTAATGTATAGAAACATAGAAACATAGAAATTTACAGGGCAAAAGGAGGCCATTCCAGCCCATCATGTCCGCGCCGGCTGACAAAGAGCCACACAGCCCTTGGTCAGCAGTCCTAAAACCGATAACATATAAACCGATGAACAATGACGGAAAGGCAAAGAGCACCCAACGCAATTTGGTCTGGATACCCCAAGAAGAAGAACCAGTTTCTCTCAATCTAATCTATCTAATCCTTTAATCCTTTTAAACAACTCAATTATATTACCCTTTAACCTTGTATACTGGAGGGAATATAGGCCTAATCTATGCAACCTGCCCTCATAATTTAACCCTTTTGCTCGGGTATCATTCTGGTGGATCTGTGCTGCATCAGCTCCAAAGCCTTCGTGTTATATATGTAGACTTGTATTTACTCTGTACAGCCACCAGAGGGCTCATTCCCTGGAGTCCCAAGGGATCCCATAATCCCTTGGAAGCACAGGTATTTAAGAAGGCTTCACAGGTTGGAGAGGCACTCTGGAGACCTGCAATAAAAGACTACGGTCACGCTTTACTTTGAGCTCACAGTGTTCAGTCTGACTCTTTCTCCATACACAACAACTGGTGATGAGATACAGATAGTGAACCCAAAGATGCAGAGAACAGTGGGCACCCTGGAGAAATTTATGAGGGAGATGATTGGGAAACTTTTGTGGAACGACTCGACCAATACTTCGTGGCCAACGAGCTAGATGGTGAAGAGAGCGCTGCCAAACGTAGAGCGATCCTCCTCACCGTCTGTGGGGCACCAACGTATGGCCTCATGAAGAATCTGCTCACTCCAGCGAAACCCATGGAGAAATCGGACGACGATTTATGCACACTGGTCTGAGAGCATTTGAACCCGAAGGAAAGCGTTCTGATGGCAAGGTACCGATTCTATACCTAAAAAAAGGTCTGAAGGCCAGGAAGTGGCGAGTTATGTCGCTGAGCTCAGAAGCCTTGCAGGACATTGCGAATTTGAAGGACATTTGGAGCATATGCTCAGAGACTTTTTTGTACTTGCATTGACCACGAAACCATACTTCACAAGCTTTTGACTGTAGAGACCCCAATCTTGAGTAAGGCCATAGCGATAGCCCAGGCGTTCATTGCCACCAGTGACAATACGAAGCCAATCTCTCAGCACATAAGTGCTGCTACAAGTACTGTGAACAAAGTGATGTTGTTTTCGAATTGTAATGTACAGGGCAGGCCACACATACCTGCAGCTACACGCCAGCAGATGTCTCAGAGTCCACTATCAAGGGTGATGAATGCAAGGCCATTAATACCTTGTTGTAGCTACGGGGTTGATCATCGTTTCCATTCATGCCAATTCAAAGGATATGTTTGCAAGGGCTGTGGAACAATGGGACACCTCTAACGAGTGTACAGGCGAGCTTCTAAGCCTGTTAAACCTGCAAACCACCACGTTGCAGAGGAGGACAGATCCATGGAGGATCACTACGAACCAGAGCCTCAGATAGAGGAGGTAGAGGTACACAGGGTGCACACATTCACCACGAATTGTCCCCCGACAATGTTGAATGTTGAACTAAACAGCCTTCTCTCTCTCTCGCTCCCTCTCGCCTTCTCTCCCTGTGTCAATGGAACTGGACACCATCACAAGCCAGTCCATCATGGGCAAAAAGACTTTCGAAAGGTTGTGGTGCAACAAGGCCTCAAAGCCAGTCTTAACTCCAGTTTGCACGAGACTAAGAACTTACACTAAAGAACTGATTCCTCTAATCGGCAGTGTTACCGTAAAGGTCTCGTACGATGGAGAGGTGCACAAGCTACCACTCTGGATGGTACCGGCCGATGGTCCCACGCTGCTCGGCAGGAGCTGGTTGGGAAAGATACGCTGCAATTGGGACAACGTCCGAGCAATATCGCTCGCTCACGACATTTCATGTGCCCAGGTCTTAAACAAATATCCTTCGCTGTTCGAACCAGGCATCAGGAAATTCCGAGGAGGAGAAGTGCAGATCCACCTAATTCCAGGGGCATGACCCATCCATCATAAGGCAAGAGCAGTACCGTACATGATGAGAGAAAGTGTAGAGATCGAGATAGACCGGCTGCAACGAGAGGGCATCATTTCACTGATCGACTTCAGCGAGTAGGCCAGTCCTATTGTCCCAGTCCTCAAGGGATATGGCACCGTCAGAATCTGTGGCAATTACAAAGTAACTACCAATAATTTCTTCCTGCAGGACCAATACCCACTACCAAAAGCTGACGACATCTTTGCAACGCTGGCAGGAGAAAAAACGTTCACGAAGCTGCTTCTGACTTCAGCCGACATGACGCAGGAACTGGAGGATTCATCGAAGACCCTCACCTGCATCAACACGCACAAAGGTCTTTTTGTTTATAACAGATGCCCGTTTGGAATCCGATCAGCGGCAGCGATATTCCAGAGAAACATGGAAAGTTTACTGAAGTCGGTCCCGCACACCGTGCTCTTCCAGGACAACATCTTGGTCACAGGTCGGAACACAGTCGAGCAACTTAGAACCTGCAGGAGGTTCTTAGTTGACTCAACTGCGTGGAACTCAGGTTAAAATGCTCGAAGTGCGTTTTCCTGGCGCCTGAAGTGGAGTTCCTGGGAAGGAGGATTACGGCGGACGGCATCAGGCCCACCAACGGGAAGAAGGTGGCAATCGAGAACGCACCGAGGCTACAGAATGTGACGGAGCTGCGTTCGTTTTTGGGACTCTTGAACAATTTGGTACCTTCTTACCGGGTCTCAGCACACTGCTAGAATCACTACATGTCTTACTTCGAAAAGGGGGTGAATGGGTTTGGGGCAAAAGCCAAGAAAATGCCTTTGTAAAAGCGAGAAAATTGTTATGGTCAAACAAATTGCTTGTGTTGTGTGATCCATATAAGTGTTTGGTACTAGCATGTCATGCATCGGCATATGGTGTCGGGTGTGTACTGCAACAAACTAATGATTTCGGGAAACTGCAACCAGTTGCTTATGCATCCAGGAGTCTGTCTAAGGCCAAGAGAGCCTACAGCATGATAGAAAAAGAAGCGTTAGCATGTGTCTGTGGGGGTAAAGAAAATGCATCAATACCTGTTTGGGCTAAATTCGAATTGGAAACTGACCATAAGCCACGTATATCCCTGCTTTCCGAGAGTAAAGGGATAAATACCAACGCATTGGCACGCATCCAGAGATGGGCGCTCACTTTGTCCGCATACAACTACACCATCAACGCCGCAGGCCAGACACAGTAAACTGCGCCGATGCTCTCAGTAGGCTGCCATTGCCCGCCACGAGGGTTGAAATGGCAGATCTAGCCATGGTTATGGAAGCATTTGAGAGTGAGCAATCACCTGTCACTGGCCAGCAGAACAAAACCTGGACAAGCCAGGACCCCTTATTATCTCTCGTCAAAAGCTGTGTGCTTCACGGGAGCTGGTCCAGTGTCCCAGGGCAAATGCAGGAAGAGATAAAGCCCTTCCAGCGGCACAAAGATGAAATGTCGATACAGGCAGACTGCCTTCTGTGGGGTAATCGAGTAGTGGTCCCCAAGAAGGGCAGAGACACCTTCATCAATGACCTCCACAGTACCCACCCAGGCATCGTAATGATGAAAGCGAGAGCCAGATTCCACGTGTGGTGGCCCGGTATCGATGCGGACTTAGAGTCCTGCGTTCACAGATATAATACACACTCGCAGTTAAGCAATGTACCCAGGGAGGCGCCGTTAAGTTTATGGTCTTGGCCCTCCAAACCATGGTCAAGGTTACACTTCGACTATGCAGGCCCGTTCTTGGGTAAAATTTTCCTTATGGTTGTAGACGCGTACTCCAAGTGGATTAAATGTGAGATAATGTCGGCTAGCACGTCAGCTGCCACCACTGAAAGCCTGCAGGCCATATTTGCCACTCACGGCTTACCCGATGTCCTGGTGAGCGACAACGGGCCATGTTTTGCCAATGCTGAGTTCAACGAATTCATGACCCTTAACAGGATCAAACATGTCACATCTGCCCCGTTTAAACCAATGTCCAATGGTCAGGCAGAGAGAGCAGTGCAAACCATCAAGCAAGGCTTGAAGAGGGTAACTGAAGGCTCACTGCAGACTCACCTATCCCGAGTCCTGTTTCGCTACCGCACGAGACCCCACTCACTCGCTGGGATCCCACCTGCTGAACTGCTCATGAAAAGAGCACTTAAGATAAGGCTCTCGTTAGTTCACCCTGATCTGATCTACATGAACAGGTAGAGAGCAGGCGGCTTCAATAAAGTGCATACCATGATAGCGCAAATGTGTCACGCGAGATTGAAGTCAATGATCCTGTATTTGTATTAAATTATGGACAAGGTCCCAAGTGGCTTCCCGGCACTGTCGTGGCCAAAGAGGGGAGCAGGGTGTTTCAGGTCAAACTTTGAAATGGACTCATTCACCGGAAACATTTGGACCAAATCAAACTCAGATTCACGGGCTACCCTGAGCAACCCAGCTTGAAACTTTTTTGATCCCCCAACACACACACCAGTGGCAACCGACACCACGGTTGACCACGAAGCAGAACCCATCATCCACTGCAGCACTGCAGGGCCCAACACACCAGGCAGCCCAGCAAGGCCAGCTGCACAGCAGCCCAGTGAGGGCCCAACAAATGATTCAACAATACCAGCCTTCACTCCGAGACGATCAACCAGGGCAAGAAGGGCCCCAGATCGACTCACATTGAAAATAGTTACACTATTGACTTTGGGGGGGAATGTTGTTATATATGTGGACTTGTATTTACTCTGTACAGCTACCAGAGAGTTCATTCCCCAGAGGCCCAAGGGATCCCATAATCCCTTGGGAGCACAGGTATTTAAGAAGGCTTCACAGGTTGGAGAGGCACTCTGGAGACCTGCAATAAAAGACTAAGGTCACACTTTACTTTGAGCTCACAGTGTTCAGTCTGACTCTTTCTCCATAGGCAACACTTCCCCCTTTCTCCCATTCCAAATCCTGTTAATCCTTCAGTGTTCTCCCTCATCCCCAACTCTTTATATACTGTTGTCCCTTTTCCGTGAAGCTATACATTTTGACTTCAATACACGTAGTTTAACTCGGTATGAGACAGTTGATTTGTTTGATCGGACTTGGTCCCGATACTGTCACGCTAAGTAAGAGTTAGCAACAATGATGGAATGTAAATATTTCCAACTGATCTAAAGGCCTGGGTGGATCCTTGTGCTGGAATGGGTCGGCTCGAGGTACATCTGATATTGGGACTCGGGCCTCATTTACATGAGACCGGCAAGCTGCAGGCGCCGACTGGGACTCCACAGGTAACTTGCCGGGGAAGAGGATTTCAAATTAAATCTTTGGAGATGGCTTAAAGCGATCAGAAGAAAGGGTAGTGATGGGGAGAGGGTGGAAGCAATCAGAGGTGCGATCGGGGAAGGGGGAGGGGGTCGATCGGGAGCAGGATGGGGAGCTGACAATCGTAGGCGCGATTGGAGAATAGGTGAGCCATTGGAAGAGGGGGAGTGGAGTGATCGGGATAGGTGTTGGGGGAAGCAATCGGAGGCGAGATTGGGAGGTGGGAGGGGAGCGATCCAGAGAGGGGGTGGGGAGAGGGGAGTGATGGGGAGAGGGGGAGGGGAGCAATGGGGAGAGGGGGAGAGGAGCGATCGGGAGATGGGAAGGTGTAAGGGGTTCTCGGGGAGTGTTGTTGTGCCTTGGCTGTCTCTCTCTGGGCTTCTGCCCTCACAGCTTATGCCTGGCCTGTGAGGTACCCTGAGTGCTGCAAGAGCACCCCTGGAGAGACTGTGTCCACAGCTTATGAAGGGGGTTTTGAGACTCGTGCATCCCCACAGCTTATGCCTAGCCTGTGAGGCACCTGTGAATGTCAAACACTCCTAACCCCTTTTTCCCTAGCCTGTGACACACAGTTGAGCGTTTTCGAGGCGCATCTAGCTTCCCTTACACTGTTCCGACATAAGACTCATGATCAGGAGATGTAATACAATAGAACTGAGACAAGGTGATTCCAAGAGGAACTTAGGCTTCCAATTTATTTGACAAGGTGTATCTCAACAAACAGCAATACACCAACAAAACAATTCCCCTAAACCCCACTAAACGGACACAACAAAAATCTTTACACAAGTTTAGCAGTACAATGCCCAACCTCTCACCTTTTCTGGCCTAACTGAGTTGGGACTTCTGGGGACCAGAGGTTATACTCACTACTGTGCCTTTTGCAGTCTGGTGGTTTGTTTCTTCTATCTTCGGTGTCTTCAGACACTGGTTTTCCTTCAGTGTCGAGAGGTTTGCTGGTTGTTGGATCACGAGAGCAGAAATCACACACACACTGTGTCAGAAATCCCTTTTTATAGCCAGATATCCAGTCCGTCTCTCGTGCTGAAATCGATCCTTCCCATTGGTGGGCTTTGTGATTTTGAAAAATGCAGCAGTTTTAGATTATTACGGGTTGTTTCCACTGATGTTAACTTACTCAAGAGTAGGTATTGATTGCATTGGCCTCCTGTAGCCATTGTGTAGGCCCTTAGATTGTTTTGGGTTCCCTAGTTTTCTGAAGGTCTGCATAATTTCTCTCCAATTCAGTTTTCTCTAACCTACTCAAGGTTTGAGTAGGTGTTGATTGGGTTGGCCTCCTGTAGCCATTGTGTAGGCCCTTGGTTTGTTTTGGGTTCTCTAGTTTTCTGAAGGTCTGCATAATTTCCCTCCATATTGTAAACATGGGGAAGACAAAAGCCCGATAATGGCGATGAGTCAGTCCCACAGTTTTCGAGCAAGTGCTCTCCCATTGGCTTGAAAGCCCCTTGCTTCGGGCTGACCCTGTCCCACCATTGGCCCTCCGGTGTCCTCCCCCGTCCAATCACTGCTCTGCCAAGGTCAAACCATCTCGGTTTCAAATCACATTGCAGCACAGATCCCGTAGCTCTTTTCCTTCTGGGTAAAATTAGGGGGTTTTCATCCTCCCCTACAGAAGGGGAGCGCCGGGGAGAGGGGAGTGATCAGGAGAGGGGGAGGGGAGCGATTGGGAGAGGGGAAGGGGAGCGGTGGGAAGAGGGGAGTGATCAGGAGAGGGGGAGGGGAGCGATTGGGAGAGGGGAAGGGAAGCGGTGGGGAGAGGGGAGTGATCAGGAGACGGGGAGGGGAGCGATTGGGAGAGGGGGTGGGGGAGGCAATCAGAGGCAAGATCAGCAGGTGGGAGGGGAGCACTCCAAGAGGGACGAGGGGAACGGTGGGGAGTGGGGAGTGATGGGGAGAGGGGGAGGGGAGCGATTGGTTGAGGTGTTGGGAAAAGCAATCAGAGGCAAGATCGGGAGGTGGGAAGGGAGCAATCCAGAGAGGGGGGAGGGGATCAATCAGGAGAGGTGTTGCGGTGCAATCTGGAGAGTGGTATGGGGGAACCGATGGGTGGTTGATGTGGAGAGGGTAGGAGGAAGCGCCCGGAGGCACAATCAGCCTGGGAGAATGGAACAATAGGGAGAAGGGAACGATCGGGAGAGGAGTGGGAAAACAATTGGAGGCATGATCAAGAGAGACGGGAGTGATCGGGACAGTGGGGGAGCGATCAGGAGAGGGAGGGGAGCGATCTGTGAAGGCTGTCAATGGTCTTCGACACTTGACTCCTGCTCCTCCCAGCTCCACATTCTGCTAAGTTTTTATTTTCTAAATGTACCTTTTGGCAGTAACCTCCTCCGGACCCTTTAACGTTAGGTCGCAGGTTGATCACATTTTCCTGAATGCGCCTGGCCGGCTGGCTGTCTTCAGGGCAACACAATTGTGAAAAAGAGGCATCCAACAGGAATCAGTCCAGACATACACAGGTTCAAAGGCCAACTTAAGGCCGGGCCATTGGACGTCTCTATTTCTGCCTTTACCAAAATAGCGGGAATTGTACTTCCATAGAAACATAGAAACATAGAAAATAGGTGCAGGAGTAGGCCATTCGGCCCTTCGAGCCTGCACCACCATTCAATATGATCATGGTTGATCATTCCCTCAGTACCCCTTTCCTGCTTTGTCTCCATATCCCTTGATCCCCTTAGCCGTAAGGGCCATATCTAACTCCCTCTTGAATATCTCCAACGAACTGGCATCAACAATTCTCTGCGGCAGCGAATTCCATTGGTTAACAACTCTCTGAGTGAAGAAGTTTCTCCTCATCTCAGTCCTAAATGGTCTACCGCTTATCCTAAGACTAAGTCCCCTGGTTCTGGACTTCCCCAACATCGGGAACATTCTTCCCGCATCTAACCTGTCCAGTCCCGTCAGAATCTTATACGTTTCTATGAGATCCCCTCTCATCCTTCTAAACACCAGTGAATAAAGGCCCAGTTGATCCAGTCTCTCCTCATATGACAGTCCAGCCATCCCTGGAATCAGTCTGGTGAACCTTCGCTGCATTCCCTCAATAGCAAGAACGTCCTTCCTCAGATTAGGAGACCAAAACTGAACACAATATTCAAGGTGAGGCCTCACTAAGGCCCTGTACTACTGCAGTAAGACCTCCCTGCTCCTATACTCAAATCCTCTAGCTATGAAGGCCAACATACCATTTCCCTTCTTCACCACCTGCTGTACCTGCATGCCCACTTTCAGTGGCTGGTGAACCGTGACACCCAGGTCTCGATGCACCTCCCCTTTTCCTAATCTGCTGTCATTCAGATAATATTCTGCCTTCGTTTTTTTGCCCCCAAAATTTATAACCTCACATTTATCAATATTATACTGCATCTGCCATGCATTTGCCCACTCACCTAACCTAGCCAAGTCATCCTGCAGCCTATTAGTGTCCTCCTCACAGCTCACAGCACCACCCAGTTTTGTGTCATCCGCAAACTTGGAGATATTACACTCAATTCCTTCAACTAAATCGTTAATGTATATTGCAAAGAGCTGGGGTCCCAGCACTGAGCCCTGCAGCACTCCACTAGTCACTGCCTGCCATTCTGAAAAGGATCCGTTTATCCCGACTCTCTGCTTCCTGTCTGCCAACCAATTCTCTATCCGAATCTGTACATTACCCCCAATACCATGCGCTTTGATTTTGCACACCAATCTCTTGTGCGGAACCTTATGAAAAGCCTTTTGATAGTCCAAATACACCACATCCACTGGGTCTCCCTTATCCACTCTATTTGTTACATCCTCAAAAAATTCCAAAGATTCATCAAGCATGATTTCCCTTTCATAAATCCATGCTGACTTGGTCTAATCCTATCACTGCTTTCCAAATGCGCTGCAATTTCATTCTTAATGATTGATTCCAACATTTTCCCCACTACTGATGCCAGGCTAACCAGTCCATAATTACCCGTTTTCTCTCTCCCTCCTTTTTTAAAAAGTGGTGTTACATTTGCTACCCTCCAGTCCATAGGAACTGATCCAGAATCGATAGACTGTTGGAAAATGATCACCAATGCATCCACTATTTCGAGGGCCACTTCCTTAAGTACTCTTGGATGAAGACGATCAGGCCCCGGGGATTTATCGGCCTTCAATCCCATCAAGTTCCCTAACACAATTTCCTGCCTAATAAGTTCAGTTCCTCCTTCTCACGAGGCCCACTGTCCCCTAGTACATTCGGAATATTATATGTGTCTTCCTTTGTGATGACAGAACTAAAGTGTTTGTTCAATTGGTCTGCCATTTCTTTGTTCCCATTATAAATTCACCTGAATCCGACTGCAAGGGACCTATGTTTGTCTTCACTAATCTTTTTCTCTTCACATATTTATGGAAGTTTTTGCAGTCAGTTTTTATATTCCCTTCAAGCTTCCTCTCGTACTCTATTTTCCCCCTCCAAATTAAACCCTTTGTCCTCCTCTGTTAAATTCTAAATTTCTCCCAGTCCTCAGGTTTGTTGCTTTTTCTAACCAATTTATATGCCTCTTCCTTGGCTTTAACACTCTCCTTAATTTCCCTTGTTAGCCATGGTTGAGCCACCTTCCCCATTTTACTCCAGACAGGGATGTACAATTGCTGAAGTTCATCCATGTGACCTTTAAATGTTTGCCATTCTTATCCACCGTCAACCCTTTAAGTATCCTTTGCCAGTCCATTCTAGCCAATTCACGCCTCATACCTTCAAAGTTCCCTTTCCTTAAGTTCAGAACCCTAGTTTCAGAATTAACTGTGTCACTCTCCATATTAATAAAAATTCTACCATATTATGGTCACTCTTCCCCAAGGGGCCTCACACAACGAGATTGCTCATTAGTCCCTTCTCATTACACATCACCCAGTCTAGGATGGCCAGCTCTCTAGTTGGTTCCTCGACATATTGGTCTGGAAAACCATCCCTAATACACTCTAGGAAATCCTCCTCCACCGCATTGCTACCAGTTTGGTTAGCCCAATTAATATGTAGATTAAAGTCGCCCATGATAACTGCTGTACCTTTATTGCACACATGCTGTCCCCAACTTCACTACTACTGTTTGGTGGTCTGTGCACAACTCCCACTAACGTTTTCTGCCCTTCGGAATTCCTCAGCTCCACGCATACCGATTCCACATCATCCAGGCTAATGTCCCTCCTTAATTTTGCATTAATTTCCTCTTTAACCAGCAACTCATTGAATGGCGGTGCAGGCTAGAAGGGCTTAATGGCCTGCTCCTGCACCTATTTTCTATGTTTCTATGTTTCTATCCCTCCTAAATGTTGAATACCCCGGGATGTTGAGTTCCCAGCTTTGATCACCCTGGAGCCATGTCTCCGTAATGCCAATTACATCAATTCCTGCTGCCTGCACAGTTAATTCGTCCACCTTATTCCGAATACTCCACGCATTGATGCACAGAGACTTCAGGCTTGTCTTTTTAACACACTTTGCCCTTTAGAATTTTTCTGTAATGTGGCCCTTTTTGTTTTTTGTCTTGGGTTTCTCTGCCCTCCACTTTTACTATTCTCCTTTCTATCCTTTGCTTCTGCCTCCATTTTATTTCCCTCTGTCTCCCTGCATAGGTTGCCATCCCCTTGCCATGTTAGTTTAACTCCTCCCCAACAGCACTAGCAAACACTCCCCCTCGGACATTGGTTCCGGTCCTGCCCAGGTGCAGACTATCCGGTTTATACTGGTCCCACCTCCCCCAGAACCGGTTCCAGTGTCCCAGGAATTTGAATCCCTCACTTCTGCACCACTCCTCAAGCCACGTATTCTTCTGAGCTATCCTGTGATTCCTACTCTGACTAGCACGTGGCACTGGTAGCAATCCTGAGATTACTACCTTTGAGGTCCTACTTTTTAATTTAGCTTCTAGCTCCCTAAATTCGAGATGTAGGACCTCATCCCATTTTTTACCTATATCGTTGGTACCTAGATGCACCACGACAACTGGCTGTTCACCCTCCCTTTTCAGAATGTCCTGCACCTGCTCCGAGACATCCTTGACCCTTGCACCAGCGTGGCAACATACCATCCTGGAGTCTCAGTTGCAGCTGCAGAAACGCCTATCTATTCCCCTTACAATCGAATCCCCTATCACTATAGCTCTCCCAATCTTTTTCCTGTCCTCCTGTGCAATGAACCTGGCTGCTGCTGCTCTCCCCTGGTGAGTCACCCCCCTCAACAGTACCCAAAGTGGACTCTCTGTTTTGCAGGGGGATGACCGCACTACCTTCCTTGCACTGCTCTTCCTACTGGTCACCCATTTACTATCTGGCTGTGTACCCTTTACCTCCGATTTGCAATGAGCGTTCAGCCTGTCCGTAATATTGGACACAAAGACAAATGCTTCACCAAGGAAGGCCATTGAAACAAACAGTATAAATGCACTAGAAAGAGTGCAGAGGAGATTTTCGAGGATGTTGCCAGGATTGGAGAATTTACCAATGAGGAAAGATTGGATAGGCTGGGGTTGATTTCCTTGTAACAGAGGAGGCTGAGGGGAGAATTAATTGAGCTGTATAAAATTATGAGTGGCGTAGATAAAGTGGATAGGAAGGACCTGTTTCCCTCAGCAGAGAGATCAACAACCAGGGGGCATTGATTTAATGTAGCTGGTAGAAGGATGAGAGGGGAGATGAGGAAACCTTTCTTCACCCAGAGGGTGGTGGGGGTCTGGAACTCACTGCCTGAAAGAGTGGTAGAGGCAGAAACCCTCACCACATTTAAAAAGTACTTGTGTGTGCACTTAAAGAGCTGTAACCTGCAGGGCTACAGACCTAGTGCTGCAAGCTAAGATTAGGCTGGGTAACTGTTTTTCAACCGGCACAGACAAGAAGAGCCAAATGGCCTCCTTCTGTGTTCTAATTTTCTATGATTCTATGAAATGGATTTCAGTGACATTTCTGAAGTGTGAAGGGTTGAGAGATATGGCAAGAAGGTGTAGGAAAGTGGTGGAAAGTGGTGAAATCACTTGAAGCACTTGAAAAGTGATCGCAGAACCATCACATTTCTAGGCCAAAATATCTGATGGGAAAAATAAAAGTGTCCAGCGTTACCAGGGACTCTTTGTTCTGTGCGACTATACCACCATCTGGGAAAAAAATCCCTTTGTCCGCAAGCTTTGCTGCTCAAACTCTTGGAACATTACAGAGAGTTACCCTCCAGACTGCTGGATTCTAAAAATCAGTGTCTCTTCCCATTTGTATGAGTTATGCTGGAAGGGAAATTGTGGCAATGCGAAAGGCTTGGTCCCTGACACACTGCAGCTTCCATGCCAAGTTCCTACTATGGCACTATTTGCTATCAAAGTCAAAACTGTCTCGAATTAGTAATATGGTAATGACTGTTTTGGGAGTTGGAAATAGAACAGTTACTCTGGGCTTTTCCAACAATTGAGCTGCACGTAAGAACATAAAACATAAGAAATAGGAGCAAGAGTAGGCCATACGGCCCCTCGAGCCTGCTCCGCCATTTAATACAACCATGGCTGAACTGAGCATGGACTCAGGTCCACTTCCCTGCCCGCTCCCCATAACCCCTTATTCCCTTATCGTTTAAGAAACTGTCTATTTCTGTCTTAAATTTATTCAATGTCCCAGCTTCCACAGCTCTCTGAGGCAGTGAATTCCACAGATTTACAACCCTCTGAGAGAAGAAATTTCTCCTCATCTCTGTTTTAAATGGACGGCCCCTTATTCGAAGATTGTGTCCTCTAGTTCCACTCTTTCCCATCAGTGGAAACATCCTCTCTGCATCCACCTTGTCAAGACCCCTCATAATCTTATATGTTTCGATAAGATCACCTCTCATTCTTCTGAATTCCAATGAGTAAAGGCACAACCGACTCAACCTTTCCTCATAAGTCAACACTCTCATCCCCAGAATCAACCTAGTGAACCTTCCCTGAACTGCCTCTAAAGCAAGTATATCCTTTCGTAAATATGGAAACCAAAACTGCACGCAGTATTCCAGGTGTGGCCTCACCAATACCCTGTATAACTGTAGCAAGACTTCCCTGCTTTTATACTCCAGCCCCTTTGCAATAAAGCCCCTTTGCACTTTCGTTGAACTGTTTGTGTTTAGCTTAAAAAGGGTAGGAGATGGAGAGAGTGGCGAGGCAGACATGATAGCCTCAGGCAATCTGAGTCCTGGTCCTGGTCTTGAATTATGAAATGAATGGTCAGAAAGCAACTTATTTTGTGGAGATGTCCTTACCTGTTGGGGAAGAGAACATTTTTCACTTTGTGTTACATAGAAACATAGAAACATTGAAATAGAAAATAGGTGCAGGAGTAGGACATTCGGCTCTTCGAGCCTGCACCGCCATTCAATGAGTTCATGGCTGAACATGCAACTTCAGTACCCCATTCCTGCTTTCTCGCCATACCCCTTGATCCCCCTAGTAGTAAGGATTACATCTAACTCCTTTTTGAATATATTTAGTGAACTGGCCTCAACAACTTTCTGTGGTAGAGAATTCCACAGGTTCACCACTCTCTGGGTGAAGAAGTTTCTCCTCATCTCTGTCCTAAATGGCTTACCCCTTATCCTTAGACTGTGACTTCCGGTTCTGGACTTCCTCAACATTAATAAGAACATAAGAACATAAGAATTAGGAGCAGGAGCAGGCCATCTGGCCCCTCGAGCCTGCTCCGCCACTCAACAAGATCATGGCTGATCTGGCCGTGGACTCAGCTCCACTTACCCGCCCGCTCCCAACAACCCTCAACTCCCTCATTGGTTAAAAATCTGTCGATCTGTGATTTGAATATATTCAATGAGCTATCCTCAACTGCTATCTTGGGCAGAGAATTCCACAGATTCACATCCCTCTGGGAGAAGAAATTCCTTCTCAACTCGGTGTTAAATTGGCTCCCCCGTATTTTGAGGCTGTGCCCCCTAGTTCTAGTCTCCCCGACTTGTGGAAACAACCTCTCTGCCTCTGTCTTGTCTATCCCTTTCATTATTTTAAATGTTTCTATAAGATCACCCCTCATCCTTCTGAACTCCAACGAGTAAAGACCCAGTCTACTCAATCTATCATCATAAGGTAACCCCCTCATCTCCGGAATCAGCCGAGTGCATCGTCTCTGTACCCCTTCCAAGGCCAGTATATCCTTCCTTAAGTAAGGTGACCAAAACTGCATGCAGTACTCCAGGTGCGGCCTCAGCAATATCCTGTACAGTTGCAGCAGGACCTCCCTGCTTTTGTACTCCATCCCTCTCGCAATGAAGGCCAACATTCCATTCGCCTTCCTGATTACCTGCTGCACCTGCAAACCAACTTTTTGGGATTCATGCACAAGGAGACGGAATTCCTCATCGGCGCCAAACCCTGGAACCTCCCTCGGGGGCCGGCGCCTCACAACTTGAGCCGCCTCGGGGAAATCCCCTCCGTGCCTTTCAGTTCCGCGCGGAGGGGTTTCCTGTACGGGCTGCTCCTGCACACCCTCAACTTTTCCATCCTCGCCGGCCATCCGGACACGCCATGGCGTACCATCTTGCCGTCCGGAGGAGGCGGGGGTCCCCGATGGAGGGCACTCTACGCAGGGGTCCTCCCACTATTCATCGGGGACTTGGCCTGGAGGGTGGTGCACGGAGCAGTGCCGTGCAACAAATTTTTAAGCCGGTTCACGGACTCCCAGGCCGCCTGCAATTTCTGCGGTCTGGAGGAGTCCGTGTTCCATGTTTTTATTGAGTGCACGAGGTTGCAGCCCCTGTTCCATTATTTGAAGGGGCTGCTCCTGAAATTCTGGCTGCACTTCAGTCCCACTCTCCTGATCTTTGGGCACCCTGTGCGGAGGGGAGCGGGTAGGTCCGAAGGCCTACTCGTAGGACTGCTCCTGGGCACGGCCAAGGGTGCCATCAGCCGGTCCAGGCAGCGGGCGGTCGAGGGGGTCGTTCAACCTGACTGCCTGCCTCTCTTCCGCTCTTACATCCGGTCCAGGGTGTCCTTGGAGATGGAGCACGTGGTGTCCACCGGTACGCTCGCGGCCTTCCGCGAGAGGTGGGCACCGGAGGGACTGGAGTGCATCATCACGCCCGGCAACCAAATTTTAATTTGATTTTACGTTTTTTTTTTTAAGTTTAATTTGTTTTAATTGCCGGTGCTTTTAGTGTCCCCCTTCCCTTTTATAGGGGGCACTGGGGAAAATTGTGATTTTAGTGCCCAAAAAAAAAAACCAAAAAAAGAAAAACACAAAAAAAAACAAAAAAAAGGGGGGAAAAAAAAAGGGCCTTGTAAATGTCTGGAGTGTCACCCAGGTCGGGTGGCACCGTTTAATGTTTTATGTTTTGCAGGTGAACTCCAATAAGAGTTTCATGCACAAGGACCCCCAGGTCCCTCTGTACCTCAGCATGTTGTAATTTCTCCCCATTCAAATAATATTCCCTTTTACTGTTTTTTTTTCCAAGGTGGGTGACCTCACATTTTCCGACATTGTATTCCATCTGCCAAACCTTAGCCCATTCGCTTAACCTATCTAAATCTCTTTGCAGCCTCTCTGTGTCCTCTACACAACCCGCTTTCCCAATAATCTTTGTGTCATCTGCAAATTTTGTTACACTACACTCTGTCCCCTCTTCCAGATTATCTTTGTATATTACAGTAGCATAGTGGTTATATTACTGGGTTAGCAATCCATAGGTCTGGACTAATAATCTGGTGATCTGAGTTCAAATTCCACCATGGCAGCTGGGGGAATTATAATCAGTTAATTAAATAATTCTGGAATATTTTTTGAAGAGCGACTTTAAGTAATGGTGACCATGAAACAACCGGATTGTCGTAAAAAACCCAACTACTTCTCTAATGTCCTTCAGGGAAGGATGGTAATGAGTTTGCTTGTTTCATGGTCATCATTACTGATACTGGCTTTTTAAAAAAATATTCTCACCGCCATCTCCTTTTGCCTTGCACCACCATCCCCTTTGCCTCTCTAATCTCTCCTGCCTGCACCCTGTCACAGACCTTCCCTTTAGTCCTTTCCTCCCCTCCACCCTATCCCTGCCTCTACACTTGCTCAAAAACCTGTAAGATCTCTAACTTTTTCCATTCCTGATGAAGGGTCATCAACCTGAAACACTAACCCTGTTTCTCTCTCCACAGATGCTGCCTGACCCGCTGAGTATTTCCAGCATTTTCTGTTTTTATTCCAGATTCCAGCATCCGCAGTATTTTGCTTTTGTTCATTTAAGGGAAAACTAGTTCAACACATGAGGGAGAAAGGACCAGAAGATTTTCCTGACAGGGTGAGATGGAGAGGGGTGGGAGGAGGCTCGTGTGGAGCATAAATACCAGCATGGACCAGTTGGGCCGGATGGCCTGTTTCTGCACTGTAACGTCTATGTAATTTTATGTACATTATTAACGAGGTGTAATATGAGGCAAGTCCAATACTTAGCTCCTACATTTCACAATCTGCTGTTCATTAGAACAGGGGATTTTTTTAGGATAAAGAGATTTGATCCAACAAGACCATCCCTTTTGCACAGACCAACCCCACCCACATACTTTCTTCCCACATCCCTCAAATCTTTCTGACTTCAGAAAGAAATTGAATTGCCTCTTGATTCCACTGCTTTTCACCTGCACACCTTCTTGCTATATCCCTCAACCCCTTCACTCTGCAATATCTCTGAAACACATTTATACTGTTTGCTTCAATAGCCGTCCTCATTAAATTGTTTGACAAGTTCATCACCTCATGGAGGGAAGAACTTCTACCTAAGTTCCCTGTCAGAGGTTCCGTCTTTCGGATGAGATGTTAATCTGTCTGCCCTCTCAGGTGCACGGCACTATGTCAAAGAAGAGCAGGGGAGTTATCCCCGGTGTCCTGGCCAATATGCCCTTGCCAGTATTTATCCCTCAATTAACATGACAACAAAACAGATTATCTGGTCATTACCACATTGCTGTTTGTGGGAGCTTACTGTGCGCAAATTGGCTGCCACGTTTCTCATATTACAACCGTGACTACATTTCACAAACTACTTCATCGGCTGTGAAGCACTTTGGGCCATCCTGAGGTCATGAAAAGGGCTATATATAAATCTAAGTCTTTTTTTCCTTTTTTCTTTCTTATAATTTTCTTGAAATATTTGGACTTTTGTGCCATAAGGAGGAAGGTTCCTCAATGCACTCTATCGTAAACCTGAAAAGCTTCCTTCAAACCACCTCACAATCTTTTCTCTTCCAAAGAAAAAATAACCTTTCTCATTTTGACCAAACAAAATGTGGTTAAGGAATTAACGTAACATAGTGTCAAGCTCAAGGGCTCAGCAGGAAACTGAGTAAAACAATTACATTTGGGAATTTTTCCTGTGAGAAACATGGACACCTTTATTTGGTTAGAGTGCAACTTGGGTCAGATTTGAGAAGGTTTTAAACACACTACCTCATCGAAGCCCCTGACAAATGCCTTCGGGTATGTGCAGAGAACCTCTGCTTTAAATCACATGAGTGGCTAATAACGGTTACAGTGAGGCGACAACTTTGTTTATATTGGAGCTCCAGGGCCAGGAGTAAAGTGTTAAAAGGTTCCTTTTAGGATACCAAGTCATGTATGGAAAGCAATCGGACAGATTTCAATAATGGAGATGGAAATGGAGAGAAATGCCTCCTTTTTCTTTCGTGGGCGTCGTTGGCAAGGCCAGCATTTATTGCCCATCACTAATTACCTTTGAGAAGGTGATGGTGATCCGTCTTCCTGAACCGCTGCCGTTTGTGGTGAAGGTACTCCCACAGTGCTGTTGGGGAGGGAGTTCCAGCATTTTGACCCAGCGACAATGAAGGAACGGCAATATATTTCCAAGTCAGGGTGGTGTGTAACTTGGAGGGGCCATTGTTGGTGATGGTGTTCCCATGCACCTGCTGCCCTTCTTAACTCGGTGTTAAATTGGCTCCCCCGTATTTTGAGGCTGTTCCCCCTAGTTCTAGTCTCCCAGACCAGTGGAAACAACCTCTCTGCCTCTATCCTGTCTAGGCCACTTAGTGGTGAAAGCTGGAAGCATTTTTTTACACAATGGGTAGTGGAATTCTAGAACTCTCTCCCACAAAAAGACTATGGATACTAGGGGTCAGTTCGAACTTTCAAGACTGAGATTGATAGATATTTTTCAATCAACGGAAACTAAAAGTGGGGAGAGATGTAAAATGGGCTGCCGATTCCCTGTTAGCCGCTTTGCACAATCGCACAAAGCCAAGATGGGGTGGAACATGTCTTCTGTCAAATGAGGAGTTATGGAGTGGATTACAGCTCAAATATCAGCTGTGGCTCAGTGAGTAGCACACTCGCCTTGGAGTCAGAAGTTTGTGGGTTTAAGTCCCACTCCAAGGACTTGAGTACACAAATCCAAGCTGACACTCCCAGTGCAGTGCAGAGGGAGTGCTGCACTGTCGGGGGTGCTGTCTTTCAGATGAGACATTAAACTGAGGCCCCGTCTGCCCTCTCAGGTGGATGTAAAAGATCCCATGGAACTATTTAGAAGAAGAACCGGGGAGTTATCCTCGGTGTCCTGACGACTAATTATCCCTCAATCACTGAACAAAAAACAGGTTATCTGGTCATTATCACATTGCTGTTTGTGGGAGCTTGCTGTGCGCAAATTAACTGCTACGTTTCCCACATTACAGCAGAGACTGCACTTCAAAAGTACTTCATTGGCTGTAAAGCGCTTTGAGAAGTCCGGTGCTCATAAAAGATGCTATATAAATGCAAGTCTTTCTTTCTTTCTTCCTTTCCATCAATGTACTTATTATCAGTGCTCTGAAGGCCATACGCTGCCAATGAGCCAGCTTTTAAATAGAAAACACGCTCATACGTGGAATTTTGAGTGGGCCGTGCAGCCTTTAAAGGGGTCGCGGAGCCCAAAATTAAATGACATTGTTTATCATCCAATGGGCCTTTATGCCAACAAGACCAAAAATCGGACCCTTAATTTTTATAGCCTCTTAAAGATCCTATCTATCCTTTTTTGTTTCAACCACATTTCTTGCAAAACTATTTTTAAATCATTAAAAAGCAATCTCATGAATGATTTACAATTAGATCCACAGAATATGAAGGGTTGGTTACCTGACATGTCTCAGCCCAGTGTTGAACGGGGATTCTCAAAATAACATTATGAATGCAACTGTGATGAGCTCAATGGTCTTTTAAAATTCTAGTTCATTTCCTTTCCTTTTTGGAGTTCCTAATTGGAGAAATATCAGTGCTGGGAAATGGAAGATATTTTTCTCTGTGCATCACGTGACCGTGTCAGATCACCGCAGTTACAAAAACAACTTGGGTTTATATAGCGCTTTTAACAGAGTAAACATAGAAACATAGAAAATAGGTGCAGGAGTAGGCCATTTGGCCCTTCGAGCCTGTACCACCATTCAATAAGGTCATGGCTGATCATTCCCTCAGTACCTCTTTCCTGCTTTCTCTCCATACCCTTTGATCCCTTTAGTTGTAAGGGCCATATCTAAATCCCTCTTGAATACATCCAATGAACTGGCATCAACAACTTTCTGCGGTAGGGAATTCCACAGGTTAACAACTCTGAGTGAAGAAGTTTCTCCTCATCTCCGTCCTAAATGGCCTACACCTTAACCTAAGACTGTATCCCCTGGTTCTGGACCTCCCCATCATCGGGAACATTCTTCCCGCATCTAACCTATCCAGTCCCGTCAGGATTTTATATGTTTCGAAGAAATCCCCTCTCATCCTTCTAAACTCCAGTGTATAAAGGCCCAGTTGATCCAGTCTCTCCTCATTTGTCAGTCCCGCCATCCCGGGAATCAATCTGGTGAACCTTCATTGCACTCCCTCAATAGCAAGAACGTCCTTCCTCACATTAGGAGACCAAAACTGAACACAATATTCCAGGTGAGGCGTCACCAAGGCCCTGTACAACTGCAGTAATACCTCCCTGCTCCTATACTCAAATCCCCTAGCTATGAAGGCCAACATACCATTTGCCTTCTTCACCGCCTGCAGTACCTGCATGCCAACTTTCAATGACTGATGAACCATGACACTCAGGTCTCGTTGCACCTCCACTTTTCCTAATCTGCCGCCATTCAGGTAATATTCTGCCTTCGTGTTTTTGCCCCCAAAGTGGATGACCTCACATTTATCCACATTATACTGCATCTGCCATGAATTTGCCCACTCACCTAACCTGTCCAAGTCACCCTGCAGCCTTTTAGCATCCTCCTCACAGCTCACACCGCCACCCAGTTTAGTGTCATCTGCAAACCTGGAGATATTACACTCAATTCCTTCATCTAAATCATTAATGTATATTGTAAAGAGCTGGGGTCCCAGCACTGAGCCCTGCGGCACTCCACTAGTCACTGCCTCCCACTCTGAAAGGACCCGTTTATCCCGACTCTCTGCTTCCTATCTGCCAACCAGTTCTCTATCCACATCAGTACATTGCCCCCAATACCATGTGCTTTGATTTTGCACACCAATCTCTTGTGTGGGACTTTTGCAAAAGCCTTTGGAAAGTCAAAATGCACCACATCCACTGGTTCTCCCTTGTCAACTCTACTGGTTACATCCTCAAAAAATTCCAGAAGATTTGTCAAGCATGATTTCCCTTTCATAAATCCATGCTGACTTGGGCCAGTCATGTCACTGCTTTCCAAATGCGTTGCTATTTCATCCTTAATAATTGATTCCAACATTTTCCCCACTACTGATGTCAGGCTAACTGAACTATAATTACCCGTTTTCTCTCTCCCTCCTTTTTTAAACAGTGGTGTTACATTAGCTACCCTCCAGTCCATAGGAACTTATCCAGTCATTGTGGTCAAGTTTCGGGCCGCATCTAGAACGGCGCAGCCCCGACCTGGACGTCCGTTTTTCGCGCCTAAAAGTGCGACAGAAAAATACCTCTATATTCTCCGGCTCCTTGCTGGTCCCTGGGAGCTCGGCGCGGCACGCACACAGCAGTGGGGGGCAGAGCCACAGAGTCGCGCCAATTCTATAAGTGGTGGGGGGGGCGGGGCTAATTTAAATGAGGCAACGTCGTGCCGGCAGCCCTGCGCGTGTGTGTTGGAGCACGCGCGCATGCGCAGTAGCCCAGAAACATTGGCACTCGGCCATTTTTAAAGGGGCTTAAAGAAAAGTGTTCATTTGTCTCATGGACCTCTGGAAAGGCTTGGGATTGAATTTTGGTGATTTTTTGGTGTCGGAAGGAGTGCTTTTAGCAGCACTGTTGAAGAAATCACCTGCTGAAATCAGTGAGTGCTGCTTTTCACTGTAAACTTCCAGAACAGGTGCTGCATAGGTGCATGCAAATTGAGGACTGTGTGTTTTGAAAAATAAGAGTGTCAATTCAATAGAGCAATGGACCAATGTCCACCAAGAACAAAGAATTTCTTGCGTGGGGAAGTGGAGATATTAGTCAACGTCATTGAGCAGAGATGGCAGGAGCTGGATACCCGTATCAGAGGTCGCATAAAAGTGCCACCTAAAGAAATGAAGAAACGCTGGAACCAAGTTGCAGAAGATTACTGCGCAGTGGTGCATACCATGAGATCTGGAAGCCAGTGTACAAAGAAATGGCATGACCTTGGTCAAGTAGTTAGTGTAAGTAATATTTTCCATTTTTAATGTAATCGTAATTAGAATGTGACTATCTGTATGTCCCACCCTGCAGAAAGACGCACTCTGTAAAAAGTTATACTTTACTCTTTGCAGAAGAAATTGGCCCACAACAAAAGGGAAGCAACTCGAACAGGAGGAGGCACGCCCAATCTGCATCCACTGACACCCTTGGAACAGAGGGGAGCTGCTGCGATGAGTTGTACATGGAGAAAAGCAATCAGTACAGCACAAGCTGGGCCCACAAGCGAGGAAGAGGGTAAGTCCTGAAAATGCATCGTGGCCCTTCAAATCAACCTGTTGCCTGGCCTGCTTTGTGTGAGAGTACTGATGCCACCCATCCTGCCCCCTCCCTTGCTGTTAAACATTTGACTGTTCTGATGTATTTTGCAGAACATGATGATGATGATGATGATGATGATGATGATGCCAAGCCTGAGGATCCTGAAGATACAGAACAAGGACCAGTACAACCAGATGCGGACGATCCAGACTGGATGATGGCAGCGATGACTGAAATGTCTATAGGGGAGAGCTTCCAAATTAATGTTAATGAGCCCCCATTAAGGGGCATCAGAGTTTGAACCCCTTTCATAGATTCTGGTTCCACCTTCCATGGTTTTGATTCCGACGTTGTGGGTCCCAGTGGTGCTGCTGGTGTAATGCAGCAGTTTACAGTCAGTGCACCACCGTCCGAGCCCACGGCTCGCACTCGAGTGCTGTCGTCTGGAACACCGAGCACCCCACCGTCCCAGCCAGCGCCTCTTTCTCGAGTAATGCCGTCTGGAACACTGAGCGTCCCACCATCCCAGCCCGCATCTCTCTCTCTAGTACTGCCGTTTGGAACACAGAGCGTCCCAGAGTCCCAGCCCGCGTCTCCCACTGTATTAGTGCCAAGAGGCAGACCCAGGCAGAGGAGAAGGAGATTGGAGACACGCTCTCCTGAGATGCAGCGTGCAACAGATGCGGCTCAGGTTGTGGCATTGGGTATGGAGACCAATGAGCTTACCCGATCACTCATCGGTAGCGTCAGTGCAGTGGGTGAAGAGTTGACGGTCCTGACAGGAGAAATAGCAGTAATGACATGGGAACTTAGGGAGGGAATGTCCGAGGGAGTGCAAGTGACGGCACAGGCCGTCAGGGAGGTAGCTGCTGCAATAAGGGCACACAGCCCCGCCAATCAAATGACACCCCATGAAGAAGTGAACATTCACTGAGATATGGTTGAGAGATGGTTGCAGCCTTTCTTTGCGGCTTTTGTTCTTGTTCTTGATGTAGCTGTAGTAGCGTTTTTCAAAATGACATTTTTTTGTAAGTTTTGTAACTTTACAACTTGTAAGTGATCTTAGGGTTTTTAAGTGATCTTATAGTGTAAATGCTCTCACATTTTGTATCTTATTAAATTTTGCACTTAAAAAGTGATCCTGAACTTTAAGTGATCTTGAGAGTGTAAGATTTTTCAAAGTGAAATTGTTTTGTAACTTTCGTAACTTTACAAGTTTGTAAGTGATCTTAAAGTTTTTAAGTGATCTTCAAGAGTCATGTTAAAAAGTAAAGTTTGATGCAACATATATTTTATTACAGTGATGTTAACTTTTCAATAAAATATTTTTTCATTAAAACTGATTCATCTTCCAATAACACAACACAACGTAGGAACAACTGCAAAGAATAAACATGTCCATGCACAACAGTGGTCGCAGAGCGCTCAGGCATCAGTAATTGAAGCATTCACGGATGAGCTGCAGGCACAGGGTTCGAGCAATCATTAAAGGAGCACGATGGACCTCGTGCTCCAGCATCAGGCACTTGCATGTTTTCCTGATCGTCGTCATCATCCATATCCTGGTCTTCCGTAATACTATCATCATGCACTGGATCCTCACGTGGGTCTTCTGGCTCCACTACCAGCTCCTGCTGCCTCATGATGGCTAAGTTATGGAGCATGCAGCACACAACAGTGAAGTGACCGACAATCTGAGGAGAATATTGCAAGTGGTCTCCGGAATGGTCCAGGCATCGGAAACATTGTTTCAATATGCCAATGGTCCTCTCAATGATGCTGCGCGTCATATTGTGTGCCATGTTGTATTGACGGTCAGCTTCTGTCCGTGTCATGCGTAGGGGCGTCATGAGCCAGGTGGCCAGGCCGTACTCTTTGTCTCCCAGTAGCCAGCTCTGCCCTTCTGGCTGCTGCTGAAACATGTCAGATAGAACGCTGTCGCGTAGGGTGAACGCATCATGGGTGCTGCCAGGGTATCTCGCATCGACTGACATGATGCGCTGCTTGTCGTCACACACGAGCTGCACATTGATAGAGTGGAAACCTTTTCTATTCCTGTACTGCTCGGAGTCCTCCACAGGTGCTCGCAAGGCTATGTGGGCACAATCAATGCAGCTCTGTACCTTTGGGAAGCCAGCAATCCTGTAGAAGCCCACAGCCCTCTCATGGATCGCTTGTGTGGTCATTGGGAAATTGATGAAGTCATTCCTCCATGCATACAGTGCAGCCGTGACCTGGTAAACGCAGGCATGTATTGCACGTTGAGAGTTGGCGCACACATCTCCGGTTGTAGCCTGAAACGATCCCGAGGCATAGAAGGCAAGTGCAGCTGTTACCTTCACTTCAACAGGCAGTTGGCGTTCTGCTTCTGGGCTGCAAATCTGCTCTCAGCATATCACAGATCTCAGCGACAACCTCTCTACGGAAACAGCCTTTTGACACAATCAGCCTCGCTCATGTCCAGGTACGAGTGCCTGGCTCGATATTGTCGACGTGGGTAAGGTCTCCTGCCCATCAGCCTACGGGCTATGACATTCCTGGTGCGGTGAGCTCTAATCAATTCTCTCCTATGCAGTGAATTGCTGGCGAACCATTGCATAATCCGTGGTGATGACAAAGCAGCACCCATTCTGCAAATTTAAGTTTCAAACTGGCTATCTGGCTGCCTCTCCCTGTCCCTGGCCGAATGGTCTCAGTCTCCCTCGCAGCTCGAAGGCTGCTTGCTGTGTCTTCGGCTGCCGTCGAGCCACTGATGCCGCCCCTGTCTACTACATGGAAGGAAGGCCTGCCTGAAGCACCACAGCTCGAAGGCTGCTGCTGCTTCACACGGGTCGGAATATTCAATATTTTGTCTTTGCTTTGCTTATAATTTTTCAGTCAGGATGGCTCTTTATTTGTATAAGTGAGACTGTTGAATGCTTGTCGAATTTAATTACTCCCCTTCCCACCCCACCCCCTCGCTCCCTACGCCTGATTTGGAACCTACGCCTGATTTGTAAAGTGTAGGCAAGGTTTTTCTGAGCGTACAAAAATCTGCACTTACTCCATTCTAAGTTAGTTTGGAGTAAGTTTTCACTGCCTAAACTTTCAAAACAGGCGTAAGTGACCGGACACGCCCCCTTTTGAAAAAAAAAATCTGTTCCAAAATTAAACTGTTCTAACTGACTAGAACTGGAGCAAACTAAATGCCGAGAATTGCAATTTCTAAGATACTCCATTCTAAACCAGTTGGAGCAACTCAGGCCGACTTGACCCCGATAGACTGTTGGAAAATGCATCCACTATTTCTATGGCCACTTCCTTAAGTACTCTGGGATGCAGATGATCAGGCCCCGGGGATTTATTGGCCTTCAATCCCATCAATTTCCCTGGCACAGTTTCCCGCTTTATCAGGATATCCTTCAGTTCCTCCCTCTCACTAGACCCTCGATCCCCTAGTATTTCTGGAATGTTATTTGTGAAGACAGAATTCAAGTATTTGTTCAATTGGTCTGCCATTTCTCTGTTCCCCATTATAAATTCACCTGATTCTGACTTAAAGGGACCTATGTTTGTCTTCACTAATCTCTTTCTCTTCACATATCTATAGAAGCTTTTGCAGTCAGTTTTTATGTTCCCAGCAAGCTTCCTCTCATATCTATTTTCCCCCTCCTAATTAAACCATTTGTCCTCCTCTGCTGTATTACAAAATTCTCCCAGTCCTCAGGTTTGCTGCTCTTTGTGGCCAATTTATATGCCTCTTCCTTGGATTTAACACTATCCTTAATTTCCCTTGTTAGCCATGGTTGAGCCACTTTCCCCGCTTTATTTCTACTCCAGACAGGGATGTATAATTGTTGAAGTTCAACCATGTGATCTTTAAATGTTTGCCATTCCCTATGCACCGTCTACTCTTTAAGTATCACTCGCCATTTCATGTCTCATACCATCGAAGTTACCTTTTCCCAAGTTCAGGACCACAGTCTCTGAAACAACTGTGTCACTCTCCATCTTAATAAAGAATTCTACCATATTATGGTCACTCTTCCCCAAGGGGCCTCGCACAACAAATTGTTAATTAGTCCTTTCTCATTACATATCACCCAGTCTAGGATGGCCAGCCCTCCAGTTGGTTCCTCGACATATTGGTCTAGAAAACCATCTCTAATACACTTCAGGAAATCCTCCTCCACTGCATTGCTACCAGTTTGGTTAGCCCAGTCAATATGTAGATTAAAGTCGCCCCTGATTACTGCTATACCTTTATTGCACGCATCCCTAATTTCTTGTTTGATGCTGTCCCCATCCTCATTACTACTGTTTGGTGGTCTGTACACAACTCCCACTAGCGTTTTCTTCCCTTTGGTATTCTGTAGCTCTACCCATACAGATTCCACATCATGCAAGCTAATGTCCTTCCTTACTATTGCATTAATTTCCTCTTTAAATCAGCTTTGATTCACTAGTTCAGCTATCGCGATTTCACTAATGAGCCTACTTTTGTGCTTTCGCCTATGTAAGCAGCTTAAACTGCCCTACCCATACTCGCTCATTTGCATTTGGTACCGCTCCCTATCTCTGCAACTTTCACCAGCCCCACAACACTCTGAGATATCTGCGCTCCTCCAATTCTGGCCTCCTGAGCATCCTCGATATAAACCGCTCCACCATCGGCGGCCGTGCCTTCAGCCGGCAAGGCCATAAGCTCTGGAATTCTCTCCCTGGATCTCTCCGCCTCTCTACCTCTCTCTCCTCCTTTAAGATGCTCCTTAAAACCTACCTCTTTGACTCAGCCTTTGTCCATCTGCTCGAATATCTCCTTATGTGGCTCGGGGTCAAATTTTGTTTTAGAACGCTTCTGTGAAGTGCATTGGGATGTTTTACTATGTTAAAGGCACTATATAAATACACATTGTTGTAATTGTTGGTGCAGGCAAGAACCGCTAAGAATATTGGAATAGGAGCAGGCCATTCAGCCCCTCGAGTCTGTTCCATCATTCAATTATATCATGGCTGATCTGTATCTTAACTCCATCTACATGCCTTGGTTCCATAAACCATAATATCCTTATCAAGTTTTCTGCTTTCTCCTCGTGATACAGATTCAAAAACATTCAACAATAACCTTGAACGAACGCTCCTGACTTGTTACTGTCTGCTTCTGGCCTTCCATTCAACTGGAAAAGCATTTTTCAATCTGGAGAACAATTCAACTGAATTGCCTCAGCAAGTTACTTGAAAATTAATTTCTATGGCTTCAAAAACTTTTTTAAAAAGCAGAGGAAAATGGTCTGACCCATAACTGACCCCAGCATTGTATTCAAGAACGCAGCGGAATTGCATCTTATCATCATCATAGGCAGTCCTTCGAAATCGAGGAAGACTTGCTTCCACTCTCAAAGTGAGTTCTCATGTGACTGAGCAGCCCAATATGGGAATTCCAATCTCTGTCACAGGTGGGACAGACAGTCGTTGAGGGAAAGGGTGGGTGAGGAGTCTGGTTTGCCGCACGCTCTTTCCGCTGCCTGCGCTTGGTTTCTGCATATTTGCGGCGACCAGACTCCAGGTGCTCAGCGCCCTCCCGGATGCTCTTCCTCAACTTAGGGCAGTCTTTGGCCAGGGATTCCCAGGTGCTGGTGGGGATGAACTTAAAGCACCTTGTATTCTTAAAGCAGCATATTAAAACTTGCATTTTTATTGTGCCTTTCATGTACAAGGTGCTCCAATGCCATTAAAAGCACTGGAGAAAGTGCAAAAAAAAAGGTTTACAAGGATGATACCAGAACTAAGAGGGTAGAACTAACAGGGCCGATTAAAAAATTGGTCGCCTATTTAAAACGACGATGAGGAAAAATTTCTTCTCTCACAGGGTTGTCAATCTTTGGAATTCTCTGCCCCAGAGAATTGAATATATTAAAGGTGGAGATAGACAGATTTTTGAACGATAAGGGAGTGAAGGGTAATGAGGACCGGGCAGGGAAGTGGAGCTAAGTCCATGATCAGATCAGCCATGATCTTATTGAATGCTTGAAGGGCCAAATGGCCTACTCCTGCTGCTATTTCTTATGTTCTTATGTTCTGGGGCACTTTTCTCAAGAAAAAGAGAAGACTGGGAGGTGACGTGATTGAGGTCTATAAAATTATGATGCGGTTCAATATAGTAGACGTAGCGAAGATGCTGCATGCTACTTGTGGGGGAGAGCAGAACTAGGGGCCATAAATATCAGATAGTCACCAATAATAAATCCAATAGGGAATTCAGGAGAAACTTCTTTACCCAGAGCGTGGTGAGAATGTGGAACTCGCTACCACAAGGAATCATAGAATAATAGAAAATTACAGCACAGAAGGAGGCCATTCGGCTGATCGTGTCTGTGCCGGTCGAAAAAGAGCTACCCAGCCTAATCCTACCTTCCAGCACTTGGTCCGTAGGAGTGGTTGAGTTGAATAGCATGGATGCATTTAAGGGGAAACTAGTTAGGTAGATGAGGGAGAAAGGAATCGAAGGATATGTTCCAGCTCTTGGTCCGTAGCCGGATAGAACTTCAAGTGCACATCCAAGTACTTTTTAAATGTGGTGTGGGTTTCTGCCTCTACTACTCTTTCAGGCAGCGAGCTCCAGAACCCCCACCACCCCCTGGGTGAAAACAGTTCTCCCCAAATCCCCTCTAACTCTCCTACCAATGACTTTAAAGCTATACCCACTGGTTGTTGACCCCTCTGCTAAGGGAAATAGTACTTTACCACTCTATCTAGGCCCCTCATCATTTAATACAACTCAATCAGGTCTCCCTCAGCTTCCTCTGTCCCAAAGAAAACAACTCCAACCTATCCAATCTTTCCTCGTGGCTAAAATTCTTCAGTCCAGGCAACATCCACGTAAATCTCATCTGCATCCTCTCTAGGGCAATCATATCTTTCCTGTAACGTGATGACCAGAACTACACGCAGTACTCTAGCTGTAGTCTAACTAGTGTTTTATACAGTTCAAACATAATGTCCCTGCTCTTATATTCTATTCCTTGGCTAATAAAGACAAGTACATGTACAACGTCTCGAATTCAGCAACGTCGGAGACCAAGACGGTGCCGGTTTTCGCATTTTTCCGGATTTCGGACAATAAAAGCAATAAAATCCATAGCCTATCTTAGTATTTGAATGGATAAGAGAAGCACCTCTATCTAATCTCTGCAGTAACTCCACTTTCTTGGCAATTGACAAGGAATTATGTTTACTCTTTGCACTATTACCCATTGGGGTATCTGTTGGCCTTTTTGACATGGTTGCAATGGCAAGCAACACAAATTCACAATAAATCACGACTAACACCAGAGCATCCGAAGAGCGTACGTATGCTACTGAGACAGACAAAATACTAACGATGGCGTGAGTCAGGTTGAGTTGTGCCGGGTCAAGGGTCAGTCGGCAAGGCTCAGCAAGGCTCGGACCGATCACACGCCATCTAAACATAGCGGCGAAGCCGATAACTAGTCTGGCCCGCAGGTTTTTGGACAATAATTCCAGATTTTATTTTACTGAATATCAAATGGGAATTTCTCAACCGGTTTTCGGACAATTCCGATTTTCGGACAGCCGGATTTGAGACATTGTACCTGTGGGCTGAATGCCTTCTTTGCCACCTTATCTACCTGACCTGCTACCTTCAAGGATCTGTGGACGTGCACTCCAAGGTCCCTCTGTTCCTCTACACTTCTCAGCTCCTACCATTGTTCGCATGTCAGACATGAGACTCCCAAAGCAAGCGCTCTACTCGGAACTCCTTCATGGCAAACGAGCCAAAGTGGGCAGAAGAAATGTGATAAGGACACACTCAAAGCCTCCCTGATAAAGTGCAACATCCCCACCGACACCTGGGAGACCCTGGCCATAGACCGCCCTAAGTGGAGGAAATGCAGTCGGGAGGGCGCTGAGCACCTCGAGTCTGGTCGGCGAGAGCATGCAGAAATCAAACGCAGGCAGCGGAAAGAGCGTGCGGCAAACCAGTCCCACCCACCCCTTCCCTCATCGACTATCTGTCCCACCTGTGACAGGGACTGTGGCTCTTCTATTGGACTGTTCAGCCATCTAAGGACTCATATTAAGAGTGGAAGCAAGTCTTCCTCGATTCTGAGGGACTGCCTATGATGATGATGATCATCATTTATTGTGTATAAGCAGAAAGATTTTATTTTTGGATGCACTGGGGGACAATGAAGTTGGTAGGCAATGGCGAGGGTGGTGGGACTTTCTGCAGAACATGACGCAGGCAGCTGTGTTTTTGAATCGTAGGACTCCATGGAATGAGGACGATGGGAGTTCAGCAAAGGAGTAAATCTAATCAGGTGGTGACAGATGCATGGCCACAAGTTTCAGTGGCAGAAAGGGCAGAGGTTGGGGCAGTGACAGGCCATTTATGGAGGCCGAAGTAAGTATAGTGGGTGATGGAAGGATGATATGAAGCTCAGCTCAGGTCATAAGAAGATAAGAACATAAGAATTAGGAACAGGAGTAGGCCATCTAGCCCCTCGAGCCTGCTCCGCCATTCAATAAGATCATGGCTGATCTGGTCGTGGACTCAGCTCCACATACCCGCCCTCTCCCCGTAACCCTTAATTCCCTTATTGCTTAAAAATCTATCTATCTTTGACTTGTAAACATTCAATGAGCCAGCCTCAACTGCTTCCTTGGGCAGAGAATTCCACAGATTCACAACCCTCTGGGAGAAGAAATTCTTTCTCAACTCGGTTTTAAATTGGCTCCTCCGTATTTTGAGGCTGTGCCCCCTAGTTCTAGTCTCCCCCACCAATGGAAACAGCCTCTCTGCCTCTATCTTGTCTATCCCTTTCATGATTTTAAATGTTTCTATAAGATCACCCCTCATCCAACTGAACTCCAAGGAGTAAAGACCCAGTCTACTCAATCTATCATCATAAGATAACCCCCTCATTTCTCGAATCAGCCTAGTGAATCGTCTCTGTACCCCTTCCAAAGCTAGTATATCCTTCCTTAAGTAAGGTGACCAAAACTGCACGCAGTACTCCAGGTGCGGCCTTACCAATACCTTATACAGTTGCAGCAACAACTCCCTGCTTTTGTACTCCATCCCTTTCGCAATGAAGGCCAACATTCCATTTGCCTTCCTGATTACCTGCTGCACCTGCAAACTAACCTTTTGGGATTCATGCACAAGGACCCCCAGGTCCCTCTGCACCGCAGCATGTTGTAATTTCTCCTCATTCAAATAATATTCCCTTTTACTGTTTTTTTTCCCAAGGTGGATGACCTCACACTTTCCGACATTATATTCAATCAGCCAAACCTTAGCCCATTCGCTTAACCTATCCAAATCTCCTTGCAGCCTCTCTGAGTCCTCTACACAACCCGCTTTCCCACTAATCTTAGTGTCATCATCAAATTTTGTTACACTACAATCTGTCCCCTCTTCTAGGTCATCTATGTATATTGTAAACAGTTGTGGTCCCAGCACTGATTCCTGTGGCACACCACTAACCACTGATTTCCAACCAGAAAAGGACCCTTTTATCCTGACTCACTGCTTTCTGTTCGCCAGCCAATTCTCTATCCATGCTAATACATTTCCTCTGACTCCGCGTACCTTTATCTTCTGCAGTAACCTTTTGTGTGGCACCTTATCGAATGCCTTTTGGAAATCTAAATACACCACATCCATCGGTACACCTCTATCCACCATGCTCGTTATATCCTCAAAGAATTCCAGTAAGTTAGTTAAACATGATTTCCCTTTCATAAATCCATGCTGCGTCTGCTTGATTGCACTATTCCTATCCAGATGTCCCGCTATTTCTTCCTTAATGATAGTTTCAAGCATTTTCCCCACTACAGATGTTAAACTAACCGGCCTATAGTTACTTGCCTTTTGCCTGCCCCCTTTTTTAAACAGAGACGTTACATTAGCTGCTCTCCAATCCGCTGGTACCTCCCCAGAGGCCAGAGAATTTTGGTAGATTATAACAAATGCATCTGCTATAACTTCCGCCATCTCTTTTAATACTCTGGGATGCATTTCATCAGGACCAGGGGACTGTCTACCTTCAGTCCCATTAGTCTGTCCAGCACTACCTCCCTAGTGATAGTGATCATCTCAAGGTCCTCCCTTCCCACATTCCTATGACCAGCAATTTTTGGCATGGTTTTTGTGTCTTCCACTGTGAAGACGGAAGCAAAATAATTGTTTAAGGTCTCAGCCATTTCCACATTTCCCATTATTAAATCCCCCTTTTCATCTTCTAAGGGACCAACATTTACTTTAGTCACTCTTTTCCGTTTTATATATTGGTAAAAGCTTTTACTATCTGTTTTTATGTTTTGCGCAAGTTTACCTTCGTAACCTATCTTCCCTTTCTTTATTGCTTTTTTAGTCATTCTTTGCTGTTGCTTAAAATCTTCCCAATCCTCTAGTTTCCCACTAACCTTGGCCACCTTATACGCATTGGTCTTTGATTTGATACTTTCCTTTATTTCCTTGGTTATCCACGGCTGGTTATCTCTTCTCTTGCCGCCATTCTTTTTCACTGGAATATATTTTTGTTGCGCATTATGAAAGAGCTCCTTAAAAGTCCTCCACTGTTCCTCAATTGTGGCACCATTTAGTCCTTGTTTCCAGTCTACTTTAGCCAACTCTTCCCTCATCCCACTATAGTGCCCTTTGTTTAAGCATAGTACATTCGTTTCTGACACAACTTCCTCATCCTCAATCTGTATTACAAATTCAACCATATTGTGATCACTCATTGAACAGGCATTATTTTGTTCACCCTGAGTGAAGGGGAGTTTGGCATGAGTGACAAGAGAGGTAAGTTTAAGGCAGGCATCGATGATGGTGGTTTCTGTCTTGCTCATGTTGTTCTATATAAGGTGTGGTACATCGTACAATATTCCCGGTCCTTACAAAACAGTACATAAAGGAAAAAGAAAAACTTGCAATTATCTAGTTCCTTAGCATGTCCCAATGCGCTTTGCAGCCAATGAAGTACTTTTGTGAAGTGTAGTCACTGTTGTAATGTATAGGAAATGCAGCAGCCTCTTTTGCGTGCAGCAACTCCCACAAACAACAACAGCCAGATAATCTGCTTTCGAAACATAAAAACGTAGAAACATAGAAAATAGGTGCAGGAGTAGGCCATTCAGCCCTTCGAGCCTGCGCCACCATTCAATATGATCATGGCTGATCATACAACTTCAGTACCCCATTCCTGATTTCTCTCCATACCCCTTGATCCCTTTAGTCATAAGGGCCACATCTAATTTCCTTTTGAATATATCTAACAAACTGGCCTCAACAACTTTCTGTGGTAGAGAATTCCACAGGTTCACAATTTTCTGAGTGAAGAAGTTTCTCCTCATCTCGGTCCTAAATGGCTTACCCCTTATCCTTACACATTGACCCCTGGTTCTGGACTTCCCCAACATCGGGAACATTCTTCCTGCATCTAACCTGTCCAATCCTGTCAGAATTTTATATGTTTCTATGAGATCCCCTCTCATTCTTCTAAATTCCAGTGAATATAAGCTTAGACGATCCAGTCTTTCTTCATATGTCAGTCCTGCCATCCTGGGAATCAGTCTGGTGAACCTTCGCTGCACTCCCTCAATAGCAAGAATGTACTTCCTCAGGCTTGGAGACCAAAACTGTTGGTTGAGGGATAAATATTGACTGGGGTACTGGTGAGAACTCCCCTGCTCTTGTTCAAAGTATTGTTGTGGGATCTATTTAGGCTTCATAGGCCTTGGTTTAATATCTTATCTAAAAGATACCATCACCGACAGTGCAGCTTTTCCCTGGAGTGTCAGCTGAGAATGTTGTGGCCAAGTCTCCAGAGTGGGATTTGAGCCCATAGTCTTTTGACTCAGAGGCAAGAGTGCTACCCACTGTGCCATGGCATCCTGTTGTCGACTGTGAATCAAATCATGGAAAATCTGTGAACCTACCTCAGATTTTGCCTGTCACATTTCCGTTCGACACTCTGGGCATCGTCCCATCTCAAATGCATAGTTAATGTGGACAATCTGTTTCATAAAAACACAAGAACAGATCAGAATTCAGAAGGTGAGAAACATATAAATCAGAAGGTGAGGAGAACAATTAAAAAAACTACCCATAAGGACTGGCTAAGGGCGCTCAAGTCAACAACTGAAGCACAAGAAGGCAGCAACATCTCCTAACAAATGTAAAACTACAGTTAACAGAAGGAAGATAAAATGGGTAAGCAAAAGAGAACAAGGGAAAAGAGGGAAGGCAGGGTGAGCTGAATGAAATAGTTGAAATCGTGCATTTGCTATCTGGACACTGACATGTTAGCCTTCATGTAAATGATGACCATACAGATACGTTAACATGCACTAATACAGCCCACTGCAATATTACCTCGCAAATAGTTAAGCTGTCTCATGTGTTGTTTTATTCATTTAAAATCGGTCTTAATATTTAGATTTTGTAGTTTAAGGTTGGCATTGACAATAAAAGCATCCGTTCGATTGAATGTATTACTTCAACATTAGTCCTTGCTTCTATGCCTCAGTTTAAAAACCTGCAAAATCAACTGACCCAGGAGACAGCTGTCTCCCGAGTTCGCTGGGTAACCTAAGAATCCGTGCGTTATGAAACCGCCACTAGCTTGGTGGCCATCAATATAAGATAGTCACCAACAAATCAAGGAGGGAATTCAGAAGAAACTTCTTCACCCAAAGATTGGTGAGACAGCAGGGAGTGTTTGAAGCCAATAGTAGAGATGCATTTAAGGGGAGGCTAGACAGTCATATGAGGGAGAGGGAATAGAGGGTTATGCTGATTGAGTTAGCTGAGGAAAGACGGGAGGAGGCTCGAGTGGAACATAAACGCCGGCATGGACTGGTTGGGCTGAATGGATTGTTTCTGTGCCGTAGTTCCTTTGTAATCCTATCTAGTTGTGCTACATTTTATCTTCCCTTGCCTAGATCTTCCAGAAACATTATGGTGAAGTTTTAATTCCTTATAAGAGGAAATCTTTTTTTTGGCAAAGGGTTTTGGAATTAACTTAACGAAAGAAAGACTTGCATTTATACAGCATCTTCCATGGCCAACGGACATCTCAGAGCGCTTTACAAGCAATTAATACTTTTGGAGTGTAGTCACTGTGATAACTTTGCATTATTTTGTCTCCAATTCATTTAATTGTTACATGAGTTGCAAGGCTGCCATGTGGCACGTTGCCAGACACACAGCAAGGGCACGTTATCACTCTCATTTCTGTGAAAAATAATTTTAATTTAGAACTAAGTACAAATAGAACTTGCTGCTGTGATCAACTAATTAGATGCTGAATTCAGAGCCATGTGGGTGCAGCATGATAAGAACATAAGAAATAGAAGCAGGAGGAGATCATTCATCCTTTCAAGCCTGCTCCGGCATTCAATAAGATCATTGCTAACTTTCGACCTCAACTCCACCTTCCCAACCTATCCACATATCCCTTCATTTCCTTAGTATCTAAAAATCTATTGATAAGAACATAAGGGGGCTGAATTTACGGTCCCTACGGGCACTTATGAGGTGCGCACCCGCCCATAGGTTCTCCGCAAGTTCCAGGTTTAGCCATGCACTGCACATGCATCTAAACATAGAAACATAGAAAATAGGTGCGGGAGTGGGCCAATTGGCTCTTTGAGCCTGCAACACCATTCAATAAGATCATGGCTGATCATTCACCTCAGTACCTCTTTCCTGACTTCTCTTCATATCCCTTGATCCCTTTAGCCGTGAGGGACATATCTAACTCCCTCTTGAATATATCCAATGAACTGGCATCAACGATGATGTGCAGTAGAGAATTCCACAGGTTAACAACTCTCTGAGTGAAGAAGTTTCTTCTCATCTCAGTCCTAAATGGCTTATCCCTTATCCTTAGACTGTGGCCCTGGTTCTGGACTTCCCCAACATTGGGAACATTCTTCCTGCATCAAACCTGTCCACTCCCGTCAGAATTTTATATGTTTCTATGAAATCCCCTCTCATCCTTCTAAACTCCAGTGAATACAGGCCCAGTCGATCCAGCCTCTCCTCATATGTCAGTCCTGCCATCCCGGGAATCAGTCTGGTGAACCTTCGCTGCACTCCCTCAATAGCAAGAACGTCCTTCCTCAGATTAGGAGACCAAAACTGAACACAATATTCCAGGTGAGGCCTCACCAAGGTCCTGTACAACTGCAGTAAGACCTCCCTGCTCCTATACTCAAATCCCCTAGCTATGAAGGCCAACATACCATTTGCCTTCTTCACCGACTGCGGAACCTGCATGCCAACTTTCAATGACTGATGTACCATGACACCCAGGTCTCGTTGCACCTCCTCTTTTCCTAATCTGTCACCATTCAGATAATAATCTGCCTTCCTGTTTTTGCCACAAAAGTGGATAATCTCACATTGATCCACATTATACCATGCATTTGTCCACTCACCTAACCTGTCCAAGTCACCCTGCATCCTCTTAGCATCCTCCTCACAGCTCACACCGCCACCCAGCTTCGTGTCATCTGCAAACTTGGAGATATTACACTCAATTCCTTCATCTAAATTATTGATATATATTGTAAATAGCTGGGGTTGCAGCACTGAGCCCTGCGGCACCCCACTAGTCACTGCCTGCCATTCTGAAAAGGACCCATTTATCCAGACTTTCTACTGGCTGTCTGCCAACCAGTTCTCTATCCACATTAGTACATTACCTCCAATACTATGGGCTTTGATTTTGCACACCAATCTCTTGTGTGAGACCTTGTCAAAAGCCTTTGGAAAGTCCAAATGCACCACATCCACTGGTTCTCCCTTGTCCACGCTACTAGTTACATCCTCAAAAAGTTCTAAAAGATTTGTAAAGCATGATTTCCCTTTCATAAATCCATGCTGACTTGGACCGATCATGTCACTGCTTTCCAAATGCGTTGCTATTTCATCTTTAAGAATTGATTCCAACATTTTACCCACTGCTGATGTCAGGCTAACCGATCTATAACTACCCGTTTTCTCTCTCCCTCCTTTTATAAAAAGTAGCATTACATTAGCTATCCTCCAGTCCATAAGAACTGATCCAGAGTCGATAGACTGTTGGAAATTGATCACCAATGCACCCACTATTTCTAGGACCACTTCCTTATCAGGCCCTGGGAATTTATCGGCCTTCAATCCCATCAATTTCCCGAACACAATTTCCTGACTAACAAGGATTTCCTTCATTTCCTCCTTCTCATTAGACCCTCGGTCCCCTAGTATTTCAGGAAGGTTACTTGTGTCTTCCTTCGTGAAGACAGAACCAAAGTATTTCTTCAACTGATCTACGATTTCTTTGTTCCCCATTATAAATTCATCTGATTCTGACAGCAAGGGACCTACATTTGTCTTTGTTGCCTATGGAGAAAGAGTCAGACTGAACACTGTGAGCTCAAAGTAAAGTGTGACCTGAGTCTTTTATTGCAGATCTCCAGAGTGCCTCTCCAACCTGTGAAGCCTTCTTAAATACCTGTGCTCCCAAGGGATTATGGGATCCCTTGGGACTCCGGGAAATGAGCCCTCTGGTGGCTGTACAGCGTAAATATCAAGTTCACATATATAACAACATTCCCCCCCCCAAAGCCAATAGTGTAACTATTTACAATGTGAGTCGATCTGGGGCCTTTCTTGCCCTGGTTGATCATCTCTGTGTGAAAGCTGGTGTTGTTGAATCATTTGTTCGGCCCTCGCTAGGCTACTGTGCAGTTGGCCTTGCAGGGCTGCCTGGTGTGTTGGGCCCTGCAGGGCTGCTGTGGATGATGTGTTCTGCTTCGTGGCCAACCGTGGTGTCGGTTGCCACTGGTGTGTGTGTTGGGGGATCAAAAAAGGTAGGGTCCAAAGTGGGTTGCTCAGGGTAGTCCGTGAATCTGAGTTTGATTTGGTCCAAATGTTTCCGGTGAATGAGTCGATTTCAAAGTTTGACCTGAAACACCCTGCTCCCCTCTTTGGCCACGACAGTGCCGGGAAGACACTTGCGACCTTGTCTGTAATTTAATACATATACAGGATCATTGACTTCAATCTCACGTGAAACATTTGCCGTATACTGGTTTGCACTTTGTTGAAGCCGCCTGCTCTCTACCTGTTCATGTAAATCAGTGTGAACTAACGAGAGCCTTGTCTTAAGTGTTCTTTTCAAGAGCAGTTCAGCAAGTGGGATCCCAGTGAGTGAGTGTGATCTTGTGCGGTAGCTAAACAGGACTCAGGATAGGCGAGTCTGCAGTGAGCCTTCAGTTACCCTCTTCAAGCCTTGCTTGATGGTTTGCATTGCTCTCTCTGCCTGACATTGTCGCTGGTTTAATTGGGGCAGATGTGACATGTTTGATCCCATTACGGGTCTTGAATTCTTTGAACTCAGCACTGGTAAAACATGGCCCGTTGTTGCTCACTGGGACATCGGGTAAGCCGTGTGTGGCAAAGATGGCCCGCAGGCTTTCAGTAGTGGCAGCGGACGTGCTAGCCGACATTATCTCACATTCAATCCACATGGAGTACATGTCCACAACCACAAGGAACATTTTACCCAAGAACGGGCCTGCATAGTCGAAGTATACCCTAGACCATGGTTATGAGGGCCATGACCATAAACTTAGCGCGCCTCCCTGGGTACATCGCTGAACTGCGAGCATGTATTACATCTGTGAACACAGGATTCTAAGTCCGCATTGATACCGGGCCACCACACGTGGGATCTGGCTATCGCTTTCTTCATTCCGATGCCTGGGTGCGTAATGTGGAGGTCATTGATGAAGGTGTCTCTGCCTTTCTTGGGCACCACTACTCGAGTGCCCCACAGAAGGCAGTCTGCCTGGAGAAACATTTCATCTTTGCGCCGCTAGAAGGGCTTTATCTCTTCCTGCATTTCCACTGGGACACTGGACCAGCTCCCGTGAAGCACACAGCTTTTGACTAGAGATAATAAGGGATCCTGGCATGTCCAGGTTTTGATCTGCCGGGCAGTGACGGGTGATTGCTTACTCTCAAATGCTTCCATAACCATGGCTAGATGTGCGGACTGTGCCATTTCTACCCCCGTGGTGGGCAATGGCAGCCTACTGAGATCATCGGCGCAGTTTTCTGTGCCTGGCCTGTGGCGGATGGCGTAGTTGTATGCGGACAACGTGAGCGCCCATCTCTGGATGCAGGCCGATGCGTTGGTATTTATCTCTTTGCTCTCGGAAAACAGGGATATAAGTGGCTTATGGTCAGTTTCCAATTCGAATTTTAGCCCAAACAGGTATTGATGCTTTTTCTTTACCCCATAGACGCATGCTAATGCTTCTTTTTCAATCATGCTGTAGGCTGTCTCAGTCTTAGACAGACTCCTGGATGCATAAGCAACCGGTTGCAGTTTCCCGAAATCATTAACTTGTTGCAATACACACCCGACGCCATATGACGGCGCATCACATGCTAGTACCAAATGCTTACATGGATCATACAACACAAGCAATTTGGTTGACCATAACAACTTTCTCGCTTTTAAAAACGCATTTTCTTGGTTTTTGCCCCAAACCCATTCACCCCCTTTTCATAATAAGACATGTCGTGGTTCTAGCAGGGTGCTGAGACCCGGTAAGAAGTTACCAAAGTAGTTCAAGAGTCCCAGAAATGACCGCAGCTCCGTCACGTTCTGTGGCGTCGATACATTCTCGATTGCCTCCATCTTCGCGTTGGTGGGCCTGATGCCGTCCACCGCAATCCTCCTTCCCAGAAACTCCACTTCAGGCACCAGGAAAATGCACTTCGAACATTTCAACCTGAGCCCCACATGATTGGGTCGACTAAGAAGCTCCTCCAGCTTCTGCAGATGCTCGACTGTGTTCCGACCTGTGATCAATATGTCGTCTTGGTAGACCACGGTGTGCGGGACCGACTTCAGTAAACTTTCCATGTTTCTCTGGAATATCGCCGCCGCTGATCGGATTCCAAACGGGCATTCTGTTATAAACAAAAAGACCTTTGTGCGTGTTGATGCAGGCGAGGGCCTTCGATGATTCCTCCAGTTCCTGCGTCTTGTAGGCTGAAATCAGATCCAGCTTCATGAACGTCTTTCCTCCCGCTAGCGTTGCGAAGAGGTTGTCGGCTTTTGATAGTGGGTATTGGGCCTGCAGGGAGAAACAATTGATAATTACTTTTAATCGCCACAGATTCTGACAGTGCCGTCTCCCTTGAGGACTGGGACAATAGGACTGGCCCACTCGCTGAACTCAATCGGTGAAATGATGCCCTCTCTTTGCAGCCGTCTAGCTAGATCTCTACCCTTTCTCCCATTATGTACGGTACTGCTCTTGCCTTGTGATGGATGGGTCGCGCCCCCGGAATTAGCTGGATCTGCACTTTTACTCCTTGGAATTTCCCGATGCCTGGTTTGAACAGCGAAGGAAATTTGTTTAAGACCTGTGCACACGAAGTCTCGTCAGCGGGCGATAGCGCTTGGAGGTCGTCCCAGTTCCAGCGTATCTTTCCCAGCCAGCTCCTGCTGAGCAGTGTGGGACCATCGCCTGGTACCACCCAGAGTGGCAGCTTATGCACCGCTCCATCGTAAGAGACCTTTACGGTAGCACTGCCGATTACAGGAATCAATTCTTTAGTGTAAGTTCTTAGTCTCGTTCGTACTGGAGTTAAGACTGGCCTTGAGGCCTTGTTGCACCACAACCTTTCGAAAGTCTTTTTGCCCATGACGGACTGGCTCACGCCTGTGTCCAGCTCCATTGACACCGGGAGGCCATTTAGTTCAACATTCAGCATTATCGGGGGACAATTCGTGGTGAATGTGTGCAGCCCATGTACCTCTGCCTCCTCAATCTGAGGCTCTAGTTCGTAGTGATCCTCGGTGGATTTGTCCTCCTCTGCAACGTGCTGGTTTGCAGGTTTAACAGGCTTAGCAGCTTGCCTGCACACTCGTTGGAGGTGTCCCATTGTTCCACAGTCCTTGCAAACGTATCCTTTGAATCGGCATGAATCGAAACGATGATCACCCCCGCAGCGCCAACAAGTTGTTGATAGCCTTGCATTCATTACCTTGATGGTGGACTCTGAGACATTTGCGGACGTATAGCTGCAGGTATGTGTGACCTGCCCTGTATGTTACAATTCAAAAACAACATCACTTTGTGCACAGTACTTGTAGCACCACTTGTGTGCTGAGAGATTTGCTTTGTATTGTCACTGGTGGCAATGAATGCCTGGGCTATCGCTATGGATCTTACTCAAGGTAGGGGTCTCTACAGTCAAAAGCTTGCGACGTATGGTTTCGTGGTCAATGCCAAGTGCAAAAAAGTCTCTGAGCATGTGCACTAAATGTCCTTCAAATTCGCAATGTCCTGCAAGGCATCTCAGCTCGGCGACATAACTCGCCACTTCCTGGCCTTCAGACCTTTTGTAGGTGTAGAACCGGTACCTCGCCATCAGAACGCTTTCCTTCGGGTTCAAATGCTCCGGACCAGTGTGCACAAATCGTCGTATGATTTCTCCGTGGGTATCGCTGGAGTGAGCAAATTCTTCATGAGGCCAAACATTGGTGCCCCACAGACGGTGAGGAGGATCGATCCACGTTTGCCAGTGCTCTCTTCACCATCTAGCTCATTGGCCACGAAGTATTGGTTGAGTCACTCCACAAAAGTTTACCAATCATCTCCATCCAAAAATTTCTCCAGGATGCCCACTGTTCTCTGCATCTTTGGGTTCGCTCTCTGTATCTCGTCGCCAGTCGTGTATGGAGAAAGATCCAGACTGAACACTGTGAGCTCAAAGTAAAGTGTGACCTTAGTCTTTTATTGCAGGTCTCCAGAGTGCCTCTCCAACCTGTGAAGCCTTTTTAAATACCTGTGCTCCCGAGGGATTATGGGATCACTTGGGCCTCCAGGGAATGAGCCCTCTGATGGCTGTACAGAGTAAATACAAATCCACATAGATAACAGTCATCACTCATCTTTTTCTCTTCCTATATCTATAGATGTTTTGCAGTCAGTTTTTATGTTCCCAGCAAGCTTCCTCTCATATTGTATTTTCCCCCTGCAATCAAGCAGACGCAACATGGATTCATGAACGGAAATCATGTTTAACTAATTTACTGGAATTCTTTGAGGATATAACGAGCATGGTGGATAGAGATGTACCGATGGATGTGGTGTATTTAGATTTCCAAAAGGCATTCGATAAGGTGCCACACAAAAGGTTACTGCAGAAGATAAAGGTACGCGGAGTCAGATGAAATGTATTAGCATGGATAGAGAATTGGCTGGCTAACAGAAAGCAGAGAGTCGGGATAAATGGGTCCTTTTCGGGTTGGAAATCGGTGGTTAATGGTGTCCAACAGGGATCAGTGCTGGGACACACAACTTCCCCAAGGGGCCTCATACAACAAGATTGCTAATTAGTCCTTTCTCATTACACATCAACCAGTCGAGGATGGCCAGCCCTCTAGTTGGTTCCTCGACATATTGGTCTAGAAAACCAGCCCTAATGCACTCCAGGAAATCCTCCTTCACCGTATTGCTACCAGTTTGGTTAGCCCAATCGATATGTGGATTAAAGTCACCCATGATAACTGCTGTACCTTTATTGCACACATTCCTAATTTCTTGTTTGATGATGTCCCCAACCTCACTACTACTGTTTGGTGGTCTGTACACAACTCCCGCTAGCGTTTTCTGCCCTTTGGTATCCCGCAGATCCACCCATACAGATTCCACATCGTCCAAGCTAATGACCTTCCTTACTGTTGCATTACATAATAACATAAGAACATAAGAATTAGGAACAGGAGTAGGCCATCTAGCCCCTCGAGCCTGCTCTGCCATTCAATAAGATCATGGCTGATCTGGCCGTGGACTCAGCTCCACTTACCCGCCCTCTCCCCGTAACCCTTAATTCCCTTATTGGTTAAAAATCTATCTATCTGTGACTTGAATACATTCAATGAGCTAGCCTCAACTGCTTCCTTGGGCAGAGAATTCCACAGATTCACAACCCTCTGTGAGAAGAAATTCCTTCTCAACTCAGTTTTAAATTGCCCCCCCCCCGTATTTTGAGGTTGTGCCCCCTAGTTCTAGTCTCCCCGACCAGTGGAAACAACCTCTCTGTCTCTATCCCTTTCATGATTTTAAATGTTTCTATAAGATCACCCCTCATCCTTCTGAACTCCAACGAGTAAAGACCCAGTCTACTCAATCTATCATCATCAGGTAACCCCCTCATCTCCAGAATCAGCCTAGTGAATCGTCTCTGTACCCCCTCCAAAGCCAATATATCCTTCCTTAAGTAAGGTGACCAAAACTGCACACAGTACTCCAGGTGCAGCCTTACCAATACCCTATACAGTTGCAGCAGGACCTCCCTGCTTTTGTACTCCATCCCTCTTGCAATGAAGGCCAACATTCCATTCGCCTTCCTGATTACCTGCTGCTCCTGCAAACTAACTTTGTGGGATTCATGCACAAGGACCCCCAGGTCCCTCTGCACCTCAGCATGTTGTAATTTCTCCCCATTCAAATAATATTCCCTTTTCTGTTTTTTTTCCCAAGGTGGATGACCTCACATTTTCTGACATTGTATTCCATCTGCCAAACCTTAGCCCATTCGCTTAACCTATCCAAATCTCTTTGCAGCCTCTCTGTGTCCTCTACACAACCCGCTTTCCCACTAATCTTAGTGTCATCTGCAAATTTTGTTACACTACACTCTGCCCCCTCTTCCAGGTCATCAACGTATATTGTAAACAGTTGTGGTCCCAGCACCGATCCCTGTGGCACACCACTAACCACTGATTTCCAACCTGAAAAGAACCCATTTATCCCGACTCTCTGCTTTCTGTTTACCAGCCAATTCTCTATCCATGTTAATACATTTCCTCTGACTCCGCGTACCTCTATCTTCTGCAGTAACCTTTTGTGTGGCACCTTACTTATCGAATGTCTTTTGGAAATCTAAATACACCACATCCATCGGTACACCTCTATCCACCATGCTCGTTATATCCTCAAAGAATTCCAGTAATTTCCTCTTTAACCAGCAACGCTATCCCACCTCCTTTTCCTTTCTGTCTATCCTTCCTGAATGTTGAATATCCCTGGATGTTGAGTTACGAGCCTTGGTCACCCTGGAGCCATGTCTCCGTGATGCCAATTATATCATATTCGTTAATTGCTGCCTGTGCAGTTAATTCGTCCACCTTATTATGAATACTTCTCGCTTTGATGCACAGAGCCTTCAAGCTTGTCTTTTTACCACACTTTATCCCTTTAGAATTTTGCTGTAATGTGGCCCTTTTTGATTTTTGCCTTGGGATTCTCCGCCCTCCACTTTTACTTTTCTTCATTCTATCTTTTGCTTCTGCCCGCATTCGACTTCCCTCTGTCTCCCTTCAGAGGTTCCCATCCCCCCTGCCATATTAGTTTAACCCCTCCGCAACAGCACTAGCAAACACTCCCCTTGGACATTGGTTCCGGTCCTGCCCAGGTGCAGACCGTCCGGTTTGTACTGGTCCCACCTCCCCCAGAACCGGTTCCAATGTCCCAGGAATTTGAATCCCTCTCTTCTGCACCACTCCTCAAGCCACGTATTTATCTGAGCTATCCTGTGATTCCTACTCTGACTAGCACGTGGCATTGGTCACAATCCTGAGATCACTACCTTCGAGGCCCTACTTTTTAATTTAACTCCTTGCTCCCTAAATTCAGCTTGTCGGACCTCATCCCGTTTTTTACCGATATCGTTGGTACCTATATGCACCATGACAAGTGGTGGTTCACCCTCCCCCTCCAAAATGTCCTGCAGCTGCTCCGAGACATCCTTGATCCTTGAACCAGAGAGGCAAAATACCATCCTGGAGTCTCGATTGCAGCCGCAGAAACATAAAAACATAAGAACATAAGAATTAGGAACAGGAGTAGGCCATCTAGCCTCTCGAGCCTGCTCCGCCACTCAACATGATCATGGCTGATCTGGCCGTGGACTCAGCTCCACTTACCCCCGCTCCCCGTAACCCTTAATCCCCTTACTGGTTAAAAATCTATCTGTCTGTGATTTGAATACATTCAATGAGCTAGCCTCAACTGCTTCCCTGGGCAGAGAATTCCACAGATTCACAACCCTCTGGGAGAAGAACTCGGTTTTAAATTGGCTCTCCCGTATTTTGAGGCTGTGGCCCCTAGTTCTAGTCTCCCTGACCAGTGGAAACAACTTCTCTGCCTCTATCTTGTCTATCCCTTTCATTATTTCCCCTTCATGAATCCATCCTATCTAGATGTCCCGCTATTTCTTCCTTAATGATAGTTTCAAGCATTTTCCCCACTACAGATGTTAAACTAACCGGCCTATAGTTACCGTAAATATGAATGGGAATACCCCAAAAATAAACAAACACTTAAAATACATTTTTAAAACACTACATATTTAAAATTATTCAGAATTTAACTGAGTTAATTATTTAAATCAAAAATGTAATTTTTTGAAAAATAAATATGCAGTATTTAAATGGTCTAAAAATAAACTTATCTTATTTCACAGGTGTTGAAATATTTAAATTATTGAGGATTTAAAAAATTTTAAGGGGCTCTTTCATAGTGCTCAACAAAAATATATTTCAGTGAAAAAGAAGGGCGGTAAGAGAAGGGATAACCAGCCGTGGATAACCAAGGAAATAAGGGAGAGTATCCAATTACCTGCCTTTTATCTGCCCCCTTTTTTAAACAGAGGCATTACATTAGCTGCTTTCCAATCCGCTGGTACCTCCCCAGAGTCCAGAGAATTTTGGTAGAATATAACGAATGCACCTGCTATAACTTCCGCCATCTCTTTTAATACCCTGGGATGCATTTCATCAGGACCAGGGGACTTGTCTACCTTCAGTCCCATTAGCCTGGCCAGCACTACCCCCCTAGTGATAGTGATTGTCTCAAGGTCCTCCCTTCCCACATTCCTGTGACCAGCAATTTTTGGTCCCTTAGAAGATGAGAAGGGAGAATTAATAATGGAAAATGTGGAAATGGCTGAGACCTTAAACAATTATTTTGCTTCGGTCTTCACAGTGGAAGACACAAAAATCACGCCAAAAATTGCTGGTCACAGGAATGTGGGAAGGGAGGACCTTGAGATGATCACTATCACTAGGAGGGTAGTGCTGGACAGGCTAATGGGACTCAAGGTAGACAAGTCCTCTGGTCCTGATGAAATGCATCCCAGGGTATTAAAATAGATGCTGGAAGTTATAGCAGATGCATTCGTTATAATCTACCAAAATTCTCTGGACTCTGGGGAGGTACCAGCGGTTTGGAAAGCAGCTAATGTAACATCTCTGTTTCAAAAAGGGGGCAGACAAAAGGCAGGTAACTATAGGCCGGTTAGTTTAACATCTGAAGTGGGGAAAATGCTTGAAACTATCATTAAGGAAGAAATAGCGGGACATCTAGATAGGAATAGTGCAATCAAGCAGACACATGAAGGGAAAATCATGTTTAACTAATTTACTGGAATTCTTTGAGGATATAACGAGCATGGTGGATAGAGGTGTACCGATGGATGTGGTGTATTTAGATTTTCAAAAGGCATTCGATAAGTAAGGTGCCACACAAAAGGTTACTGCAGAAGATAGAGGTACATGGAGTCAGAGGAACTGTATTAGCATGGATAGAGAATTGGCTGGCGAACAGAAAGCAGAGAGTCGGGATAAATGGGTCCTTTTCGGGTTGGAAATCGATGGTTAGTGGTGTGCCACAGGGATCGGTGCTGGGACCACAACTGTTTACAATATACATATATGACCTGGAAGAGGAGGCGGAGTGTAGTGTACCAAAATTTGAAGATGACACAAAGATTGGTGGGAAAGCGGGTTGTGTAGAGGACACAGAGAGGCTGCAAAGAGATTTAGATAGGTTAAGCGAATGGGCTAAGTTTTGGCAGATGGAATACAATGTCAGAAAATGTGAGGTCATCCACCTTGGGAAAAAAAACAGAAAAGGGAATATTATTTGAATGGGGAGAAATTACAACATGCTGAGGTGCAGAGGGACCTGGGGGTCCTTGTGCATGAATCCCAAAAAGTTAGTTTGCAGGTGCAGAAGGTAATCAGGAAGGCGAATGGAATGTTGGCCTTCATTGCGAGAGGGATGGAGTACAAAAGCAGGGAGGTTTTGCTGCAACTGTACAGGGTATTGGTGAGGCCGCACCTGGAGTACTGCGTGCAGTTTTGGTCACCTTACTTAAGGAAGGATATACTAGCTTTGGAGGGTGTACAGAGATGATTCACTAGGCTGATTCCGGAGATGAGAGGATTACCTTATGATGATAGATTGAGTAGACTGGGTCTTTACTCGTTAGAGTTCAGAAGGATGAGGGGTGATCTTATAGAAACATTTAAAATAATGAAAGGGATAGACAAGATAGAGGCAGAGAAGTTGTTTCCACTGGTCGGGGAGACTAGAACTAGGGGGCACATCCTCAAAATACGGGAGAGCCAATTTAAAACCGAATTGTGAAGGAATTTCTTCTCCCAGAGGGTTGTGAATCTGTGGCATTCTCTGCCCAGGGAAGCAGTTGAGGATAGCTCATTGAATGTATTCAAATCACAGATAGATAGATTTTTAACCAATAAGGGAATTAAGGGTTATGGGGAGCGGGCGGGTAAGTGGAGCTGAGTCCACGGACAGATCAGCCATGATCATGTTGAATGGCGGAGCAGGCTCGAGGGGCTGGATGGCCTACTCCTGTTCCTAATTCTTATGTTCTTATGTTCTTATGGTCAATGGTAACCCCGAGGATATTGATGGTGGGGGATTCGGCGATAGTGATGCCATTGAAAGTCTCGAGGCGGTCTTTAGACTCTCGTTTGTTGGAGATAGTCATTGCCTGGCACATGTGTAGCACAAATGTTACTTGCTACTTACTAGCCCAAGCCTAAATGTCGTCCAGGGCTTGCTGCATGTGGGCATGGACTGATTCATTATCTGAGGAGTTGCAAATGGCAATCAACACTGTGCAGTCATCCCCACTTTTGACCTTATGATGGAGGGAAGGTCTTTGATGAAGCAGCTGAAGATGGCTGGGCTAAGGACACTGCCCTGAGGAACTCCTGCAGTGATGTCCTGGGGCAGTGATAATTGACCTCTAAAACCACAAGCATCTTCCTTTATGCTATGTATGATTCCAGCCAGTGGAGAATTTTGCCCCTGATTCCCATTGACTTCAGTTTTCCTTGATGCAACACTCGGTCAAATGCTGCCTTGATGTCGAGGGCAATCACTCTCACTTCACCTCTGGAATTCAGCTATTCAGACGAGGGCTGCAATGCGATCTGGAGCCAAGTAGTCCTGGCAGAACCCAAACTGATCATCGGTGAGCAGGTTATTGATGAGTAAGTGCCACTTGATAGCACTGTCGAGGACACCTTCCATCACTTTGCTGATTATTGAGAGTAGACTGATGGGCAGTAATTGGCCAGTTTGGATTTGTCCTGTTTTTTGAGGACAGGACATATCTGGGCAGTTATCCACAATGTCAGATAGATGCCAGTGTTCTTGATGATTTCAGGAGATATTTCATAACTCGCAACAAAAATACATCCCAATGTGAAGGAAAGACTGTAAGAGAAGAGATAACCATCTGTGGCTATCTAAGGAAATAAGGGATGGTTTCAAATTGAAAACAAGGGCATACAATGTGGCCAGGACTAGTGGGAGGCCAGAGGATTGGGAAACTTTTAAAAGCCAGCAAAGAATGACTAAAAAACTGATAGAGAGGAAGATAGATTATGAAAGTAAACTAGCACAAAATATAAAAACAGATAGTAAGAGTTTCTACAGGTACATAAAAAAGAAAAGATTGGCTAAAGTAAATGTTGGTCCCCCAGAGAATGAGGTTGGCGAATTAATAATGGAGAACAGGGAAATGGCAGAGACATTGAACAAATATTTTGTATCGGTCTTCACGGTAGAAGACACTAAAAACATCCCAATGGTGGATAATCAAGGAGCTATAGGGAAGGAGAAACTTAATACCCCACTATCACTGATGAAGTAGTATTCAATAAAATAATGGGGTTAAAGGTGGACAAGTCCCCTGGACCTGATGGCTTACATCCTAGGGTCTTAAAAGAAGTGGTTGCAGAGATACTGGATGCATTGGTTGTAATCTAGCAAAATTCCCTGGATTCTGGGGCGGTCCCAGCAGATTGGAAAACCGCAAATGTTACACCCTACTGAAAAAAGGAGGCTGACAAAAAGCAGGAAACTATAGACTAGTTATCCTAACATCTGTCATTGGGAAATGCTGGAGCCCATTATTAAGGAAGCAGTAGCGGGACATATGGAAAAGCATAATTCAATCAAGCAGTGTCGGCATGGTTTTATGAAAGGGAAATCATGTTTGAAAAATGTTCTCGAGTTCTTTGAGGAAGTAATGATCAGTTTGGATAAGGAGGAATCAGTGGATGTGGTGTATTTGGATTTCCAGAAGGCATTCGATAAGGTGCCACATAAAAGGTTACTGCACAAGATAAAAGTTCATGGGATTGGGGGTAATATATTCACATGGATAGAGGATTGGCTAACTAACAGAAAATTGAGAGTCGTGATAAATGGGTCATTTTCCGGTTGGCAAACAATAACTAGTCGGGTGCTGCAGGGATCGGTGCTGGGGCGTCAACTATTTACAATCTATATTAATGACTTAGATGAAGGGACCGAGTGGAATGTAGCCAAATTTGCTGATGATACAAAGATGAGTGGGAAAGCAAATTGTGAGGAGGACACAAAAAATCTACAAAGTGACAGGCTAAGTGAGTGGGAAAAACTTTGGCAGATGGATTATAATGTGGGAAAATGTGAGCATATCCACTTTGGCAGAAAAAATAGAAAAGCAAATTATAATTTAAATGGAGAAAAATTGTAAAGTGCTGCAGTACAGAAGGACCTGGGGGTCCTTGTGCATGAAACACAAAAATTGAGTATGCAGGTACAGTAAGTAATCAAGAAGGCAAATGGAATGTTGGCCTTTATTGCAAGCAGGATAGAGTATAAAAGCAGGGAAGTCCTGCTACAACTGTACAGGGTATTGGTGAGGCCACACCTCGAGTACTGCATACAGTTTTGGTCTCCGTATTTACGAAAGGATATCCTTGCATTGGAGGCTGTTCAGAGAAGGTTCACTAGGTTGATTCTGGAGATGAAGGGTTTGACTTATGAAGATAGGTTGAGTAGGTTGGGCCTATACTCATTGGAGTTCAGAAGAATGAGAGGTGATCTTATTGAAACATATAAGATAATGAGGGGGCTTAACAAGGTGGATGCAGAGAGGATATTTCCACTCACAGGGGAAATTAAACCAGGGGACCTAGTCTCAGAATAAGTGGCTGCCCATTTAAAACTGAGATGAGGAGAAATTTCTTCTCTCGGAGGGTTGTAAATCTATGGAATTCTCTTCCCCAGAGAGCTGTGGAGGCTGGGTCATTGAATATATTTAAGGCAGAGATAGACAAATTTTTGAGCGATAAGGGAATTAAAGGTTATGGGGAGCAGGCAGCAAAGTGGAACAGAGTCAATAATCAGATCAGCCATGACATTATTGAATGCAGAGCAGGCTCAAGGGGCCAAATGGCCTACTCCTGCTCCTATTTCTTATATTCCTATGTTCTTAGGATCTGGAACAACTGTTCTAAAGGCAAAGTTCTAGAGAACAATTCTTCAGCACGACAGCCGGGATGATGTCGGGGCCCACAGCCTGTGTTGTATCTAGTGCGCTTAGCCGTTTCTTGATATTACGTGGAGTGAAAGAAAAAACAAAAAGGGCCACATTACAGCAATATTCTAAAGGGGCAAGGTGTGTTAAAAAGCTCTGTGTCTTAATGCAAGGAGTATCCGTAATAAGTTGGATGAATTAACTGTGCAAATAGATGTTAACAGATATGATGTGATTGGGATTACAGAGACGTGGCTCCAAGATGATCATGGCTGGGAACTCAACATCCAAGGGTATTCAACATTCAGGAAGGATAGAATAAAAGGAAAAGGAGGTGGGGTAGCATTGCTGGTTAAAGAGGAGATTAACGCAATAGTTAGGAAGGATATTAGCTTGGATGATGTGGAATCTATATGGGTAGAGCTGCAGAACACCAAAGGGCAAAAAACATTAGTGGGAGTTGTGTACAGACCTCCAAACAGTAGTAGTGATGTTGGGGAGGGCATCAAACAGGAAATTTGGGTTGCATGCAATCAAGGTGCAGCAGTTATCATGGGTGACTTTAATATGCATATAGATTGGGCTAACCAAACTGGAAGCAATACGGTGCAGGAGGATTTCCTGAAGTGCATAAGGGATGGTTTTCTAGACCAATATGTTGAGGAACCAACTAGCGGGGAGGCCATCTTAGACTTGGTGTTGTGTAATGAGAGAGGATTAATTAGCAATCTCGTTGTGCGAGGTCCCTTGGGGAAGATTGACCATAATATGGTGGAATTCTACATTAGGATGGAGAATGAAACAGTTAATTCAGAGACCATGGTCCAGAACTTAAAGAAGAGTAACTTTGAAGGTCTGAGGCGTGAATTGGTTAGGAAAGATTGGCGAATGATACATAAGGGGTTGACAGTGGATGGGCAATGGCAGACATTTAGAGACCGCATGGATGAACTACAACAATTGTACATCCCTGTCAAGGGAAATCAAGGATAGTATTAAAGCCAAGGAAGTGGCATACAAAGTGGCATAGAAATAGCAGTGAACCCAGGGACTGGGAGAAATTTAGAACTCAGCAGAGGAGGACGAAGGGTTTGATTAGGGCAGGGAAAATAGAGCACGAGAGGAAGCTTGCAGAGAACATCAAAACGAACTGCAAAAGCTTCTATAGATATGCAAATAGAAAAAGGTTAGTAAAGACAAACGTAGGTCCCCTGCAGTCAGAATCAGGGTAAGTCATAACTGGGAACAAAGAAATGGCAGACCAATTGAACAAGTACTTTGGTTCAGTATTCACTAAGGAGGACACAAACAACCTTCCGGATATAAAAGGGGTCAGAGTGTCTTGTAAGAAGGAGGAACTGAGGGAAATCCTTATTAGTCGGGAAATTGTGTTGGGGAAATTGATGGGATTGAAGGCCGATAAATCCCCAGGGCCTGATGGTCTACATCCCAGAGTACTTAAGGAGGTGGCCTTGGAAATAGCGGATGCATAAACAGTCATTTTCCAACATTCTATAGACTCTGGATCAGTTTCTATGGAGTGGAGGGTAGCCAATGTAACCCCACTCAGGGCGGTCCAACCATCCCGGCGGCGAAGAGGTGAGTAACAGACTCCTAAGATAAGTGTGATTATTTTTTCTTTTAATTTCTTTTGCCATTTTTGTTGTGGTGGTGTGGGCAATATTTTGGGAGTGTTTTTGTGGTATTTTATTTATTTGTTTTCCCCACAGGCGTCTCTCGGAGCACACCCTGCCCAAGCGAGGTGTGAAACATAGAAACATAGAAACATAGAAAATAGGTGCAGGGGTCGGCCATTCGGCCCTTCGAGCCTGCACCACCATTCAATAAGATCATTGCTGACTTTCGACCTCAACTCCACCTTCCCAACCTATCCCCATATCCCTTCATTTCCTTAGTATCTTAAAATCTATTGATAAGAACATAAGGGGGCTCAATTTACGGTCCCTACGGGCGCTTATGAGGTGCGACCCGCCCATAGGTTCTCCGCAAGTTCCAGGTTTAGCCACACACTGCACATGCGTCTAAACACAGAAACATAGAAACATAGAAAATAGGTGCAGGAGTGGGCCAATTGGCTCTTTGAGCCTGCACCACCATTCAATAAGATCATGGCTGATCATTCACCTCAGTACCCCTTTCCTGCTTTCTCTCCACATCCCTTGATCCCTTTAGCCGTAAGTGCCATATCTAACTCCCACTTGAATATATCCAATGAACTGGCATCAACAACTCTCTCCAGCAGGGAATTCCACAGGTTAACAATGCTCTGAGTGAAGAGGTTTCTTCTCATCTCAGTCCTAAATGGCTTACCCCTTATGTTTAGACTGTGTCCCCTGGTTCTGGACTTCTCCAACATCGGGAACATTATTCCTGCATCTAACCTGTCCAGTCCTGTCAGAATTTTATATGTTTCTATGAGATCCCCTTTCATTCTTCTAAACTCCAGTGAATACAGGCCCAGTTAATCCAGTCTCTCCTCGTTTGTCAGTCCTGCCATCCCGGGAATCCATCTGATGAACCTTTGCTGCACTCCCTCAATAGCAAGAACGTCTTTCCTCAGATTAGGAGACCAAAACTGTACACAATATTCAAGGTATGGCCTCACCAAGGCCCTGTACAACAGCAGTAAGACTTCCCTGCTCCTATATTCAAATCCCCTCGCTATGAAGGCCAACATGCCATTTGCTTTCTTAACCGCCCGCTATACCTGCATGCCAACCTTCAATGACTGATGTACCATGACACCCAGGTCTCGTTGCACCTCCCCTTTTCCTAATCAGCTCCCTTTGCACTGCATCCCATGACTCAGGGCCCAGCAGCCTAAACGTACCTACTGAGGCACAAACTGTTCCCGGGCGCTAACTTTCCCGTCCCGCCGCCATTACCGCACCAAAACCTCAAAACTGAAAATCCAGCCCACATGACTTTACATGTCTGGTCGCAGTTTGTAATCCTCCTCGGCCAAAAATGCACTCAAGCACAGCGCTGTATCATAATAGAGTCAGGGGCTAAGTTCTACTGAATCTGTATCATTGAAATGCGGCAATATCGTGCTCCTGTTTCCCGGACTGGGAATACCACAACCAGCAGAGGAGGCTGTCCACTGAGGAGAACGCGGTTCAAATGGGCCAAGTCCACATGCATGTGCAACCAGCATAATGAACCCAGGGACTCTGCTGGACATCCCAGAGTTCAATCATTCATAACGCATGAGTGGGGAACTGTGCCGCGCTCTCAGTGTAGGGCGAGGTCATATCTAAATGTCCCCTTGGTGAACTTTATCGAGAGCTGTGCTAATATATTAGAATACAAATAGACATGCCTTGCGAATTAATATTCTAATCATATTACACCTGCTTGGTCAGAAATTAATCCTATCTCTCGCATCCCTTGGATTTGCATCACTTTCCATTCGATTATTTTGTCTTTAGTCCTGTTTCTGCTCCTTATTTCTTTGTATCCCTTTGCAGGTACCTTAACATTGTAAATCTGCCTTGCAAATTGGGAATTGGTGTTCTCGTGCACAGGCTGTTTTATGGTACAAATTCTTCATATCCATGACTGACAGGGTGAGCCCAGGACTTAGTCCTTACACTGCTATTTTTGTTCGAGAACAGGCTCCCAAAGTCTGAGATAGTTTTAATTAGCTGACCTCCGTGCTCATCACTGAAACTACATGACACAGGTCTAAGTTGGGTATAGCTGGAGTACAGCGTGCAGTTCTGGTCACCACATTACAGGAAATATGTGATTGTACCAGAGAGGGTGCAGAGGAGATTTACGAGGATGTTGCCTGGACTGGAGAATTTTAGCTATGAGGAAACATTGGAAAAGCTGGGGTTGTTTACTTTGGAACAGAGGAGGCTGAGGGGAGATCTTATTGAGGTGTATAAATTTATGTGTGTCCTAGATAGAGTGGATAGGAAGGACCTATTTCCCGTAGCAGGAGAGTCAACAACCAGGGGACGTAGATTTAAAGTAATTGGTAGGAGGTTTAGAGGGGATTTGAGGGGAAATGTTTTCACCCAGAGGGTGGTGGGAGTCTGTAACCCACTGCCAGAATGGGTGGTAAAAGCAGAAAACCTCACCACATTAAAAAAGTACTTGGCTGTGCACTTGAAGTGCCATAACCTACAGGGCTATGGATCAAGAGCTGGAAAGTGGGATTAGGCTGGATAGCTCTTTATCGGCTGGCACGGACACGATAGGCTGAATGGCCTTCTTCTGTGCTGTAAATTTCTTTGATTCTATGAAGTTCTGAAATTACAACCCTGGTTGTTACCTCTAGACTCGACTATTCCAATGGCCTCCCACCTTGCACCTTTCATAAACTTGAGCTCCTCCAATGCTCTGCTACCCATGTCCTAATTTACACCAAGTCACGTTCACCCATCTCCCCGGTCCGGCAACGCTGCGATTTTAAAATTCTTAGCCTTGTTTTCAAATCCCTCCATGACTATCCCCCTCCCTCTCTCTGTAATCTTCTCCAGCCGTACAACCCTCCGAGATCTCTGCACTCCTACAATTCTGGCCTCTTGCGCATCTCCTAATTCCCATTGGCCGGGCCATTGGCAGCCGTGCCTTCAGCTAACTAGTCCCTAAGCACTAGAATTTCCTCCCTAATCCTTTCCGCCTCCCTTTTTCTCTCTCTCCCTCTTCATTTAAGGCATTCTATAAAATGCATCAGCATTTCTTGTATCACAATGGCAACTCAACAACGTTCGGCCAAAGACTTGAACCTTGAGCAGTAACTTGCACAAGGTCCCCTATCAAAGAGCTGATCGAAGTTCCTCACAAGAAAGAATAAAGAAATAATTTTTATTTAGAAAATTAAGCAAATTAAGAACATTTATATAGCGCTTTTCACGACCGCAGGACATTCCAAAAGAGAGGTTTGCGCTGGGAGAGGACCTGTATGGTCACTGTTGCAATTTAGGAAATGCGACAGCTAATTTGCGCACAGCAAGCTCCCACAAACAGCAGTGTAATAATGGCCAGATAATCTGTTTTAATGATGTTGGTGAGCAATGAATACACTTCAAAATGCAACTCATTGTGTGCAAAGTACTTTTAAGTTAACCTAAGGAGCTATCTAAATATGAGCTCTTTTTTTCTGATTCAAAGACACGATCGTAGACACCAGTTCCTTTCATTAGTCATTCTCTGGTAGTTTTCCAACAATCTGCAGGGATCCTGTCTTCAAACATCTTGTATTTTCATTACCCAGGACCAAGTGATTATTAGGTTTCTGGTGTGAAAGACAAATTGCAGTCTGTTCTCTTGCTGCTTTTAACATATTTAAAGATCATTTTTCAAAAAAATTGCATTTAGACATTATTCTGAGAATGTATTACCAATTATATCAGACGGCATTGCGATTTAGGAATTATAGGTACAACATCACTTTGAAATTCACTAAGGTTTTTTTTTTCCCGATTCAATTTGCAATATGATCACAATTAGAGATCTGAAGATGTCAAATCGAACATGAGTAGGAGTGGATAATTACCATTTTCATTTAGTACCTCATACAATCGCTTCCCTAGCAAGAATGCTTGAGTCCCAATGTTGACATGCTTAAAAAAAATGGGCAACGCTATAACATATTCCCTGTGGGCAGGTATATTAATTGCCTCCCCACTGTTCAAAACTGCACTGAGCTCCTTTAGTATCAGCTGTGGCTCAGTGGGTAGCTCACTCACCTCTGAGTTAGAAGGTTTGAGGGCTCAATGCGCCCATCAAGAGAGTTGAACACAAAATATGGACTGATGCTCCAGTGAAGTGCTGAGGGAGTGTTGCACTGTCGGAGGTGCAGTCTTTTGGATGAGACGTTAAACCGAGGCCCCATCTGCCGTCTCAGCTGGACATAAAAGATCCCATGGCGGTATTTCGAGTAAGGGTGACTTGCATTGATATAGCGCCTTTCACGACCTCGGAATGCTCCAAAGTGCTTCACAGCCGATGAAGTACTTTTGAAATAAAAACAGAAAACGTTGGAGACACTCAGCAGGTCAGGCAGCGTCTGTGGAGAGAGAAACAGAGTTCATGTTTCCGGTCGATGACCTTTCGCAATGTAGTCACTGTTGTAATGTAGGAAAAACAAAAAATATCACCAACGCTGCCACCGCAAGATCCTCCAAATCCATTGGCAGGATAGGTGCACCAACGTCAGTGTTCTCGCTCAGGACAACATCCCCAGCATCGAAGCACTGACCACACTCGATCAGCTCCGCTGGACGGGCCACATCGTCTGAATGCCCAATACAAGTCTCCCAAAACAAGCGCTCTGCTCGGAGCTCCAACACGGCAAGCAAGCCCCAGGTGGGCAGAGGAAACGTTTCAAGGACACCCTCAAATCCTCCTTGAAAAAGTGCAACATCCCCACCGGCGCCTGGGAATGCCTGGCCCAAGACCGCTCAAAGTGGAGGAGAAGCAGCCGGTAAGGTGCCGAACACCTCGAGTCTCTTTGCCGGGAGCAAGCGGAAGTCAAGCGCAAACAGCGGAAGGAGCGCACAACAACCCGAGCACCCGCTCCCACCCATCCCTTCAACCACCATCTGCCCCACCTGCGACAGAGACTGTAGGTCCCGCATTGGACTCGTCGGTCACCTGAGAATGCATTTTTAGCATGGAAGCAACTCCAAGGCACTGCCCAAGAAGAAGAAGGACCGAGATGCGGAGGAACTTCTTCACCCAGAGAGTGGTGAACCTGTGGAATTCTCTACCACAGAAAGTTGTTGAGGCCAATTCACTAAATATATTCAAAAAGGAGTTAGATGAGGTCCTTACTGCTAGGGGGATCAAGGGGTATGGCGAGAAAGCAGGAATGGGGTACTGAAGTTGAATGTTCAGCCATGAACTCATTGAATGGCGGTGCAGGCTAGAAGGGCCGAATGGCCTACTCCTGCACCTATTTTCTATGTTTCTATGTTTCTATGTTAAAAGCGGCAGCCAATTTGCGCACAGCAAGCTCCCACAAACAGCAATGTGACAATGACCATATAATCTGATTTACTGCTGTTGTTTGAAGGATAATTATTGACCAGGACACCTGGGAGAACTCCCCTTCTCTCCTAAATAATGCTGTGGAATCTTTTACATCCACCTGAGAGTGCAGTGGTGTTCTCTCCGATGTCCTGGTCATTATCACATTGCTTTTTGTTGGACATTGCTGTGCATAAATTAATGAGTGCACAGTAAACCAGTGACTCCATGTGAAGTGCTTTGCGACATCAACACAACTACAACATGTATTTATAAAGCGCTTTTAACGTACTGAAACTTCCCAAGGCACCTCACAGGAGTATTATGAGACAAAAAATTTGACACGAGATGCAGAAGTAGAAATTAGCGCAGGTGACCAAAAGCTTGGTCAAAGAGGTATGTTTTAAGCTTCTTGAAGGAGGAAAGAGAGGTAGAGTGGCGGAAAGGTTTAGGCAGGGAGTTCCAGAACTTGGGGCCCAGGTAACAGAAGGCATGGCCACCAATGGTTGAGCGATTATAATCAGGGATGCTCAAGAGGGCAGAATTAGAGGAGCGCAGACATCTCGAGGGTTGTGAGGCTTGAGGAGATTACAGAGATAGGGAGGGTTATGAAAGGCACTACATAAATGCAAGTTTTTATTTTTAGTGAAGGTCTGCTACATAGCCATTAAAGCCAGAGAATTTGCTGCAATGGTATCGTTTCCCGTTCCAGCACCATTACTTCCAGAGTACCCCAAGAATCCATCTTTGGTTCCCTTCTGCTTCCCCCCCCACCCACGCCCCAGGACCTGACCCAACCCGCGCTCCCCCCCTCCCACCCGACCTGACCTCCCTCCCACCGCCCCCGACACGACCTCCCTCTGCCCCACCCCCCCGACCCGAACCGAACCAACCCGACCTCCCTCCTCCCCCCCCGCCCTCCCCCCGACCCGACCTGACCCGTGCTCCCGACCGCCCCACCCCCCGGACCGCGGACCGGCGTTCCCGACCCCGACCCGTGCTCCCCCCGACCCGACCCGCGCTCCGGACTCCGGACCCGACCCGACCCAACGCCACCTACCTGTAAATCTGGTGCTGGGAACTGGCCCTGCCCGAAGTCTTGGGCCCGGCCGGGCCCAGCCCGTTCAGCCTCCACCCCCCTTTTCCTTTCCCTCCCCCCACTTTCTCTCCCCCCACCCTTCTCCTTCCCCCCCTTCTCCTTCCCCCCCTTCTCCTCTCCCCCCTTCTCCTCTCCCCCATCCCCTTATCCTCTCCCCCCGCTTTCCCCTTCTCCTCTCCCCCCACGTTCCCCTTCTCCCCTCCCCCCCCTTTCCCCTTCTCCTCTCCCCACTTTCCCCTTCTCCTCTCCCCCCCCTTCTCCTCTCCCCCACTTCCCCTTCTCCTCTCCCTCCTTCCCGTTCTCCGCTCCCCCATTCACCTTCTCCTCCTCCTCCTCCCCCCTTCTCCCCCCTTACCCTTCTCCTCCTTCTCTCCCCCTTCTCCCCCATCCCTCCCCCTGCCCCCCTGCCCCCTCCCCTCGCTGTCAGAAACACAGACACTGACAGACAGAGCGTGAGAGACACACACAGACAGACAGAGAGATAGAGACACTGACAGAGACACACTGCGGGGGGAGCATCTTGGCCCAAGTTTCAGTCTCAATTGCTCCTGATTTTTTGGAGCAACTGGTGTAGAATGGAGTATCTTAGAAATTCAAATTTTCGCCATTTAATTTGCTCCAGTTCTAGTCAGTTAGAACAGTTTCACTTTGGAACAGAATTTTTTTTTCAAAAGGGGGCGTGTCCGGCCACTTATGCCTGTTTTCAAAGTTTTGGCAGTGAAAACTTACTCCAAACTAACTTAGAATGGAGTAAGTGAAGATTTTTGTACGCTCGAAAAAACCTTATCTACACTTTAGAAAATCAGGCGTAGGTTACAAATCAGGCGTAGGGAAAGGGTCGGGGGAGGGGTTTAAAGGGAAGTTTACAAACATTAAACACTTCAGTTTTACAAATAAAGAGCCATCATCAATAATAAATGATAAAAACATCAATAAATCAACCAATAAATCAATCAAAAAAAAATAATAAGAAATATATATTTTTTTAAAATCAATAAATAAAACATTTTCTCCTTACCGACTGCAGCACCGGGAGCCCTCCAACAGTGTGCTGGGATGCCCCCCCTCCAGTGTGTCTCTGTCAGTGTCTCTATCTCTCTGTCTGTCTGTGTCTGTGTTTCTGACAGCGAGGGGACGGGGAGGAGGGTGTTAGAGGGAGAGAGGGGGAGGGAAGAGAGGTGGGGGCAGGGGGAGGGGAGGGAGGGAGGCAGAGGGGGAGGGAGGGAAGGGGGAGGGATGGGGGAGAAGGGGGAGGGAAGGAGAAGGGGAAGGGGGGGAAGGAGAAGAGAAAGAGGGGGAGGAGAAGGGGAAGGGGGAGGAGAAGGGGAAAGGGGGGAGGAGAAGGGGAAAGGGGGGGAGAGTAGAAGGGGAAAGAGAAGTGGGGGGAGAAGGGGAAGGAGAGGGGGGAAAGGAAAGGAGAAGGGGGAAAGGAGAAGGGGGGAAAGGAGAAGGGGGGGAAAGGAAAAGGAGGGGGGAAAGGAGAAGGGGGTGGGGGAAGGAGAAGGATGGGGGAGGCTGAACGGGCCGGGCCTGGCTGAGCCCAAGACTTCGGGCAGGGCCCGTCCCCAGCACCAGATTTACAGGTAGGTGGCGTTGGGTCGGGTCGGGTCCGGGGTCCGGGGTCGGGAGCGCAGGTCGGGTCGGGGGGGGTGGTCAGGAGTCGGGCGGTATCAGGGTCAGGTCCGGTCCGGGGGCGGGGGGGGGGGGAAGCGGGAGTCGAGTCGGGTCGGGAGGAAGCAGGAGCTGGGTGTGGGAGGAGCCTTATTCACGCAGCCCCAGTGAGGCCATTCGGCCAGAGCTAGGGGCTGCGTGCTTCGGGCCCCTCCCACACAATTTTTGGGCACCTGGAGTTACTGCACATGCGCGCCCACTATAGCACGCATGTGCAGAGGTCCCGGCACTGTTTTCACCGCAGGGACCTGGCTCCGCCCCCCACAGCTCGTGCTGCACCATGCCCGACTCCAGAGGACCAGCTGGGAGCCGGAGAATCTATAAGTTTATTTTAGGCGCACTTTGTGGCACGAAAAATGGGCGTCCAGGTCGGGGCTGTGCCGTTCTAGGCACGGCCCGAAACTTGGGCCCATCGTCTCATCTCTGTGCTGCCCCTTGGAGACAGTAGCGGAAAACACATCGGACGTCACGTGTATGCTAACGACACCCAGCTCCACTTCGTCACCAGCTCTCCTGAGCCCGTCACTGCCTCTGCGTTGTCAGACTGCTTGTCCAACACCCAGTCCCAGATGAGCCAAAATTTCCTCCAGTTAAATATTGGGAAGATCGAAGCTATTGCCTTTGCCCCCCTGCCCCCCCCCATACCGAACTCTGTTTCCCAGCCACCGACTCCATCCATCTCCCTAGTCATTGTCTCAGGCTGATCCAGACAGCCCACAACCTCGGCATCTCACTTAACCTACTGATCTTTCGACTCTCTAACCCTCTCCGTTACCAAAGCTGCCTACCTCCATCTCTGCAACATCTCCCATCTCCGTCGCCGCCTCGGCCCATCCACTGCTGAAACCCTCATCCAAGCTTTGGTTACCTCCAGACTTGACTGTTCCAGTGTTCTCCTGACTGGCCTCCCATCTTCCACCCTCTATAAACTTGAGCTCATCCAAAACTCAGTTGCCATATCCTAACTCACATCAAGTCTTACTCCCCCCACTTCACCCCTGATTTCGCTGACCTACATTAGTTCTTGGTCCACCGATAACTCAGTTTTAAAATTCTCATCCTCGTGTTCAAATCCCTCTGAGCTCTCCCCTCCTTATCTCTGTAACTTTCCTCAGGCCAATAGCCTTCCGCAATCTCTTCATGCCTCCAATTCTAGCCTGATGTGCATACTCATTTCCTTTGCCCCACCATCGGTGGCCGTGCCTTCAGCTGCCTAGGTCCGAAGCTCTGGACTTCCAGCCCTGAACCTGTCTGCCAATCTACCTCTCTTTCCTCCTTTAAGATACTCTTTAAAACTTACCTCTTTTGTCCTTATGTCTCCTGCTTTGGCTCGGTGCTATATAAATGCAAGTTGTTATTGTCTGACTCAAGTAAGAAGCTCTCACTTTGCAATATTGATATATAGAACTGCTTTATTTTTCATATTATGGTATTGGCCCAGATTTTCCATCGAGATTAATGGTGAGGCTAACAGCACTCAGCGCTATTTGAGTGAATCGGAGAGCAAATTTCGGAGTACGCCCATGCGCAGTTAAACGCGGAAATCCAGAAGTTGCTGTCTGAGTTACCCTGCTCCTCCACATGCTGCGTTTTAACAGTGCCACGCCAAGAGACCCGCATTGAAATCAATGTAAAGGCATGAGGTTGCTGTACTTACCATCCTAAACACATCAGAAAAAGTTTGGGCTGGTGCATTTTTAACAGTGTGATAAGTCATAATTACTGCCAACCAACCTCTCTGAAAATCTAATTTAAAGTGTGACTCTAATACCTCCAGAACACAATTAGTGTTGGAGATAAGATTTTTTTTAAACTTTTTCTGTCTGTCTTTCTTATCTCTCTCCCTTAATCCCATCTTTCTTTCCCTCGCTTTAATTTGCTTTTTGTACATGCTGTAAAACTAACTTATACTTCCTGATTTATACTTCCTGGTTTAGACTCTGCATGGCTCAGTGAAAATTCTTCAATCTGGTTGGTTGCAGAGCCTCGCCATTGCTTGACCTGCTCACATATACCACCGATTCCCTGTAGAAGAGGGCACCGCACTGGATCAGCTGCCAGGCTCTGCTCGAATGCACCCGATAAAATCTGTGGGCAGCTGTCAACTTAGAGAATGGTGAGCATCATTCCGTTGCTGGTGAGCACAAAATCCGAGTCATTATGATGTTTGCAGCAATATAAGGGAGGTTTGCTGCCACTCACTGGATCTTAATCTTCTTTGCGTTCTTCAAAGAAGCAATCACAATCTGCATTATTTCAATTCATTGCTAGTACAGCTTTTACATGTCGCATACAAGTTCAAAAAACTGATGCCACCTCTTACCACTGACAGTTCCACCCTGAGCCTCATTACCAACTTTGGCCTCAAAAGGAAGTCCTCCATTGCTAAAACTGCACCCAGCATTCCTTGACTTGCCGATGTCTTGCAATGTACTGTAAATGTGCTGATATTTAGCGATAGTTTTGAATGAAGAAGGCCCTTTGATCGCTTCCTTCCAGAGTACCCGGCACAGGCACGATGGACCGAAAGGCCTCCATTGGTGCTGTATATGATTCTGTGAATGCCCAATCTACCATTGACCCATTTTAACTTTAACTTCCACCTGAACAGAAAGAACCTCAGTTTGACCTCTCATGTGAAGTTCAGTACCTCCAACAATGCAGCATTCCCACTGGAATGTCAACCTAGATTATTGCCTCAATTCTTCATGTGGGGCTCGAATCCAAAAACGCCTGACTCAGGCAAAGGTGCCACCAAATGAGCTATACAGACACTCCTACCTCAGCCTAATACCTAAATGCATTCCACTAACTGTCATTTGATCATTAAGTGATAGTAACAGCAAATAGGTTTGGCCGTGGGTGATAGTGTCAAACATGCAATTCAGCTGCAAGTTATACATCTCACCGTATTAGCAAATTGTCAGCCATGGCTCAATGGTAACACTCTCGCCTTTGAGTCAGAAGGTTATGGGTTCATAATCCCACTCCAGAGACCTGAGCCCAAACCTCGGCTGACACTCCAGTGCAGTGCTGAGGGAGTGTTGCACTGTCGGAGGTGCCGTCTTTCAGATGAGACGTTAAACCGAGGCCCCATCTGCCCTCTCAAGTGGACGTAAAATAACCCATGGCACTATTTCGAAGAAGAGCAGGGGAGTTATCCCTGGTATCCTGGCCAATATTTATCCCTCAAACAATATCGCTAAAAAGAGATGATCTGGTCATTGTCACATTGCTGTTTGTGGGAGCTTGCTGTGCGCACATTGGCTGGTGAGTTTCTTACATTACAACAGTGACTACGCTTGAAAATGTACTTCATTGGCTGTAAAGCGCTTTGGGACGTCTTGAGGCTGTGAAAGGCGCTATATAAATGCAAGTTCTTTCTTTATTTTAAGCCGTGGACGTAGAATAAAAATTCAGAAAGTAAGCTACATAACATTGCAGCACAACATTGTTCTACTGAGATGCTTTTAATACAGTCTGTTTTGTATCCGTTCCTTCTGCTCTTACTAGCCCCGACAACAGTGGTCGACGGCTTGACTGTGAGAAAGCTTGGTCTGATTGGTCTCCATGGCATTTTGCTTTTCTTACGGTGGAAGTCAACAGAGACAATAGTAACTGTGTAAAAAAATAAAAATCAATCAAATAATAATTACAAGCGACCTTTGAGCCGAGCTTGCATCAATCAGAACCCAGTGCCCTACAGCAAATTTCTAAGCCGATGCAATGAGCTGGCAGAAGAGGATATAAAATAAATTTCACAAGCGGGCTTGGCCAAGTTATGTTGAACGTGGACTCAGTCCTGGACCGGAGAATTACAGGTCCAAGGTCGGCCTCAGGGTGGAGTTTACTTCTTCATATAATATCGCTAAAAAGAGATGGGCCCAGAAATCCCGGTTTCTTCTTCCCGCGGGCGTTTGACTAAAAATAGGACAGAAGACGTCCACCTACCTTTTGGTCGAGCGCTCGCCAGAGCTCCCAGAGTTGAGGACTCCTCTTCTTGCGCGACGCAGCGCGTTCACATCAGGACATGTGCAGGCCCGGAGTTGGAGTCACATGGCTCTGGGCAGCCAATCAGATACAATATATTCTCATTCATAATAATGGGAACTCCGTAAGTTGGAGTTACCATTACTATGAATGAGGAACAGCCCCCAAAACACTAAAATGCAATAATAAAAGATAGAAAAAATGCACAACATATTTTTATTAATTTAAATTAAAGTTAAATTCGAAACTTCATACGGACCTGGGGAGGCTGGGATCTCTGGGCCATGCTCTGGTCATTTGCTGTAAAGTGCTTTGGGATGTCCTGAGGCTGTGAAAGGCGCTCTATAAATGCAAGTTCTTTCTTTCTTTTCAGCCGTGGAAGTAGAATAAAAAATCAGAAAGTAAACTACATAACATTGCAGTACAACATTATTCTACTGAGATGCTTTTTATGCAGTCTTGCTTGACAATAGAGATTCCATTGAAGAGGGGGCTAAATTTAAAACAAATCTATGGAAACAGTGACCGCGATATTTACAGGGAGGGAGCGGGGGCAGCAGAGGGAGCAGTTTAGCGGTCGAGAAACCGGGAAGAACGGTTTTCCCTCAGGTCCTGCCGACTTTACCAGATCCCGCGCGGCCGGTGAACATGCACGGATATTTGAACAGCCTGCGCCGCCTGTTAAAGGGGCCACGCGGGCCAAAGGAGAATTAGAGGGAACATTGGCTCACACCCTGTCTCAGCTAGGTGACCACATGCCGAAGTGCGCAGACGTCGTAATACTTCCTCTCTGTGTCAGCTGCGGCTCAGTGAGTAGCACTCAAGACTGTGAATGAGAAGTGAGGGCATCCAGGGACTTGAGCACAACAAATCTAGGCTGACATTCCAGTGCAGTGCTGAGGGAGCGCTGCACTGTCGGAGGTGCCGTCTTTCGGATGAGAAGTTAAACCGAGGCCCCATCTGCTCTCTCGGGTAGACTTAAAAGAACCCACGGCACTACTTGGAAGAAGAACAGGGGAGTTATCCCCGGTGTCCTGACCAATATTTATCCCTCAATCAACATAACAAAAAAACAGATTAGCTGGTCATTATCACATTGCTGTTTGAGGGAGCTTGCTGCGCGCAAGTTGGCTGCCGCGTTTCCCACATTACAACCCAGAGAGTGGTGAACCTGTGGAATTCTCTACCACAGAAAGTAGTTGAGGCCAATTCACTGAATACATTCAAAAGGGAGTTAGATGAAGTCCTTACTACTCGGGGGATCAAGGGGTATGGCGAGAAAGCAGGAAGGGGGTACTGAAGTTTCATGTTCAGCCATGAACTCATTGAATGGCGGTGCAGGCTAGAAGGGCTGAATGGCCTACTCCTGCACCTATTTTCTATGTTTCTATGTTTCTACAACAGTGACTACACTCCAACACTACACTACACTGGGTGTAAAGCGCTTTGAGACATACAGTGTTCATGAAAGTCTTTCTTTCTGCCTTCCTCTTTGTGGGGGCAAGCAAGACAAAACAGCGAGGGAGCACTTCATACCAGCCAAGCCCCGAGCGGGCTTTGACAGCGGCTCTGAAGAAGTTTACACCATCGTCCTGGCGGTGGCAAGACCTGCGGTGGCTGGACACTGCCCTGAGGAGCAAAAAGATGAAAATTACCCAAAGCGAGATGTGCTAAATAATATATGGATCTCAACTCACTGCGTCCGCATTTACTGGAATCTTATTGATCGCAGAGTTTAAAAAATAATAATGACTTTTCCGCATTCATTGCCCGCATTTACAGTCAATTAAAAATACAATCTTAAACAATGCGCTGCAAATTAAAGCACATTCACTTGTTAAATTGTGACAGGCACAAGGTTCTGCCTGAGACAGGAAGTCATTGATTTGAATGCGGTTCAAATCCCATTTCAACTAGAGTGGATTTAAAAACCTTGTAATTCAAAAGTGAATGGATTGGATCCAGCAGAATATGCAAATGCTTTTCTATTTAAAAACATGGCCCAGGCACGTACCACTTACATGTATATTTCTGATAACTGCATATCACTCTAACTTGCCAATAATTCCACGACACCAAATTCATCATCATAAAGTACAATATCTCTCAGTTCCTGATACTTGCATTATAAATGAGGTAACGCTTTTCCCAGGAGAGCCCGGCCTTCAGTATGAAATGCCTTCCTTTGCTGTCAGCCCTCACACTCTCATGTGCCTGGCAGTAAATTGTGATTTTCAGATAGCGAGACATATGAACCATTGTACTGAGCGATCCAAGTCTCTTGCTTGAGCATAATGCATTATGTAAAATGCACGGTAACAGACAGACTGTTGCAGCTGGAAAAATATAGGCATAGCTTCTTCGGCAGCACCTCCCAAACCCGTGACCTCCACCGCCTAGCAGGACAAGGGCAGCAAGTGCGTAGGAACACTATCATCTCCATGTTCCCCTCGAAGTCACACACCATCCTGACGTGGATATGTCTCAGCCATCCCTTCATCGTCGCTGGGTCAAAATCCTGGAACTCTCTCCCCAACAGCACTGTGCGAGGGAGTACCTTCACCACACGGACTGCAGCGGTTCAAGAAGGCGGCTCACCACCACTTTCTCCACGGCAATTAGGGAGGGGCAATAAATGCTGGCCTTTCCAGTGACACCCATAAGTAAGCGGACACGACAGTAAGCGGACGATGCCTGCGCCTGCGCACATAGTACAGATGCTGAACTCCAGGACATAGTCGACGTATATACTGAGACGTATGAAAGCATGGGCCTTACGCTAAACATCCATAAGACAAAGGTCCTCCACCAGCCTGTCCTCGCCGCAAAGCACTGCCCCCCAGTCATCAAGATGCATGGCGCGGCCCTGGACAACGTGGACTATTTCCCATACCTCAGGAGCCTCTTATCAACAAGAGCAGACATTGATGAGGAGATTCAACACCACCTCCAGTGCGCCAGTGCAGCCTTTGGCCGCCTGAGGAAAAGAATGTTCGAAGACCAGGCCCTCAAATCTACCACCAAGCTCATGGTCTACAGGGCTGTAGTAATACCCACCCTCCTGTATGGCTCAGAGACATGGATCATGTACAGTAGACACCTCAAGTTGTTGGAGAAATATCACCAATGATGTCTCCGCAAGATCCTACAAATCCCCTGGGAGGATATCCCCAGCATTGAAGCAATGACCACATTTGAATCAGCTCCGCTGGGCAGGCTACATTGTCCGCATGCCAGGCACAAGACTCCCAAAGCAAGTGCTCTACTCGGAACTCCTTCACGGTAAATGAGCCAAAGGTGGGCAGAGGAAACACTACAAGGACATCCTCAAAGTCTCCCAGATAAAGTGCAACATCCCCTCTGACACCTGGGAGTCCCTGGCCAAAAACCGCCCTAAGTGGAGGAAGTGCATCCGGGAGGGCGCTGAGCGCCTCGAGTCTCATCGCCGAGAGCATGCAGAAATCAAGTGCAGGCAGCGGAAAGAGCGTGCGGAAAACCTGTCCCACTCTCCCTTACCCTCAACGACTATCTGTCCCACCTGTGACAGGGACTGTGGCTCTCATATTGGACTGTTCAGCCACTTAAGGACTCATTCTAAAAATGGATTCAAGTCTTCCTCGATTCCAAGGGACTGCCTATGATGATGATGAAATATGCGAATTAATCAGAAACCAAAAATTACTTTCTTTTTAACCAACTTCCCAACTGGAGTCACTTATCACTGTGTATATAGCACTCAATGTATTAAATTACTTTCTACTCACTTCCCATTATGCAGAACTCATAGAACTTCAGAATGAGATTGGATCTTATCGAAACACATAAGATAATGAGGGGATTCGAAAAGGTGGATGCAGAGAGGATATTTCCATTCATAGGGAAACTAAAACTAGGGGACATCGGCCCCGATATTGGTGGCCTTACCGCCCACTGCCGCCAACTGATGCCAAGTTTTGCCTCCGGTCTCCCCTCTGTGCCAGTTTCCACTTGGGCTGGAGCAGGCAGGAGGGGAGTACCGCCGGGAACTGCCCGCTGCCGGCTGCTGATGGCCAAGTAGCATAAGTGATCGCCTACCTGCCGAGCTGCCAGATTGGTGCATGCGGGAGTCGGCACCAGCAGGGGGAAGGTCCGCTGCGTGGAGGCTGGATTTAACCATAGAAACATAGAAATTTACAGCGTAGAAGGAGGCCGTTTCAGCCCATCGTGTCTGCGCCGGCCGACAAAGAGCCGCACGGCCCTTGGTCAGCAGCCCTAAAGGTTACATATAAACCTATGAACAATGACGGAACGGCAAAGAGCCCCCAGCCCAACCAGTCCGCCTCACACAACTGCAATACAGTGCCCATCCAACCATGTTTTAAGTACGAAGACCTGCAATAAAAGGCTAGTGAACATCTTTAAAAAGACATTTTTACAGCGACTTACCTGGATGGGGTCCCCTGAAAATATTCCGCTGTTTTTTTTTTGCATCTCTGTCATGATTTTTATTTGCAGCTCTTCCACCCTCCCTGGGCCCGACTCTCCCCTCGGCGGCACTTGGGTGACAAGAGCCTTTGCCGCCGAGATTGAGAGCTCTCATCCACTGCCGCCCAGATTGACGGCGTAAGCCATTCTTTTGCCGCTGGGCGGTTCTGCCACCCCTTTTAGTGGAATCTTCCTGGCAAAGTACCGCCCGGTCTCTCAGCGGCCATCGGCGCTCCTTTGCGCGGCACTTGTGTGGGCCTTGGGTTTCACCGATTTCGGGCCCATAGTCTCAGAATAAGGGGCCGCCCATTTAAAACTGAGATGAGGAGGAATTTCTTCTCTCAAGAGGGTTGAAAATCTGTGGACTGCGCTGCCCCAGAGAGCTGTGGAGGCTGGGTCATTGAATATATTTAAGGCAGAGATAGGCAGATTTTTAAGAAATAAGGGAATAAAAGGTTATGGGGAACGGGCAGGGAAGTGGAGCTGAGTCTATGATCAGATCAGCCATGATCTTATTAAATGGTGGAGCAGGCTCGAGGGGTCAAATGGCCTACCCTGTTTCTATTTCTTATGTCCTTATGTTCTTATGTGCAGAATTCTGATGTCGAAATAAAATATTCCCAGTTATTCCTGTTTTCATACTTAGTCCTCTGTGTAGCATCAGTAATTCAGAATCTTCCACAACTCTCAAACTATCATCAAACATGCACCACCCATGGCTTTGTGGGTAGCATTCTCAACGCTGAGTTAGAAGGTTGTGGATTCAAGTTTCACTCTAGTAATTTGAGTGCATAAGATCTAGGCTGACACTCCTGTTGAGTGCTGAGGGAGTGCTGCACTGTCAAAGGTGCCGTCTTTCAGGTGAGATGTTAAACCGAAGCCCCGTCTATTCTCTCAGGTGGATGTAAGAGATCTTTTGAAGAAGAGCAGGGGATTTCCACCAATATTTATCCCTCAACCAACACCTAAAAAGAAAAACAGTTCATCTGGCCATTTCAGATTGAGATGACGAGACATTTCTCCACTCGGAGGGTTGTGACGTTTGGAATTCACTAACCTAGAGGGGTGTGGATGCTCATTCATTGAATATATTCAGGACTGAGATTGATAAAATGTTAGCACTAAGTGAATCAAGCGATATGGGGATCGGGCGAGGAAGTGGAGTTGTGGTAGAGGATCAGCCAAGATCTTATTGAATGGCAGAACAGGCTCCTGCTCCTATTTCTTATGTTCCTTTGTTCATATTATCGCATTGCTGTTTGTGGGACCTTGTTGTATGCAAATTGGCCGCTGCAAATCCCTACAGTAGAATAATGACTATATTTCAAAAAGTATGTTCAAAAAAGCTCTTTGGGATAACCTAAAATTATGAAAGGCAAGCTTTTTCTTTTTGGGAAAGATAATACAAGCAACAAACAATTTAAATGTAGATACCTCACTGCAGAGTAGGAGAATGGTTTAGAGGGATTATCATCCAAATAGGTCATATCTGGACAAAGATATTGAAGGGAGGGCCAGATGGGGGGGGGGCGAGGAAATCTTCACTCCCAGGTGGTCACGGGGCATAGGCGGGCAATGCAGGAGGTGCAGCAAGAGGCTCAGTCCATTTTAACGGCTAGGATGTGGTTTAAATTGAGATGGCAGGCTGCCTGCTCCAAACAGGTTTGGGACCGCCGCAATATGGGGCGACTGAAGAATATGGGGCGGCGAAAGGATATACTTGCTTTGGAGACAGTTCAGAGAAGGTTCACCAGGTTGATTTCGGAGATGAGGGGGTTGACTTATGAGGAAAGGTTGAGTAGGTTGGGCCTCTACTCATTGGAATTCAGAAGAATGAGAGGTGATCTTATCGAAAGATATAAGATTATGAGGGGGCTTGACAAGGTGGATGCAGTGAGGATGTTTCCATTGATGGGGGAGACTGGAACTAGGGGGCATGATCTTAGAATAAGGGACCGCCCATTTAAAACTGAGATGAGGAAAAATTTCTTCTCCCAGAGGGTTGTAAATCTGTGAAATTTGCCGCCTCAGAGAGCTGTGGAAGCTGGAACATTGAATAAATTTAAGACAGACATAGACAGTTTCTTAACCGATAAGGGGATAAGGGGTTATGGGAAGCGGACGGGGAAGTGGAGCTGAGTCCATGATCAGATCAGCCATGATCGTATTAAATGGCGGAGCAGGCATGAGGGGCCAAATGGCCTACTCCTGTTCCTATTTCTTATGTTCTTATGTAACAGTCAGCCACTCAATGAGATCATGGCTAATCTTCTACCTCAACTCCATTTTCCTGCCCTGTCCCCATATTCCTTTCATTCCCTTAATATCCAAAAATCTATCGATTTTGGCTGTGTCAGCTGTGGCTCAGTGGGTAGCACTCTGTGTCAGAAGGTTGTGGATTCAAGTCCCACTCCAGAAAGTGAGTAAAAACAAAATCAAGGCTGAAACAGCAGTACAATGCTGGAGGTGCTGTCTTTTGGATGAGATGATAATAATGTTTATTTTTATTAATATAGCACCTTTAACGTAGTAAAAAGTCCCAAGGTGTTACAAGACAAAACAGACAAATTTGACACCGAGCCACAAAAGAAGAAATTAGGGCAGATGACCAAAAGCTGGGTTAAAGAAGTAGGTTTTAAGGAGCATCTTAGAGGAGGAGAATTAGGGAGGAAGTTCCAGAGCTAATGGCCCAGGCAGCTGAAGGCACAACCACCGATGGTTGAGCAGTTATTATGAGGGATATTGAAGAGGGCAGAATTTAAGGAGCGCAGACATCTTGTGGGGTTGTGAACCTGAAAAAGATTACTAAGATAGGGAGGGGGCGAGGCCACGGAGTGATTTGTAAAGGATGAGAAGATTGAAATTGAGGTGTTGCTTAACCGGGAGCCAATGTAGGTCAGAAAGCACAGGGGTGATGGGTGATCGTGACTTGATGCGAGTTAGGACACGGACTGCTGAGTTTTAGATGACTTCAAGTTTATGTAGGGTAGACTGTGGAAGGCCGGCCAGGAGTGAGTTGGAGTAGTCAAGTCTAGAGGTAACAAAGGTCTGAATGAGGGTTTCAGCAGCAGATGAACTGAGGCAGGGGCGGAGACGAGTGAATTTATGGAGGTGTAAAAGGCAGTTTTAGTTATGCCGTGGATATGTGGCCGGAAACTCATTTCAGGGTCAAATATGACATCTAGGTTGCGAACAGTCTTGTTCACCCTTCGATTGATGCTAGGGAGAGGGGTGGAGTCAGTGGTTAGGGAGCGCAGTTTGTGGCGGGGACCAAAGATTATAGGCTTTCAGTCTTCTCAATATTTAATTTGGAGAAAAGTTTTGCTCATCCAGTACTGGGTGTCGGACAAGCAATCTGACAATTTAGAAACAGTGGAGGGGTCGAGAGAAGTGGCGGAGGGTGGTGCTCGGTGTCGTCAGCGTACATGTGGAAACTGACTCCGTGTTTTCGGATGAAATTGCCAGGAGCAGCATGTGGATGAGAATTCACAGGAGGCCAAGGATAGAACCTTGGGGGACACCAGAGGTAACGATGCGGGAGTGAGAAGAGAAGCCATTGCAGGAGATTTTCTGGCTACGATTAGATAGATAAGAATGGAACCAGGCCAGTGCAGTCCCACCCAGCTGGACGATGGTGGAGAGGCTTTGGAGGAGGATGGAGTGGTCAACTGTGTCAAAGGCTGCAGACAGGTCCAGCAGGGTGAGGAAGGATAGTTTACCTTTGTCACAGTCACAAAAGATGTCATTTGTGACTTTGATGAGAGCCATTTCGGTAATGTGGCAGGGGCGAAAACCAGATTGAAGGGATTCAGACATTGAATTCAGGGAAAGATGGTCACAGATTTTGGGAGGCAACAACACGTTCAAAGTACTTTGGACAAGAAAGGGAGGTTGGAGATGGGGCGATAGCTAGCAAGCAAAGTGCGGTCAAGAGTTGTTTTTTTGAGGAGAGGGGTGATGATAGCAGATTTGAAGGAGAGAGAAACAGTACCTGAGGAGAGAGAACCGTTAACAATGTCGGCTAACATGGGAGCCTAAAAAGGAAGTTGGGTGGTCAGCAGTTTAGTGGGAATAGGGTCAAGGGAGCAGGAAGTAGGGTCCATGGACATAAATGGTCTCATAAACCGAAGCCCCATCTGCTCTCTCAGGTGGATGTAACAGATCCCTTGGCACTATTTCGAAGAAGAGCAGGGGAGTTATCCCCGGTGTCCTGGCCAACATTAATCCCTCAATCAACATCACTAAAACAGATTATCTGGTCATTGTCACATTGCTGTTCGTGGGAGTTTGCTGTGCGCAAATTGGCTGCCGCGTTTCCCACATTACAACAGTGACTACACTTCAAAAGTACTTCATTGGCTGTAACCGCTTTGAGACGACTGGTGGTTGTGAAAGGTGCTAATGCAGGTATTTCTTTCTTTAGAATATGCTCAACGACTGAGCCTCCACAGTCCCCTGGGGTAGAGAATTCCAAAGATTCACCTGCCACTGAGTGAAGAAGTTTCTCCTCATCTCAGTCCTAAATGGCCGACACCTTATTCTGAGACTGTGACCTCTGGTTCTGGATTCCCCAGCCAGGGGAAACATCCTCCCTGCATCGACCCTATCAAGCCCTGTAAGAATTTATTGGGGGGAAAATTGCAGGCGGAGGCCTCCTTCGGACGAACGCCTCCGACCTGAAAAAATGTTGTGAAAATACCTAGTTGTCCCGGAGGAACCTACGATTCCGTCGGAGGCCTTCATTCGAGGGGCAGCGTATGGGGAGATGACACGTGGGCCTGGACCACCAATCACGGGGTAGTATGCCCATTGATAATGAGGGGATCTCCCTATGTGCGAGATCCCATTACTATCAATGAGAAAACCCTCCTGAAACAAGAAACACAGCATCACAAATAAAAAAACACCTCACATAGTTAAAATTAATTGAAATTAAATGCAATAAAACATTTTAGAATAAATATATATATTTTGGATTTTTTTTAACGTATTTTAATAGGATTAAAAATAAAGTTAATGGACAGGGTTTTAACATAAAAATGTATGATTAATTTAATTTTTATATGTTTTAAAACTCTTACGCTGGTAAAAGTAAGCTATGCGACTGCTTTTACCAGGCTTAAAAGTTTGAAGGACATTCGCTGGGCATGAGTTGGGCAAATAGCCCAATTTCTCCCACACAGATGGCTTTCTCCCAAGGATGTGGAGGATCTGTTAAGAGAAATCTGGTTCTGGTCTGACTGATGCTGCTCAGTGGAGTGTCCACATTAGATGCTGTAAAAATGGATTTGCGGCCCTATCTACATACTTTGACCCTGATTAGATTATATTCATGAGCATCCCGCCCGAATCAGGCTGGCGTCTCAGCCGCCAGCTTTGGGATATTTGCGGAGCGGACCGCTTTCATTTTAATAACAACTTGCATTTATATAGCGCCTTTAAGTCGCAAAACGTCCCAACTCTCGTGTCGACCAGAGGAAAGGGGGATGGAGTATAAAAGCAGGGAAGTCCTGCTACAACTGGACAACTGAGGCCGCACCTGGAGTACTGCATACAGTTTTGGTCTCCTTATTTAAAGAGGGATATACTTGCATTGGAGGCAGTTCAGAGAAGGTTCACGAGGTTGATTCCTGAGATGAAGGGGTTGACTGATGATGAAAGGCTGAGCAGGTTGGGCCTGTACTCATGGGAGTTTAGAAGAATGAGAGGTGATCTTATTGAAACATATAAGATAATGAGGGGCCCGACAAAGTAGATGCAGAGAGGATGTTTCCCTTTGGGGAATCTAGAATTAGCAGGCAAAGTTTCAGAATAAGCCCATTTAGAACTGAGATGAGGAGAAATTTCTTCTTTCAGAGGGTCGTAAACCTGTGGAATTCTCTGCCGCAGAGAGCTGTGGAGGCTGGGTCATTGAATATATTTAAGATGGAGATAGACAGATTTTTGAGTGATAAGGGAGTGGAGGATTATGGGGAACGAGCAGGGAAATGGAGCTGAGCCCAAGATCGGATCAGCCATGATCTTATTAAATGACGGAGCAGGCTCCAGAGGCCAAATGGCCTACTCCTGCTCCTATTTCTTATGTAATTCCACCAACCACTAAATACACATTGCCCCACATTGTAACTTTCCCCGTGTCCAGTGTAAAAGTCTGCAATAACAGCACCAGAGTAGGGGTTATGAAAATAAAGTGGTATGAAACATGTGTCCCGAAAATCAGCTTCAACCTGAGCCCGCTGGATAAGATGAGACGTTGAAAGCGAGGCCCCTTCAGCCCTCTCAGGTGGATGGAAAATATATTATGACACTATTTCTTAGAAAACCAACATCACGAACACAAATAATCTCATCATTATCACATTGCACTTTGTTAGGAGCTTGCTGTGCGCAATTTGGCTGCCGCGTTTCCTACATTACAACAATGACTACACTTCAAAAGTGCGTTATTGACTGTAAAGTGTTTTTGGATATCCTGAGGTAAAAGGCACTATATAAATGCAAGTCTGACTTTCTATCTTTCTCTCTCTCGTTCTCTTTCTACTTCTCATTCTTTCTCTCTCTCTTTCACTCTCCATTTCTTACTCTCTTTTTTCTTTCTCTCTTTCTTTCCCCATTTCTAGCTCTCATTCTTTCTCTCTCTCTCTTTCTCTTTCTCTCTCTTTCTTTCTCCATCCTACCTTCTTTCTTTCTTTCTTTCTTTCTTCATCTCTCCCCCTCTCTCTTCAACATAGCCTAGAAATGCCTAATGTGAGTTAATAGTGAACAGATGCTTAATGTGTGCCATTTCTCTGTCTGCTGTTTATTGTAGGCATTGACACATAATTGGTTAATAATTCTATTAAAATAGCGGACAAATGGTTGTCATGTTAAGTATGCATCTGTTTATATCTACAATGGTAATTCCAGGATTATGCTCTTAAAAGCACCAATTAAATATTAATTATGATCAATTCAAACCATGCTACAAATCTAATTAGTCAGATTAGTGCAACAAATGTCGCTCGATTTCATCAAACAAAATTGTCGTTAGACTTGTAACTATTTTCCTCTTTGGATCCCTTGTGTAAATTTTCAATCTCAACTCTCTAATTCTTTCAGCTGTCCTTTTCCTGTCATATCTCTTTAAAGATTATACTGATCCCTGTCCCTGACTGCAGCTCACTGAATCTATCTCTCTTTTCTTTGTCTCTCTTGCAATCTATCACCTGTCACTCATAAGAACATAAGAACATAAGAAATAGGAGCAGGAGTAGGCCATATAGCCCCATGAGCCTGCTCCGCCATTCAATACGATCATGGCTGATCTGATCATAGAGTCAGCTCCACTTCCCCGCCCGCTCCCCAGAACCCCTTATCCCCTTATCGTTTAAGAAACTGTCTATTTTTGTCTTAAATTTATTCAATGTCCCAGCTTCCACAGCTCTCCGAGGCAGCGAATTCCACAGATTTACAACCCTCTGAAAGAAAGAAGTTCTCCTCATCTCAATTTTAAATGCACGGCTCCTTATTCTAAGATCGTGCCCTCTCGTTCTAGTCTCCCCCATCAGTGGAAACATCTTTTTCTGTCTTAAATTTATTCAATGTCCCAGCTTCCACAGCTCTCTGAGGCGGCGAATTCCACAGATTTACAACCCTCTGAAAGAAAGAAGTTCTCCTCATCTCAATTTTAAATGCACGGCTCCTTATTCTAAGATTATGCCCTCTAGTTCTAGTCTCCCCCATCAGTGGAAACATCCTCTCTGCATCCACCTTGTCAAGCCCCCTCATAATCTTATACGTTTCGATAAGATCACCTCTCATTCTTCTGAACTCCAATGAATAGAGGCCCAACCTACTCAACCTTTCCTCATAAGTCAACCCCCTCATCCCCAGAATCAACCTAGTGAACCTTCTCTGAACTGCCTCCAAAGTAAGTATATCCTTTCGTAAATATGGAAACCAAAACTGCACGCAGTATTGTAGGTGTGGCCTCACCAATACTTTATATAGCTGTAGTAAGACTTCCCTGCTTTTATACTCCATCCCTTTGCAATAAAGGACAAGATACCATTGGCCTTCCTGATCACTTGCTGTACCTGCACACTATCCTTTTCTGTTTCATGCACAAGTATCCCCAGGTCCCGCTGTACTGTGGCACTTTGCAATCTTTCTCCATTTAAATAATAACTTGCTCTTTGATTTTTTTCTGCCAAAGTGCATGACCTCACACTTTCCAACATTATACTCCATCTGCCAATTTTTTGCCCACTCACTTCGCCTGTCTATGTCTTTTTGCAGATTTTTTGTGTCCTCCTCACACATTGCTTTTCCTCCCATCTTTGTATCATCAGCAAACTTGGCTACGTTACACTCAGTCCCTTCTTCCAAGTCGTTACTATAGATTGTAAATAGTTGGGGTCCCAGCACTGATCCCTGCGGCACCCCACTAGTTACTGGTTCCCACTGGGTGTTCCCTCTCATACCGCCACTCTCTCAGGCAGTCCTCAATATTTCAAAATAAAGGACTTCAGCTCCCAATGGCCTTATGTCTACAGCAGAATATAGTTTATGAAAAAAATAGTCAGCATGAATTTCTAAAAGGAAAGTCATGTTTAACCAACTTTGTCGAGTTATTTAAAGAAGTAACAGAAAAAGTAAAAAGGGGCACTAATGCCATTGACATACAGGGACTTCGATGAGGTGCTACATACGAGACTTGTGACAAAAGTTCAGGGCTTGTGGAATCAGTGGCCAGACAGCAGAATGGATTGAAAAATGACCACAGAACAGAAAACAGAGGGGCAGGAATAAAAGAAGATTTCTCGGACTAGCTGAAAGTGGGAAGTGGCAGAATCATCGAATCATAGAAATTTACAGCACGGAAGGAGGCTAATTTGTCCCATCATGTCCGTGCCGGCTGACCAAGAGCTATCCAGCCTAATCCCACTTTCCAGTTCTCAGTCCGTAGCCCTGTAGGTTATCGCACTTTAAATGCGCATCCAAGTATTTTGTAAATGTGGTTTTTTACATTTTAAATGTTCATTTTTACATTTTAAAAGTTCCTGCCTCTATCACCCTTTCAGACAATGAGTTCCAGACAACCACCACCCTCTGGGTAAAGAAATTTCCCCTCATATCTCCTCTAAACATCCCCGAAATACTTTAAATCTATGCCCCTGGTTATTGACCCCTCTGCCAATGGAAACAGGTTCTTCCTGTGCACTTTATCCGGGCCCCTCATAATTGTATACACCTCAACCCCCTCAGCCTCCTCTGTTCCAAAGAAAACAGACCCAGCATCTCCAATCTTTTCTCTTGGCCAAAATTCTCCAGTCCAGGCAACATTCTTGTAAATCTTCTCTGCACACTTTCCAGTGCAATCACATCTATCCTGTAATGAGGTGACCAGAACTGCGCACAGTACTCCAGCTGCGACCTAACCAGTGTTTTATATAGTCCTTGCTCTTGTATTCCATGCCTCGACTAATAAAGGCAAATATTCCACATGCCTTCTTAACCACCCTATCTACCTGGCCTGCTACCTTGAGGGATCTGTGAACATGCACTCCACCGTCGCTTTGTTCCTCTACACTTCTCAGTGTTGTATCATTTAATGTGTATTCCCTTGCGTTGTTAACCCTCCCCAAATGCACCCCGCATGGATCCGTGCTGGGACCAGTGTTCCCTGTAATTTTTTTTTTAATGCCCAGCCCCTTTAACTGGATGCGCGGCCCAATCAAATTTTCGAGCATGCACGGTTGCTTCTGTGTAAAAGCCGGTGAGTGGCATACGCGGGACCTACAGACCGATGAGCAGCTGTGCAGCTTAACGGGAGCATTGGCTGAGACCACCATTATTCAACGCTAATATGTACAGAGTTTGCATATTTCTCACTGTATACTAGATATCCCCACTGATGGGAGCAAGCACATTTTATAAAGGAAGACTTGGATTTATATAGCGCCTTTCATGACAGCCGGTTGTCTCAAAGCTCTTTACAGCCAATGAAGAACTTTTGGAGCATAGTCACTTTTGTAATGTAGGAAATGCAGCAGCTAATTTGCGCACAGCAAACTCCCACAAACAGCAATGTGATAACGACCAGATAATCCGTTTTAGTGATGTTGATTGAAGGATAAGTATTGGCCCAGGACACCGGTTGACTCTGAACTGCCCTGTGAAATGGTGGCCCAGCACCACTAGCAATCACAAGGGAGATAAACGCTGGCCTTGCCAGCGACGCCCGCATCCCTTGAACGAGTACATTTTAAAAAGCAGTTAAATGCAGGGATTTTGTGAACATGGGGACAAATTCAGCGGCACAGATTACAAAATTGCACAGCCCATTTTTTAAAATTCTCTAGTCCCCATCCTGCCCTTATTGACCACCATAGATCAATCGTCTTATGGAAATCCTCAGAACATCTCAAACTGCTTCAAAACCATTGAATTCCTTTTAAAGAGCAGTCACTGTTCTAGCTTGTCTAGCTTCCCCTTAAATGCATCTACACTATTCGTCTCAACCACTCCCTGCGTTAGCGAGTTCCACATACTCAGCACTCTCTGGGTAAAGAAGTTTCTACTGAATTCCTTGTTGGATCTTATATTTATGACCCCTAAGATTTGGACTCCTTCATAACTGGAAGCATCGTCTTTACATCTAATCGCTATCAAACCCTTCATAATTTTGAGGGAGCAATGTTATATAGCAAGGTACTATATAACCAGAATTCTTTCCTCGCCTTTATTGTCAAGCAACTTTGGCCTGAAATGTCAGACCCTTAATGTTGCTGCAAGATGCAAGATGCTGCTGTCAGATTCCTCCATTTCTGGGTTTTCACTCCCGCGGGGGGATGGTGGTGGGGGAGAGGGCAGGGGGGGAGTGGGTTGGGGACACACCGCGTTGGTGTGTGTTTCCCATCTCCCTCCCCCACCCCGCCTCCCCGCCTCGCAATTGATCACAACCCACCCTGCTCCGCTCCTGCTGATATAGCAGGGTACACAGGAAATTCGGGCCCTTCACATCTGGATAGTGTGACCAGGACACTGGTGGAACACCTCGCTCTTCTTTAAGTAGCAACACCAGCCGCGGCTGGATTTTCGGTTGGAGGTTTTCTCGGGCGCTAATGATGGTGGCACGGCGAACTTTGCACCGGGACATGGTTTGCGTCTGCAGCCACAAATTTCAGCAGCTTGGCCCCGAGACTGGAGCGGAGCGCGAAGGGAGGTGTCCCACACCTCTCTTAGGGCGTTAGGCCTGGTGAGCAGATGAAAATTCTTTGCAAAACAGCCGACCCCAGAGCGCTTTAGAGAGGCCTCCCTGCAAAACAAAATTGAGGGGAAAAAACCCCCCACAAAAACCATTTCCAATACGTTGCGCACCCCACATAAAGATAAATCGCAACAATAAAACAAAAAAAAACAATCACACTTACCTCATGCAATCATTCCTTCACTCACCGCTGCCGGGACAGCTCTGACCGCCTGGTTTTTCAGGCGGGTTGGCTACGGGACGCTATTGGGGAAGCACAAAACAAATTTGGAGATGAGACGATACCTGGAGTGCTACACACCGGAGAGATGCTGCCTGTGGCACTGCTCAGCGATGCCACAAAACTGGCACCAAATTTCAGGCCGCCCCCAGGCAGTAATCCGGGTGCTAATAGAGGCACAAGCCCAGCGAAAACCCAACAAAAGATCTTTTACATCCAGACGGGTTGTCACTTTGATCCAAAGTACATCACCTCCAGCAATGGAACACTCCATCTCGGACTCAGAGGTTAGGGCATCAAGCCCCACTGCAGAGTCATGTCGAGTTCAACCCAACCATCTAGAAGGACAAGGGCAGCAGGCGCCTGGGAACACCATCACCTCCACGTTCCAAGATAAAATGGTAGATCAGCGATAGCAAACATTTAAACAAACAATTCATCATTCTCAATGAATATCGCCATTCCTTCATCATCGCTGGGCCAAAATCCTAGAACTCCCTCCCTAATAGCATAGTGGGAGTACCTTCACCACACGCACTGCAGCGGTTTAACATGGCAGCTCACCACCATCTTCTCAAGGGTAATTAGGAATGGGCAATAAATGCTGACCTTGCCAGCGACGCCCATATCCCAGGAAGGAACAAATAAAAATTCCAGCTCATTACAGAGGAACTACTGCATTGTCAGAGACATCTTCTTTTAAATAAGATGCTAAACTAAAGTTCCATCTGCTTCTTCAGATGGATTGAAGATTGTGTGTCATGAGTTGACCAGGAGAGGGATTTCTACTGGTATTCTGATCAATGTTCCATCCTCAACCAATTACACCAAGAATAGATCAACTAATCATATTGTCTTCAAAATTATGATGGGTTTTGATAGAGTGGATAGGGAGAAACTGTTTCCATTGGCAGGAGGGTTGGTAACTGGAGGACACAGATTTAAGATAATTGACAAAAAAGCCAGGAATGAGAGGAGGAGACATTTTTTTACTCAGCGAGTTGTTATGCTCTGGAATGCGCTGCCTGAAAGGGTGGTGGAAGCAGATTCAATAGTAACTTTCAAAAGAGGAATTGGATAAATATGTTAAAAAGGAAGAATTTGTAGGGCTATTGGGAAAGAGCAGGGGGGAGTGGGGCTAATCGGATAGCTCTTTGAGAGCGCTGGCAAAGGCACAATGGGCCAAACAGTATCCTTCTGTGCTGTATCATACTATGATTCTATAACGTTCTCACTCTTTGTGGAATTTTCTAAGCACAAAATGACTCCCACGTTTGTCTTGATATTAACTTGGACTGTCAGGTGTCTAATTCTTGATTGGACAGTCCATTTTTTCAAACAGGTAAACTGGGTGGCAAATAAGAACATAAAGAGTAAGAGCAGGAGTAGGCCATTTGGCCCCTAGAGTCTGCTCTGCCGTTCAATAAGATCATGGTTGATCAGATCCTGGCCTCAGCACCACTTTCCTGCCTGTTCTCCATAACCCTTGACTCCCTTATCGTTCAAAAATCTGTCTATCTCCACCTTAAATATATTCAATGACCCAGCCTCCATAGCTCTCTGGTAGAGAATTCCAAAGATTCACGACCCTCTGAGAGAAGAAATTCCTCCTCATCTCCGTGTTAAATGGGTGACCCCTTGTTCTTAAACTATGCCACCTAGTTCTAGATTCCCCTACGAGAGTAAACATCCTCTCTGCATCCACCCTGTCAAACCTCCTCAGAATCTTCCATGTTTCAATACGATCACTTCTCATTCTTCTAAACTCCAATGTCTATAAGCCCAACCTGCTCAACCTTTCCTCATAAGACAACATCTTCATCTCAGGAATCAACCTCGTCAACCTTCTCTGAACTGCCTCCAATGCAAATATATGCCTCCTTAAATAAGGAGAACAAAAGTGTACACAGTACTCTAGGTGTGGTCTCACCAACACCCTTTACAGTTGTACTGTCGTAAGACTTCCCTGCTCTTCGACACCATATATCTCCAAGGCCAAGATTCCATGTGCCTTCCAAATAACTTGCTGTACCTACTTGGCAACTTTTTGTGTTTCATGTATGAGGACCCCCAGAGCCCTCTGTACCGCAGCATTCTGCAGTCTCTTTCCGTTTAATTAATATTTTGCTTTTCTATTCTTCCTACCAAAGTGGATGACCTCACATTTTCCCACATTATACTCCACCTGCCAAATTTTTGCCCACTTACTTAGCCCATCTTTGTCCCTTTGCAGACTCTATGGGCCCGAAATTGGTGGCCTTTTACCGCCCACTGCCACCAGATGCCGGTGACAGCCGCCGAGTTTCTTCGGCGGTCTCCCCTCGGTGACGGATTCCTCTTGTTCTGTTGTCGGCCAGAGGGGAGCACCGCTGGGAACCGCCCGCTGCCGCCTGCTGACGGTCGAGTTGCGTAAGCGACCTCCCGCCCGCCAAGCTGCCATACTGGTGCGGGCGGGAGTCAGCGGGAGTCGGTGGCAGCAGGGGGGAAGGCCCGCTGAGTGGAGGCTGGTCTAACCCCGACGGTAAGTGAGAAGACCTGCAAAAAAGGGGTTAGTGAACATGTTTTAAGTTTTTATTTTTCAGCGTCTTACCTGTATGGGGTCCCCTGAAGGTGTTCCGTTTTTTTTTTTGTGAAGATTTTTATTTTTCACTGTTCCCCCTCCCTGGGCCCGACTAAATCATCGGCGGCATTTTTCCGGGGTTTGCATTTGCCGCCGAGATTGAGAGCTCCCGCCCGTTGCTGCCCAGATTGATGGCGTAAGCCATTATTTGTCTGCCGGGCGGTACCACCACCTCTTTTAGAGGGATCTTTCTGGTCTCTCTGCGGCCATCGGTAGGTCCTTTGGGTGGCACTTGGGCAGGCCTTGGCTTTGACTATGTTTGGGCCCTTTGTGTCCACCTGACAACTTGCTTTCCCATCTATCTTTGTACACCCGGTCCCTTCATCCAAGTCATTAATATCGATTTTAAACAGTTGGGTTCCCAGCACTGATCCCTGTGGTACCCCGCTAATTACAGCTTCTTAACCTGAAAGTGACCCTTTTATCCCGATGCTCTATTTTCTGTTCGTCAGCCAATCCTCTATCCATGCTAATACATTACCCCCAACCCCGTGAGTTCTTATCTTGTTCAGTAACCTTTTATGTCATCAGTCAGTCATAGGCAGTCCCTCGCAGTCGAGGATGACTTGCCTCCACACTAAAAATGAGCTCTCAGGTGACTGAAGAGTCCAATGCGGGACCTACAGTCCCTGTCACAGGTGGGGCAAACGGTGTGAAGGAACAGGTGGGTGGGGGGACCTGGGGTACCGCGCTGTCAGCGCTTGGCTTCAACTTGCTCTCGGCAAACAGAGCCATGGTGTTTGACGCCTTCCCGGATGCTTGTCCTCCACTTTGAGCAGTCTTGGACCAGGGATGCCCAGGAGTCGGTGAGGTTGTTACATTTTTTCAGGGAGGCTTTGAGGGTGTCCTTGAAGCGTTTCTGCTGCTCACCTGGGGCTCGCTTGCCATGTTGGAGCTCGGAGTAGAGCGCTTGTTTTGGGTCTCTTGTGTCAGGCATGTGGGTGATATGGCCTGTCCAGCAGAGCTGATCGAGTGTGGTCAATGCTTCGATGTTTGGGGATATTAGCCTGAGTGAGGACACTGCGCCTCTACTGCCAATGGATTTGCAGGATCTTGTGGAAGCAGCATTTCTCCAGTGCTTTGAGGTGCCTGCTCTACATAGTCCATGTCTCTGAGCCAGAAAGGAGGGTGGGTAACACCACTGCTCTGTACACCATGAGCTTGGTGCTGGGTTTGAGGTCCTGGTCTTCAAACACTCTCTTCCTCAGGCAGGAACTTCCTCAGGGAAGAACCTTTTATGTGGCATCTTATCGAATGCCTTTTGGAAATCCAAATACACTACATCTACTGGTTCGCCTTTATCCACCCTGCTCGTTGCATCCTCAAGGAACTCTAATAAATTAGTCAGACATGATTTCCCTTTCATAAAACCATGTTAACTCTGCTTGAATGTATTATGTCTGTTTTCCATGTTCTTGTCGTGCTTTTAGGTCGTGTATTTTTGTCTGATGTTTACAATAAAGCATCAAAAGCAGATCACGTTGGATTATTCCCACAACTGTGAAGCCCACCAGGGCCTCTATGTAAAGTTCAGGTTGAGGTCGAGCAGGTCGGGCTGCAAAGATTGAGGAATGGCCAGTCCCAACTGCAGAGAGAGAAATAGTCCAGAAAACCTATGAGATAGAGAGACAGACACAGAGTGAGAAAGAGAGGGGTAAGACACACACAGAAACAGAGAGGCATTTACAGAGAGAGCGACACACACAGTGAGGGAAACAGAGCCAATCATGCAGGGCAGCAAAGCCTATGACAGAGACACAGAGACAAACACACAGCGACAGAGAGAGAGCGAGAGAGGGTAAGACACACACAGCGACAAAGTAGCATATAAAGGTTGAACCTCCCTTATCCAGAACTCCCTTATACAGAACCACCCCTGGCCACCAGGTGGCGCATGCGCAGAATTCCGACATGAGCAAATTGAAGTCCTTCCTCGCTACCAACTCTGGCAATCGCTGGCCTGACCCCGCGATCCACTGCCCCCCCACCCTCCGCACCCATGATTTCTCTGCCACACTCCCAGCCCCAAGCCAGCCAGCCCCGATATCCTCTTCCTCAGTACCTGTAGCATCCAATTTAATGTGACCACCCCTCATCCAGAAAAATCCCTTATCCAGAACAGGCCGGGTCCCGAGGCTTCCGGATAAGGGAGATTCAACCTGTACTGAGACGCAGTGAGAGAAACAGAGCCAATCATGCAGGCCAGTAAAACTGATGAGAAAGAGAGAAAGAGACACACGCCCTCGCTTTCTCTCTGTCTCTGTGGGCCTTTGGTAGAAGGTGGCAGTTCCAAGAAGTCAATCTTTATATAAAGTTATTGCACTTCAAAGTAAGTCACAGCACTGTTACAGCACAGAAGGAGGTCACGTGGCTTCCGTCAGCTCTCAAAAAGATTCACCTGTTTCCCTTCACTTTCCCCTTGTCCTAGACCCCTGGGTAAGTATTTCTCAAATACTTACCCAGGGGTCCCGATATTTGCCAGGGGGCGGGGGTGGAGTGGGTGGGTGGAGGGGAGGTTAAAAATGGCCAAAGTGACTGGGGAGGCCAGTGACAAGGATGTCTTGATGCACATAAGCTAGGCTTTTATTCACTGGAATATAGAAGCTTAAGGGGTGATTTGATTGAGATTTTTTGGATTTTGAGAGGAATTGAAAGGGTGGCTGGAGAGAAACTTTTTCCACCAGTGGGGGAGTCGAAGATAACCTTAAAATCAGAGCCAGCCCTTTCCGCAGAGAAGTTAGGAAATTCTTCTTCACGAAAAGGGTGATAGAAGTGTGGAACATTCTCCCACAAAAAAGCAGTAAATGCGAGCTCATTTAATCATTTTAAATCTGGGATCGATAGATTTTTGCTGGCCAAGGGTATTAAGGGATATGGAGCCAAGGCAGGTGGATGGATATAATGTTTGTAAGCTTGTAATGTTTATAGCTCCACACTGTGGATGTGGACATTTTGTGTACTGCAACTGCAGAGTTAATAATTAAACAGAAGCAGCAGGTTCTGGAGACTCCCGAGAGCTGCCTACCATGTTAGAAAGCTGTGTGTGCTGTGCTCTGTGAATATATCACATTTGGTGGTGAGATGGGACTTTTCAGATGATTTAAAGCTGAAACTTTGTTGGTGAAGGATTCAGCCAGCGGACAGAGAGACTTTGGAAGCTTCTCTGTCTTTGGGAAAAGCTACAAAATCCGAGGTAAAAAATGAGCACAGTGTCTGCACTGCAGAGACAAAATGGCAGCATCCATAGACATAATGGGACACTTAGGCGAATATAAACACGACCAGGAAAGTTTTAAGGCATATGTGGATCGGCTAGAAATGTATTTCACTGCAAATAACAGAATCGAAGTTCCAGAGAATGCAGATCAGAACCAAGCTATCTTTTTATCTGCAGCCGAATTGTATGAAACCCTGGTAAATCTGCTTATGCCTGACAAGCCAAAGGACACAACGTTTAAAGAGATTTTAATGAAGCGAGAGCAGCACTATAACTCCAAACCATTAGAAATTGCTGAAAGCTATCATTACGGTACATGGGATCAAAAGATTGATGATAGCATCAGTGATTACATTGTAGCATTAAAAAAGCTATCTATTCACTGTAATTTCAGAAACTTTCAAAACCGAGCATTGTGGGACCGTTTTGTTTGTGGGGTGAAAAATGATGCGATCAGAAAGAAGTTATTGACAACGGATGACTTGACTTTTGAGATTGCTTGTCAGACAGCGAGGTCGATGGGCATAGTTGATCAATATTCCCGAGAATTTCATAATAATTACGATCATCAGTCAACCGAGGTGAATCGCCTGCAGATTCAAAGTAAAAGGCGGTGGGGGCCCAAAGTCTCAGAAACTGGAAATTCTAACAGAGCGTCGAAGTCGTGCTATAGGTGCCTGGGACAACACATTGCTCAAAGTTGCCATATCTGAAGGCAGAGGGTTTCTTCTGCAGAAAGACTGGGCATCTTGCGAAGGCATGCCGACTGAAGGGTAAATCAGCTTTCAAAGCTATGAGTCCAGCGTTCAAAGCTATGAGTAGAAATCACAAGAGACTACATAGCATGGAAGAACAACAACAGGACGAGGAGATGTTAGAGTTACACGTCATCAGGAGCACAAGGTTAACGGACAGCGATTCGGGAAATATCATAATTCACATAGATGTTGCAGGATTCAAGATATCAATGGAAATCGGCTGCAGATTCAAAGTAAAAGGCGGTGGGGGCACAAAGTCTCAGAATCTGACTGGAAATTCTAACAGAGACCTGCATCGTGAGTGTACTACCGGAGTTGCTATACCTCGACAAATTGCATGATTTCCCATTGGAGAAATCCAAGATAGAGCTGCGAGGCTACTCGGGAGAAAAAATTCCTGTGGTAGGTCATATCACCGTACCGGTGAAATATAAAGATCAATTTCAGAACTTGCCTCTAATAGTAGTGAAAGGAGACAGACCTTCCTTACTAGGAAGAAATTGGTTGAGATCACTGAAGCTGGACTGGAGTGAGATTTTCCATGTGAAAGTGAGATTTGCATCAACGGATGATGTTATCAAGAAGTATCCGAAGGTGTTCTGCGAAATGGGCAGTCTGATCCAAGGCTTCAAGGCGAGTGTCAGGGTACAGAAGGACGCTAGATCGGTTTACTGGAAGCCATGTTCCATATCATTTGCACTTAAGGAGAAAGTTGAGCAGGAACTCAAAAGACTAGAGACTAAGAACATTATTTCTAAGATAGATCGATTGGGCTACACCCGTTGTTGTTGTACAAGAGCGGGAGGTCGAGAGGCGGAGCGGCAGTGTCCCAGGCCTACAAAAGACCAGCGTGAGTCGGAGAGGCCCAGCGGGAGGTCGAGAGGCGGAGAGGCAATGTTCCAGGCCTACAAAAGGCCAGTGTGAGTCGGTGAGGCCCAGCGGGAGATCGAGAGGCGGAGCGGCAGTGTCCCAGGCCTACAAAAGGCCAGTATGAGTCGGTGAGGCCCAGCGGGAGGTGCGAGGAGAGGCGGAGCGGCAGTGTCCCAGGCCTACAAAAGGCCAGTGTCAGTCGGTGAGGCCCAGCGGGAGGTCGAGAGGCAGAGCGGCAGCGTCCCAGGCCTACAAAAGGCCAGTATGAGTCGGAGAGGCCCAGCGGGAGGTCGAGAGGTGGAGCGGCAGTGTCCCAGGCCTACAAAAGGCCAGTGTCAGTCGGTGAGGCCCAGCGGGAGGTCGAGAGGCAGAGCGGCAGTGTCCCAGGCCTACAAAAGGCCAGCGTGAGTCGGTGAGGCCCAGCGGGAGGTCGAGAGGCAGAGCGGCAGTGTCCCAGGCCTACAAAAGGCCAGTGTGAGTCGGTGAGGCCCAGCGGGAGGTCGAGAGGCGGAGCGGCAGTGTCCCAGGCCTACAAAAGGCCAGTGTCAGTCGGTGAGGCCCAGCGGGAGGTGCGAGGAGAGGCCGAGCGGCAGTGTCCCAGGCCTACAAAAGGCCAGTGTGAGTCGGTGAGGCCCAGCGGGAGGTCGAGAGGCAGAGCGGCAGTGTCCCAGGCCTACAAAAGGCCAGTGTGAGTCGGTGAGGCCCAGCGGGAGGTGCGAGGAGAGGCCGAGCTTGTGCAGCTGCAGCGGGGAGAAAAAGCAAAAAAGAAGGAGAAAGCAATCAAAAGGTGATGTCACAGCCAAAGGGGTAAGTGATTGGCTGGTGATTGGTCAGTAGCTTTTCTTTTTCTCTTTATATCAGTAAATAACCTGTTAACATTGTTGTCGCCAAATTAAGTGTATCTAAGGGGTAAGTCATGGCAGGAGAGCTCAGACACGTGATATGCTTCTCCTGTACTATGTGGGAACTCAGGGACACTTCCGGTGTCCCTGACGACGACATCAGCGGGAAGTGTATCCGCCTCCAGCTCCTGACGGACCGCGTTCCAGAATTGGAGCTGAAGGTGGATTCACTCTGGAGCATCCACGATGCTGAGAATGATGTGATTAGCACGTGTAGCGAGTTGGTCTTACCGCAGGTAAAGGGTCCACAGCCAGATAGGGAATGGAAAACCACAAGGAAGAGCAGTGCAAGGAAGGCAGAGCAGGGGTCCCCTGCAGTTATCCCCCTGCAAAACAGATACACCACTTTGAGTACTGTTGAGGGGGATGACTCATCAGGGAAAGGCAGCAGCAGCCAAGTTCATGGCACAGTAGCTGGCTCTGCTGCACAGGAGGGCAGGAAAAAGAGTGGGAGAGCGATAGTGATAGTGGATTCAATTGTAAGGGGAATAGATAGGCGTTTCTGCGGCCGCAACCGAGATTCCAGGATGGTATCTTACCTCCCTGGTGCAAGGGTCAAGGATGTCTCGGAGCGGGTGCAGGACATTCTAAAAAGGGAGGGTGAACAGCCAGTTGTTGTGGTGCACTTGGTACCAACGATATCGGTAAAAAATGGGATGAGGTCCTACGAGACGAATTTAGGAGCTAGGAGCTAAATTAAAAAGTAGGACCTCAAAAGTAGTAATCTCAGGATTGCTACCAGTGCCACGTGCTATTCAGAGTAGGAATCACAGGATAGCGCAGATGAATACGTGGCTTGAGCAGTGGTGCAGCAGGGAGGGATTCAAATTCCTGGGGCATTGGAAGCGGTTCTGGGGTAGGTGGGACCAGTACACACCGGACGGTCTGCACCTAGGCAGGTTCGGAACCAATGTCCGAGGAGGAGTGTTTGCTCGTGCTGTTGGGGAGGAGTTAAACTAATATGGCAGGGGAATGGGAACCAATGCAGGGAGACCGAGGGAAATAAAATGGAGACAGAAGCAAAAGACAGAAAGGAGATGAGTAAAAGTGGAGGGCAGAGAAACCCAAGGCAAAAAACAAAAAGGGCCACTTACAGCAAAATTCTAAAGGGCCTAAGTGTGTTAAAAAGGCAAGCCTGAAGGCTCTGTGCCTCAATGCGAGGAGTATTCGGAATAAGGTGGACGAATTAACTGTGCAGATAGCAGTTAACGGATACGATGTGGTTGGCATCACGGAGACATGGCTCCAGGGTGACCTCGGCTGGGAACTCAACATCCAAGGGTACTCAACATTTGGGAACGATCGACAAAGGAAAACGAGGCGGGGTGGCGTTGCTGGTTAAAGAGAAAATTAATGCAATTGTAAGGAAAGACATTAGCCTGGATGATGTGGAATCGGTATGGGTGGAGCGACGGAATACCAAAGGGCAGAACACACTAGTGGGAGTTGTGTACAGACCTCCAAACAGTAGTTGTGATGTTGGGGAGGGCATCAAACAGGAAATTAGGGGTTCATGCAATAAAGGTGCAGCTGTTATCATGGGTGACTTTAATATGCATAGATTGGGCTAATCAAACTGGAAGCAATACGGTGGAGGAGGATTTCCTGGAGTGCATAAGGGATGGTTTTCTCGACCAATATGTCAAGGAACCAACTCGGGGGGAGACCATCTTAGACAGGGTGTTGTGTAATGAGAGAGGATTAATTAGCAATCTCGTTGTGCGAGGCCCCTTGGGGAAGAATGACCATAATATGGTGGAATTCTACATTAGGATGGAGAATGAAACAGTTAATTCAGAGACTATGGTCCAGAACTTAAAGAAGGGTAACTTTGAAGGTATGAGGCGTGAATTGGCTAGGATAGATTGGCGAATGAAACTTAAGGGGTTGACAGTGGATGGGCAACGGCAGACATTTCGAGACCACATGGATGAACTACAACAATTGTACATCCCTGTCAAGGGAAATCAGGGATAGTATTAAAGCCAAGGAAGTGGCATACAAATTGGCCAGAAATAGCAGTGAACCCGGGGACTGGGAGAAATTTAGAACTCAGCAGAGGAGGACAAAGGATTTGATTAGGGCAGGGAAAAAAGAGTACGAGAGGAAGCATGCAGGGAAAATTGAAATGAACTGCAAAAGCTTCAATAGATAAGCAAAGAGAAAAAGATTAGTAAAGACAAACTTAGGTCGCTTGCAGTCAGAATCAGGGGAAGTCATAACGGGGAACAAAGAAATGGCAGACCAATTGAACAACTACTTTGGTTCGGTATTCACTAAGGAGGACACAAACAACCTTCCGGATATAAAAGGGGTCAGAGGGTCTAGTAAGAAGGAGGAACTGAGGGAAATCCTTATTAGTCGGGAAATTGTGTTGGGGAAATTGATGGGATTGAAGGTCGATAAATCCCCAGGGCCTGATGGTCTGCATCCCAGAGTACTTAAGGAGGTGGCCTTGGAAATAGCGGATGCATTGACAGTCATTTTCCAACATTCCATAGATTCTGGATCAGTTCCTATGGAGTGGAGGGTAGCCAATGTAACCCCACTTTTTAAAAAAGGAGGGAGAGAGAAAACAGGGAATTATAGACCAGTCAGCCTGACATCGGTAGTGGGTAAAATGATGGAATCAATTATTAAGGATCTCATAGCAGCGCATTTGGAAAGAGGTGACATGATAGGTCCAAGTCAGCATGGATTTGTGAAAGGGAAATCATGCTTGACAAATCTTCTGGAATTTTTGAGGATGTTTCCAGTAGGGTGGACAAGGGAGAACCAGTTGATGTGGTGTATTTGTACTTTCAGAAGGCTTTTGACAAGGTCCCACACAAGAGATTAATGTGCAAAGTTAAAGCACATGGGATTGGGGGTAGTGTGATGATGGTGATTGAGAACTGGTTGGCAGACAGGAAGTAAAGAGTAGGAGTAAATGGGTACTTTTCAGAATGGCAGGCAGTGACTAGTGGGCTGTGCTGGGGCCCCAGCTGTTTACATTGTACATTAATGATTTAGACGAGGGGATTAAATGTAGTATCTCCAAATTTGCGGATGACACTAAGTTGGGTGGCAGTGTGAGCTGCGAGGATTATGCTATGAGGCTGCAGAGTGACTTGGATAGGTTAGGTGAGTGGGCAAATGCGTGGCAGATTAAGTATAATGTGGATAAATGTGAGGTTATCCACGTTGGTGGTAAAAACAGAGAGACAGACTATTATCTGAATGGTGACAGATTAGGAAAAGGGGAGGTGCAACGAGACCTGGGTGTCATGGTACATCAGTCATTGAAGGTTGGCATGCAGGTACAGCAGGCGGGTAAGAAAGCAAATGGAATGTTGGCCTTCATAGCGAGGGGATTTGAGTACAGAGGCAGGGAGGTGTTACTACAGTTGTACAGGGCCTTGGTGAGGCCACACCTGGAGTATTGTGTACAGTTTTGGTCTCCTAACTTGAGGAAGGACATTCTTGCTATTGAGGGAGTGCAGCGAAGGTTCACTAGACTGATTCCCGGGATGGCGGGACTGACATATCAAGAAAGACTGGATGAACTGGGCTTGTATTCACTGGAGTTCAGATGAATGAGAGGGGATCTCATAGAAATGTTTAAAATTCTGACGGGTTTAGACAGGGTAGATGCAGGAAGAATGTTCCCAATGTTGGGAAAGTCCAGAACTAGGGGTCACAGTCTAAGGATGAGGGGTAAGCCATTTAGGACCGAGATGAGGAGAAACGTCTTCATCCAGAGAGTGGTGAACCTGTGGAATTCCCTACCACAGAAAGTTGTTGAGGCCAATTTACTAAATATATTCAAGAAGGAGTTAGATGTCGTCCTTACTACTAGGGGGATCAAGGGACATGGTGAGAAAGCAGGAATGGGGTACTGAAGTTGCATGTTCAGCCATGAACTCATTGAATGGCGAAGCAGGCTCAAGGGGCCAAATGGCCTACTTCTGCTCCTATTTCTTATGTTCTTATGTTTATGTGCTTGTTTAGTTTTTCCATTGTATTAAAAATATTCCTTGATGTATTTAAGAGTGGTAATGGACTGCGGTTTTGTTAATACTGTGGAAATTGGGTTTATCACAAAAAAATCAGCATTTTTATTCAGTGTCTAGTCCACCCTGCATGAGTTTAAATAAAGTGAAAATGACTTTAAACATTTATTATTTTAAGAGTCAGTCGTAGTTCAATAGGTAGCACTTTTGCCTCTGAGTCAGAAGATAGTTCAAATCCCACTCCAGACGCCTGAGCGCAAAAATCTAGGCTGACACTCGAGTGCAGTGCTGAGGGAGTGCTGCACTGTCAGAGGTGCTGTCTTTCAGATGAGACATCAAACCAAGGCCCCGTCTGCTCTCTTAGGTGCATGCAAAAGATCCCATGGCTTTATTTCGAAGAGGAACAGTGAAGTTATCCTGGTTGTTCTGACCAATATTTCTTTCGCAATCACCATCACAAAACAGATTATTTGGCCATTGTCAAATTGCTGTTTGTGGAAGCTTGCTGTGCACAAATTGGCTGCTACGTTTCCTGCAGTACAACACTTCAAAAAGTACTTCATTGGTTGTCAAGCACCATGGGATGCCCTGCGGTTGTGAAAGGTGCTATTAAAACCTTTTATACTGTGCCGATTGGTGTCTTTGCGCCTAACAAATCTCTGCTTAACTTGAAGAGCCCCCTCAAAGGCCTGCCAACAGGTGCAATTGATGGAAACTCACAATGGTGCTTAATTCAATATGGGGGCCAGTTTTGTGGGCGTGGCTTGCTTCCAGCGCGATGTTTTGTAAACCAACGCAAAAAATCGCGGAAACTCGATTTGTGCTGGCCGTAATTTGTGTTTGAAATTCCTTGATACTTTTAGGGTGTTTTGGCCGATCTGGGACGTACTGGCCCAAATTCGAACCCAACCTCTGCTCCACGAGCATTTTGTTATCTTTCCTCATTCCAATTTTGAAATAAGTTTACCTTTATATCGAAATAATTCACGATACTTAAGTTTTTCTCGAACTGTCAATACATCGTCGACCTGGTATCTCATACTTCTGGAGCCCACCTTCCATTTTGAAGGGGATATCCATATTTTTGTTTGCCTCTCCCAGAAGATTACATGGTTGGTGGTGAGTGGGGTTAAACAAGGCAATAGGGGCCATGATGCTCAGTTGGCAATGATGGCATGGACCAGCTGGTCGTCTCCTGTCCACCATTTTCAGATACTGGTATGTATATGGGTTGTACTCTCTCTAATTGAAAACCTGCGCATTATTTAGCACTTTGTAGTTATTGTTGTGCTGTAGGAAACATGGCACGGTCCCACAAATAGATAATCTGTTTGGGATGTTTGTTGAGGGATAAATATTGGCCAGGACACCTTCTCTGCGTGTTCTTCAAATATCACCATGGGATCTTTTACGTCCACCCGAGAGGGCAGACGGGACCTCGGTTTAACAAAGGTGGCACCTCTGATGATGCAACACCAAATGGGTATTGCACTGGAGCATCAACCTAGATTAAGTGCTAGACTCTCAGCAGCGGGAAATTGAAACCACAAACATTTGACTCAGAGGCAAAACTGCTACCCATTGATCCACGGCTGATGCTTCACACATGACTGCACAGTGTTCAGTGCCATTTGCAACACCTCAGATAACGAAATAGCCCGTGCCCGCAAGCAGCAAGACCCTGGACGACATTCAGGCTTGGGCTGATAAGTGGCAAGTAACATTCGCATTACACAAGTACCAGGCAATGATGATCTCCAACAAGCGAGAGTCTAACCATCGCCCCTTGACATTCAACAGCATTGCCATCACCGAATCCCTCACCATCAACATCTTCGAGGTCACCATTGACCAGAAGCTTAACTGGACCAGCCACATAAATACTGAGGCAACAAGAGCAGGTCAGAGGCTGGGTATTCTGTGGCAAGTGTCTCACCTCCTGACTCCCCAAAGCCTTTCCACCATCTAAAAGGCGCAAGTCAGGAGTGTGATGGCATATTCTCCACTTGCCTGGATGAGTGCAGCTCCAACAACACTCAAGAAGCTCGACATCATCCATCACAAAGCAACCTGCTTCATTGGCACCCTATCCACCACCTTAAACATTCACTCCCTCCATCACGGACATAACGTGGCTGCAGTGTGTACCATCTACAAGATGCACTGCGGAAACTCGGCAAGGCTTCTTCGGCAGCACCTCCCAAACCCGCGACCTCCACCATCTAGAAGGACAAAGGTAGCAGGCACATGGGAACACCATCACCTGCAAGTTTGCCTTGCAAGTCACACTCCATCCTGACTTGGAATTATAACGCTGTTCCTTCATCGCCGCTGAGTCAAAATCCTGGAATTCCCTTCCTTCACCATCCAGGTTGCAGCGATTCAAGAAGGCGGCTCACCATCATCTTCTCAAGGGCAATTAGGGATGGGCAATAAATACTGAGCCTTGCTAGTGACACCCACATCCGTGAATGAATAAAAGAACACTGTGGCCTGATGACCCTGATGTGTGGCTCTCCTTGTCATCGAATTGCAGCAGCCAAACTGTTCCAGGGTTGAGAAGCGGTTGATTTGCGCATTAAGAAATATAGCAGGCCATCCTTCTCAGCAAAGTGCGAGCTATTGTTCAGAAGGAGGTCGCCGCTGGGTGAAAAGGCAACAGATTATTTTTCATTATCATTGTATTGGCATTGAAAAAAAATACAGCAACATCATAATGAAATGTCAGGATGAATTACTAAACAAGGAGGCTTCTGCAAAGCTCTATATGGTAATTCATAGACAATGATGTATGTTCTCTTGATGCAGGGCGGACAGTGTCATTCTTAATAATGACATACAACATCCCATCTGTGTTACACATTATATCTCTAGCCCGAGAACATTCTTGTTATCCTACCTCCGGCCTGTCTTGTTCTGTGCTGTACCTTTCGCTCGGGGCTCCTGTTAATTTAAATGTGTGTCTGGATTTTACCCGCCTCCCTGCCCCCTCCACTCCCTCCCCCATCCCACACATTATTCTGTGGTTTGGAGCAGGTAGTTTAGACCTGAGGATATCAATCTCAAGGTAAGGAGTGCAGTCGGAGAATAGAGCAAGCATCGAAAGAGGAAATGACACTGAAAATAAGCTCCGCAGCTCTGCTGATACCACCACAACAGCTTACATTTATATAGCGTCCTTAAAATGTCCCAAGGGGCTTTGCAGGATCAATTTCTCAAACAGAATTTGTCACCGAGCCATGAAAGGAGATATTGGAACAGGTGACCAAAGCTTGGTCAAAGAGGTAGGTATTTAAGGAACGTACTAAGGGTGGATGGAGAGGTCTCGGGAGTGAATTCCAGAGCTTGGGGCCTAAGGCACGGCAACCAATGGTGGGAGCAAAGGAAATCGGGGATGCGACAGAAGTTGGAATTGAAGGGACATAGAGATCTCGGAGAGTTGTAGGGCTGGAGGAGGTTACAGAGATAGGGAGGGGCGAGGCCTCGGAGGGATTTGAATGCAAGGATGAGAATTTTAAATTTGAGACACGGAGGAAGAATGATCCACACAGAGCAAGCTTTCCAGGTGCAGGCTTGTGAGTGTGGATCTTGACCGCCATTTGGCATAAAAGGAAAGATTTGCATTTATATAGCGCTTTTAACGACCTCAGAAAGTCCCAAAGCACGTTGGGCTAGATTTTCCACTTTTTTTTGCATGCTTAACGCCCACTTAATGTCCATTTTATAGATGAAATGACGTATAACGCCCATATAGCATCCATTTAGCCACAAAATGGAAATTGACGGGCATTTTTCGGAAACTTATCGCTGAGCGTTACTTTCCTCATGTGCGTAACGCCGGGAAAAAGTAACACCGCCCGCCCACTTTTTTTGAGTGGAATCAGATTCGAAGAGTTCAACGCCTTCCCAGATGCACTTTCTCCACCTAGGGCAGTCTTCGGCCAGAGACTCCCAGGTGTCAGTGGGGATGTCGCACTTTTTCAGGGAGGTTTTGAGGGTGTCCTTGTAACGTTTCCACTGCCCACCTTTGGCTCATTTGCCATGAAGGAGCTCCACATAGAGCAATTACTTAGGGAGTCTTGTGTCTGGCATGCGAACTAAGTGGCCTGCCCAGCGAAGCTCATCGAGTGTGGTTAGTGCTTCAATGCTGGGGATGTTAGCCTGGGCGAGGACACTGATGTTGGTGTGTCTGTCCTCCCAAGGGATTTGCAGGATCTTGCGGAGACATCGTTGGTGATATATGTCCAGTGACTTGATGTGTCTTCTGTACATCGTCCATGCCTCTGATCCCTACAGGAGGGTGGGTATTATTACAGCCCTGTTGACCATGAGCTTGGTGGTAGGTTTGATGGCCTGGTCTTCAAACACTCTTTTCCTCAGGTGGCCTAAGGCTGAACTGGCGCACTGGAGGCGGTGTTGAATCTCCGCCTCAATGTCTGCCTTTGTTGACAAGAGGCTCCTGAGATATGGGAAGTGGTCCACGTTGTCGAGGGCCGTGCTGTGAATCTTGATGACTGGCGGGCAGTGCTGTGCGGCGAGGACAGGCTGGTGGAGGACCTTTGTCTTATGGTTGTTAAGCGTAAGGCCCATGCTTTCATCTGCCTCGGTGATACATCGACTATATCCTGATGTTCAGCCTTAGAATATGCGCAGACGCAGGCGTCGTCCACGTACTGCAGTTCAACGACAGAGGTTTGGGTGATCTTGGACCTGGCTTGGAGGTGGCGTAGGTTAAACAGCTTCCCACTGGTTCTGTAGTTTAGTTCCACTCCAGCGCGGAGCTTGTCGACAGTGAGGCGGAGCCTTGCAGCGAGGAAGATTGAGAAGAGGGTTGGAACGATGATGTAGCCGTGTTTGACACTGGTCCGGATGTGAAATGGGTCTGTAATGGATCTGCTGGCAAGGATCACGACACCCGGTGAACCAGGTCAGCCTCCACAGCATTATGTGCCCAATGTAAGACGTGCCAAACTGATGAGGAGAACCAGACGTTACACCCGCCGCAAGTTAGGGACAAGCAGTCTTACCTTGACTTGTCCAACACCACCTGCCTTCAGATACTGCACTTCCACAAAGGTGTTATCACTGAGATATGCCAGCTCATAAGGGAAGATCTGCAGCCTGCCCGCACCATCAGTACTGCACTGTCCGTCGAGGTCAATGTCATTGCGGCACTGCCATTCTATGCGTCGATTTCTTTTCAGGCCTCAGCTGGCGACATTTGTAGTCTGTCTCAGCATGTCACACATTGCTGCCTTAGACAGGTTACTGAAGCCCTGTTCGTATGCAGGAGGGATTTGATCAGCTGCTCTATGACCAGGGAGGCAGAGGCTGAGAGGGCTCGAGGATTCTCCAGAATTGCAAACTTCCCCAAGGTGCAGAGAGCAATAGACTGTACGCACATCGCGAGACGGGCACCTTTTAAGGATGCAGAGGTTTTCAGGAACGGTAAGGGATTCCACTCCCTGAATGTCCAACTCATTGTTGACCACCAGCAAATTATAATGGCAGTCAATGCTAAATTTCCAGGCAGCATCCATGATGCTCACATCGTGCATGAGAGAACTGTATCTGACTTGCTTAACAATCAGTCACAAGGTCAATGCTGGATGCTTGGTGACAAACGATATGGCCTCGCCACCTGGCTGATGACCCCACTGCGTGACACCCACACCAAAGCCGAGAGGCGATACAACGAAAGCCATAGAGCCACTCGCAATATCATGGAGAAAACCATTGAGTGCTGAAGCAGTGCTTTAGATGCCTGGAACACTCAAGAGGCGAACTCCAATACCACCCTGAGCAGATAGCTCAATTCTTGGTGGTGTGCTCCATGCTGCACAACTTGGCTATCAGGAGGGGACAAGAATTGCCTGATGAGTCTGACAGTCCATCTCACCAAAGAGAGGAAGAGGAAGACGAGGAGGCGAATGCTGACATCGGCCCAGACAATCAGGCTGACACTAAAGCCATGCCCCCACCCCGCTGTAGATCACATGAAAGGGCCTGTGGTGGCATGATAGCTGCAAGAGCCTTACATCAGGAGCTCATCAATGAGCGCTTTGCTGGTATTTATAAGACTGACACACTGCTGGGTGTGCAGGTCATACATCAATGGTTGGCATCACCTTGGTGACAGTTAAAGTTTAAGTTGATTGAAGTTCAGTGTAATTATACCCTTTAATGTTAAGGAATCACCAGCGTGTAATGGTGCAGCTATCTGAGCCAATGCGCAACAAGGTTTTGTTAAATAAAAAACATTTAAACTGAACATTTGTCTGAAATCATCAGTATTTCAATAAAAGCCAACCCTTCCTTCCCCCCCCCCCGCCCCCGCCCCACTTCTCCTCCCCACCTCTACCCCTTCCCCTGTTCCCCTTCCTCTCCTGACTCCAAGCCGCCTGGCCGAGGAGCTCCTCAGGCAATGCTTCATTGGGCGGGGTGGGGGGCGGGGGGGGGGGGGGGGGGCGGGGAAGACGGCCGAACCGCTGCTCGATACGGGAGAGGACAGTCCCGAGGTGGGAACGTGCTCCGAGCTCGTAGCAAGATGTTGCTCCTGGCTCTCATGTGTCATTGGCAATGGGGGTGCGGCACCTTGGGGTGCAGTGCCGCGCTCCGGGACCACTGGGGGCTCTCTGCTACCAGCTCAAGAGCCTCCACCATCCCTTCCATGTTATAACCTTTTTGTTGGACAAAATCTCGGTGTCAACTATGTTCTTGTTGCTTAGTAGGCTTTTTGCTGCTGGTGAATCTCCCTCGTGCCTCCCCCAACAGCCAAACAAGCACGCACCACAACCACACCCTCTTTCAGTCCCTCTCTCTCTGTCTCCTCCTCTGCGCATGCCATGATGACCTTGTCCTCCTGAATCGCGGGAATCGAGCTGTGCCATGCCGTTGCTGAGGACGGCGACACTTTACGGCAGAAGGTCAGAGAGATTTAACATTACCGCCCATTTCATATTGCTCGCGGTAACGACCAATTTCAAAAATGGAGACTAGGTGCTTTGAGAATGGGCGAGAAGCCGGTGATCTGAAAACCCATTTTTACCGCCCATGGCGGAAATAATGCCCGTTTTTGGGCGATATGCACAACAGTGTAAAATCCAGCCCATTAAATTCAATGCAATACTTTTGGAGTGTAATCACTGTTGTAATGTCGAAATTGCTTCAGCCAATTTGCACACAGCAAGCTCCCACAAACAGCAATGTGATAATGACCAGATAATCTGTTTTAGTGATGTTGATTGAGGGATAAATATTGGCCAGGACACCGGGGATAACTGCCCTGCTATTCATCAAAATAGTGCCGTGGGATTTTTCACGAGTGGGCAGTCCTCTCATCCGAAAATTGCCCCTCTGGTAATACAGCACTCCCTCGGTACTGCTCTAGGGGTGTCAGCCTAGATTTCTGTGTTTAGGTCTCTGGAGTGGGACTTGAACCCACAAGCTTCTGACTCAGACACAAGCGCGCTGCCCACTGAGTCATGGCTGACACACAGCTGGTGAGGTATCTGAAAAAATATAGGCTCTATCTCTGATCCCCAGTCTCTGCTGGGTCTGTCACTATCATGCGGGGCAGCAGTCGGACTGCTCAATTCGGTGCAGGGTCCTAGGTTACACAAGGGAGGGGAAGCTCAGCCTTGGCGCCTCTTCTTTGCCCTGTTTGCGCACCGGCTGAGCAAAGGTTGAAGCTCATCTCACAGAGAGTAGTCTGCCTCCATCTCAATTCACCATGCTCCTCTCCTCTGAGTTCACTAGTCTCCTAGCCTCCCATAATCTCTCCCTCCATGTAAACTCCATAACCCACATTCACGGCCAACACCTCGACCTTGCTATCTCTCGTGGTCTCACTGTTTCCATCGTGTCAATTGCAGATAAGGCCCTCTCTGACCACTTCCTCTAATTCTGCCCTCTTGAGCATCCCTGATTGTAATCACTCAACCATCGGTGGCCGTGCCATCTGTTGCCTTGGCTCCAAGCTCTGGAACTCCCTACCTAAACCCCTCCACCTTTCTAGCTCTCTTCACTCCTTCCAGATGCTCCTTACATCATACCTCTTTGACCAAGCTTTTGGTGACCTACACTAATTTCTACTTATGCTGCTCGGTGTCAAATTTTTGCACATGATACTCCTGTGAAGCGCCTTGGGATGTTTCACTACGTTAAAAGGCGCTATATAAATTCAAGTTGTTGTTGCTGTTGCCAACACTTTTGACAACTGCTTTAATTTGGGCTCACAATCCAGAGGCCTGGACTACTAATCCTGAAGATCGTGAGTTCAAATCCCACTGTAGTCGTTTGGGAATTTGAATCCATTGGAAAAAAAAATCTGGAAATATAAAGCTGGTATCAGTAAATGTGATCATGAATCTGTCGGATTTTCGTTAAAAACCCGATTGCTTCACTATGTTCCTTTGGGGAAGGAAACCTGCCATCCTTACCTGGACTGGCCTACAGATGACTGCAGTCCCACAGCAAAATGGTTGACTTTCAACTGCTTCTGAAGTGGCCCAGCCAAGTCATTGGGTTGTATCAAATCGTTAAACAAGGATTCAAGAAGGCCAACCACCACTTTCTCAGGACCACTGCTGCCCTTGCCAGCGACCCCCACATCAGAACATAAGAATTAGAAGCAGCAGTAGGTTATTTGGCCCCTCGAGCCTGCTCCACCATTTAATAAGATGATGGCTGATCTTCTACCTCAATTCCACTTTCCTGCACTATCCCCATATCCCTTGATTCCCTTAATATCCAAAATTCTATCAATCTCATCCTTGAATATACTCAAAGACTGAGGCTCAACAGCCCTCTGGGGTGGAGAATTCTAAAGATTCACCACCCTCCCTCCACCACCCTCTGAGTGAAGAGGTTTCTCCTCATCTCAGTCCGAAATGGCCGACCCCTTATTCTGAGACTGTGACCCCTGGTTCTAGACTCCTCAGCCAAGGGAACATCTTCCCTGCATCTACCCTATCAAGCCCTGTAAGAATTTTGTATGTTTCAATGAGATCACCTCTCATTCTCCTAAACTCAAGAGAATATAGGCCTAGTCTACTCAATATCTCCTCATCGGACAAACCCGCCATCCCAGGAATCAGTCTGGTGAACCTTCGTTGCATTCCCTCTATGGCAAGTATATCCTTCCTGAGTAAGGAATCCAAAACTGTACACAATACTCCAGGTGCGGTCTCACCAGGGCCCTATATAATTGCAGTAAGACGTCTTTACTCTTATACTCAAATCCTATTGTAATAAAGGCCAACTTACCATTTGCATTCCATTCATATCCTGAGAATGAATTATTAAAAATTTACTTCTTTTCATTCCTCGCCCCCCTGCAAACGAGGTAACTGACGCCAATAGTAGCAATAGCATTACTGCCACCCTAGCTAAGCACTCTCTCAGCCCCAACCAGGGATTAGCTCGGGGGCCTCCATGATCCACACTACAACAACAGCTTGCATTTATATAGTGCCTTTAACAAAGTAAAAGAGAGATTTACTAGAATGGTACCAAGGATGAAAGACTTCAGTTACATGGAGAGACTGGAGAAACTGGATCTGTTCTCCTTAGAACAGAGAAGGTTAAAGGGAGGATTGATAGATGAGTTGAGTCAGCTCTTCACAGGGCTCTCGCTCTGGGGAAGGTGTGCTTAACTCCAGCTGCTTTTTGCTTAGGAGCCAACCGAGAGGCAAATAGAAGAAACCAACGCAACATCGAGGAGGAAAACCAAACCGACCAACAACGTAGAACCCACCCCAGAGGGACCCCGAGCTGAAATAAGTGTCCCCCAGAACCCGGGAGTTGATAGGATTGTGAGTAGAGCCGAAACCCCCTCACAGACTCAATTTAGGATAGGAATTGGTAAGAAGGATGGAAGTGGGAGGTGGGGTTGTGTGTGAGTCGAATGTTTCAACCTCTTATCTTCCCCATCCCTGTTGTGAGAATTTTTCGTGTTGTTGAATGTTTTGTGCCATTACTGCTATTTATGACCTCTTCCTATGCCCTCTATCTTTGTGTTTATTATTCTAAATAAACAACATTAGCCATTTTGTACTCTTACCCACTGTGTCTGGTGCCTCATTACTCACCCATCCTCATATATCGCACGTACAGAACCTCAGGGGAGTGTGGATTCAAACCCACACCCCAAGCTCCCCTTACAGAATGGCGACCATGAAGGGACTTGCGTTGAGTGAGGGTGAAGTGACAGTCAGTCTTGGTGGAGAGGAGTATAAAATGGAGGGTAGGATTGCTAGGTATGTAACAGCAAGAATAAACTGCTCAAGGAAGTGGGTGCAGGCGCTGCTGAGGGCTGAATGGCCTGAGAATGCAGCAGCTAGGTGGACCCAGAGTAAAGATCATAAAAGATCAGTGGAAAAGGCAGTGTGGCTGATGTGCTTTCGGAAGCAAATACAGGTTTTGGACAGGCAGGTAGACGTCCTGCACACAGAGTTAGCTGAGCAGAGGGAGGAGCGAGTAAAGACCAGCAAAGAAAGGGAAAAGCTGGATCAGGATTTAAAGTGGAAGAGGCAGGAACGAGAGAGAGATGGAGAAAGCTATCACAACCAAAGGGAGTACCTTCAGTTCCAGGTAGCTGAGGGAAAAGGTTACATCAGGGGACTGCGGGATGAACTTGCCCAGGCTCAGAACCAGGGAAAATTGGGAGAGGGTAAGTGTTATTGCCAATTTAAGTGTATCTAAGGGTTAAGTCATGACAGGAGAGCTCAGTCACGTGATATGCTCCTCCTGTACCATTTGGGAACTCAGGGACGACTCCAGTGTCCCTGATGACTACGTGTGCGGGAAGTGTATCCGCCTCCAGCTCCTGACGGATCGCGTTGCGGAGTTGGAGCTGAGGGTGGATTCACTCTGGAGCATCCACGATGTTGAGAATGACGTGAGTAGCACGTGTAGCGAGTTGGTCTTACCGCAGGTGAAGGGTCCACAGCCAGCTAGGGAATGGACTACCAGCAGGAAGAGCAGTGCAAGGAAGGTAGTGCAGGGGACCCCTGCGGTCATCCCCCTGCAAAACAGATACACTGCTTTGAGTAATGTTGAGGGGGATTACTCATCAGGGGAGGGCAGCAGCAGCCAAGTTCATGGCACCGTGGCTGGCTCTGTTGCACAGGAGGGCAGGAAAAAGAGTGGGAGAGCGATAGTGATTGGGGATTCAATTGTAAGGGGAATAGATAGGCGTTTCTGCAGCCGCAACCGAGACTCCAGGATGGTATGTTGCCTCCCTGGTGCAAGGATTAAGGATGTCTCGGAGCGGGTGCAGGACATTCTAAAAAGGGAGGAAGAACAGCCAGTTGTCGTGGTGCACATTGGTACCAATGACATAGGTAAAAAAAAGGGATGAGGTCCTACGAGACGAATTTATGGAGCTAGGAGCTAAATTAAAAAGTAAGACCTCAAAAGTAGTAATCTCGGGATTGCTACCAGTGCCACGTGCTAGTCAGAGTAGGAATCGCAGGATAGCGCAGATGAATACGTGACTTGAGCAGTGGTGCAGCAGGGAGGGATTCAAATTCCTGGGACATTGGAACCGGTTCTGGGGGAGGAGGGACCAGTACAAACTGGACGGTCTGCACCTGGGCAGGACCAGAACCAATGTCCGAGGGGGAGTGTTTGCTAGTGCTGTTGGGGAGGAGTTAAACTAATATGGCAGGCGGAATGGGAACCAATGCAGGGAGACAAAGGGAAACAAAATGGAGACAAAAGCAAAAGACAGAAAGAAGATGAGTAAAAGTGGAGGGCAGAGAAACCCAAGGCAATGTACAGCAAAATTCTAAAGGGTCAAAGTGTAATAAAAAGGCAAGCTTTGAAAGCTCGGTGCCTCAATGCGAGTTGTATTCGGACCCAGGAGAGGGCTCTGAGCTAGTTAGAGTGGGTGAGAGCGCAGATGAACAGGACCCCAAGAAAGAATGCAAAAGGCAGAAGGCAACAGAGCAGAGTAGCACAGGGGTAAGTGTAAACCACAAGGTGATAGGAAGGGACAATATGTATGAATATAAAGGGGCTGCAGGAGGGGTCAAAACTAAAAATCATGGTTTAAAAACTTATATTAAAACACTACCTGAACGCACGTAGCATTCAAAATAAAGTAAATGAGTTGACGGCACAAATCATTACAAATGAGGATGATTTGGTGGCCATTACAGAAACGTGGTTGCAGGGTGGCCAAGACTGGGAATTAAACATACAGGGGTATCTGACAATTCGGAAAGATAGACAAGAAGGGAAAGGAGGTGGGGTAGCTCTGTTAATAAAGGATGATATCAGGGCAGTTGTGAGAGATGATATTGGCTCTAATGAACAAAATGTTGAATCATTGTGGGTGGAGATTAGAGATAGTAAGGGGAAAAAGTCACTGGTGGGTGTAGTTTATCGGCCCCCAAATAACAACTTCACGGTGCGGCGGACAATAATCAAGGGAATAATAGAGGCATGTGAAAAAGGAACGGCAGTAATCATGGGGGATTTTAACCTACATATCGATTGGTCAACTCAAATCGTACAGGGTAGCCTGGAGGAGGAATTCATAGAATGCATACGGGATTGTTTCTTAGAACAGTATGTTACAGAACCTACAAGGGAGCAAGCTATCTTAGATGTGTAATGAGACAGGAATAATAAATGATCTCCTAGTAAAAGATCCTCTCGGAATGAGTGATCACAGTATGGTTGAATTTGTAATACAGATTGAGGGTGAGGAAGTAGTGTCTCAAGCCAGCATACTATGCTTAAACAAAGGGGACTACAGTGGGATGAGGGCAGAGTTAGCCAAAGTAGACTGGGAACACAGACTAAACGGTGGCACAATTGAGGAACAGTGGAGGACTTTTAAGGAGCTCTTTCATAGTGCTCAACAAAAATACATTCCAGTGAAAAAGAAGGGCGGTAAGAGAAGGGATAATCAGCCGTGGATAACCAAGGAAATAAGGGAGACTATCAAATTAAAAACCAATGCGTATAAGTGGGAAGGTTAGTGGGAAACTAGGAGATTGGGAACATTTTATACGACAGCAAAGAATGACTAAGAAAGCAATAAAGAAAGGAAAGATAGATAATGAAAGTAAACTTGCGCAAAACATAAAAACAGATAGTAAAAGCTTTTACCGATATATAAAACGGAAGAGAGTGACTAAAGTAAATGTTGGTCCATTAGAAGATGAGAAGGGGGATTTAATAATGGAAAATGTGGAAATGACTGAGACCTTAAACAATTATTTTGCTTCGGTCTTCACAGTGGAAGACACAAAAAACCATGCCAAAAATTGCTGGTCACGGGAATGTGGGAAAGGAGGATCTTGAGACAACCACTATCACTAGGGGGGGTAGTGCTGGACAGGCTAATGGGACTCAAGGTAGACAAGTCCCCTGGTCCTGATGAAATGCATCCCAGGGTATTAAAAGAGATGGCGGAAGTTATAGCAGATGCATTCGTTATAATCTACCAAAATTCTCTGGACTCTGGGGAGGTACCAGCGGATTGGAAAGCAGCTAATGTAACGCCTCTGTTTAAAAAAAGGGGTAGACAAAAGGCAGGTAACTATAGACCGGTTAGTTTAACATCTGTAGCGAGGAAAATGCTTGAAACCATCATTAAGGAAGAAATAGCGGGACATCTAGATAGGAACAATGCAATCAAGCAGACGCAACATGGATTCGTGAAGGGGAAATCATGTTTAACTAATTTACTGGAATTCTTTGAGGATATAACGAGCATGGTGGATAGAGGTGTACCGATGGATGTGGTGTATTTAGATTTCCAAAAGGCATTCGATAAGGTGCCACACAAAAGGTTGCTGCAGAAGATAAAGGTACGCGGAGTCAGAGGAAATATATTAGCATGGATAGACAATTGACTGGCCAACAGAAAGCAGAGAGTCGGGATAAATGGGTCCTTTTCGGGTTGGAAATCGGTGGTTAGTGGTGTGCCACAGGGATCGGTGCTGGGACCACAACTGTTTACAATATACGTAGATGACCTGTAAGAGGGGACAGAGTGTCGTGTAACAAAATTTGCAGATGACACAAAGATTAATGGGAAAGCGGGTTGTGTAGAGGACACAGAGTGGCTGCAAAGAGATTTAGATAGGTTAAGCGAATGGGCTAAGGTTTGGCAGATGGAATACAATGTTGGAAAATGTGAGGTCATCCACCTTGGAAAAAAAATCAGTAAAAGGGAATATTATTTGAATGGGGAGAAATTACAACATGCTGCGGTGCAGAGGGACCTGGGGGTCCTTGTGCATGAATCTCAAAAAGTTAGTTTGCAGGTACAGCAGCTAATCAGGAAGGCGAATGGAATGGTGGCCTTCATTGCGAGAGGGATGGAGTACAAAAGCAGGGAGGTCCTGCTGCAACTGTATAGGGTGTTGGTAAGGCCGCACCTGGAGTACTGCGTGCAGTTTTGGTCACCTTACTTAAGGAAGGATATACTAGCCTTGGAGGGGGTACTGAGACGATTCACTAGGCTGATTCTGGAGATGAGGGGGCTACCTTATGATGATAGATTGAATAGACTGGGTCTTTACTCATTGGTGTTCAGAAGGATGAGGGTGATCTTATGGAAACATTTAAAATAATGAAAGGGATAGACAAGATGGAGGCCGAGAGGTTGTTTCCACTGGTCAGGGAGACTAGAACTAGGGGGCACAGCCTCAAAATACGGGGGAGTCAATTTAAAACCGAGTTGAGAAGGAATTTCTTCTCCCAGAGGGTTGTGAATCTGTGGAATTCTCTGACCAAGGAAGCAGTTGAGGCTAGCTCATTTAATGTATTCAAATCAGAGATAGATAGATTTTTAACCAATAAGGGAATTAAGGGTTATGGGGAGCGGGTGGGTAAGTGGAGCTGAGTCCACAGCCAGATCAGCCATGATCTTATTGAATGGCAGAGCAGGCTCGAGGGGCTAGATGGCCTACTCCTGTTCCTAATTCTTATGTTCTTGTGTCTCCAGCTACAGGCTGCGCTTCAGGCATGCCACAGCAGGGCAGAGGCGGATCATCGTTCCTTTCAGGAACAAATCGATCGGCTCACCCTGGCTCTGGCTGAAGCCAAAGCAGCCCTTGTTCTAGCCGGAGAAAAATCTCTGGAAATGCCCGAGACTCGAATCCCCACCCGGCCTGACACCAAAGCTCTGGCCCTAGCTGAGGCAAAAGCCCTTGGCTGGGCTGAAAGCAAGGCACCCAGTAAAGGAGTGGTGTGCCTTATCAGCCCAGCCGAGGTGCGGAGCGGGGAGCATAGTGAAACAGGCTGTGGGGAGGAGGATAGGGAGGAAGAATCCTACAGGGCCTCTCCCACAGCCCCATTGGGGATCCCGGAGGAGAGGCAGGGGGAAATGCTGGAATCTAAACCTCCGGGACCAGCCCCAATGTGCCCCATCAGGCAGAGTAGATTCGGACCACCTGCAGTGGGTCAGGCTGAGGGTCCCCTACAGAACCAGTACGTGATTCCCCACAGTGCGACCCAGCTGCGGCAGATGGTGGCCCATGTGAATAAACTTACCCGAAAAGGAGACCCCTTTGTCCACTTTATGGAAGTAGAGCAGGTAGGAGACATAAGTGACTGCGATGAGGCCCAACAGAGCAAACTGCTCCTGTTCTCACTGGACCCAGCCCTGTATCAGGCTCTCTCTGCTGAGAGCAAGAGGGGTCAGCGAACAGTGGCCGCTCTCCAAGAGGATATCCTGGAGGCCATGGCGTTGAACGACGGATGTCCATTCGACCGGGTACAGGCCACTGTCCAGTGACCCGGGGAGACCCCCCAGGCGTTCGCTAATCGACTGTGGCCAGTGTATGAGGAAGCCAGTGGGGGGAATTTGGACCGAACCCAGCTGGATGCACACCGACGTGGTCGCTGGCTGCGTGCACTGGTGGCAAACAGCCTCCCGGGGTTGCGCGCCCAGGCCAACCTGTGGTTCAATTTCAGAGACCCCCAAGCCACAGAGGAGACAGTGCTGAGGCAGCTGACCCTTTCTTTTCACAATGGCAGAATCGGGGGGGGAGAAACCCACCAAGGGGAAGGTGTGTGAGATCCACCCCGGCTCTGATAAGAGAGAGTGGAGGCAAGAAGCGAATTGGCAGGCAGGCAGAGAGGTGGTTTGCTACGGGTACGGGAAGACAGGGCACATGAGGAGGGAATGCTGGGCTCCGAGGCAGGAAAAGAGAGGTCCACAGGTCCCAATCTCAGCCCCAGTTCCCGCAGCCGCGAGCCCTCCCAAGCCAGCTGTGCCCAGCCCTGCCGCCCCACTCGAGGGTCTCCTCGCGGCTCTGCAGGCACTCCTTACCGAGACTGGGAAGGTCGCAGCCGTGACCGGGGGAGAAGTCCCTCAGGCCCAGACCAATACCCCCCAATGACTAGACCCCAAGGAACCCGTGTACCCCTGCCCGGTCACCTATGATGCTTGGAGCAGACCACGTGTCATGATGGGGGTTGAGGGGGTCCGGGGGAGTATCTGCTGGATACAGGGACCTTGTGCACCCTGGTTCATGTAAACGACCCAACCACCTCACCCCTATCCAGTGGGATCCCCTACTGCCTAACCACCTTCACTGGAGAAGAATGCGAGGGCTTCTTCTCCAAACCACTGCATATACACATAGGCACCCTCCACACCATGTGGAAGTGTGTCCTTCTGCCGTGGGAGGGAGTGAGCAGATTTCCTCAGCGGCCATAAAATTGCGGTCGACCTGAGGAACCACTGTCTGTGGGGCACAGCTGACACTGGGGAGGGGGAAGGTACAGCAGTCATCCAGGGGAAGCAGGGGAAGGGTTCCCTCTGCACTGTAAAGCTGAAGGAGGGATATGACCTCGGCGCTCTGGGAGACGGCACCCCGATGATCTATCAGGCTTTTGTGCGGGCCAACCTGTCGGCATTTGCCAGGCATAGCATGACTGTGGACGGGTAAATGGGGTCGAGGTCAGAGTAGATGGGCACCCCATGTCTAAGCCCCAGAAGCAGTATAATTTTCCCAGGGAGGCTGAGGCAGACCTAGAGGTCGCATTGGGATCTCTAGTCAGACAGGGAGTGTTGAGACCAATAGCCACACATGTGAACTCTCCACTGTGGCCGATTAGGAAAACGGACAATTCTTGGAGGGCCACGGTGGACTACCGAGTCCTCAATAAAAATATCCCTTCCTGTGTGCCCACAGTGGCAGCTGTAGCCAACCTAGTCACAGCCATCCCCGCGTCCGCAGCCGTCTTTACGGTGCTGGACATCTCGAATGGGTTCTGGTCCATCCTGCTATGGCGGGATGACCAGTACAAATTCACCTTTACATTCAAAGGTCAGCAGTATACCTGGAACTGTCTTCCCCAGGGCTTCCACAACAGCCCGAGCATTTTTCATCAGTGTATGGCCAACTGCCTGAAAGAGTTGAGCAGACCCAGACCGCTAGTCCAGTATGTGGACGACCTCCTGTTATTCTCCGATTCGGAGGAAGAGCACGGTCCCCTGCTGGCAGAGCTGTTGGGACTGCTGCACGAGGAGGGTTTTAAAGTAAACCCTTAGAAAGCACAGATCGGCCAGACAGAGGTAAAATTCCTGGGGCTGACTATGTGGGCAGGGGAGAGAGCCATTGATGTGGCTAATAGGAGGGCAGTTCAGGAGTTACTGGCTCCGACTACAGTTTCAGGGGTGAGGTCGTTCCTGGGTCTGACCGGTTACTGCAGGGACTTCATTGAGGATTACGCAACCATTGCAGCCCCTCTACTCCGTCTCCTGCGCAAAGGCGTGGAGTGGGAGTGGGATGAGGACTGTGATGCAGCGTTTACCCGCCTCAAGGGAGACCTGCAGAAAACTCCAGCCCTGGGAGCGGTAGATGAGGGCCAGGAATTTTTCCAGTGGGGATAGCTTAACTGCTGTGCTGATGTAACAGCAGCACGGCCAGCTGAGACCGGTGGTCTACTCCTCCAAGCTCCTCACTGAGGTTGAGAGTGGTTACTCAAACTGTGAAAGGCATCTGCTGGCCACCCACTGGGCTGTGAAGTGGTCGCAGGTGTTTACAGGAGGGTCCCCAATCACCCTCCTCACTCATCACACCACCACTCAGATGCTGCTGGATGGGAGAATTAAGGATGGGACAGTGAGCAGCGCACGCATTGCTCGCTGGACCCTCCTGCTCTCACAGGTGGATTTGAGAGTAAAAGTGATGTGTGAGCCCCGACTGGCAGCCAACATGTTGTACCCCGGGAAAGCCCACCGTTGCTCCGTTGAGGGGGTCTGGGACGTGGACATAGGGCTCCGGGCGGGGATCCAGCCCCACGGCCGGGAGATCTATGTTGACGGGTCCAGCACGGTGGTGGTGGGGGAAAGGCTCACAGGGTGCAGGATTTATGATCCCCAGGCAGGCATTGCCAGGGCCATAAAGCTCCCAACCACCATGAGCGCCCAGCAAGCTGAACTGTCGGCAGTCATGTATGTAGTCACCCACCCCGACGAATTCCCATGGCCCTATCCCATCTGTTCAGATAGTATGTTCACCTGCAATTCCTGCACGGAGTACCTAGCCATCTGGTCCTGTCGCGGGTATACATCTGCAGTCGGTAAGCCCCTGGTCATAAAACCCCTATTGCAGCACATCATGCAGGCAGTAGGGACCGGGGCAGACATTTGCATTCACAAAGTAAAGGCCCATTACAAACATGAGCCCAGGGCTGCAGGGAACTAAAAGCCAGATCAGCTGGCCAAAGAGGGAGATGAACGGGAACCTAGTGGAACCCGCTCGAGGCAGGCCCCATAGCAGCTATCCGGGGTGGAGAGGGGACACAAGGGAGCGGAGGGATGGCTTTGGCCCCGGACCTCCAGCAGGTACAGGCACGAGATCCCGTCCGCAATTCCGTCATGGACAAGCTGACTGCGGGAGAAAAGGTCGAAGGACCGTACGGAGGCACAGGCATCCATGTTAGGGAGAAGATGTTGTTTAAAGGAGAGCAGTGGATAGTGCCCCAGCAGCACCAGAGGGAGTTCCTTCAGCTGGCCCACGCAGGCCCGGGAGCTGGACACCCCGGACCGGAGATCACCTGGCAATGGGTGGAACAGGTCGGGTGGTGGCCCCAGCTCCGGGAAGACACTCGTGAATTTTGCGCGAACTGTCTTGTCTGTGCAACCAATACTCCAGATCCCCAGAAATGACAGGTGTCTCTAGGACATGCAAGGAGGGTCGAGGGACCATGGCAATCGATACAAATCGATTACATAGATCCCCTACCTGTGGCTAAGGGACGGTAGCAGTACTGCCTGGTTTTAGTGGACACTTTCACAAAGTGGGTTGAAGCCTTCCCTTGCCAAACAGCCACAGCAGCAGGGATCGCCAGGATATTGGTTAGGGAGGTGTTCTCCAGGTGGGGACTTCCACAGTACATGGAGTCCGACCGGGGGAGCCACTTCACGGGACAGGTCATGCAGGTAACCCTTAAGGTGCTGGGGATTGAGGGGAAGTGGCACGTCGCCTACAACCCCCAGTCCTCGGGGCTAGTGGAGCATATGAATAGGACCTTGAAAGAAAAACTCAGGAAGGAGACTGGGGATTCCCCACAGAGGTGGGTGGAGAGGTTGCCCCTGGTTTTGATGGGGATCCGGGCCAGCCAGTCGAAAAGCACGGGGTATTCCCCATACGAGCTCATGACTGGAAGAGCCATGCGAACCCCCACCCATGTACTTGCCCCGGTCCTGACCGAAGCTCAGATAATCGAGGTGAATAGGGACCACTTTACCAAGAGTCTATTGGAGCACCTTGTTGTAGGCATTAGGCACCTGCTGAATATATCAAAACACGAGGCATTAGGCACCTGCTGAATATATCTAAACTCATATAAGTTTAAAGTGGCCACATATAAAATGGCTGCCCAAGCATGATGGGTACTCAGTTAGTCAAGTAATGAACTGGGGCTGACCGAGCAATGACCCTGTGAGGCCCACTACCGGGACTGCCTTAGCTCACTCACTTCAGATAAGATAACTATAAACTAAGGACTTCACACAGCAGAGCCCGAGGAACAGAGATAAGGGGGAGGGGGGGCCCATCTCACATAACGAGGTCATTAATCAGCCCGAGCTGACAAAAACCGAACATAAAGCCCCTGAGATATCAGGAGAATTCTATTGGGTTAAAGAAACCTATATGTAATCTATAATCGGTATGATTGGATTGTGTCCAGCCGAAGTGGGCTGAGTAACTGTAAAGAACTATTGTAAAACATATAAATATCGATGAGTTTCTTTGTTCGTCAGAGAGAAGTGCCTGGATCCAATCCTGAGGCTTCCTCCCCGCTAGTGAAAATAAAGGCCGCATTGGCATTGGAACCGACTCTGAGTGTTGAGTGATTCTTCCGAGAAAACAGTCACGCTAACAGTGGCGTCACGAACAGGATTTCGGGGTCGCTGACGCACTTGGAGAAACCGGATGAGTATACCTTAAACAAAATTTTATAACGGGTGCTGAAGATGGATGCTGGTTGATCGACACGAGGAGACGATCCAATATCTCAAACACCTAGCCTGAGCCTGAATTAAGAGAACTTTAGTCCCACGTGACGGCCAGGAACTAAGTAGGTGCCGGGAACACACTTGGACCATGGGATTGTGATACCGAAAGACATCTTCCGGACCCAGTAGTGTAATTTGAAATAAACCCCGGGGTAGAACCAAGCGGTGTACAGCGGCTAACGGAATCCAAACCTGTGAACAGGGTCAGACCAACGGGCAGAGCGGTGGTAGGTAGTCGTAGGAGAGCACTGCAGGAATTGCTTAAATGCGTTTTAAGAATTGTATAAGTTTGTGTAACAGCAGAACTTGTGACCTGACAGTAGCCAGGAGACAGTCTACTACAAGTTACGCTAGGTAGAAAGCGGACCTCTGAGAGAAGATTCCTAACGGTTCTAGTCCTACCCAGGAATGGCCACGAAAGCAAGTAACCTCGAGTGAGGACCAGAAGGGTCCCTTACCCGCCACCTGGCGGAAAAACAAAAGAAACTAATTGAGAAAATGATTAGAGCAGGGTGGGATCCTCACGACCTGCCAGCGAATCAAAGGGAATGGTGGGAGAAGGAAAAGAAAGATAAAGAGAAAAAGGAAGTCGTTTTGAGACTGCGAGCCCACGTAAAACTAACAGAGGAAGTAAATCAGTATGTAAGAAATTTTAAAAAAATCTGATAGTGATTATCTTAAGTGAAGTATGGATCCAAGAATAGAGCCGGCCAAAAAAAATTTAATAAGCTTTGTTGAATGAAGAGAGACTTTTGTGAATGTCAGTCGTTGAGAGTCCTTCTGTGATTTTTTGACTGCAAAAATTAATTTTTTAATGTTTTCATGTTTCCGAAAGCCTGGTTGGAAGAGGAATGCAAGTGTCCATTTATTTTTGCTCCACCCACTTTTCTAAACAGAGTGAAAGTTTTTTTAACCCTTTCTAGTGTTGTCCTGTATGTGGGAAGTTTTAAGACATTTTAAGTTAGAAACACAGGTGTGGATTTATTCGGATGATAAGTTACAGAGCTAGGAAATGTACAAAGGATAGGTTTGTTGAGCAAAAGATAAAAAATACATGGTCCTGGTGGTTAAAAAAAAGAATTTATTTGACACGCTCACTTACTTGTCGAAAGAAAACATGCAATGATTGATTACATTGGGTTGAAAGAAATAAATTTAGTCTCGGAATGAGATAAAGAATGCCTTTTAAAAAAAGCTTCCAGCTCAAAAAATATGTTTTAAATAAAGATTGAAATTACAAAGTTTGACTTGGGATTTTGAGACATTCAGAGAAACATAGAAACATAGAAACATAGAAAATAGGTGCAGGAGGAGACCATTTGGCCCTTTTAGCCTGCACCGCCATTCAATGAGTTCATGGCTGAACATGCAACTTCAGTAACCCATTCCTGCTTTCTCGTCATACCACTTGATCATCCTAGTAGTAAGGACTTCATCTAACTCCTTTTTGAATATATTTAGTGAATTGGCCTCAACAACTTTCTGTGGGAGAGAATTCCACAGGTTCACCACTCTCTGGGTGAAGAAGTTCCTCCTCATCTCGGTCCTAAATGGTTTACCCCTTATCCTTCGACTGTGTCCCATGGTTCTGGACTTCCCCAACATTGGAAACATTCTTCCTGCATCTAACCTGTCTAACCCCGTCAGAATTTTAAACATTTCTATGAGATCCCCTCTCATTCTTCTGAACTCCAGTGAATACAAGCCCAGTTGATCCAGTCTTTCTTGATAGGTCAGTCCCGCCATCCCGGGAATCAGTCTGGTGAACCTTCGCTGCACTCCCTCAATAGCAAGAATGTCCTTCCTCAGGTTAAGAGTCCAAAACTGTACACAATACTCCAGGTGTGGCCTCACCAAGGCCCTGTACACCTGTAGCAACACCTCCCTGCCCCTGTACTCGAATCCCCTTGCTATGAAGGCCAACATGCCATTTGCTTTCTTAACCGCCTGCTGTACCTGCATGACTGATGTACCATGGCACCCAGGTCTTGTTGCACCTCCCCTTTTCGTAATCTGTCACCATTCAGATAATAGTCTGTTTCTCTGTTTTTACCACCAAAGTGGATAACCTCACATTTATCCACATTATACTTCATCTGCCATGCATTTGCCCACTCACCTAACCTATCAAAGTCGCTCTGCAGCCTCATAGCATCCTCCTTGCAGCTCACACTGCCACCCAACTTAGTGTCATCTGCAAATTTGGAGATACTACATTTAATCCCATCGTCTAAATTATTAATGTACAGTGTAAACAACTGGGGCTCCAGCACAGAACCTTGCGGTACCCCATTAGTAACTGCCTGCCATTCTAAAAAGTCCCCATTTACTCCTACACTTTGCTTCCTGACTGCCAACCAGTTCTCAATCCATGTCAGCACACTACCCCCAATCCCATGTGCTTTAACTTTGCACATTAATCTCTTGTGTGGGACCTTGTCGAAAGCCTTCTGAAAGTCCAAATATACTACATCAACTGGTTCTCCCTTGTCCACTCTACTGGAAACATCCTCAAAAAATTCCAGAAGATTTGTCAAGCATGATTTCCTTTTCACAAATCCATGCTGACTTGGACCTATCATGTCACCTCTTTCCAAATGCACTGCTATGGCATCCTTAATAATTGATTCCATCATTTTACCCACTACCGATGTCGGTCTATAATTCCCTGTTTTCTCTCTCCCTCCTTTTTTAAAAAGTGGGGTTACATTGGCTACCCTCCACTCCATAGGAACTGATCCAGATTTAATGGACTGTCAATGCATCCGTTATTTCCAAGGCCACCTCCTTAAGTACTCTGGGATGCAGTCCATCAGGCCCTGGAAATTTATCGGTCTTCAATCCCATCAATTTCCCCAACACAATTTCCCGACTGATAAGGATTTCCCTCAGTTCCTCCTCCTTACAAGACCCTCCGACCCCTTTTATAACCGAAAGGTTGTTTGTGTCCTCCTTAGTGAATACCGAACCAAAGTACTTGTTCAATTGGTCCGCCATTTCTTTGTTCCCCGTTATGACCTCTCCTGATTTTGATTGCAGGGGACCTACGTTTGTCTTTACTAACCTTTTTCTCTTTACATATTTATAGAAACTTTTGAAATCCGTCTTAATGTTCCCTGCAAGCTTCTTCTCGTACTCCATTTTCCCTGCCCTAATCAAACCCTTTGTCCTCCTCTGCTGAGTTCTAAATTTCTCCCAGTCCCCGGGTTCGCTGCTATTTCTGGCCAATTTGCATGCCACTTCCTTGGCTTTAATACTATCCCTGATTTCCCTTGATAGCCACGGTTGAGCCACCTTCCCTTTTTTATTTTTAAGCCAGACAGGAATGTACAATTGTTGTAGTTCATCCATGCGATCTCTAAATGTCTGCCATTGCCCATCCACAGTCAACCCCTTAAGTATCATTCGCCAATCTATCCTAGCCAATTCACGCCTCCTACCTTCAAAGTTACCCTTCTTTAAGTTCTGGACCATGGTCTCTGAATGAACTGTTTCATTCTCCATCCTAATGCAGAATTCCACCATATTATGGTCACTCTTCCCCAAGGGGCCTTGCACAACGAGATTGCTAATTAATCCTCTCTCATTACACAACACCCAGTCTAAGATGGCCTCCCCGCTAGTTGGTTCCTTGACATATTGGTCGAGAAAACCATCCCTTATGCACTCCAGGAAATCCTCCTCCACCGTATTGCTTCCAGTTTGGTAAGCCCAATCTATGTGCATATTAAAGTCACCCATTATAACTGCTGCACCTTTATTGCATGCACCCCTAATTTCCTGTTTGATACCCTCCCCAACATCACTACTACTGTTTGGAGGTCTGTACACAACTCCCACAAAGTTTTTTGCCCCTTTGGTGTTCTGCAGCTCTACCCATATAGATTCCACTTCATCCAAGCTAATTTCCTTCCGAACTATTGAATTCATCTCCTCCTTAACCAGCAATGCCACCCCACCTCCTTTTCCTTTTATTCTATCTTTCCTGAATGTTGAATACCCCTGGATGTTGAGTTCCCAGCCCTGATCATCCTGGAGCCACGTCTCTGTAATCCCAATCACATCATATTTGTTAACATCTATTTGCACAGTTATTTCATCCACATTATTACGGATACTCCTTGCATTAAGACACAATGCCTTCAGGCTTGTTTTTTTAACACCCTTTGTCCTTTTAGAATTTTGCTGTACAGTGGCCCTTTTTGTTCTTTGCCTTGGGTTTCTCTGCCCTCCACTTTTCCTCATCTCCTTTCTGTCTTTTGCTTTTGTCTCCTTTTTGTTTCCCTCTGTCTCCCTGCATTGGTTCCCATCCCCCTGCCATATTAGTTTAACTCCTTCTCAACAGCACTAGCAAACACTCCCACTTGGACATTGGTTCCGGTCCTGCCCAGGTGCAGACCGTCCGGTTTGTACTGGTCCCACCTCCCCCAGAACCGGTTCCAATGCCCCAGGAATTTGAATCCTTCCCGGCTGCACCACTGCTCAAGCCACGTATTCATCTGCGCTATCCTGCGATTCCTACTCTGACTAGCACGTGGCACTGGTAGCAATCCCGAGATTACTACTTTTGAGGTCCTACTTTTTAATTTAGCTCCTAGCTCCTTAAATTCGTTTTGTAGGACCTCATCCCTTTTTCTACCTATGTCATTGGTACCAATGTGCATCACAACAACTGGCTGATCTCCCTCCCTTTTTAGAATGTCCTGCACCCGCTCCGAGACATCCTTGACCCTTGCACCAGGGAGGAAACATACCATCCTGGAGTCTCAGTTGCGGCCGCAGAAACGCCTATCTATTGCCCTTACAATTGAATCCCCTATCACTATCACTCTCCCAGTCTTTTTCCTGCCCTCCTGTGCAACAGAGGTGGATTAAAAAAAAAAATTATTAAATTAAATCTGATCTCTTAAAGAAAAAAGGAGATATAAAACTAAAAGGTTTGGAAACAATCTAGAAATACCTTCAGGGATCAGGTCAAACTCCTGGGCGAGTGGTGAGCTATCTGCGTCAGGAGCTGGAGGCGGATACACTTCCCGCACACATAGTCGTCAGGGACACTGGTGTCGTCCCTGAGTTCCCACATGGTACAGGAGGAGCATATCACGTGACCGAGCTCTCCTGCCATGACTTAACCCTTAGATAAGCAACAACAATGTTAAAGTTTACTCACTGTTATAGAAGAGAAAAAAGAAAAACTACTCACCAGAAGGCACAGCAAAATACTGAGGTGGATTCAAAAAAAATTATTAAATTAAATCTGATCTCTTGAAGAAAAATGGAGATATAAAACTAAAAGGTTTGGAAACAATCTAGAAAAACCTTCAGGGATCAGGTCAAACTCCTGGGCAAGTGGTGAGCTATCTGCTAAGGTGTAAAAGGGACTTGTGAAAAATGTTTAAAACAGCAAGCTTTAGCAGTTTAGAAGAGACATTTTAACGACTTTGAAACTGGAGCATTTTGAGATAACGGAAAGCAGCCCTCAAAGCCTAATTGCTGGACTCCATTCTAGTTATGGAGAAAAGAAAAAGATAAAGACGCCACTTTGAAAGTAAACAAATGATTTTAAATTAACAAATTTATGGAGTCACGAGCCCTCCGTGTAAAATACAAAACCTAATTTGAAGAAAGGAGATCTGAAAAAAAAAAGATGTAATGTACTAAATAATCGCTGAAAAAAAAAATGTGTTTGTGATCAAACACAAGATTTGCCCAGTGAACGGGACCGTAAAAAAACCCGAAATGTTGGAATGTATGAAAATAACGAGAAGAAAAGATCTAAGCTATGCTAACTCAGCACAGAAAGAAAAAATGGAACTGGCACAGAAGTTTAGATTTTGTGCTGAGAGAGAAATTAAAAAAAAAATTGAATTTCAGTAAACAAAATAACTATTAAAAATGTGTGGTCTCGTTTTAAATAAAACATTTTTTTAAATTCTTTGGCAAGTACTTGAATTCGAAGTTAAGAAAAAATTGGAGTTCAATCTAAAAAGCTGTCTTTCCCGATGAGAAGATTTTTATTATGACCACTTTACTAATGATTTATGCTGTTTTAACAGATTCCTAATATCTAAGCAAGTTTTGAAGGCACAAAGACTTGAAAAAAAAAAGAATTTTTCGGATGATTACGTGAAGTCACGTAATGATATCAGGCTTTCTTACAAACCTGTAAAGGAGTTAACCCTTTCCATTGACAGCTGTTTTATACTGGACATTATTAATTTGGATTTCTTAATAAAATAAAGAAGACTCACCTGACAGACAGAGAAAATGGTGGGATATTCAGAATAAAAATAAAACGGAACTAGCTGGTCAAGAGTTAAAAGCTAAGATAAACAGGCTGGAAGAGATGCTTTAAAAAATGGGACTAGACGGATAGTGCAGTGCGCAGCCATAGCACCATCACCTATGGCAATAGAGCCAATGTACCCCACGGTGGGTAGGTGTAGTGCACAAACCCAACCTAACGGTAAAGCAGACAGCGATGTTTGGAGGAATAATGGTGGCATTGATGTTGATTGGAGTTTGGATAATATTTAGATGGGTCATCGTGCAGGCTCGAGCACAGCAGGCTCAAACGCAAAACCGACGGCAGCCCAGACAGGGACATGAAGTGATAGAGATGGTACGACTATAAAGAATATGGTTAACCTAATCCTTACCTCTGATTCCACAGAGTGACAGCGACACAAGTAGACCAGAACCTAACACCTGGTGACGACCAGGCTATCTGTTTAAAATTTTCAGATAAAACACTCACCAAGATGGGACCGCAGTGGTGACTTCGACTCTGGGGACTCATGATACTGGGAACCTCAAGACCCACGCAAACACTGGATGATACCAACGGATTGCAGCGCACTCAGGAAATAAACAACTACATGAACTATGGAGTCTTGTTTAATTTAACGGATGGAATGTGCATCCCAGCAGCCAAGGACTGGAGCAAGGACAGGACTTATTTTAATGCATGGTTACAAGTGAATCCTAATAAGAACCGGGTATGTGTACAGTGCTCCACGGGTATAAGGAGCAGCGGCATTAAACGGAAGGATGTCAAAGGGCCCGATGAATGTACTTTCGGCATAATTTGCGCACCTCCGGGACAGTCCCAGCAATCAGTCATCCGCAAAAAGGGAGTGGGGCTGTGTGGGTATTACGAGGAGGTGGGGGCGGCTGCAATATCATTGTATGTATGCTTCTCACCCCCTCCGACACCGCGCCCCATAAGAACCACTACATTGCCCGAGGAACTGCCTTGTCCCATAATTACTAAGGGACCAGAAAATGGGATTGTAATGTACAACGAAGGGGAATTATTGTATGATAATGTTAAACATGAAATTGTGCCTGTCCTGATCAATATTTCGGGCATCCAGATGCCGGAATACTGTACAGAACAGTCAAGGAAAATGTACAATGTATTAAGTAGAGTTGTAATGCAGCAGGCTGCTGATGCAATGGGTGCCAGTAGATTCCGAGGACAGGGGTCAGCCCCCAGGATAAAGAGGGGAATAGTTAATGATGTTGCTCCCGGCTTCAATACAGGGACCTCCGTAGTAAACTCGATAGACATACAAGGGTTAAACGAGAGGGTGGAACAGCTTAGAGGGGTGATGAAGGGGTTATTAGAAAGGGTGGAGCAAAACCAGGAAGACCAAGCCAACCTAGGAAAGGAGGGTGCTGAAATCCAGTTGGATGGCATCTCAGTCCTGGAAGCTCACGCCAAAACCATCAATCACCTCATTGATCGAGAAAAAGAAGATGCAGGAAAGCAAAGACAGGGGCAACTCTGTCAAGCTTATGGTCTGTGGATGGTGGGACAGATCTGCCACAATCTCGACCGATCCAACGCGGGGAAGTACCCGATTGGATAGACAGTTCACATTTGGCTCAGTTGGCTAACCAGAGGGGACACTGGATAATTGTACTCTGAAGGGACTGACCCGAGTATACCCAGCAATTCCAGATTGCCAGATGGGAAGGAATACTGGGATAGGGATAGTCCTGATGATCCCTATAGCCACGCCGGACTCAGGGCCGTTCCCCCTGTACCAACTAGAGAATATCGGAGTAATACAGGAAAATGTCTCCATACGTTACTATCTGACCACCACCTCCGCCGTTCCTCGAAACGACATACTTACCAGAATTTCCCTAACAGAATGCAATCAAAGGGGGGAGATCACAGTATGCCCTCACCCGGTGGGCCGAGGTGAGCTAGACGAGTGCGGGTTTAACCGAACCGACGGGTGTGTACTAGAAATAGTGCCCGCACACAGGTACTTCGCGAGGGTAGGCTACGGAGGGAAGGGAAGATACTGCGTCTCTACCACAGAGCGTTCATACCGGTATAATGACCTGCAGTGCCCGATACCACAGCCGAACTTTTGCTTTGCGCCGCTACGACCTGTCGTGATCGGGCAAGCGCATATCACCCAGGTTAGGCACCGGAAGTCTGAAGTTATTGATGTAACCGATCAGCTCCACGATCATTTGCAGGATTATGACGAGCCAGATCAGGTCCCTATCCCACATCTAACCGAAGTATTACGAGAATTGAGGCTCAGGGTGGGTCAATCCGTAAAGCTCTACCACCAACTGTAAACTAAAATCAAAGTACTGGAAGAAGATATCGATGTAGACTTACAAAGTCAGAGTTGGTGGAGAAAGGTCTGGGACTGGGGAATAAATGTGAACATCCATCCTTGGATTCGAATAATTTCACACATACTGGTTGGGATACAATTGATCTTAGTGATAACATGGGGCATAATGGCCTGCCAGGCATGCAGGCACCACGCACAACGAAGAGGGACCCATGACCGGTCCCCAAATACTAAACAAGCCTGTCTAATAAAGGGACAGGAGGATTTGGCCTTTGTCAATTTGATTTAAGCAACCGGGACACTCCTGAAACTGCGTGACTGGCCAGCACGTTGAGGTAGGGAGTACCGGGCCGTGCACAAAATCTAATAAAAGTAGGGCGGTCGTTTAAAGGGGGACTAGGACTAGTCCCTTTACCGAAAGGAGGGAATTGTTGTAGGCATTAGGCACCTGCTGAATATATCAAAACACGAGGCATTAGGCACCTGCTGAATATATCTAAACTCATATACGTTTAAAGTGGCCACATCTAAAATGGCTGCCCAAGCATGATGGGTACTCAGTTAGTCAAGTAATGAACTACTAACTGGGGCTGACCGAGCAATGACCCTGTGAGGCCCACTACCGGGAATGCCTTAGCTCACTCACTTCAGACAAGATAACTATAAACTAAGGACTTCACACAGCAGAGCCCGAGGAACAGAGATAAGGGAGGCCCACCTCACATAACGAGGTCATTAATCAGCCCGAGCTGACAAAAACCGAACATACAGCCCCTGAGGTATCAGGGGAATTCTATTGGGTTAAAGAAACCTTTATGTAATCTATAATCGGTATGATTGGATTGTGTCCAGCTGAAGTGGGCTGAGTAACTGTAAAGAACTATTGTAAAACATATAAATATCGATGAGTTTCTTTGTTCGTCGAAGAGAAGTACCTGGATCCAGTCCTGAGGCTTCCTCCCCGCTAGCGAAAATAAAGGCCGCATTGGCGTTGGAACCGACTCTGAGTGTTGAGTGATTCTTCCGAGAAAATATTCACGCTAACAACCTCAAGCAGATTCACTGGCAGGTGGCCACTAACATGGGGAAGCAGCATCAGACCAACCGATTGCTGCTGGAACCGAGCAAACACCACGAGTGGCAGATGGGGAACCAGGTCATGGTCCGCAACTTTGCCAGGGTTGAGTCTTTGAGGCACTATACATGGGGCCTTACAGCATTGTCGACAAGGCAAGCCCCATGGTATACGCGGTTAAGATGCTCCGCCGGGTTAAATGGTTTCACATTAACCAATGTAAACTGTTTAACCCCAACAAGGCAAAACCTCATGGGAAAGGGCAGCCCGGAGGGATAATCCCGACGGGAAGCCCAGGCCCCCAGCCCACCACTGCAGCCCCACCGATCCCACCACAAGGAGCAGTGAGTGGCTTCACAGGTACAAACTACCCACAGATTTGGGACCCACAGGAAGGGGGATTCACACCTTACACATGGGACGAGGACTCGCCTCCACCCGTTAGGAGATCCACTCGGACTCCGCAGCCAAGGGTGCCACCGTCCCTAGCAGCCTGTTTTACTTCCCCGAGAGGTACTAGGGGAAAAGGGCCGTGCAGGGCAGGCAGCCAGTCACTCGACGTGACCCCACAGCCAAGGTCGCCTGACGGGGAAGGGGTTGTACCGGAGACAGGGGCCGCCGACAGTGAGGAGCCTGTCGGGGATAGCCTAGCTTCTGGTGCAGACAGCCCAGAGCCTGCAGGCGAGATAGTGGCGGCAGGTCCCAGCAGTGAGTGGTCCCTGGAAGAACGCGAGTCTCCTGACAGGGAAGGGGTTGTAAGGGAGGAAGGGTCCGCCGACAGTGAGGAGCCTGTCGGGGATAGCCTAGCTTCTGGTGCAGACAGCCCAGAGCCTGCAGGAGAGAGGGTGGTGGCAGGTCCCAGTATTGACTGGTCCCTGGAAGAACTGAGGAAACGCTGTGAGAGTATCAGCTGCGAGTGATTTCGGGTGGAACCCTTGTACAACACAAAGCCCCCAGAGGATACGGGAGTCCCCGGCAGTGAGGAGCCTGCCGGGGGAATTTTTGTTGCTCCCGAGGGCAGTGAGCCATCCCTGGAGGGGGTGAGAGGCTGTACCAGCCCAGTAAGCACCACCTGAAGCTCGGGGGACACCTTGGCAGGAGAGACAGAGGGGCCGCGGAGGTCGGTCCGGCCCAAGAGGCCAAAGGAGAGGTGGTCTCCCCCCTACATTTCCCCGCATAAAAGGAAAACCAAGGAGCGTCCCAGGGATTAGCACAGCCACCCGGGAAGGATGGCAAGCAGGTTGAAAAGGAGAGCAGTAGGTGTGTACAGATATATATAAAGATTTCTCTCGTGTCGTGGGACTCAGGTGGCCTCTGCAATATCGGGAGTATAAGAGTGAGGCTTTTGAGCCAATAGGATAGCGAGCCTGGACTTGTTTTTTTTCTCTCACTTCCTCTTTTGTGTAAGGTTTGTTTGTTGTTTCAAGTGTTTATTAGTTGACTTCCACAGTAAAATTGCCGTTTGCTGTCAGACTGATAGGCACACACAGTTTAAACCCGTGCAGGGATACTGTGAGGTGTCGACAGAGTGGAAAATGGGGGAGGGATGAGCCAGGGGGCTCAGGGGTTCTGAACCAAATGAGGTTTTGTCTTTCAGAAGAGGAACCAGAGATGAGGTAAATCCTGCTCCTGTGCACCTACATCAGAATTTGCATCGGCTACCGGGGAAAGACTGAAGAAGCCATTATTTTTTGAAAATAAGGGGGGGCAGGCACCGACTGTCACCACAGGAGAAGGGACCCCAGGGGTAGAGGGGACTGCAATATATACCCACAGGGGAAGGTGGACAGGGTGGTTGGGGTCCAATTCCACTCGATACTCCAGCCACCCCGCGGTCACGTATGGGGAAGCATCAGTCTCCTGCCCCAGCATTGAGGTGACCGCATCCCGAGTTAGGATAGTGGTTGGGAAGAGGGTTCGCCTGACCTGTAAGGGGCACATCCCGTTGGAAAGCTGCTGGTGCCTCAGGAAGCTGAGCAAAGACATGGGAAACCCGACAGCAGATTGAGAGAGACTGGACAACAGCACCCACCGGACCATCACGGGCACCCGGGGGGAGTGAATGTGTGTTGGGATAAATGGTGGGACGCGGGGTTAGGAGTGTATGTGTGCATGTGGGGATCAGAGAAGATATGCCCGGCAGGCATCTCCATAGTATTCTAAATTAGGATTTTGGTGAAGGGTATTGGTTGAGAAGCATTTTTACATTTTCAGGATTCTGTTGACGCCAAATGTATGAATACCATTGGTGTATTTTAATGTTTTATCGTGGGTTTAGGAAAGATTTGGGGAAGATTGGCTCTGAGAGAGGGAAAAGGTTTTGCTTCACATTTTGAAAACACCCTGAGACAGAGTGTTTTAACGGGGGAGTGTAAGGTTCTGCAAAACCAACCACGGAGACATGTGGCAGGGAGAATGGGAAGATGCCATGTTTAAAATGACCAACTGCAGCCAACAGCCTGTAAACCGCGGAGGATGGTGGGATTCTGGCCACCCTGTAAAGGAACAGACAGTGTTGCAGGGGCACGGAACCGGACGGGGGATGAGCCAGCTACCGTAAGGGGGAAGAGTGTACATTCGGTTCTTCCAGGAAAATGGATACAAGGCAACTTTATATTTTAAAAGGACATTTCTCCAGCTTTTCGTGTAAAACCCTCACAGAAGAAGCAACGTGTCCAGACAAAATCTCCCCAGTAATACACAAGGCAACACAAAGGGTATCAGTTTGAATAATTAAACAAAGGCCCACAGGTCTGATGCAATCATTTTGGCCAGCCCAGACAGAGTGGCACCTCTGTCGAGATAGTGAACAATCATCAGCGAGCGACAGGATACAGGAAGTGTGGCTAATCTCCCATTCCAGACAGATCGATACACATCGAACTGCCATTCATACCCCATTTTATTCAAGGAAGACCCAAGACAATGGCATGCAGTTTTGGCACGAAGATGAACGGACTATAAGAAAAGGCTGCAAAAAAACTCACAAAGTTGGGAGTTAGAGGTTGGAGGTTGGGAGTTGGAGGTTGGAGGTTGGAGGTATTTTTTTTGCATTGAGTTGTAGGGTTGAGTTAAGAAGGTGGGAGTCAGTTTTCGTTGTGGTTCAGTAGAGTTAAAGGGGAGTTGAGTCAGCTTTTCACAGGGCCCTCGCTCTGGGGAAGGTGTGCTTAACTCCAGCAGCTTTTTGCTTAGGAGCCAACCGAGAGGCAAATAGAAGAAACTGACGCAACACCGAGGAGGAAAACCGAACCGACCAACAACGTAAAACCCACCCCAGAGGGACCCCGAGCTGAAATAAGTGCCCCCAGAACCCCGGAGTTGATAGGATTATGAATATAGCCCAAACCCCCTCACAGACTCAATTTAGGATAGGAATTGGTAAGAGGGGTGGAAGTGGGAGATGTGGTTGTATATGAGTGGAATGTTTCAACCTCTTATCTTCCCCTTCCCTGTTGCGAGAATTTTTCATGTTGTTGAGTGAGATTGTGCCATTACTGCTATTTACGACCTCTTCCTATGCCCTCTATCTTTGTGTTTACTATTCTACATAAACAACATTTGCCATTTTGCACTCTACCCACTGTGTCTGGTGCCTCGTTACTCACCCACCCTCATAAATCGCACGTACAGAACCTCAGGGGAGGGTGGATTCGAACCCACACCCCAAGCTCCCCTTACAAAAAAGCCGCTACAGGCATGACGGGCTAAATACCTCATTCTGTGCTGTATCATTTGAGGATTCTACTGAAGCATTGTACTCGCTATGTGCATGCAGATGACACTAAGCTGGGTGGCAGAGTGAGCTGTGAGGAGGATGCTAAGAAGCTGCAGGGTGACTTGGACAGTTTAGGTGAATGGGCAAATGCATGGCAGATGCAGTATAATGTGGATACGTGTGAAGTTATCCACTTTGGTGGCAAAAACAGGAAGGCAGATTATTATCTGAATGGTGACAGATTAGTAAAAAGGGAGGTGCAACGAAACCTGGGTGTCATGGTACATCAGTCACTGAAAGTAGGCATGCAGGTTCAGCAGGCGGTGAAAAAAGCCAATGGCATGCTGGCCTTCATAGCGAGGGGATTTGAGTATCGGAACAGGGATTTCTTACTGCAGTTGTACAGGGATTTTGTGAGACCACATCTTGAATATTGTGTGCAGTTTTGGTCTCCTAATCTGAGGAAGGACGGCTTGCTATTGAGTGTGCAGCGAAGGTTCACAAGACTGATTCTTGGGATGGCAGGACTGACATGTGAAGAACGACTGGATTGACTAGGCTTATACTCACTGGAATTTAGAAGAATGAGAGGAGATCTCATAGAAACATATAAAATTATGATGAGACTGGACAGGTTAGATGCAGGAAGAACGTTCCCGATGTTGGGGAAGCCCAGAACCAGGAGTCACAGTCTAAGGATAAGAGGTAACCGAGATGAGGAGAAACTTTTTCACCCAGAGAGTGGTGAACCTGTGGAATTCTCTACCACAGAAAGTTGTTGAGTCCAGTTCGTTGGATATATTCAAGGGGGAGTTAGATTTGGCCCTTACGGCTAAAGGGATCAGGGGGTATGGAGAGAAGGCGGGAGTGCGGTACTGAAGTTGCACGATCATCCATGACCATATTGAATGGTGGTGCAGGCTTGAAGGGCTGAATGGTGTACTCCTGCACCTATTTTCTATGTTTCTATGTTTCTATGATTCTACTGAAGTGTTATACTCACTATGGGCATGGTAGCATAGTGGTTAAGTTACTGGACTGGTAAACTAGTAAGCCTTGATTAATGATCTGTGAAACAGGAGTTCAAATCACATCACAGTGGCTGGGGGGAATTTAAATTCAATTAATTAAATAAACCAGTCCAGCTAGTATGGTGAATAAGAAGTTAGTGTACTGACCATTATTGTCCTAAAAACCCATCTGGTTCACTAATGTCCCTTTAGGGAAGGAAATCTGCTATCCTAACCTTGTCTGGCTGATATGTGACTCCAGGCCCACAGCAATGTGGTTGACTCTGAAATGCCACTTGTTCAAATAGGTGGCTCACCACTAACTTCTCAAGGGCAATTAGGGACGGGCACTTTGTTAATACATTTAAATCGGGTTCTCTCCGTGCAATCGGGAGCCTGAGTTAAATTTAACTGCTGCTGCTGCACGGGTTTTCCGGGACGCGGGAAACCCAGCAGCAAAACGGAGCCAGGAGCTGCCAGCTCCAGAAGGTAAATGCCTTTCCTGGCGCTCCTTGTGGGCTCAGAGGAGCAAGAGCGCTCCCCTCTCTCGGCCCTCAAGGAAGCCTTCGGCCTTCCCCCTTCGTGACCTCTCTCTCCTCCACCCTTGCCACGATCGCCGATTTACCCCCGCCCCCGCCAATCACCCTCCCGATTGCGAAGGATCGTCCCTAAGGGTCCTACCGTTGGTTCCCACCCACCACCCTGCACCCCTTCCCCCCTACCCTACCCCCACCAACTGGTTAGGTTGTAAATTTAGCCAGCTACTAGGCCAGGAAACAGAAGAAAAAAATGAGAATGAGGTCCTGTCAATAAAATAGGAACAAGAGTAGGCCATTCATCCCTTCGAGCCTGTTCCACCATTCAATGAGATCATGGCTGATCTGTACCTTAACTCCATTGTGATATGATCACAGAGCACAGCAAACACTTCTTTCTAACATGGCAGGCAGCTCTTGGAAGTCTCCGGAACCTGCTGCTTCTGTTTCATTATTAACTGTGTAGTTCCAGAACACAATACGTCCACATCCACAGTGGAGCTACAAACATTACAAGCTTACAGACATTACACTTCTCCCTCCTTAATGAAGAAGTTATAACAACAACATCATACATAACTTGATTGTTCATACATAACACAGGATATAGACTTATTTTTTCCATATTTACAAATTTAAAAACCACTTGTTTTCTGTTTTGAAGAGGATACCTTTGCTCTCGAACAGAACCTTCCAAACATGGTGTCGAATCTAAACTCATTCGAGGCTCATCCTGAGGAACATTTTCCTCCACAGAATTTCCTTGATTTTCATTTGAACTCACTCTAACTTCAGACTGTTTGTCTTCCTGACTCGGACTCAGACTTACATTCTGATTTTTTCTTGAGTTTGTTTCCAGTACACTAGATGTAGGATTTTCTACTGGTATATCAAAACTATCTGATGAGTTAGAAATAATTGAATCATTCCCACCTTCAACTCCTTCCAAATCTGTGGGTGAAAAATGATCAATATGAACAAACCTAACCTGTCTGATCAAACATCTTTACCAAATATTTGCGAGGACTACATATCTTCACCACTCTTCTTAGTAACCACTTTAACCATTTATGGATGTGGTTCTTCACTCTCATCTTCTGGTTTAATTTCACACTTCTCTCTTTTACTCTACGCCTATCATGATTCTCTTTCTGTCTTAATTGTGTCTCTTCTACGGACTGTGCCAAATTTGGTTTTAGCAACGAGAATCTGGTTTGTGGCTGTCGTTTGAGAAACAACTCTGCTAGTGTTCTACCAGTAGTTGTATGAGGAGTATTACGATACATAATTAGAAAATTAGCCACTGTCGTTTCTTTGGATTTGGATCTAACATTTGTTTTATGAGAGCATGTTTTACAATTTGTATAGTGCTCTCTGCTGCACCATTCGAAGCAAGGTGGTACGGTGGAATCTTGGTATGTTTTACCCAATTTTTGTTCGTGAACTGTGCAAATTCTTCTTAATGGAATTGTGGTCCATTATCTGAAACAATTTCTTCTGGGAGGCCAAATGAAGAAAATAAGCTTCGCAAAATGTCTAATGTTTTACTTGTTGTTATTTTCCACATTGGAAATACCTCAACCCACTTCGAATGGCTATCAATCACAATGAACAATTGTTGTCCTTCTAGCTCAGCAAAATCAATATGTAGCCTTTGCCACACCCTGGGAGGCTATTTCCATGGCTGTAATGGTACTGACAGTGGATGCTTGCTTATCGATTGACATGTCGTACACTGACTCACGATGTACTCTATATATCTTTATCTAGACCTAGCCACCATATATAACTGCGTGCAAAACGCTTGGTCAAGCACATTCCCAGGTGCTGGTCATGGAGGTCTCCTAATAATTTGGACTTGAATTTATTTGGTATAACCACTCTTGCACCCCACATTATACAATCTTTATCGACTGATAATTCATTCTGTTGAATGAAGAATGGATGTGTATCTTTGTCTGTTACCTGATTTGGCCATCCGTTTGCAATATAATCATACACCTTTGACATAACTGGGTCACATTTGGTTGCTCTACCAATCTCTTCAGCTGTGACTGGCAGTTCATCAATATATGAAAAATAGAACACTTCTTTCCGATCGGGTGTAACTTGTGATGGGGAAGGCAATCTAGACATTGCATCAGCATTACTGTGTTGAGCTGATCGTCTGTATTCAATATCATATGTATATGCTGACAAAATCAAAGCCCATCTCTGCATTCGGGCTGCAGCTAATGTTGGAACTGGGGACTTTAGATGGAGGATTGCTGTTAGGGGCTTATGGTCCATAACGATGGTAAATTTACGACCATACAAGTATTTGTGAAACTTCTTGACCCCAAAGATTAATGCCAAAGCTTCCCTTTCGATTTGTGCATAATTACTCTCACTGGCACTGAGAGTGCATGAAGCAAAAGCAATTGGTCTCTCCTCCCCACAACGTGATACATGAGAGATCACTGCCCCAACTCCATGCGGAGAGGCATCACATGCTAGCTTAATCTCCTTAGATATGTCATAGTGAACTAACATGGTGCTCTCTACCAATTTGCTTTTACATTCTTTGAATGCTGTATCGCATTCTTTTGACCACTTCCAATGGATCTGTTTTTTCAAAAGTTCATTCAGTGGATGTAATACTGTAGCCAAATTTGGTAGGAACTTCCCATATTAGTTCAAAAGACCCAAAAATTACCTAAGTTCAGTGACATTCCTGGGAGTGGGTGCATTTCTAACAGCATCCAGTTTTCCCATGGTTGGATGTAAACCACCTTTGTCTACTCTGTACCCTATGTACTCCAGTGAGTTTTGAAATAACATACTTATGAGCAGACACTCGTACTCTGTGCTTCTCTAGCCGTTTGAGGACTTCATTCAATATGTTATTATGAATTTGCCTATTTGGTGCTGAATTAGTATGTCATCCAAATAACATACTATCCCTTCAATACCTTGCAAAATCTGGTTCATCACCCCTTGGAATATGGCAGGGGCAGAAGGCACTCCAAACGGTAGCCTATTAAATTGATATAGGACTAGATGAGCATTTATAGTCAAACATGACTTGGACTCCTCATCGAGTTCAAGTTGTAAGTAGGCATTCGTAAGATCAGTTTTGAGAAGATCTGACCACCTGTCAGTGTTGTGAACAAATCTTCTATACTTGGGAATGTATTGGGGACATTACCCTCGAGAACCTGGTTTACGATTACATTATAATCACCACACAATCTTACCATACCATCGGACTTATAGAAACATAGAAACATTAAAAATAGGTGCAGGAGTAGGCCATTCGGCCCTTCGAGCCTGCACCGCTATTCAATGGGTTCATGGCTGAACATGCAACTTCAGTACCCCATTCCTGCTTTCTCGCCATACCCCTTGATCCCCCTAGTAGTAAGGACTACATCTAACTCTGTTTTGAATATATTTAGTGAATTGGCCTCAACAACTTTCTGTAGTAGAGAATTCCACAGGTTCACCACTCTCTGGGTGAAGAAGTTTCTCCTCATCTCGGTCCTAAATGGCTTACCCCTTATCCTTAGGCTGTGACCCCTGGTTCTGGACTTCCCCAACATTGGGAACATTCTTCCTGCATCTAACCTGTCTAATCCCGTCAGAATTTTAAACGTTTCTATGAGATCCTCTCTCATTCTTCTGAACTCCAGTGAATACAAGCCCAGTTGATCCAGTCTTTCTTGATATGGCAGTCCCGCCATCCTGGGAATCAGTCTGGTGAACCTTCACTGCACTCCGTCAATAGCAAGAATGTCCTTCCTCAAGTTAGGAGACCAAAACTGTACACAATACTCCAGGTGTGGCCTCACCAAGGCCCTGTGCAACTGCAGTAACACCTCCCTGCCCCTGTACTCAAATCCCCTCGCTATGAAGGCCAACATGCCATTTGCTTTCTGAACCGGCTGCAGTATCTGCATGCCAACCTTCAGTGACTGATGTACCATGACACCCAGGTCTCGTTGCAACTCCCCTTTTCCTAATCTGTCACCATTCCAATAATAGTCTGTCTCTCTGTTTTTACAACGAAAGTGGATAACCTCACATTTTTCCACAGTATACTTCATCTGCCATGCATTTGCCCACTCACCTAACCTATCCAAGTCACTCTGCAGCCTCATAGCATCCTCCTCGCAGCTCACACTGCCACCCAACTTAGTGTCATCCGCAAATTTGGAGATACTACATTTAATCCCCTCGTCTAAATCATGAATGTACAATGTAAACAGCTGGGGCCCCAGCACAGAACCTTGTGGTACCTCACTAGTCACTGCCTGCCATTCTGAAAAGTACCCATTTACTCCTAATCTTTGCTTCCTGACTGCCAACCAGTTCTCAATCCCCGTCAGCACACTACCCCCAATCCCATGTGCATTAACTTTGCACATTAATCTCTTGTGTGGGACCTTGTCGAAAGCCTTCTGAAAGTCCAAATACACCACGTCAACTGGTTCTCCCTTGTCCACTCCACTGGAAACATCCTCAAAAAATTCCAGAAGATTTGTCAAGCATGATTTCCCTTTCACAAATCCATGCTGACTTGGACCTATCATGTCACCTCTTTCCAAATGCACTGCTATGACATCCTTAATAATTGATTCCATCATTTTACCCACTACCGATGTCAGGCTGACCGGTCTATAATTCCCTGTTTTCTCTCTCCCTCCTTTTTTAAAAAGTTGGGTTACATTGGCTACCCTCCACTCCATAGGAACCGATCCAGAGTCTATGGAATATTGGTAAATGACTGTCAATGCATCGCTATTTCCAAGGCCACCTCCTTAAGTGCTCTGGGATGCAGACCATCAGGCCCTGGGGATTTATCGGCCTTCAATCCCATCAATTTCCCCAACACAATTTTCCGACTAATAAGGATTTCCATCAGTTCCTCCTTCTTACTAGACCTTCTGACCCTCTTTATATCCGGAAGGTTGTTTGTATCCTCCTTAGTGAATACCGAACCAAAGTACTTGTTCAATTGGTCTGCCATTTCTTTGTTCCCAGTTATGACTTCCCCTGATTCTGAGTGCAGAGGACGTACGTTTGTCTTTACTAACCTTTTTCTCTTTACATATCTATAGAAGCTTTTGCGGTCCATTATAATGTTCCCTGCAAGCTTCCTCTCGTACTCCCTGCCCTAATCAAACCCTTCGTCCTCCTCTGCTGAGTACTAAATTTCTCCCAGTCCCCAGGTTCGCTGCTAGTTTGTATGCCACTTCCTTGGCTTTAATACTATCCCTGATTTCCCTTGAAAGCCACGGTTGAGCCACCTTCCCCTTTTTATTTTTACGCCAGACAGGGATGTACAATTGTTGTCGTTCATCCATGCGATCTCTACATGTCTGCCATTGCCCATCCACTGACAACCGCTTAAGCATCATTCGCCAATCTATCCTAGCCAATTCATGCCTCATACCTTCAAAGTTACCCTTCTTTAAGTTCTGGACCATGGTCTCTGAATTAACTGTTTCATTCTCCATCCTAATGCAGAATTCCACCATATTATGGTCACTCTTCCCCAAGGGGCCTCGCATAACGAGATTGCTAATTAATCCTCTCTCATTACACAACACCCTGTCTAAGATGGCCTCCCCCCGAGTTGGTTCCTTGACATATTGGTCTAGAAAACCATCCCTTATGCACTCCAGGAAATCCTCCTCCACCGTATTGTTTCCAGTTTGGTTATGCATATTAAAGTCACCCATGATAACTGCTGCACCTTTATTGCATGCACCCCTAATTTCCTGTTTGATGCCCTCCCAAACATCACTACTACTGTTTGGAGGTCTGTACACAACTCCCACTAGCGTTTTCTGCCCCTTGGTATTCCGTAGCTCCACCCATACCGATTCAACATCATCCAGGCTAATGTCTTTCCTTACAATTGCATTAATTTCCTCTTTAACCAACAACGCCATGCCACCTCCTTTTCCTTTCTGTCTATCCTTCCTAAATACTGAATACCCCTGGATGTTGAGTTCCCAGTCTTGGTCACCCTGGAGCCACGTCTCCGTCATGCCAACCACTTTGTAGCCGTTAACTGCTATCTGCACAGTTAATTCATCCACCTTATTCCGAATACTCCTCGCATTGAGGCACAGAGCCTTCAGGCTTGCCTTTTTATCACACTTAGACCCTTTAGAATTTTGCTGCAAAGTGGCCCTTTTTGTTTTTTGCCTTGGGTACTCTGCCCTCCACTTTTATTCATCTCCTTTCTGTCTTTTGCTTCTGTCTCCAATTTGTTTCCCTCTGTCTCCCTGCATTGGTTCCCAACCCCCTGCCATATTAGTTTAACTCCTCCCCAACAGCACTAGCAAACATTCCTCCTAGGACATTGGTTCCGGTCCTGCCTAGGAGCAGACCGTCCGGTTTGTACTGGTCCCACCGCCCCCAGAACCGGTTCCAATGCCCCAGGAATTTGAATCCCTCCCTGCTGCACCACTGCTCAAGCCACGCATTCATCTGAGCTATCCTGTGATTCCTACTCTGACTAGCACGTGGCACTGGTAGCAATCCTGAGATTACTACTTTTGAGGTCCTACTTTTTAACTTAGCTCCTAGCTCCTTAAATTCGTCTCATAGGACCTCATCCCGTTTTTTACCGATATTGTTGGTACCAATGTGCACCACGGCAACTGGCTGTTCACCCTCTCTTTTCAGAATAACCTGCACCCGCTCCGAGACATCCTTGACCCTTGCACCAGGGAGGCAATGTACCATCCTGGAGTCTCGGTTGCGGTCGCAGAATCGCCTATCTATTCCCCTTACAATCGAATCCCCTATCACTATAGCTCTCCCACTCTCTTTCCTGCCCTCCTGTGCAGCAGAGCCAGCCACGGTGCCATGAACTTGACTGCTGCTGCCTTCCGCTGATGAGTCATCCCCCTCAACAGTACTCAAAGCCGTGTATCTGTTTTGCAGGGGGATGACCGCAGGGGATCCCTGCACTACCTTCCTTGCACTGCTCTTCCTGTTGGTCTTCCATTCCCTCTCTGGCTGTGGACCTTTTACCTGCGGTAAGACCAACTCACTAAATGTGCTGTTTACGTCATTCTCAGCATCGTGGATGCTCCAGAGTGAATCCACCCTCAGCTCCAATTCCACAACGCGGTCCGTCAGGAGCTGGAGGCAGACACACTTACCGCACACGTAGTCGTCAGGGACACCAGAGGCGTCCCTGATTTCCCACATATGCAGGAGGAGCATAACACCCGACCGAGCTCTCCTGCCATGACTTAACCTTTAGATTAACTTAAATTGTCAACAACAGTGTTAAAAGTTACTCACTGATATAGAAGAAAAAAAAAAAAAAAATATTTACCAATCACCAGCCAATCACTTACCCCCTTGGTTGTGATGTCACTTTTTTATTTCTTTCTACTTGTTTTTTGCTTTCCCCCTGTAGCTGCACCGGCTCACCTCTCCACACACCTCCTCGACGCTGCTCCCGACTTAGCGGGGTCCCATAATCCCTTGGGAGCACAGGTATTTATGAAGGGAATCCCTGCACTACCAGGTTTCTTCATATGACAAACCTTACATCTCACGAATCAACCTCGTGAACCTTCTGTAAACTGCCTCCAATGCAAGTATGTCCTTCCTTCAATAAGGTGACCAAAACTGTACGCAGTACCCCAGGTGTGCTCTCACCAATGCCCTGTACAGCTGTAGCAGGACTTCCCTACTTTTATACTCTATCGCCCTTGCAATAAAGACCAACATTCCATTTGCCTTCCCGATTATTTGCTGTGCCTGCATGCTAAATTTTTATGTTTCAATCACAAGGGCTGCCAGATCCCTCTGTACTGCAACATTTTTTTAATCTCTTCCCAATTAAATAATCATTTGCTTTTTTATTTTTCCTATCAAAGTGGATAACCTCACATTTTCCCACACTATACTCCATCTGCCTCATGTTTGCCCACTCATTAGCCTGTCTATATCCATTTGCAGATTATTTGCGTCCTCCTCACATCTTGCTTTCCCACCCATCTTTATATCATCGCCCAATTTGGCTGCATTACACTCTGTCCCTTCATCCAAGTTGTTGTGTATGGAGAAAGAGTCAGACTGGACACTGTGAGCTCAAGGTAAAGTGTGACCTTAGTCTTTTATTGCAGGTCTCCAGAATGCCTCTCCAACTTGTGAAGCCTTCGTAAATACCTGTGCTCCCAAGGGATTATGGGATCCCTTGCGACTCCGGGGAATGAGCCTCTGGTGTCTGTACAGAGTAAATACAAGTCCACATATACAACAACATTCCCCCCCCAAAGTCAATAGTTTAACTATTTACAATGTGAGTCGATCTAGGGCCCTTCTTGCCCTGGTTGATCGTCTCGGAGTGAAGGCTGGTATGTTGAATCATTTGTTGGGCCCTCGCTGGGCTGCTGTGCAACTGGCCTTGCTGGGCTGCCTGGTGTGTTGGGCCTAGCAGGGCTGCTGTGGAGGATGGGTTCTGCTTCGTGGTCAACCATGGTATCGGTTGCCACTGGTGTGTGTGTTGGGGGATCAAACAAGGTAGGGTCCAAGCTGGGTTGCTCAGGGTAGTCCGTGAATCTGATTTGGTCCAAGTGTTTGGTCAGGTGAATGAATCCATTTGAAAGTTTGACCTGAAACACCCTGCTCCCTTCTTTGGCCATGACAGTGCTGGGAAGCCACTTGGGACCTTGTTCATAATTTAATACAAATACAGGATCATTGATTTCAATCTCGCGTGACACATTTGCGCTATCAGGGTATGCACTTTGTTGAAGCCGCCTGCTCTCTACCTGTTCATGTAGATCAGGGTGAACTAACGAGAGCCTTGTCTTAAGTGCTCTTTTCATGAGCAGTTCAGCAGGTGGGTCCCAGTGAGTGTGGACTCGGGATAGGCGAGTCTGCAGTGAGCCTTCAGTTACCCTCTTCAAGCCTTGCTGGATGGTTTGCACTGCTCTCTCTGCCTGACCATTGGACGCTGGTTTAAACGGGGCAGATGTGACATGTTTGATCCCATTACGGGTCATGAATTCTTTGTACTCAGCACTGGTAAAACATGGCCTGTTGTCGCTCACCAGGACATCGGGTAAGCCGTGAGTGGCAAACATGGCTCGCAGGCTTTCAGTGGTGGCAGCGGAGATGCAAGCCGACATTATCCCATATTCAATCCACTTGGAGTACGCATCTACAACTACAAGGAACATTTTACCCAAGAATGGGCCTGCATAGTCGACGTGAACCCAAGACCCCTGGGTACATTGCTTAACTGCGAGCATGTATTATATCTGTGAACACAGGACTCTAAGTCCGCATCGATACCGGGCCACCACACGTGGGATCTGGCTATCGCTTTCACCTTTACGATGCCTGGATGGGTACTGTGGAGGTCGTTGATGAAGGTGTCTCTGCCCTTTTTGGGGACCACTACTCAATTGCCCCACAGAAGGCATTCTGCCTGTATAGATATTTCATCTTTGCGCTGCTCGAACGGCTTTATCTCTTCCTGCATTTCCAATGGGACACTGGACCAGCTCCCGTGAAGCACACAGCTTTTAACTAGAGATATTAAGGTGTCATGGTTTTTCCAGATTTTGATCTGCCGGGCAGTGATGGGTGATTGCTCACTCTCAAATGCTTCCATAACCATGGCTAGATCTGTGGGCTGCGCCATTTCCACCCCCCGTGGTGGGCAATGGCAGCCTACTGAGAGCATCGGCGCAATTTTCTGCGCCTGGCCTGTGCCAGATGGCGTAGTTGTATGCGGACAACGTGAGCACCCATCTCTGGTTGCGGGCCGATGCATTGGTATTTATCCCTTTACTCTCGGAAAACAGGGATATAAGTGGCTTATGGTCAGTTTCCAATTCGAATTTTAGCCCAAACAGGTATTGATGCATTTTCTTTACCATATAGACACACGCTAACACTTCTTTTTCAATCATGCTTTAGGTTCTCTCAGCCATAGACAGACTCCTGTATGCATAAGCAACTGGTTGCAGTTTCCCAAAATCATTAGCTTGTTGCAATACACAGCCGACTCCATATGACGATGCATCACATGCTATTACCAAATGCTTACATGGATTATACAACACAAGCAATTTGTTTGAGCATAATCAATTTTCTCGCTTTCACACAGGCACTTTCTTGGCTTTTGCCCCAAACCCATTTGCCCCATTTTCGTGTTAAGACATGTAGTGATTCTAGCAGAGTGCTGAGACCCGGTAAGGAGTTACCAAAATAGTTCAAGAGTCCCAGAAACGACTGCAGCTCCATCATGTTCTGTGGCCTTGGTGCGTTCTCAATTGCCTCCGTCTTTGCGTTGGTGGGCCTGATGCCATCCACCGCAATCCTCCTTCCCAGGAACTCCACTTCAGGCACTAGGAAAATGCACTTTGAGCGTTTTAACCTGAGCCCCACATGGTTGAGTCGACTAAGAACCTTCTCCAGGTTCTGCAGGTGCTCGATTGTGTTCCGACTTGTGACCAAGATGTCGTCATGGAAGATCACGGTGTGCGGGACCAACTTCATTAAACTTTCCATGAGTCTCTGGAATATCGCCGCCGCTGATCGGATTCCAAACAAGCATCTGTTATAAACAAAGAGACCTTTGTGCGTGTTGATGCAGGTCAGGGCTTCGATGATTCCTCCAGTTCCAGCATCATGTAGGCTGAAGTCAGATCCAGCTTCGTGAAAGTCTTTCCTCCCGCCAGTGGTGCAAAGAGGTATTGGCTTTTGGTAGTGGGTATTGGTCCTGCAGGGAGAGAAACGAGTCACTTTGTAACCACCACAGATTCTGATGGTGCCGTCTCGCTTGAGGACTGGGTAAATAGGACTGGCCCAATCGCTGAACTCGACCGGTGAAATTATGCCTTCTCGTTGCAGCCGATCTAGCTCGATCTCTACCCTTTCTCTCATCATGTACGGTACTGCTCTCGCCTTGTGATGGATGGGTCGCGCCCCTGGAATTAGGTGGATCTGCACTTTTGCTCCTTGGAATTTTCCGATGCCTGGTTCAAACAGTGAAGGAAATTTGTTTAAGACCTAGGCACACAAAATGTCATCAGCGGGCAATAGCGCTCAGATGTCGTCCCAGTTCCAGCGTATCTTTCCCAGCCAACTCCTACCGAGCAGCGTGGGTCCATCGCCCGGTACCACCCAGAGTGGTAGCTTGTGCACCGCTCCATCATAGAAGACTTTTACGGTAGCACTTCCAATTACAGGAATCAGTTCTTTAGTGTAAGTTCTTTGTCTCGTGCGAACTGGAGTTAGGGCTGGCCTTAAGGCCTTGTTGCACCACAGCCTTTCAAAAGTCTTTTTGCCCATGATGAACTGGCTCGCACCCATGTCCAGCTCCATTGACACCGGGAGTCCATTTAGTTCAACATTCAGCATTATCGGGAGACAATTCGTGGTGAATGTGTGCACTCCATGTACCTCTGCCTCCTCTATCTGAGGCTCTGGTTCGTAGTGATCCTCCATGGATCTGTCCTCCTCTGCAACATGGTGGTTTGCAGGTTTAATAGGCTTAGCAGCTCGCCTGCACACTCGTTGGAGGTGTTCCATTGTTCCACAGCCCTTGCAAATGTATCCTTTGAATTGGCATGAATAGAAACGATGATCACCCCTGCAGCGCCAACAAGGTGTTAATGGCCTTGCATTCATCACCCTTGATGGTGGATTCTGATACATCTGCGGATATGTAGCTGCAGTTATGTGTGACCAGCCCTGTGCATTACAATTTGAAAACAGCATCACTTTGTTCACAGTACTCCTAGCAGCAATTGTGTGCTGAGAGATTTGCTTCATATTGTCACTGGTGGCAGTTAACGCCTGGGCTATCGCGGTGGCCTTACTCAAGGTTGGGGTCTCTACAGTCAAAAGCTTGCGAAGTATGGTTGCATGGCCAATGCCAAGCACAAAAAATTCTATGAGCATGTGCTCCAAATGTCCTTCAAATTCGCAATGTCCTGCAAGGAGTCTCAGCTCGGTGACATAACTCGCTACTTCCTGGCCTTCAGACCTTTCGTAGGTGTAGAACTGGTACCTCGCCATCAGAACGCTTTCCTTTGGGTCCAAATGCTCTCGGACCAGTGTGCATAAATCGTCGTACGATTTCTCCATGGGCTTCGCTGGAGTGAGCAGATTCTTCATGAGCCATACATTGTTGCCCCACAGATGGTGAGGAGGATCGCTCTACGTTTGGCAGTGCCCTCTTCCCCATCTAGCTCGTTGAGGCCATGAGGCTTCATGAGGCCATACATTGGTGCCCCACAGATGGTGAGGAGGTTCGCTCTATGTTTGGCGGCGCCCTCTTCACCATCTAGCTCGTTGGCCACGAAGTATTGGTCGAGTCACTCCACAAAAGTTTTCCAATCATCTCCCTCCAAAAATTTCTCCAGGATGCCCACTGTTCTCTGCATCTTTGGGTTCGCTATCTGTATCTCGTCGCCAGTTGTCGTGTATGGAGAAAGAGTCAGACTGAACACTGTGAGCTCAAGGTAAATTGTGACCTTAGTCTTTTATTGCAGGTCTCCAGATTGCCTCTCCAACCTGTGAAGTCTCCTTAAATACCTGTGCTCCCAAGGGATTATGGGATCCCTTGGAACGCTGGGGAATGAGTCCTCTGGTGGCTGTACAGAGTAAGTACAATCCACATATATAACACAAGTCATTAAACTTACCTACGAGAACGCTGCCCGAGTCCACTGGTTTGTGGAAGATTTTCCGTTTGTTATTGTGCAAATGACACTGAGCTAAGTCTTGAACCATAACTACCCTCCCTAACAGCACTGTGCGAGCACCTTCACCACACGGACTGCAGCGGTTCAAGAAGGTGGTTCACCATCACCTTCTCAGGGGCAATTAGGGATGGGCAATAAATGCCGGCCTTGCCAGCGACACCCACATCCCGAGAATTAATTTTTAAAAAGCATAATCAAAACTTCAGAAAACTGGTGCAATGTCTACCCCATTGTGGTTTGTCTTATTTATAGAGTAGAATTGATATTACAGTATTAAAACTGCTTTGGAACTAAGATTCTATCATTATTGTAATACCGGTATTGAGGCTTGTTTTAACAGGATAGTGCTGGAGTAGAAGTACATAAAATAAACGGGTTCGGTCCAGTGAATGTTCCTGGAGCTTCCAATCTGCGTGAGAGACAAGAAGTAGCTTGTATTTAATTACTGGGACATTTTATGGCCCATGTAGGAGAGAGCACCAAAGTCTAAATTGGTTTTAATTCATCATCATCATAGGCAATCCCTCAGAATCAAGGAAGACTTGCTTCCACTTTTAACATGAGTTCTCAGGTGGCTGAACAGTCCAATACGGGAGCCACAGTCGCTGTCACAGGTGGGACAGATAGTCTTTGACGGAAAGGGTGGGTAGGACTGGTTTGCCGCACGCTCTTTCCGCTGCCTGCGCTTGATTTCTGCACGCTCTTGGTGATGAGAGTCAAGGTGCTTAGCGACCTCCTGGATGCACTTCCTTCACTTAGGGCGGTCTATGGCCAGGGACTCCCAGGTGTCGGTGGGGATGTTGCACATTATCAGGGAGGCTTTAAGGGTGTCCTTGTAACGTTTTCCCTGCCCACCTTTGGATCATTTCCGTGAAGGAGTTCCGAGTAGATCGCTTAGAAACATAGAAACGTAGAAACATCGAAACATAGAAAATAGGTGCTGGAGTAGGCCATTCGGCCCTTCGAGCCTGCACCACCATTCAATAAGATCATGGCTGATCATTCCCTCATTACCCCTTTCCTGCTTTCTCTTCATACCCCATGATCCCCTTAGCCATAAGGACCGTATCTAACTCCCTCTTGAATATACCCAATGAACTGGCATCAACAACTCTCTGCAGCAGGGAATTCAACCGGTATTGCTTTGGGATTCTCGTATCTGTTATGCGAACTATGTGGCCTGCCTAGCGGAGCGGGTTTTAATTAACAAGTTGAAAGATGCAATGAAAATCACGAATTAAATAAAAGATAGATGGAGTTACCCACTGTTAGCGATGTAAAGGAGGAAACAATGAATCCTTCTCCGCACTGTGCTATTCGAGCAGGCCACACAAGCTGTCGAACAAGACGGGTGAACACTGCCCAGTGAGGTCATGTGAAAGTGGCAAAGTTGTAAGCTAAGGATGAAAATTCAACTTTCTCCCTCCACGGCCGCATCCCTCCCAATCCCTGCAACCATCCTCAGTCCTGCAACCCTCTGACGTCTAAGACTTCCTCCCACTTTGGTCTCTTGTGCATCCTCCACTTCCTTCGTCCCACCATTGGTGGCCATGCCTTCAGTCATCTAGACCCTAAGCTCTGGAACACCCTCCCAAAACCTCTTCTCCTCACCACCTCTCTTTCCTTCTTTTAAGACGCTCCGTAAAACCTACTTCTTTGACCAAGCATTTGGTCACCTATCCTAATAAGAACATGAGAGTTAAGAGCAGCAGTAGGCAATAGGGACTGTCATTTATTGAGATCATGGCTGATCTTGTACCTCAACACTTTCCTGCACTATCCCCATATCCCTCAATTTCCTTAATATTCAAAAATCTATCGATCTCTGTCTTGAATATTCTCAGCGACTGAGCCTCCACAGTCCTTTGGGGTAGAGAATTCCAAAGATTCATCACCCTCTGAGTGAAGAAATTTCTCCTCATCTCAGTCCTAAATGGCCGACCCCTTATTATGAGACTGTGACCCTTGGTAGTAGACTCCCTAGCCAGAGGAAACACTTTCCCTGCATCTACCCTGTCAAGCCCTGTAAGAATTTTGGATGTTTCAAAGAGATCACCTCTCATTCTGCTAAACTCTAGAGAATCTAGGCCTAGACTGCTCGATATCTCCTCATAGGACAATCCCCCCATCCCAGGAATCAGTCTGGTGAACCTTTGTTGCACTCCCTCTATGGCAAGTATATCCTTCCTTAGTTAAGGAGACCAAAACTGTACACAATACTCCAAGTGTGGTCTCACTAGAGCCCTATATAATTGCAGTAAGACAACTTTACTCATATCTCCTTATCTCCTTATTTGGCTCAATGTCACTTTTTGTCAAATTATTCTCCTTTGAAGTGCCTTGGGGCATTTTATTTTGTTAACAGCGTTATATAAATGCAAATTGTTGTTGTAAAATTCCACTTCTTGCTGAAAAATGGGCACTACCATGGTTTCCTCAATAATTAATTGATAACAAAATCACATTCCCAGGAATCCTGCATCTGAATGCCACGTGTTCCTGTGATTTAATTAGCGGGTCATCCATCATAGAATACAGAAGGCATTCTGCTATCGTTCATCTGAAGAGGCCCTCAAAGGACCCTGCATTTCTCTAGCATCTGGACAGGCCCTCAAGACATCCCAAGGTGCTTCACGTCCAATGAAACACTCTTGAAAAGCAGTCATGGTGAGGTAGGAAAAAAATGTGGCAGCCAATTTCTGCACAAAGGTGATCGGTTAGTATACTTTCGATGGTGGCACCGAAGAGAAGGAAGACCTCCCAAACACTGGGGAAAAACTCTCCTTCAGCCAGCCAGTGAGCCAGCCAGCCAGCCGGCCCAGACTGCTGCCGCCCAGGCCGAAATGCTGCAGTCCGAAGCCGGGCCTTCTCGAGCTGCTTGAGGTCACCCCTCCAAGGCCGTTTGCCGTCTTCTCACTTGGAGGTCAGCAGCTTTCCATCACCCATGTTGCAGCCGCTGGGGAAGAACCTCGTAGGAGCACTAGGAGAGGCAAAGTCACACGGAAGACAGGCACTAAGGAAAGTTTGCATTTGTTATATCACGAATGAATTTATAAATTTAGACTGGAATGTGCATTTTCTTGCGGTTTTTATTTTTGTGTTGTCGGAAGGAGAACAGTGAGATGGCTGGTGTTGGAGGAAAGGTGAGGAGTGTGGGACTGTTGGTGAATGGGGAGGTGTGGTTGAGATTACTGGTGTCACTCATTAATTATTTTGTCGTGCAGAGCCCAGGCAGAAAGTGGCTGTCTACGTTGTAGCTTCCCTTCCTCTTCCTGTTCCTCCATTTCCTGTTACGCTTCCTTCTCCTCCCCTTTCTCCTCCTCATCTGTAAGTATGCACCTGCGAGTATGCTCACAGGTTTGTAGAGCTGTTGATTCACCGGTATTCTCATGGCCTTCCACGAGAGGTGGGTACACCAGAGGGACCGGAGGGCATCATCACCCAAGGCAACCAAATTTTTATTTGATGTAAGCTACTGTAAAAATTTAATTTGAATTTTGTTGGTTCTGGTCCCTTGCAGAGGGGGCACTTGATTTTACGTTGAACTAAAATAGTTGTAGAACTGTTGAGTTTGGAGTAGCTGAGGCAGCCACGTGATGTTCACAAGACTCAATAAAGCCAGTTGGGTTCGAGGGATCCACGATACAAAAGGAGGAAGAAAAAAAGCAGGAAACTATAGACCAGTTAGCCTAACATCTGTGGTTGGGACACTGTTGGAGTCCATTATTAAAGAAGCAGTAGCAGGACATTTGGAAAAGCAAAATTCGGCATGGATTTATGAAGGGGAAGTCAACATGATAAATTTGCAGGAATTTTTTGAGGATGTAACAAACAGGGTAGATAAAGGGGAACCAGTGGAAGTGGTGTATTTGGACTTCCAGAAGGCATTTGACAAGGTGCCACATAAAAGATTGCTGTGCAAGATAAAAGTTCATGGGGTTGGGGGTAATATATTAGCATGGATAGAGGATTGGCTAACTAACATAAAACAGAGAGTCAGGATAAGTGGTTCATTCTCGGGTTGGCAATCAGTAATTAGTGGGGTGCGGCAGGGATTGGTGCTGGGACCCCAACTATTTACAATCTATATTAACGACTTGAAAGAAGGGACCGAGTGTAACGTAGCCAAGTTTGCTGATGATACAAAGATGGGAGGAAAAGCAATGTGTGAGAAGGACACAACAAATCTGCAAAAGGACATAGACAGGCTCAGTGAGTGGGCAAAAATGTGGCAGATGGAGTATAATGTTCCTTGTGGCTCTCATTGTCGGTCCGCTGTGAATGTGTGCGTGTGTGTATGTGGGTTCCGGACCGGAGTCATGAGCCGTGTCAGCAGTGGATAACCCCTCGTTGCCAAGTAGCCAGTCTTTGTCTTGCTGAGGTGGTTCCTGTACAGATGGCGCAGAGGACTGCTGCAGGATGGCAAAGTCACGACTGCTGCCAGGATAACGGACATTCTCCTGTACGATACGATGCCCGTGGTGGCACACCAGCTGCACATCGAGGGAGTGGAATCCCCTTTGCTTCATGAAAATGGCCGCGTTGCCGTGATGTATGTGCAGGCTAATGTACACGCAGTCAGCGGCACTGTGCAAGCATTGGGAAGTCTGCAATCCGATCATAACTCCATGCTCTCTCCTCCTGCTCTTCTCTGGCAAGAGGGAATGAGATAGACAAAAGAACATAAGAAATAGGAGCAGGAGTAGGCCCGACAGCCTGCTCCACCATTCAATAAAATCATGGCTGACCATCGACCAGTTCCCGCCCAATCTCCATATCCCTTGATTCCCCGAGACTCCAAAGCTGTCGCTCTGTGTATAGAGAGCTTCAGCAACCTTCCTTGTGCACATAAAAGTTAAGAGCCACGGTCATCTTGACGGCCACAGGCAATGCTATTCTTGCCCCGCTTTGCGGTTGCAGTTTTGGCTGCTGCAGTTGGCAGATCTGTCACGACCACTTTAGTGAAGCATTGGTCTGCGCTGAAGTTCAGGAAAGAAAATTGCCTCCTAAAGAATCTTGGCTGGTATGACATCCCGCTGAAAGCCTTCCTCCATCAGCTGTGGCTCAGTGGGTAGCATGCCTGCCTTTGAGTCAGAAGGTTGTGTGTTCATAGACCCACTCCAGGGACTTGAGCACATAAATCTAGGCTGACACTCCAGTGCAGTGCTGAGAGAGCGCTGCGCTGTCGGAGATGCCGTCTTTCAGACGAGATGTTAACCCGAGGCCCCATCTCCCCTCTCAGGTGGATGTAAAAGATCCCATGACACTATTTTGAAGAAGAGTAGGGGAGTTATCCCCGGTGTCCTGACCAATATTTATCCCTCAATCAACATAAAGAAAAAACAGATTATCTGGTCATTGTCACATTGCTGTAAGTGGGAGCTTGCTGTGTGCGAATTGGCTGCCGCATATCCTACATTACAACAGTGACTACACTCCAAAAGTACTTCATTGGCTGTAAAGCGCTTTGAGATGTCCGGTGGTTGTGAAAGGTGCTATACCAATGCAAGTCTTTCTTTCTTCTTTTTCTTGCAGCTTGTCCTGTTCTGTGCAGCCTCCCTTCATTCTCCCAGTCATGCTGAAATTCCAGAGGAATTGAGGCCACCCATGTCTGAGAGCATCTTGTTTCAGCACTAGCTGTTAAACCAGCAAAAAAAACTTCAGCACCAGCCAGACTGCTCATTGTTGACTGTTGAAGCTGTAGGCAAGTATGGGAAAGATACAAATAAATGTACAATTACACCAGTAATCAGAATCTGCAAGTAGATAATGATCCCTTCAGCTTTTACCAAGATTTGAACTCGGATCGCGACCCATCACTGACCCAACACTGACCCAACACCCCATCACTGACCCAACAACCCATCACTGACCCAACACCCCATTATTGACCCATCACCCCATCACTGAAACGTCACTGACCCATCAACCCAACACTGACCCAACACCTCATCACTGACCCAACAACCCATCACTGATCCATCACGCCATCAATGACTCAACTCCCCATCACTGACCAAACACCTCATCACTGACCGATCAACCCACCTCTGACCCATTACTGACCTAACACCTCATCACTGACCCAACACCCCATCACTGACCCAACACCCCATCACTGACCCATCAACCCTTCACTGAGGCAACACCCCATCACTGACCCAATGCCCAATCACTGACCCAACACCCCATCACTGACCCAACACCCCATCACTGACCCAACATCCCATCACTGACCCAACATCCCATCACTGACCAATCACCCCATCACTGACCCATGAACCCATCACTGACATAACAGCCCATCACTGACCCAACACCCATCACTGACCCAACACCCATCACTGACCCAACACCCCATCACTGACCCATCATTGACCCAACACCCATCACTGACCCAACACCCCATCACTGATCCATCACTGACCCAACACCCAATCACTGACTCAACACCATCACTGATCCATCATCCCATCACTGACCCATCACCCCATCACTGACCCAACACCCCATCACTGACCCAAAACCCAATCACTGACCCAACACTGACCTAACACCCCATCATTGACCCAACAACCCATCACTGACCCAACAATGACCCAACACCACATCACTGACCCATCACGCCATCAATGACCCAACTCCCCATCACTGACCAAACACCCCGTCACTGACCCATTACTGACCCATCAATCCACCTCTGACCCATCACTGACCCAACACCCCATCACTGACCCATCACCGCTTCACTGAGGCAACACCCCATCACTGACCCATTGCACCAGCACTGACCCAGCACCCATCAATGACGCATCGCCCCATCACTGACCCATCGCACCATCACTGACCCAACACCCCATCACTGACCCATCGCCCCATCACTGGCCCAACACCCCATCACTGACCCAATACCTAATCACTGACCCAACACCCCATCACTGACCCATCACCCCATCACTGACGCAACACTGACCCACCACCCCATCAGTGACCCAGACCCCTTCACTGACCCAACACCCCATCATTGACCCAACACCCCATCACTTACCCAACATCCCATCACTGACCCAACACCCCATCACTGACCCATCACCCCATCACTTACCCAACACCCCATCACTGACCCATCACCTCATCATTGACACAACACCCATCACCGACCCAATGCCCAAAAACTGACTCAACACCGCATCACTGCGCCATCACTGACCCAACACCCAATCACTGTCCCAACACCCATCACTGACCCAACAGCCATTCACTGACCCATCACTGACTCAACACCCCATCATTGACCTATCACTGACTCAACACCCCATCAATGACCCATCACTGACCCATCACCCTATCACTGACCCATCACCCCATCACTATATCGTTGGTACCTATATGTACCACGACAACTGGGGCTTCACCCTCCCCCTCCAAAATGTCCTGCAGCCGCTCCGAGACATCCTTGACTCTTGAGCCAGGGAGGCAACATACCATCCTGGAGTCTTGATTGCAGCCACAGAACATTAGAATTAGGAACAGGAGTAGGCTATCGAGCCCCTCAAGCCTGCTCCGCCATTCAACAAGATCATGGCTGATCTAGCTGTGGACTCAGCTCCACTTACCCGCCCGCTCCCCATAACCCTTAATTCGCTTATTGGTTAAAAATCTATCTATCTGTGACTTGAATACATTCAATGAGCTTGCCTCAACTGCTTCCTTGGGCAGAGAATTCCACAGATTCACAACCCTCTGGGAGAAGAAATTCCTTCTCAACTCGGTTTTAAATTGGCTCCCCTGTATTTTGAGGCTGTGCCCCCTAGTTCTAGTCTCCCCAACCAGTGGAAACAACCTCTCTGCCTCTATCTTGTCTATCCCTTTCATGATTTTAAATGTTTCCATAAGATCACCCCTCATCCTTCTGAACTCCAACGACTAAAAACCCAGTCTACTCAATCTATCATCATAAGGTAACCCCCTCATTTCCGGAATCAGCCTAATGAATCGTCTCTGTACCCACTCCAAAGCTAGTACATCCTTCCTTAAGTAAGGTGACCAAAACTGCACGCAGTACTCCAGGTGCGGCCTCACCAATATCCTATACAGTTGCAGAAGGACGTCCCTGCTTTTGTACTCCTTCCCTCTCGCAATGAAGGCCAACATTCCATTCACCTTCCTGATTACCTGTTGCACCTGCAAACTAAATTTTTGAGATTCATGCACAAGGACCCCCAGGTCCCTCTGCACCGCAGCATGTTGTAATTTCTTCCCATTCAAATAATATTTCCTTTGACTGTTTTTTTTCCCAAGGTGGATGACCTCACACTTTCCGCCAAACCTTAGCCCATTCGCTTAACCTATCTAAATCTCTTTGCAGCCTCTCTGTGTCCTCTACACAACCCGCTTTCCCACTAATCTTTGTGTCATCTGCAAATTGTGTTACACTACACGCTGTCCCCTCTTCCAGGTCATCTATGTATATTGTAAACAGTTGTGGTCCCAGTACCGATTCCTATGGCACACCACGAACCACCGATATCCAACCCGAAAAGGACCCATTTATCCCGACTCTCTGCTTTCTGTTAGCCAGCCAATTCTCTATCCATGCTAATACATTTCCACGGACTCCGCGTACCTTTATCTTCTGCAGTAACCTTTGGTGTGGCACCTTATCGAATGCCTTTTGAAAATCTAAATACACCACATCCATCGGTACACCTCTATCCACCATGTTTTTATATCCTCAAAGAATTCCAGAAAATTAGTAAAACATGATTTCCCCTTCATCACTGACCAAACACTTCATCACTGACCAAACACCTCATCACTGACCCAAAACCCCATTGCTGACCCATCACCCCATCACTGACCCATCACTGATCCATCACCCCATCACTGACCCAACACCCCATCACTGACCCATCACTGACCCATCACCCCATCACTGACCCATCACTGACCCATCAATCCATCACTGACCCATCACTGACCATCACCCCATCACTGACCCATGAACCCATCACTGACATAACACCCCATCACTGACCCAACAGCCATTCACTGACCCATCACTGACTCAACACCCCATCATTGACCCATCACTGACACAACACAACATCAATGACCCATCACTGACCCATCACCCCATCACTATATCGTTGGTACCTATATGCACCACGACAACTGGGGCTTCACCCTCCCCCTCCAAAATGTCCTGCAGCCGCTCCGAGACATCCTTGACCCTTGAACCAGGGAGGCAACATACCATCCTGGAGTCTTGATTGCATCCACAGAACATAAGAATTAGGAACAGGAGTATGCTATCTAGCCCCTCGAGCCTGCTCCACTATGCAACAAGATCATGGCTGATCTGGCCGTGGACTCAGCTCCACTTACCCGCCGGCTCCCCATAACCCTTAATTCCCTTATTGGTTAAAAATCTATCTATCTGTGACTTGAATACATTCAATGAGCTTGCCTCAACTGCTTCCTTGGGCAGAGGATTTCACAGATTCACAACCCTCTGGGAGAAGAGATTCCTTCTCAAATTGGTTTTAAATTGGCTCCCCCGTATTTTGAGGCTGTGCCCCCTAGTTCTAGTCTCCCCGAACAGTGGAAACAACCTCTCTGCCTCTATCTTGTCTATCCCTTTCATGATTTTAAATGTTTCTATAAGATCACCCCTCATCCTTCTGAACTGCAATGACTAAAGACCCAGTCTACTCAATCTATCATCATAAGGTAACCCCCTCATCTCCGGAATCAGCCTAATGAATCGTCTCTGTACCACCTCCAAAGCTAGTATATCGTTCCTTAAGTAAGGTGACCAAAACTAGACGCAGTATTCCAGGTGCGGCCTCACCAATACCCTATACAGTTGCAGCAGGACCTCCCTGCTTTTGTACTCCATCCCTCTCGCAATGAAGGCCAACATTCCATTCGCCATCCTGATTACCTGTTGCACCGGCAAACTAAATTTGTGGGATTCATGCACAAGGACCCACAGGTCCCTCTGCACCGCAGCATGTTGTAATTTCTCCCCATTCAAATAATATTTCCTTTGACTGTTTTTTTTCCCAAGGTGGATAGAAACATAGAAACATAGAAAATAGGTGCAGGAGTAGGCCATTTGGCCCTTCTAACCTGCATCACTATTCAATGAGTTCATGGCTGAACATGCAACTTCAGTACCCCATTCCTGCTTTCTCACCATACCCCTTGATTCCCCTAGTAGTAAGGACTTCATCTAACTCCCTTTTGAATATATTTAGTGAATTGGCCTCAACAACTTTCTGTGGTAGAGAATTCCACAGGTTCACCACTCTCTGGGTGAAGAAATTCCTCCTCATCTCGGTCCTAAATGGCTTCCCCCTTATCCTTAGACTGTGTCCCCTGGTTCTGGACTTCCCCAACATTGGGAACATTCTTCCTGCATCTAACCTGTCTAACCCCGTCAGAATTTTAAACGTTTCTATGAGGTCCCCTCTCATTCTTCTGAACTCCAGTGAATACAAGCCCAGTTGATCCAGTCTTTCTTGATAGGTCAGTCCCGCCATCCCGGGAATCAGTCTGGTGAACCTTCGCTGCACTCCCTCAATAGCAAGAATGTCCTTCCTCAGGTTAGGAGACCAAAACTGTACACAATACTCCAGGTGTGGCCTCACCAAGGCCCTGTACAATTGTAGCAACACCTCCCTGCCCCTGTACTCAAATCCCCTCGCTATGAAGGCCAACATGCCATTTGCTTTCTTAACCGCCTGCTGTACTTGCATGCCAACCTTCAATGACTGATGTACCATGACACCCAGGTCTCTTTGCACCTCCCCTTTTCCTAATCTGTCACCATTCAGATAATAGTCTGTCTCTCTGTTTTTACCACCAAAGTGGATAACCTCACATTTATCCACATTATACTTCATCTGCCATGCATTTGCCCACTCACCTAACCTATCCAAGTCGCTCTGCAGCCTCATAGCATCCTCCTTGCAGCTCACACTGCCACCCAACTTAGTGTCATCCGCAAATTTGGAGATATTACATTTAATCCCCTCGTCTAAATCATTAATGTACAGTGTAAACAGCTGGGGCCCCAGCACAGAACCTTGCGGTACCCCACTAGTCACTGCCTGCCATTCTGAAAAGTCCCCATTTACTCCTACTCTTTGCTTCCTGTCTGACAACCAGTTCTCAATCCATGTCAGCACACTACCCCCAATCCCATGTGCTTTAACTTTGCACATTAATCTCTTGTGTGGGACCTTGTCGAAAGCCTTCTGAAAGTCCAAATATACCACATCAACTGGTTCTCCCTTGTCCACTCTACTGGAAACACCCTCAAAAAATTCCAGAAGATTTGTCAAGCATGATTTCCCTTTCACAAATCCATGCTGACTTGGACCTATCATATTACCTCTTTCCAAATGCACTGCTATGACATCCTTAATAATTGATTCCATCATTTTACCCACTAACGATGTCAGACTGACCGGTCTACACTGTTTTTGTTTGTTTTACACCACCAGAGTGTGTTTTTCTGGGTGCAGGTGTGTGCTTTAACTTGAATAAAAGCATTGCGACGGTCGAGAACTAAAGGATCTGTGTATTCTATTCACCACTATAATTCCGGTGTCTAGAACTGTTGTAAGGGGGGGTGATTCGAAACCACCAAGGGCAAAACCACTTACACATGGTACAGGTTGGCAGTGTTGTTAATACGGCTGTGATGTCAACAGTCATTGCAACGTCGCCAATGATGCAATTTGGCCACGTTGTCAATAGTTACTCCGAAAGAAAAAATGGTTTCCTCACTCACACTTGCAGCGTCACAAAAGATGCGCTGTCTGCCTGAAATTTTATATTTCTTACACCACAAATTCCATTCCCTAGTCACTGACTCCATCTCTCTCCCTGGTCACTGTCTGAGGCTGAAACAGACCATTCACAACCTTGGAGTCCTATTTGACAATGTGATGAGCTTCTGAGCACATATGCCAGTCCATCACCAAAAGAACCTGCTTCTACCTCCATAACATCGCCTGCCTATGATCCTGCCTCAGCTCATCTGCAGCTGAAACCCTCATCCATGCCTCTGTTACCTCTAGACTTGACTATTCCAATGCTCTCGTGGCCAGCCTCCCATTTTCCACCCTCCATAAACCTGAGCTCATCCAAATCTCTGCTACCCATATCCTGACTCAAACCAAGCCCCATTCACCTGTCACCCTTGTGCTCGCTAACCTACATTGGCTCCCGTTCTAGCAATGTCTCGATTTTAAAATTCTCATCCTTGTTTTCAAATCTCTCCATGGCCTCGCCCCTCCCTATCTCTGTAACCTCCTCCAGCCTTACAACCCTCCGGGATCTCTGCACTACTCCAGTTCTGGCCTCTTGTGCAACCCCGATTTTAATCGCTCCGCCATTGGCAGCCCTGCCTTCAGCTGCCTCGGCCCTAAGCTCTGGAATTCCCTTCCTAAACCTCTCTGCCTCTCTATCTCTCTCTCCTCCTTTAAGATGCTCCTTACAACCTCTCTCTTTGACCAAGTTTTTGGTCACTTTTAGTAATATTTCCTTATGTGGCTCAGTGTCACATTTAGTTTGATAATGCTACTGTGAAGTGCCTTGCGACATTAAAGACACTGTATAAATGCAAGTTGTTTGTGTTAGGAGGAGGCAATGTAGTTGGCATTAGCCACCTTTGCTTATCTGGCAACATAAATTAGGTATGAAATAAATGATCCAACTTACTGAATAGCAGAAACTGCACTGATAGAAAAAAGTAAACTTTCTGGCCGGGATTTTGCTGACCTCGGTGGGTCTGTGGTGGGTGACCTGGTGGCGGGTCCCGACCCTGCTGCTAGCTCCATCCTATGTAAAATGAATTTCCCTTGATAGGGCCTGTTAAGCCCGCCCAGCAGGATTCCCGGCCCTATCAGAGGAAGCAGGTCTGGCGACATCATTCATGTCACGTCATCAGCTAGCTTCCTTAAAGGGACTATTTCCAAATTTATTTTGACATCTGTGCTGTCAGTGTTTTACACATTGAGGTGCTGCAAACACAGACAAGCACTACACAAAGGCACAGGGCTGCACCCAGGCTCTCCCATGACTCCCTCCATATAAGGCAGGGAGGTCCTCATCCCTTTCAATGGGTGGAAGAGACCTCCGCAGGAGATCAATACAGCCTGGTTGCACATTGCAGAGGAGAACACAAACAAGGATGTGGTCAGGAGGACCTGGGTGTAGTGCCGCAAATATTTCAATTATCTCAGTAGATCAAGGATGACCTCACACTTTCCGCCAAACCTTAGCCCATTCGCTTAACCTATCTAAATCTCTTTGCAGCCTCTCTGTGTCCTCTCCACAATCCGCTTTCACAATAATCTTTGTGTCATCTGCAAATTGTGTTACACTACACGCTGTCCCCTCTTCCAGGTCATCTATGTATATTGTAAACAGTTGTGGTCCCAGTACCGATCCCTATGGCACACCACGAACCACCGATTTCCAACCCGAAAAGGACCCATTTATCCCGACTCTCTGCTTTCTGTTAGCCAGCCAATTCTCTATCCATGCTAATACATTTCCAATGACTCTGCGTACCTTTATCTTCTGCAGTAACCTTTGGTGTGGCACCTTATCGAATGCCTTTTGAAAATCTAAATACACCACATCCATCAGTACACCTCTATCCACCATGTTTTTATATCCTCAAAGAATTCCAGTAAATTAGTTAAACATGATTTCCCCTTCATCACTGACCAAACACTCCATCACTGACCAAACACTCCATCACTGACCCAAAACCCCATCGCTGACCCATCACCCCATCACTGACCCATCACTGATCCATCAACCCATCACTGACCCAACACCCCATCACTGACCCATCACTGACCCAACACCCCATCACTGACCCAACACCCCATCACTGACCCAACACCCCATCACCCATTGACCCCATCACTGACCCATCACCCCATCACTGACCCATCACTGATCCATCACCCCGTTACTGACCCAACACCCCATCTCTGACCCATCACACCATCACGGACCCATTACTGGCCCATCACCCCATTACTGACCCAACATCCCTTTACTGACCCAACAGCCCATCACTGACCCAACACACCATCATCCCAACACTCCATCACTGACCCATCACCCCATCACTGAGCCATCACTGACCCATCACCCCATTACTGACCCAACACACCATCACTGACCCAACACCCCATCACTGACCCAACACACCATCACTGACCCATCACGCCATCACTGACCCATCACTGATCCATCACCCCATGACTGACCCAACATCCTTTTACTGACCCAACAGCCCATCACTGACCCAACACACCATCATCCCAACACTCCATCACTAACCCATCACCCCATCACTGAGCCATCACTGACCCATCACCCCCTTACTGACCCAACACACTATCACTGACCCATCACTGACCCATCACTCCATCACTGAACCATCACTGACCCATCATGTCCATCATTGACCCATCGCTGACCCATCACCCCTTCAATTACCCATCACTGACCCAACACCCCATCACTGACCCAACACTGACCAACTCCCAATCACTGACCAAACACTCCATCACTGACCCAACACCCCATCACTGAGCCAAAATTGACCCATCACACCATCACTGACCCAACACCCATCACTGACCAATCACTGACCCATCACCCCATCACTGGCCCATCACCCCATCACTGACTCATTACTGACCTATCACCCCATCACTGACCCATCACTGACTCATCACCATTACTGACCCAACAACCTATCACTGAGCCAACACTGACCCATCACCCCATTACTGACCCAACACCCCTTTACTGACCCAACACCCCATCACTGATGCAACTCCCCATCATCCAAACACCCGATCACTGACCCATCACCCCATCACTGCCCCTCACTGACCCAACACCCCATCACTGCCCCATCACCCTATCACTGACCCCTCACTGACCCAACACCCCATTACTGGCCCAACACGCCATCACTGACCCAACACCCCATCACTGAAACAACACAGACCCAACACCCCATCACTGACCCAAAACTGACCCAACACCCATCACTGACCCAAGTCCACATCACTGACCCATCACCCCATTAGTGCCCCAACCCCATCACTGACCAACTACCATATCACTGACCCAACACCCCATCACTGATCCAACACCCCATCACTGATCCATCACCCATCACTTACCCAACAACCCATCACTGAGCCATCACTGACCCATTACCCTATCACTGACGCATCACTGACCCATCAACCCACCTCTGACCCATCACTGACCCAACACCCCATCATTGACCCAACAACCCATCACTGACCCAATGCCCAATCACTGACCCATCACCCCATCACTGACCCAACACTGACCCATCACGCCATCATTGACTCATCGCTGACCCAACACCCCATCATTGACCCAACACCCCATCACTGACCCAACGCCCAATCACTGACCCATCACCACATCACTAACTCAACACTGGCCCATCATGCCATCATTGACCCATCGCTGACCCATCACCCCTTCACTGACCCATCACTGACCCATTACCCCATCACTGACCCATCAACCCACTTCTGACCCATCACTGACCCATCACCCCCTCACTGACCCTTCAACCCATCACTGACCCAACATTGGCCCATCATGCCATCATTGAATCATCGCTGACCCATCATCCCTCCACTGACCCATCACTGACCCATCACCCCATCACTGACCCAACACACCATCACCCCAACACCCCATCACTGACCCATCACCCCATCACTAACCTATCACTGACCCATCACCCCATTACTGACCCAATATACCATCACTGACCCAACACCCCATCACCCCCAAAGCCCCATCACTGACCCATCACCCCATCACTGACCCATCAACCCACCTCTGACCCATCACTGACCCATCACACCATCATTGACCCAACACCCCATCACTGACCCAACGCCCAATCACTGACACATCACCACATCACTGACTCAACACTGGCCCATCATGCCATCATTGACCCATCGCTGAACCATCACCCCTTCACTGACCCATCACTGACCCATCAACCCATCACTGACCCAATACCCCATCACTGACCCAACACTGACCCATCACCCCATCACTGACCCAACACCCCATCATTGACCTAACTCACCATCACTGACCCAGATCCCATCACTGACCAAACACCCCAACACTGACCCAACACCCCATCATTGACCCAACATTCCATCACTGACCCATTACCGCATCACTTACCCAACACACCGTCACTGACCCATCATTGACCTAGTACCCCATCACTGACCCATCAATGACCCATCAACCCACCTCTGACCCATCACTGACCCATCACCCCTTCACTGACCCAACACTGATCCAACACCCCATCACTGACCTGTCACTGGCCCATCATTGACCCAGTACCCCATCACTGACCCATCACTGACCCATCAACCCACCTCTGACCCATCACTGACCCATCACCACATCATTGACCTATCACCTCATTACTTACCCAACACTGACCCATCATGCCATCACTGAACCAACGCTGACCCATCACCCCTTCACTGACCCATCACTGACCCATCACTGACCCAACATCCCATACTGACCCATTACTGACCCATCACTGACCCAACATCCCATACTGACCCAACACTGACCCAACACCACATCACTGACCCAACACCCCATCAGTGACCCAACACCCCATCACTGACCCATCACTGACCCAACCCCCAATCAGTGACCAAACACCCCGTCACTGACCCAAAACCCCATCGCTGACCCATCACCCCAAAACTGACCCATCACTGACCCATCACCCCATCACTGACCCAAAACCTCATCACTGAGCCATCACCCCATCACTGACCAATCACTGACTCATCACCAAATCACTGACCCAACACCCATTACTGACCCATCACCCCCTCACTGACCCTTCACCCCATCACTGACCCAACACTGGCCCATCACGCCATCATTGACCCATCGTTGACCCATCATCCCTCCACTGACCCATCACTGACCCAACACCCCAGCACTGACCCATCACTGACCCATCACCACATCACTGACCCAACACACCATCACCCCAACACACAATCACTGACCCATCACTGACCTATCACTGACCCATCACCCCATTACTGACACAATATACTATCACTGACCCAACACCCCATCACCCCCAAAACCCCATCATTGACCCATCACCCCATCACTGACCCATCAACCCACCTCTGACCCATCACTGACCCATCACCCCATCATTGACCCAACACCCATCACTGAGCCATCACCCCCCTCACTGACCCATCACCCCATCACTGACCCAACACTGGCCCATCACGCCATCATTGACCCATCGCTGACCCATTATCCCTCCAGTGACCCATCACTCACCCATCACTGCCCCAACACTGGCCCATCACGCAATCATTGACCCATCGCTGACCCATTATCCCTCCACTGACCCATCACTGCCCCATTACCCCATCACTGACCCAAAACCTCATCGCTGAGCCATCACCCCATCACTGACCCATCACTGACTCATCACCAAATCACTGACCCAACACCCATTACTGACCCATCACCCCCTCACTGACCCTTCACCCCATCACTGACCCAACACTGGCCCATCACGCCATCATTGACCCATCGCTGACCCATCATCCCTCCACTGACCCATCACTGACCCAACACCACAGCACTGACCCATCACTGACCCAACACCCCATCACTGACCTATCACTGACCCATCACCCCATTACTGACCCAATATACCATCACTGACCCAACACCACATCACCCCCAAAACCACATCACTGACCCATCACCCCATTACTGTCCCATCAACCCACCTCTGACCCATCACTGACCCATCACCCGATCATTGACCCAACACCCCATCACTGACCCAACACTCAATCTCGGACCCATCACCACATCACTGACTCAACACTGGCCCATCATGCCAAGCATTGACCCATCGCTGACCCATCACCCCATCACTGACCCAATACCCCATCACTGACCCATCACTGACCCATCACCACATCACTGACCCACTACCCCATCACTGACCCAACACTGACCCATCATCACATCACTGACCCAACACTGACCCATCACCCCATCATTGACCCATCACTGACCCAACACCCCATCACTGTCCCAAAATCCCATCACTGACCAAACACACCATCACTGACCCAAAACCCCATTGCTGACCTATCACCCCATCACTGACCCATCACTGACCCATCACACCATCACTGATCCCAAGTCCACATCACTGACCCATCACCCCATCAGTGACCCAGATCACATCACTGACCAAACACCCCAACACTGACTCAACACCCCATCACTGACCCAACATTCCAACACTGACCCATTCCCCCATCACTTACCCAACACCCCGTCACTGAACCATTATTTACCCAGTACCCCATCACTGACCCAACACTGGCACATCACGCCATCATTGACACATCGCTGACCCATCATCCCTCCACTGACCCATCACTGATCCATCACACCATCACTGACCCAACACCCCATCACTGACCCAACACAGCATCACCCCAACATCCCATCAATGACCCATCACCCCATTACTGACCCAACATACCATCATTGACCCAACACCCCATCACCCCCAAAACCCCATCACTGACCTATCACTGACCCATCACCCCATCAGTGACCCAACACCCCATCACTGACCCAAAACACCATCGCTGACCCATCACCCCAAAACTGACCCATCACTGACCCATCACCCCATCACTGACCCAACACCACATCACTGACCCATCACTGGCCCATTACCCCATCACTGACCCAAAGCCTCATCACTGACCCATCACCCCCTCACTGACCCATCACCCCATCACTGACCCAACACTCGCCCATCACGCCATCATTGACCCATCGCTGACCCATCAACCCATCACTGACCCAACACACCATCACCCCAACACCCCATCACTTACCCATCACTGACCTATCACTGACCCATCACCCCATTACTGACCCAATATACCATCACTGACTCATCACCCCATCAGTGACCCAACAGCCCATCACTGACCCATCACTGACCCATCACTGACCCAACTCCCCATCAGTGACCAAACACACCGTCACTGACCCAAAACCCCATCGCTGACCCATCACCCCAAAACTGACCCAACACTGGCCCATCACGCCATCATTGACCCATCGCTGACCCATTATCTCTCCAGTGACCCATCACTCACCCATCACCCCATCACTGCCCCAACACTGGCCCATCACGCAATCATTGACCCATCGCTGACCCATTATCCCTCCACTGACCCATCACTGACCTATCACTGACCGATCAGCCCATTACTGACCCAATATACAATCACTGACCCAACACCCCATCACCCCAAAAACCCCATCACTGACCCATCACCCCATCACTGACCCATCAACCCACCTCTGACCCATCACTGACCCATCACCCAATCATTGACCCAACACCCATAACTGAACCATCACCCCCCTCACTGACCCATCACCCCATCACTGACCGAACACTGGCCCATCACGCCATCATTGACCCATCGCTGACCCATCATCCCTCCACTGACCCATCACTGACCCATCACTACATCACTGACCCAACACACCATCACCCCAACACCCCATCACTGACCCATCACCCCATCACTGACCTATCACTGACCCATCACCCCATTGCTGACCCAATATACCATCACTGACCCAACACCCCATCACCCCAAAAACCCCATCACTGACCCATCACTCCATCACTGACCCATCAACCCACCTCTGACCCATCACTGACCCATCACCCCATCATTGACCCAACACCCCATCACTGACCCAATGCCCAATCACTGACCCATCACCACATCACTGACACAACACTGTCCCATCATGCCATCATAGACACATCACTGACCCAATACCCCATCACTGACCCAACACTGACCCATCACCACTTCACTGACCCAACACTGACCCATCACCCCATCACTGACCCATCACTGACCCAACACCCCATCATTGACCTAACTCCCCATCACTGACCAAACAATCCATCACTGACCAAACACCCCATCACTGACCCAAAATCCCATCACTGACCAAATACACCATCACTGACCCAAAACCCCATCGCTGACCTATCACCCCATCACCCCATCACTGATCCCAAGTCCACATCACTGACCCATCACCCCATCAGTGACCCAGATCCCATCACTGACCAAACAACCCAACACCCCATCACTGACCCAACATTCCATCACTGACCCATTACCCCATCACTTACCCAACACCCCGTCACTGACCCATCATTTACCCAGTACCCCATCACTGACCCATCACTGACGCATCACCCCATCATTGACTCAACACCCCATCACTGACCCAACATTCCATCACTGACCCATTCCCCCATCACTTACCCAACACCCCGTCACTGACCCATCATTTACCCAGTACCCCATCACTGACACAACACTGGCACATCACGCCATCATTGACCCATCGCTGACCCATCACTGACCCATCACCCCATCACTGACCCAACACTGCATCACTGACCCAACACAGCATCACCCCAACATCCCATCACTGACCCATCACCCCATCACTGACCTATCACTGACCCATCACCCCATTACTGACCCAACATACCATCACTGACCCAACACCCCATCACACCCAAAACCCCATCACTGACCATCACCCCATCAGTGACCCAACACCCCATCACTGACCCATTACTGACTCATCACCAAAATACTGACCCAACACCCATTACTGACCCATCACCCCATCAGTGACCCAACACCCCATCACTGACCCAAAACACCATCGCTGACCCATCACCCCAAAACTGACCCATCACTGACCCATCACCCCATCACTGACCCAACACCACATCACTGACCCATCACTGGCCCATTACCCCATCACTGACCCAAAGCCTCATCACTGACCCATCACCCCCTCACTGACCCATCACCCCATCACTGACCCAACACTCGCCCATCACGCCATCATTGACCCATCGCTGACCCATCAACCCATCACTGACCCAACACACCATCACCCCAACACCCCATCACTTACCCATCACTGACCTATCACTGACCCATCACCCCATTACTGACCCAATATACCATCACTGACTCATCACCCCATCAGTGACCCAACAGCCCATCACTGACCCATCACTGACCCATCACTGACCCAACTCCCCATCAGTGACCAAACACCCCGTCACTGACCCAAAACCCCATCGCTGACCCATCACCCCAAAACTGACCCAACACTGGCCCATCATGCCATCATTGACCCATCGCTGACCCCTTATCTCTCCAGTGACCCATCACTCACCCATCACCCCATCACTGCCCCAACACTGGCCCATCACGCAATCATTGACCCATCGCTGACCCATTATCCCTCCACTGACCCATCACTGACCTATCACTGACCGATCAGCCCATTACTGACCCAATATACAATCACTGACCCAACACCCCATCACCCCAAAAACCCCATCACTGACCCATCACCCCATCACTGACCCATCAACCCACCTCTGACCCATCACTGACCCATCACCAAAATACTGACCCAACACCCATTACTGACCCATCACTCCCTCACTGACCCATCACCCCATCACTGACCCAACACTCGCCCATCACGCCATCATTGACCCATCACCCCATCACTGACCCAACACACTATCATCCCAACACCCCATCACAGACCTATCACTAACCCATCACCCCATTACTGACCCAACATACCATCACTGACCCAACACCCCATCACACCCAAAACCCCATCACTGACCATCACCCCATCAGTGACCCAACACCCCATCACTGACCCATCACTGACCCAACTCCCCATCAGTGACCAAACACCCCGTCGCTGACCCAAAACCCCATCGCTGACCCATCACCCCAAAACTGACCCATCACTGACCCAGCACCACATCACTGACCCATCACTAGCCCATTACCCCATCACTGACCCAAAACCTCATCGCTGAGCCATCACCCCATCACTAACCCATCACTGACTCATCACCAAATCACTGACCCAACACCCATTACTGACCCATCACTCCCTCACTGACCCATCACCCCATCACTGACCCAACACTCGCCCATCACGCCATCATTGACCCATCGCTGACCCATCACCCCATCACTGACCCAACACACCATCACCCCAAAAACCCCTTCACTGACCCATCACCCCATCACTGACCCATCAACCCACCTCTGACCCATCACTGACCCATCACCCCATCATTAATCCAACACCCACCACTGAACCATCACCCCCCTCACTGACCCATCACCCTATCACTGACCCAACACTGGCCCATCACGCCATCATTGACCCATGGCTGACCCATCATCCCTCCACTGACCCATCACTGACCCATCACTCCATCACTGACCCAACACACCATCACCCCAACACCCCATCACTGACCCATCACCGCATTACTGACCTATCACTGACCCATCACCCCATTACTGACCCAATATACCATCACTGACCCAACACCCCATTACCCCCAAAACCCCATCACTGACTCATCACCCCATCACTGACCCATCACCCCATCATTGACCCAACAACCCATCACTGACCCAATGCCCAATCACTGACCCATCACCACATCACTGACTCAACACTGGCCCATCATGCCATCATTGACCCATCGCTGACCCATCACCCCTTCACTGACCCATCACTGACCCATCACCCAATCACTGACCCAATACCCCATCACTGACCCATCACTGACCCAACACCCCATCATTGACCTAACTACCCATCACTGACCAAACAATCCATCACTGACCAAACACCCCATCACTGACCCAAAATCCCATCACTGACCAAATACACCATCACTGACCCAAAACCCCATCGCTGACCTATCACCCCATCACAGACCCATCACTGACCCATCACCCCATCACTGATCCCAAGTCCACATCACTGACCCATCACCCCATCAGTGACCCAGATCCCATCACTGACCAAACTCCCCAACACTGACCCAACACCCCATCACTGACCCAACATTCCATCACTGACCCATTACCCTATCGCTTACCCAATACCCCGTCACTGACCCATCATTTACCCAGTACCCCATCACTGACCCAACACTGGCCCATCATGCCATCATTGACCCATCACTGACCCATCATACCTCCACTGAACCATCACTGACCCATCACCCCATCACTGACCTAACACCCCATCACTGACCCAAAACAGCATCACCCCAACATCCCACCACTGATCCATCATCCCATCACTGACCCACCACTGACCCAACTCCCCATCAGTGAACAAACACTCCGTCATTGACCCAAAACCCCATCGCTGACCCATCACCCCAAAACTGACCCATCACTGACCCAACAACCCATCACTGACCCAACACCACATCACTGACCCATCACTGGCCCATTACCACATCACTGACCCAAAACCTCATCGCTGAGCCATCACCCCATCACTAACCCATTACTGACTCATCACCAAAATACTGACCCAACACCCATTACTGACCCATCACTCCCTCACTGACCCATCACCCCATCACTGACCCAACACTCGCCCATCACGCCATCATTGACCCATCACCCCATCACTGACCCAACACACTATCATCCCAACACCCCATCACAGACCTATCACTAACCCATCACCCCATTACTGACCCAACATACCATCACTGACCCAACACCCCATCACACCCAAAACCCCATCACTGACCATCACCCCATCAGTGACCCAACACCCCATCACTGACCCATCACTGACCCAACTCCCCATCAGTGACCAAACACCCCGTCGCTGACCCAAAACCCCATCGCTGACCCATCACCCCAAAACTGACCCATCACTGACCCAGCACCACATCACTGACGCATCACTAGCCCATTACCCCATCACTGACCCAAAACCTCATCGCTGAGCCATCACCCCATCACTAACCCATCACTGACTCATCACCAAATCACTGACCCAACACCCATTACTGACCCATCACTCCCTCACTGACCCATCACCCCATCACTGACCCAACACTCGCCCATCACGCCATCATTGACCCATCGCTGACCCATCACCCCATCACTGACCCAACACACCAAACTCCCCAAAAACCCCTTCACTGACCCATCACCCTATCACTGACCCAACACTGGCCCATCACGCCATCATTGACCCATGGCTGACCCATCATCCCTCCACTGACCCATCACTGACCCATCACTCCATCACTGACCCAACACACCATCACCCCAACACCCCATCACTGACCCATCACCGCATTACTGACCTATCACTGACCCATCACCCCATTACTGACCCAATATACCATCACTGACCCAACACCCCATTACCCCCAAAACCCCATCACTGACTCATCACCCCATCACTGACCCATCACCACATCACTGACTCAAAACTGGCCCATCATGCCATCATTGACCCATCGCTGACCCATCACCCCTTCACTGACCCATCACTGACCCATCACCCAATCACTGACCCAATACCCCATCACTGACCCATCACTGACCCAACACCCCATCATTGACCTAACTACCCATCACTGACCAAACAATCCATCACTGACCAAACACCCCATCACTGACCCAAAATCCCATCACTGACCAAATACACCATCACTGACCCAAAACCCCATCGCAGACCTATCACCCCATCACAGACCCATCACTGACCCATCACCCCATCACTGAACCAACACACTATCATCCCAACACCCCATCACAGACCTATCACTAACCCATCACCCCATTACTGACCCAATATAACATCACTGACCCAACACCCCATCACCCCCAAAACCCCATCACTGGCCCATCACGCCATCATTGACCCAACATACAATCACCCCAACACCCCATCACTGACCCATCAGCCCATCACTGACTTATCACTGACCCATCACCCCATCACTGACCCATCAACCCACCTCTGACCCATCACTGACCCATCACCCCATCATTGACCCAACACCCCATCACTGACCCAATGCCCAATCACTGACCCATCACCACATCACTGACACAACACTGGCCCATCATGCCATCATAGACCCATCGCTGAACCATCGCCCATTCACTGACCCATCACTGACCCATCACCCCATCACTGACCCAATACCCCATCACTGACCCAACACTGACCCATCACCCCATCACTGACCCAACACCCCATCATTGACCTAACTCCCCATCACTGACCAAACAATCCATCACTGACCCAGCACCCCATCACTGTCCCAAAATCCCATCACTGACCAAACACACCATCACTGACCCAAAATCCCATCGTTGACCTATCACCCCATCACTGACCCATCACTGACCCATCACCCCATCACTGATCCCAAGTCCACATCACTGACCCATCACCCCATCAGTGACCCAGATCCCATCACTGACCAAACAACCCAACACCCCATCACTGACCCAACATTCCATCACTGACCCATTACCCCATCACTTACCCAACACCCCGTCACTGACCCATCATTTACCCAGTACCCCATCACTGACCCAACACTGGCCGATCACGAAATCATTGAGCCATCGCTGACCCATCATCCCTCAACTGACCCATCACCCCATCACCGACCTAACACCCCATCACTGACCCAACACAGCACCACCCCAACATCCCATCACTGATCCATCACCCCATCACTGACCTATCACTGATCCATCACCCCATTACAGACCCAACATACCATCACTGACCCAACACCTAATCACCCCCAAAACCCCATCACTGACCCATCACCCCATCACTGACCTATCACTGACCCATCACCCCATTACTGACCCAACATACCATCACTGACCCAACACCTAATCACCCCCAAAACCCCATCACTGACCCATCACCCCATCACTGACCTATCACTGACCCATCACCCCATTACTGACCCATCACCCCATCACTGACCCATCAACCCACCTCTGACCCATCACTGACCCATCACCCCATCATTGACCCAACAGCCCATCACTGACCCAATGCCCAATCACTGACCCATCACCACATCACTGACACAACACTGGCCCATCATGCCATCATACGCCCATCGCTGAACCATCGCCCATTCACTGACCTATCACTGACCCATCACCCCATCACTGACCCAAAACTCCATCACTGACCCAACATTCCAACACTGACCCATTAACCCATCACTTACCCAACACCCCGTCACTGACCCATCATTTACCCAGTACCCCATCACTGACCCAACACTGGCCGATCACGACATCATTGAGCCATCGCTGACCCATCATCCCTCCACTGACCCATCACCCCATCACTGACCTAACACCCCATCACTGACCCAACACAGCATCACCCCAACATCCCATCACTGATCCATCACCCCATCACTGACCTATCACTGACCCATTTCCCCATCACTGACCTATCACTGACCCATCACCCCATTACTGACCCAACATACCTTCACTGACCCAACACACCATCATCCCCAAAACCCCATCACTGACCCATCACTGACCCATCAACCCACCTCTGACCCATCACTGACCCATCACCCCATCATTGACCCAACACCCCATCACTGACCCAACGCCCAATCACTGACCCATCACCACATCACTGACACAACACTGGCCCATCATGCTATCATAGACCCATCGCTGAACCATCGCCCATTCACTGACCTATCACTGACCCATCACCCCATCACTGACCCAATACCCCATCACTGACCCAACACTGACCCATCACCCCATCACTGACCCAACACCCCATCATTGACCTAACTCCCCATCACTGACCAAACAATCCATCACTGACCAAACACCCCATCACTGACCCAAAATCCCATCACTGACCAAACACACCATCACTGACCCAAAATCCCATCGCTGACCTATCACCCATCACTGACCAATCACTGACCCATCACCCCATCACTGATCCCAAGTCCACATCACTGACCCATCACCCCATCAGTGACCCAGATCCCATCACTGACCAAACACCCCAACACTGACCCAAAACTCCATCACTGACCCAACATTCCATCACTGACCCATTAACCCATCACTTACCCAACACCCCGTCACTGACCCATCATTTACCCAGTAACCCATCACTGACCCAACACTGGCCAATCACGACATCATTGAGCCATCGCTGACCCATCATCCCTCCACTGACCCATCACCCCATCACTGACCTAACACCCCATCACTGACCCAACACAGCATCACCCCAACATCCCATCACTGATCCATCACCCCATCACTGACCTATCACTGACCCATTTCCCCATCACTGACCTATCACTGACCCATCACCCCATTACTGACCCAACATACCATCACTGACCCAACACACCATCATCCCCAAAGCCCCATCACTGACCCATCACCCCATCACTGACCCATCAACCCACCTCTGACCCATCACTGACCCATCATCCCATCATTGACCCAACACCCCATCACTGACCCAACGCCCAATCACTGACCCATCACCACATCACTGACACAACACTGGCCCATCATGCTATCATAGACCCATCGCTGAACCATCGCCCATTCACTGACCCATCACTGACCCATCACCCCATCACTGACCCAATACCCCATCACTGACCCAACACTGACCCATCACCCCATCACTGACCCAACACCCCATCATTGACCTAACTCCCCATCACTGACCAAACAATCCATCACTGACAAAACACCCCATCACTGACCCAAAATCCCATCACTGACCAAACACACCATCACTGACCCAAAATCCCATCGCTGACCTATCACCCCATCACTGACCCATCACTGACCCATCACCCCATCACTGATCCCAAGTCCACATCACTGACCCATCACCCCATCAGTGACCCAGATCCCATCACTTACCCAACACCCCGTCACTGACCCATCATTTACCCAGTACCCCATCACTAACCCATCACTGACCCATCAACCCACCTCTGACCCATCACTGACCCATTACCCCTCACTGACTCATCACCCCATCACTGACCTAACACTGGCCCATCACGCCATCATTGGCCCATCGCTGAACATCATCCCTCCACTGACCCATCACTGACCGATCACCACATCACTGACCCAACACCACATCACTGACCCAACACAGCATCACCCCAACACACCATCACTGACCCATCACCCCATCACTGACCTATCACTGACCCACCACCCCATTACTGACCCAACATACCATCACTGACCCAACACACCATTTTCCCCAAAACCCCATCACTGACCCATCACGCCATCACTGACGCATCAACCCACCTCTGACCCATCACTGACCCATCACCCCATCATTGACCCAACACCCCATCACTGACCCAATGCCCAACTACTGACCCATCACCACATCACTGACACAACACTGGCCCATCATGCCATCATAGACCCATCGCTGACCCATCACCCATTCACTGACCCATCACTGACCCATCACCCCATCACTGACCCAATACCCCTTCACTGACCCAACACTGACCCATCACCCCATCACTGACCCATCACTGACCCAACACCCCATCATTGACCTAACTCCCCATCACTGACCCAAAACCCCATCGCTGACCTATCACCCCATCACTGACCCATCACTGACCCATCACCCCATCACTGATCCCAAGTCCACATCACTGACCCATCACCCCATCAGTGACCCAGATACCATCACTGACCAAACTCCCCAACACTGACCCAACACCCCATCACTGACCCAACATTCCAACACTGACCCATTACCCCATCGCTTACCCAACACCCCGTCACTGACCCATCATTTACCCAGTACCCCATCACTGACCCAACACTGGCCCATCACGCCATCATTGACCCATCGCTGACCCATCATACCTCCACTGAACCATCACTGACCCATCACCCCATCACTGACCTAACACCCCATCACTGACCCAACACAGCATCACCCCAACATCCACCACTGATCCATCACCCCATCACTGACCTATCACTGACCCATCACCCCATTACTGACCCAACATACCATCACTGACCCAACACCCCATCACCCCCAAAACCCCATCACTGACCTATCACTGACCCATCACCCCATCAGTGACCCAACACCCCATCACTGACCCAAAACCCCATCGCTGACCCATCACCCCAAAACTGACCCATCACTGACCCATCACCCCATCACTGACCCAACACCACATCACTGACCCATCACTCGCCCATTACCCCATCACTGACCCAAAGCCTCATCGCTGAGCCATCACCCCATCACTAACCCATCACTGACTCATCACCAAATCACTGACCCAGCACCCATTACTGACCCATCACCCCCTCACTGACCCATCACCCCATCACTGACCCAACACTCGCCCATCACGCCATCATTGACCCATCGCTGACCCATCAACCCATCACTGACCCAACACACCATCACCCCAACACCCAATCACTGACCCATCACTGACCTATCACTGACCCATCACCCCATTACTGACCCAATATACCATCACTGACCCATCACCCTATCAGTGACCCAACACCCCATCACTGACCCATCACTGACCCAACTCCCCACAGTGACCAAACACCCCGTCACTTACCCAAAACCCCATCGCTGACCCATCACCCCAAAACTGACCCATCACTGACCCATCACCCCATCACTGACCCAACACCACATCACTGACCCCTCACTGGCCCATTACCCCATCACTGACCCAAAACCTCATCGCTGAGCCATCACCCCATCACTAACCCATCACTGACTCATCACCAAATCACTGACCCAACACCCATTACTGACCCATCACCCCCTCACTGACCCATGACCCCATCACTGACCCAACACTCGCCCATCACACCATCATTGACCCATCGCTGACCAATCACCCCATCACTGACCCAACACACCATCACCCCAACACCCCATCACTGACCCATCACTGACCTATCACTGACCCATCACTGACCCAACTCCCCATCAGTGACCAAACACCCCGTCACTGACCCAAAACCCCATCGCTGACCCATCAACCCAAAACTGACCCATCACTGACCCATCACCCCATCACTGAACCAACACCACATCACTGACCCCTCACTGGCCCATTACCCCATCAATGACCCAAAACCTCATCGCTGAGCCATCACCCCATCACTAATCCATCACTGACTCATCACCAAATCACCGACCCAACACCCATTACTGACCCATCACCCCCTCACTGACCCATCACCCCATCACTGACCCAACACTCGCCCATCACGCCATCATTGACCCATCGCTGACCCATCACCCCATCACTAACCCAACACACCATCACCCCAACACCCCATCACTGACCCATCACTGACCTATCACTTACCCATCACCCCATTACTGACCCAATATACCATCACTGACCCAACACCCCATCACCCCAAAAACCCCATCACTGACCCATCACCCCATCACTGATCCATGAACCCACCTCTGACCCATCACTGGCCCATCACCCCATCATTAATCCAACACCCATCACTGAGCCATCACCCCCCTCACTGACCCATCACCCTATCACTGACCCAACACTGGCCCATCACGCCATCATTGACCCATGGCTGACCCATCATCCCTCCACTGACCCATCACTGACCCATAACTCCATCACTGACCCAACACACCATCACCCCAACACCCCATCACTGACCCATCACCCCATCACTGACCTATCACTGACCCATCACCCCATTACTGACCCAATATACCATCACTGACCCAACACCCCATTACCCCCAAAACACGATCACTGACCCATCACCCCATCACTGACCCATCACCCCATCATTGACCCAACACCCCATCACTGACCCAATGCCCAATCACTGACCCATCACCACATCACTGACTCAACACTGGCCCATCATGCCATCATTGACCCATCGCTGACCCATCACCCCTTCACTGACCCATCACTGACCCATCACCCAATCACTGACCCAATACCCCATCACTGACCCATCACTGACCCAACACCCCATCATTGACCTAACTCCCCATCACTGACCAAACACCCCAACAATGACTCAACACCCCATCACTGACACAACATTCCATCACTGGCCCATTCCCCCATCACTTACCCAACACCCCGTCACTGACCCATCATTTACCCAGTACCCCATCACTGACACAACACTGGCACATCATGCCATCATTGACCCATCGCTGACCCATCATTCCTCCACTGACCCATCACTGACCGATCACCCCATCACTGACCCAACACAGCATCACCCCAACATCCCATCACTGACCCATCACCCCATCACTGACCTATCACTGACCCATCACCCCATTACTGACCCAACATACCATCACTGACCCAACACCCCATCACCCCCAAAACCCCATCACTGACCATCACCCCATCAGTGACCCAACACCCCATCACTGACCCATCACTGACCCAACTCCCCATCAGTGACCAAACACCCCGTCACTGACCCAAAACCCCATCGCTGACCCATCACCCCAAAACTGACCCATCACTGACCCAACACCACATCACTGACCCATCACTAGCCCATTACCCCATCACTGACCCAAAACCGCATCGCTGAGCCATCACCCCATCACTAACCCATCACTGACTCATCACTAAATCACTGACCCAACACCCATTACTGACCCATCACCCCATCACTGACCCATCAACCCACCTCTGACCCATCACTGACCCATCACCCCATCATTAATCCAACGCCCATCACTGAGCCATCACCCCCCTCACTGACCCATCACCCTATCACTAACGCAACACTGGCCCATCACGCCATCATTGACCCATGGCTGACCCATCATCCCTCCACTGACCCATCACTGACCCATTACTCCATCACTGACCCAACACACCATCACCCCAACACCCCATCACTGACCCATCACCCCATCACTGACCTATCACTGACCCATCACCCCATTGCTGACCCAATATACCATCATTGACCCAACACCCCATTACCCCCAAAACCCCATCACTGATCCATCACCCCATCACTGACCCATCACCCCACCATTGACCCAACACCCCATCACTGACCCAATGCCCAATCACTGACCCATCACCACATCACTGACTCAACACTGGCCCATCATGCCATCATTGACCCATCGCTGACCCATCACACCTTCACTGACCCATCACTGACCCATCACCCAATCACTGACCTATCACCCCATCACTGACCCATCACTGACCCATCACCCCATCACTCATCCCAAGTCCACATCACTGACCCAACACCCCATCACTGACCCAACATTCCATCACTGACCCATTACCCCATCGCTTACCCAACACCCCGTCACTATCCCATCATTTACCCAGTACCCCATCACTGACCCAACACTGGCCCATCACGCCATCATTGACCCATCGCTGACCCATCATACCTCCACTGAACCATCACTGACCCATCACCCCATCACTGACCTAACACCCCATCACTGACCCAACACAGCATCACCCCAACATCCCACCACTGATCCATCACCCCACCACTGACCTATCACTGACCCATCACCCCATCACTGACCCATCACTGACCCAACTCCCCATCAGTGAACAAACACTCCGTCACTGACCCAAAACCCCATCGCTGACCCATCACCCCAAAACTGACCCATCACTGACCCAACAACCCATCACTGACCCAACACCACATCACTGACCCATCACTGGCCCATTACCCCATCACTGACCCAAAACCTCATCGCTGAGCCATCACCCCATCACTAACCCATTACTGACTCATCACCAAATCACTGATGCAACACCCATTACTGACCCATCACTCCCTCACTGACCCATCACCCCATCACTGACCCACACTCGCCCATCACGCCATCATTGACCCATCACCCCATCACTGACCCAATACACTATAACCCCAACACCCCATCACTGACCTATCACTGACCCATCACCCCATTACTGACCCAATATACCATCACTGACCCAACACCCCATTACCCCCAAAACACCATCACTGACCCATCACCCCATCACTGACCCATCACCCCATCATTGACCCAACACCCCATCACTGACCCAATGCCCAATCACTGACCCATCACCACATCACTGACTCAACACTGGCCCATCATGCCATCATTGACCCATCGCTGACCCATCACCCCTTCACTGACCCATCACTGACCCATCACCCAATCACTGACCCAATACCCCATCACTGACCCATCACTGACCCAACACCCCATCATTGACCTAACTCCCCATCACTGACCAAACACCCCAACAATGACTCAACACCCCATCACTGACCCAACATTCCATCACTGGCCCATTCCCCCATCACTTACCCAACACCGCGTCACTGACCCATCATTTACCCAGTACCCCATCACTGACACAACACTGGCACATCATGCCATCATTGACCCATCGCTGACCCATCATCCCTCCACTGACCATCACTGACCCATCACCCCATCACTGACCCAACACAGCATCACCCCAACATCCCATCACTGACACATCACCCCATCACTGACCTATCACTGACCCATCACCCCATTACTGACCCAACATACCATCACTGACCCAACACCCCATCACCCCCAAAACCCCATCACTGACCATCACCCCATCAGTGACCCAACACTCCATCACTGACCCATCACTGACCCAACTCCCCATCAGTGACCAAACACCCCGTCACTGACCCAAAACCCCATCGCTGACCCATCACCCCAAAACTGACCCATCACTGACCCAACACCACATCACTGACCCATCACTAGCCCATTACCCCATCACTGACCCAAAACCTCATCGCTGAGCCATCACCCCATCACTAACCCATCACTGACTCATCACTAAATCACTGACCCAACACCCATTACTGACCCATCACCCCCTCACTGACCCATCACCCTATCACTAACGCAACACTGGCCCATCACGCCATCATTGACCCATGGCTGACCCATCATCCCTCCACTGACCCATCACTGACCCATTACTCCATCACTGACCCAACACACCATCACCCCAACACCCCATCACTGACCCATCACCCCATCACTGACCTATCACTGACCCATCACCCCATTGCTGACCCAATATACCATCACTGACCCAACACCCCATTACCCCCAAAACCCCATCACTGATCCATCACCCCATCACTGACCCATCACCCCATCATTGACCCAACACCCCATCACTGAACCAATGCCCAATCACTGACCCATCACCACATCACTGACTCAACACTGGCCCATCATGCCATCATTGACCCATCGCTGACCCATCACACCTTCACTGACCCATCACTGACCCATCACCCAATCACTGACCTATCACCCCATCACTGATCCCAAGTCCACATCACTGACCCAACACCCCATCACTGACCCAACATTCCATCACTGACCCATTACCCCATCGCTTACCCAACACCCCGTCACTGACCCATCATTTACCCAGTACCCCATCACTGACCCAACACTGGCCCATCACGCCATCATTGACCCATCGCTGACCCATCATACCTCCACTGAACCATCACTGACCCATCACCCCATCACTGACCTAACACCACATCACTGACCCAACACAGCATCACCCCAACATCCCACCACTGATCCATCACCCCACCACTGACCTATCACTGACCCATCACCCCATCACTGACCCATCACTGACCCAACTCCCCATCAGTGAACAAACACTCCGTCACTGACCCAAAACCCCATCGCTGACCCATCACCCCAAAACTGACCCATCACTGACCCAACAACCCATCACTGACCCAACACCACATCACTGAACCATCACTGGCCCATTACCCCATCACTGACCCAAAACCTCATCGCTGAGCCATCACCCCATCACTAACCCATTACTGACTCATCACCAAATCACTGATCCAACACCCATTACTGACCCATCACTCCCTCACTGACCCATCACCCCATCACTGACCCAACACTCGCCCATCACGCCATCATTGACCCATCACCCCATCACTGACCCAATACACTATCACCCCAACACCCCATCACAGACCTATCACTAACCCATCACCCCATTACTGACCCAATATAACATCACTGACCCAACACCCCATCACCCCCAAAACCCCATCACTGACCCATCACCCCATCACTGAGCCATCAACCCAACGCTGACCCATCACCCCATCATTGACCCAACACCCATCACTGAGCCATCACCCCCCTCACTGACCCATCACCCCATCACTGACCCAACACTGGCCCATTACGCCATCATTGACCCATCGCTGACCCATCATCCCTCCACTGACCCATCACTGACCCATCACCCCATCACTGACCCAACACACCATCACCCCAACACCCCATCACTGACCCATCAGCCCATCACTGACCTATCACTGACCCATCACCCCATTACTGACCCATCAACCCAACTCTGACCCATCACTGACCCATCACCCCATCACTGACCAACACTGGCCCATCACGCCATCATTGACCCAACACACCATCACCCCAACACCCCATCACTGACCCATCGGCCCATCACTGACTTATCACTGACCCATCACCCCATTACTGACCCAATATACCATCACTGATCCAACACCCCATCACCCCCAAAACCCCATCTCTGACCCATCACCCCATCACAGACCCATCAACCCACCTCTGACCCATCACTGACCCATCACCCCATCATTGACCCAACACCCCATCATTGACCCAACACCCATCACTGAGCCATCACCCCCCTCACTGACCCATCACCCCATCACTGACCCAACACACCATCACCCCAACACCCCATCACTGACCCATCAGCCCATCACTGACTTATCACTGACCCATCACCCCATTACTGACCCAATATACCATCACTGACCCAACACCCCATCACCCCCAAAACCCCATCACTGACTCATCACCCCATCACTGACCCATCAACCCACCTCTGACCCATCACTGACCCATCACCCCATCATTGACCCAATACCCCATCATTGACCCAACGCCCAATCACTGACCCATCACCACATCACTGACTCAACACTGGCCCATCATGCCATCATTGACCCATCACTGACCCATCACCCCTTCACTGACCCAATACCCCAACACTGACCCAACACGGACCCATCACGCCATCACTGACCCATCACTGACCCAACACCCCGTCATTGACCTAACTACCCATCACTGACCAAACAATCCATCACTGACCAAACACCCCATCACTGACCCAAAATCCCATCGCTGACCTATCACCCCATCACTGACCCATCACTGACCCATCACCCCATCACTGATCCCAAGTCCACATCACTGACCCATCACCCCATCAGTGACCCAGATCCCATCACTGACCAAACACACCAACACTGACCCAAAACTCCATCACTGATCCAACATTCCATCACTGACCCATTAACCCATCACTTACCCAACACCCCGTCACTTACCCATCATTTACCCAGTACCCCATCACTGACCCAACACTGGCCGATCACGACATCATTGAGCCATCGCTGACCCATCATCCCTCCACTGACCCATCACCCCATCACTGATCTAACACCCCATCACTGACCCAACACAGCATCACCCCAACATCCCATCACTGATCCATCACCCCATCACTGACCTATCACTGACCCATCACCCCATCATTGACCCAACACACCATCACTGACCCAATGCCCAATCACTGACCCTTCACCACATCACTGACACAACACTGGCCCATCATGCCATCATAGACCCATCGCTGAACCATCGCCCATTCACTGACCCATCACTGACCCATCAACACATCACTGACCCAATACCCCATCACTGACCCAACACTGACTCATCACCCCATCACTGACCCAACACCCCGTCATTGACCTAACTACCCATCACTGACCAAACAATCCATCACTGACCAAACACCCCATCACTGACCCAAAATCCCATCGCTGACCTATCACCCCATCACTGACCCATCACTGACCCATCACCCCATCACTGATCCCAAGTCCACATCACTGACCCATCACCCCATCAGTGACCCAGATCCCATCACTGACCAAACACCCCAACACTGACCCAAAACTCCATCACTGACCCAACATTCCATCACTGACCCATTAACCCATCACTTACCCAACACCCCGTCACTGACCCATCATTTACCCAGTACCCCATCACTGACCCAACACTGGCCGATCACGACATCATTGAGCCATCGCTGACCCATCATCCCTCCACTGACCCATCACCCCATCACTGACCTAACACCCCATCACTGACCCAACACAGCATCACCCCAACATCCCATCACTGATCCATCACCCCATCACTGACCTATCACTGACCCATCACCCCATCATTGACCCAACACCCCATCACTGACCCAATGCCCAATCACTGACCCATCACCACATCACTGACACAACACTGGCCCATCATGCCATCATAGACCCATCGCTGAACCATCGCCCATTCACTGACCCATCACTGACCCATCAACACATCACTGACCCAATACCCCATCACTGACCCAACACTGACTCATCACCCCATCACTGACCCAACACCCCATCATTGACCTAACTCCCCATCACTGACCAAACAATCCATCACTGACCAAACACCCCATCACTGACCCAAAATCCCATCACTGACCAAACACACCATCACTGACCCAAAATCCCACCGCTGACCTATCACCCCATCACTGACCCATCACTGACCCATCACCCCATCACTGATCCCAAGTCCACATCACTGACCCATCACCCCATCAGTGACCCAGATCCCATCACTGACCAAACAACCCAACACCCCATCACTGACCCAACATTCCATCACTGACCCATTACCCCATCACTTAGCCAACACCCCGTCACTGACCCATCATTTACCCAGTACCCCATCACTGACCCAACACTGGCCGATCACGACATCATTGAGCCATCGCTGACCCATCATCCCTCCACTGACCCATCACCCCATCACTGACCTAACACCCCATCATTGACCCAACACAGCATCACCCCAACATCCCATCACTGACCCATCACCCCATCACTGACCTATCACTGACCCATCACCCCATTACAGACCCAACATACCATCACTGACCCAACACCTAATCACCCCCAAAACCCCATCACTGACCCATCACCCCATCACTGACCTATCACTGACCCATCACCCCATTACTGACCCATCACCCCATCACTGACCCATCAACCCACCTCTGACCCATCACTGACCCATCACCCCATCATTGACCCAACACCCCATTACTGACCCAATGCCCAATCACTGACCCATCACCACATCACTGACACAACACTGGCCCATCATGCCATCATAGACCCATCGCTGAACCATCGCCCATTCACTGACCCATCACTGACCCATCACCCCATCACTGACCCAATACCCCATCACTGACCCAACACTGACCCATCACCCCATCACTGACCCAACACCCCATCATTGAACTAACTCCCAATCACTGACCAAACAATCCATCACTGACCAAACACCCCATCACTGACCCAAAATCCCATCACTGACCAAACACACCATCACTGACCCAAAATCCCATCGCTGACCTATCACCCCATCACTGACCCATCACTGACCCATCACCCCATCACTGATCCCAAGTCCACATCACTGACCCATCACCCCATCAGTGACCCAGATCCCATCACTGACCAAACACCCCAACACTGACCCAAAACTCCATCACTGACCCAACATTCCATCACTGACCCCTTAACCCATCACTTACCCAACACCCCGTCACTGACCCATCATTTACCCAGTACCCCATCACTGACCCAACACTGGCCGATCACGACATCATTGAGCCATCACTGACCCATCATCCCTCCACTGACCCATCATCCCATCACTGACCTAAAACCCCGTCACTGACCCAACACAGCATCACCCCAACATCCCATCACTGATCCATCACCCCATCACTGACCTTTCACTGACCCATCACCCCATCACTGACCTCTCACTGACCCATCACCTCATTACTGACCCAACATACCATCACTGACCCAATACACCATCATCTCCAAAGCCACATCACTGACCCATCACCCCATCACTGACCCATCAGCCCACCTCTGACCCATCACTGACCCATCACCCCATCATTGACCCAACACCCCATCACTGACCCAATGCCCAATCACTGACCCATCACCACATCACTGACACAACAGTGGCCCATCATGCTATCATAGACCCATCGCTGAACCATCGCCCATTCACTGACCCATCACTGACCCATCACCCCATCACTGACCCAATACCCCATCACTGACCCAACACTGACCCATCACCCCATCACTGACCCAACACCCCATCATTGACCTAACTCTCCATCACTGACCAAACAATCCATCACTGACCAAACACCCAATCACTGACCCAAAATCCCATCACTGACCAAACACACCATCACTGACCCAAAATCCCATCGCTGACCTATCACCCCATCACTGACCCATCACTGACCCATCACCCCATCACTGATCCCAAGTCCACATCACTGACCCATCACCCCATCAGTGACCCAGATCCCATCACTGACCAAACAACCCAACACCCCATCACTGACCCAACATTACATCACTGACCCATTACCCCATCACTTACCCAACACCCCGTCACTGACCCATCATTTACCCAGTACCCCATCACTGACCCATCACTGACCCATCAACCCACCTCTGACCCATCACTGACCCATTAACCCTCACTGACTCATCACCCCATCACTGACCTAACACTGGCCCATCACGCCATTATTGGCCCATCGCTGAACATCATCCCTCCACTGACCCATCACTGACCTATCACCACATCACTGACCCAACACCACATTACTGACCCAACATAGCATCACCCCAACACACCATCACTGACCCATCACCCCATCACTGACCTATCACTGACCCACCACCCCATTACTGACCCAACATACCATCACTGACCCAACACACCATTTTCCCCAAAACCCCATCACTGACCCATCACGCCATCACTGACGCATCAATCCACCTCTGACCCATCACTGACCCATCACCCCATCATTGACCCAACACCCCATCACTGACCCAATGCCCAATCACTGACCCATCACCACATCACTGACACAACACTGGCCCATCATGCCATCATAGACCCATCGCTGACCCATCACCCATTCACTGACCCATCACTGACCCATCACCCCATCACTGACCCAATACCCCTTCACTGACCCAACACTGACCCATCACCCCATCACTGACCCATCACTGACCCAACACCCCATCATTGACCTAACTCCCCATCACTGACCAAACAATCCATCACTGACCAAACACGCCATCACTGACCCAAAATCCCATCACTGACCAAACACACCGTCACTGACCCAAAACCCCATTGCTGACCTATCACCCCATCACTGACCCATCACTGACCCATCACCCCATCACTGATCCCAAGTCCACATCACTGACCCATCACCCCATCAGTGACCCAGATCCCATCACTGACCAAACTCCCCAACACTGACCCAACACCCCATCACTGACCCAACATTCCATCACTGACCCATTACCCCATCGCTTACCCAACACCCCGTCACTGACCCATCATTTACCCAGTACCCCATCACTGACCCAACACTGGCCCATCACGCCATCATTGACCCATCGCTGACCCATCATACCTCCACTGAACCATCACTGACCCATCACCCCATCACTGACCTAACACCCCATCACTGACCCAACACAGCATCACCCCAACATCCCACCACTGATCCATCACCCCACCACTGACCTATCACTGACCCATCACCCCATTACTGACCCAACATACCATCAATGACCCAACACCCCATCACCCCCAAAACCCCATCACTGACCTATCACTGACCCATCACCCCATCAGTGACCCAACACCCCATCACTGACCCAAAATCCCATCGCTGACCCATCACCCCAAAACTGACCCATCACTGACCCATCACCCCATCACTGACCCTACACCACATCACTGACCCATCACTGGCCCATTACCCCATCACTGACCTAAAGCCTCATCGCTGAGCCATCACCCCATCACTAACCCATTACTGACTCATCACCAAATCACTGACACAACACCCATCACTGACCCATCACCCCCTCACTGACCCATCACCCCATCACTGACCCAACATTCGCTAATCATGCCATCATTTACCCATCGCTGACCCATCAACCCATCATTGACCCAACACACCATCACCCCAACACCCCATCACTGACCCATCACTGACCTATCACTGACCCATCACCCCATTACTGACCCAATATACCATCACTGACCCATCACCCCATTAGTGACCCAACACTCGCCCATCATGCCATCATTGACCCATCGCTGACACATCACCCCATCACTGACCCAACACACCTTCACCCCAACACCCCATCACTGACCCATCACTGACCTATCACTGACCCATCACTGACCCAACTCCACATCAGTGACCAAACACCCCGTCACTGACCCAAAATCCCATCGCTGACCCATCACCCCAAAACTGACCCATCACTGACCCATCACCCCATCACTGACCCAACACCACATCACTGACCCCTCACTGGCCCATTACCGCATCACTGACCCAAAACCTCATCGCTGAGCCATCACCCCATCACTAACCCATCACTGACTCATCACCAAATCACTGACCCAACACCCATAACTGAACCATCACCCCCCTCACTGACCCATCACCCCATCACTGACCCAACACTGGCCCATCACGCCATCATTGACCCATCGCTGACCCATCATCCCTCCACTGACCCATCACTGACCCATCACTCCATCACTGACCCAACACACCATCACCCCAACACCCCATCACTGACCCATCACCCCATCACTGACCTATCACTGACCCATCACCCCATTGCTGACCCAATATACCATCACTGACCCAACACCCCATCACCCCCAAAACCCCATCACTGACCCATCACCCCATCACTGACCCATCACTGACCCATCACCCCATCATTGACCCAACACCCCATCACTGACCCAATGCCCAATCACTGACCCATCACCACATCACTGACACAACACTGGCCCATCATGCCATCATAGACCCATCACTGACCCAATACCCCATCACTGACCCAACACTGACCCATCACCACATCACTGACCCAACACTGACCCATCGCCCCATCACTGACCCATCATTGACCCAACACCCCATCATTGACCGAACTCCCCATCACTGACCAAACAATCCATCACTGACCAAACACCCCATCACTGACCCAAAATCCCATCACTGACCAAATACACCATCACTGACCCAAAACCCCATCGCTGACCTATCACCCCATCACCCCATCACCCCATCACTGATCCCAAGTCCACATCACTGACCCATCACCCCATCAGTGACCCAGATCCCATCACTGACCAAACACCCCAACAATGACTCAACATCCCATCACTGACCCAACATTCCATCACTGACCCATTCCCCCATCACTTACCCAACACCCCGTCACTGACCCATCATTTACCCAGTACCCCATCACTGACACAACACTGGCACATCACGCCATCATTGACCCATCGCTGACCCATCATCCCTCCACTGACCCATCACTGACCCATCACCCCATCACTGACCCAACACTGCATCACTGACCCAACACAGCATCACCCCAACATCCCATCACTGACCCATCACCCCATCACTGACCTATCACTGAACCATCACCCCATTACTGACCCAACATACCATCACTGACCATCACCCCATCAGTGACCCAACACCCCATCACTGACCCATCACTGACCCAACTCCCCATCAGTGACCAAACACCCCGTCACTGATCCAAAACCCCATCGCTGACTCATCACCCCAAAACTGACCCATCACTGACCCAAAACCACATCACTGACCCATCACTAGCCCATTACCCCATCACTGACCCAAAACCTCATCGCTGAGCCATCACCCCATCACTAACCCATCACTGACTCATCACCAAATCACTGACCCAACACCCATTACTGACCCATCACCCCCTCACTGACCCATCACCCCATCACTGACCCAACACTCGCCCATCACGCCATCATTGACCCATCGCTGACCCATCACCCCATCACTGACCCAACACACCATCACCCCAAAAACCCCTTCACTGACCCATCACCCCATCACTGATCCATCAACCCACCTCTGACCCATCACTGACCCATCACCCCATCATTAATCCAACACCCATCACTGAGCCATCACCCCCCTCACTGACCCATCACCCTATCACTAACCCAACACTGGCCCATCACGCCATCATTGACCCATGGCTGACCCATCATCCCTCCACTGACCCATCACTGACCCATCACTCTATCACTGACCCAACACACCATCATCCCAACACCCCATCACTGACCGATCATCCCATCACTGACCTATCACTGACCCATCACCCCATTACTGACCCAATATACCATCACTGACCCAACACCCCATTACCCCCAAAACCCCATCACTGACCCACCACCCAATCACTGACCCATCACCCCATCATTGACCCAACACCCCATCACTGACCCAATGCCCAATCACTGACCCATCACCACATCACTGACTCAACACTGGCCCATCATGCCATCATTGACCCATCGCTGACCCATCACCCCTTCACTGACCCATCACTGACCCATCACCCCATCACTGACCCAATACCCCATCACTGACCCATCACTGACCCAACACCCCATCATTGACCTAACTCCCCATCACTGACCAAACACCCCAACAATGACTCAACACCCCATCACTGACCCAACATTCCATCACTGACCCATTCCCCCATCACTTACCCAACAACCCGTCACTGACCCATCATTTACCCAGTACCCCATCACTGACACAACACTGGCACATCACGCCATCATTGACCCATCGCTGACCCGTCATCCCTCCATTGACCCATCACTGACCCATCACCCCATCACTGACCTATCACTGACCCATCACCCCATTACTGACCCAACATACCATCACTGACCCAACACCCCATCACCTCCAAAACCCCATCACTGACCATCACCCCATCAGTGACCCAACACCCCATCACTGACCCATCACTGACCCAACTCCCCATCAGTGACCAAACACCCCGTCACTGACCCAAAACCCCGTCGCTGACCATCACCCCAAAACTGACCCATCACTGACCCAACACCACATCACTGACCCATCACTAGCCCATTACCCCATCACTGACCCAAAACCTCATCGCTGAGCCATCACCCCATCACTAACCCATCACTCACTCATCACCAAATCACTGACCCAACACCCATTACTGACCCATCACCCCCTCACTGACCCATCACCCCATCACTCACCCAACACTCGTCCATCACCGCATCATTGACCCATCGCTGACCCATCACCCCATCACTGACCCAACACACCATCACCCCAAAAACCCCTTCACTGACCCATCACCCCATCACTGACCCATCAACCCACCTCTGACCCATCACTGACCCATCACCCCATCATTAATCCAACACCCATCACTGAGCCATCACCCCCCTCACTGACCCATCACCCTATCACTGACCCAACACTGGCCCATCACGCCATCATTGACCCATGGCTGACCCATCATCCCTCCACTGACCCATCAATGACCCATCATTCCATCACTGACACAATATACTATCACTGACCCAACACCCCATTTGCCCCAAAACCCCGTCACTGACCCATCACCCCATCACTGACCCATCACCCCATCATTGACCCAACACCCCATCACTGAACCAATGCCCAATCACTGACCCATCACCACATCACTGACTCAACACTGGCCCATCATGCCATCATTGACCCATCGCTGACCCATCACACCTTCACTGACCCATCACTGACCCATCACCCAATCACTGACCCAATACCCCATCACTGACCCATCACTGACCCAACACCCCATCATTGACCTAACTACCCATCACTGACCAAACAATCCATCACTGACCAAACACCCCATCACTGACCCAAAATCCCATTACTGACCAAATACACCATCACTGACCCAAAACCCCATCGCTGACCTATCACCCCATCACTGACCCATCACTGACCCATCACCCCATCACTGATCCCAAGTCCACATCACTGACCCATCACCCCATCAGTGACCCATAGCTGACCCATCATACCTCCACTGAACCATCACTGACCCATCACCCCATCACTGACCTAACACCCCATCACTGACCCAACACAGCATCACATCAACATCCCACCACTGATCCATCACCCCACCACTGACCTATCACTGACCCATCACCCCATCACTGACCCATCACTGACCCAACTCCCCATCAGTGAACAAACACTCCGTCACTGACCCAAAACCCCATCGCTGACCCATCACCCCAAAACTGACCCATCACTGACCCAACACCACATCACTGATCCAACACCCATTACTGACCCATCACTCCCTCACTGACCCATCACCCCATCACTGACCCAACACTCGCCCATCACGCCATCATTGACCCATCACCCCAGCACTGACCCAATACACTATCACCCCAACACCCCATCACAGACCTATCACTAACCCATCACCCCATTACTGACCCAATATAACATCACTGACCCAACACCCCATCACCCCCAAAACCCCATCACTGACCCATCACCCCATCACTGACCCATCAACCCAACTCTGACCCATCACCCCATCATTGACCCAACACCCATCACTGAGCCATCACCCCCCTCACTGACCCATCACCCCATCACTGACCCAACACTGGCCCATCACGCCATCATTGACCCATCGCTGACCCATCATCCCTCCACTGACCCATCACTGACCCATCACCCTATCACTGACCTATCACTGACCCATCACCACATTACTGACCCATCAACCCAACTCTGACCCATCACTGACCCATTACCCCATCACTGACCAACACTGGCCCATCATGCCATCATTGACCCAACACACCATCACCCCAACACCCCATCACTGAACCATCAGCCCATCACTGACTTATCACTGACCCATCACCCCATTACTGACCCAATATACCATCACTGATCCAACACCCCATCACCCCCAAAACCCCATCTCTGACCCATCACCCCATCACAGACCCATCAACCCACCTCTGACCCATCACTGACCCATCACCCCATCATTGACCCAACACCCCATCATTGACCCAACACCCATCACTGAGCCATCACCCACCTCACTGACCCATCACCCCATCACTGACCCATCACTGACCCATCACCCCATCACTGACCCAACACACCATCACCCCAACACCCCATCACTGACCCATCAGCCCATCACTGACTTATCACTGACCCATCACCCCATTACTGACCCAATATACCATCACTGACCCAACACCCCATCACCCCCAAAACACCATCACTGACCCATCACCCCATCACTGACCCATCAACCCACCTCTGACCCATCACTGACCCATCACCCCATCATTGACCCAACACCCCATCATTGACCCAACGCCCAATCACTGACCCATCACCACATCACTGACTCAACACTGGCCCATCATGCCATCATTGACCCATCACTGACCCATCACACCTTCACTGACCCATCATTGACCCATCACCCCATCACTGACCCAATACCCCATCACTGACCCAACACGGACCCATCACGCCATCACTGACCCATCACTGACCCAACACCCCGTCATTGACCTAACTACCCATCACTGACCAAACAATCCATCACTGACCAAACACCCCATCACTGACCCAAAATCCCATTACTGACCAAACACACCATCACTGACCCAAAACCCCATCGCTGACCTATCACCCCATCACTGACCCATCACCCCATCACTGATCCCAAGTCCACATCACTGACCCATCACCCCATCAGTGACCCAGATCCCATCACTGACCAAAAACCCCAACACTGACCCAAAACTCCATCACTGACCCAAAATTCCAACACTGACCCATTAACCCATCACTTACCCAACACCCCGTCACTGACCCATCATTTACCCAGTACCCCATCACTGACCCAACACTGGCCGATCACGACATCATTGAGCCATCGCTGACCCATCATCCCTCCACTGACCCATCACCCCATCACTGACCTAACACCCCATCACTGACCCAACACAGCATCACCCCAACATCCCATCACTAATCCATCACCCCATCACTGACCTATCACTGACCCATCACCCCATTACAGACCCAACATACCATCACTGACCCAAAACCTAATCACCCCCAAAACCCCATCACTGACCCATCACCCCATCACTGACCTATCACTGACCCATCACCCCATTACTGACCCAACATACCATCACTGACCCAACACACCATCATCCCCAAAGCCCCATCACTGACCCATCACCCCATCACTGACCCATCAACCCACCTCTGACCCATCACTGACCCATCACCCCATCATTGACCCAACACCCCATCACTGACCCAATGCCCAATCACTGACCCATCACCACATCACTGACACAACACTGGCCCATCATGCCATCATAGACCCATCGCTGAACCATCGCCCATTCACTGACCCATCACTGACCCATCACCCCATCACTGACCCAATACCCCATTACTGACCCAACACTGACCCATCACCCCATCACTGACCCAACACCCCATCATTGACCTAACTCACCATCACTGACCAAACAATCCATCACTGACCAAACACCCCATCACTGACCCAAAATCCCATCACTGACCAATCACCCCATCACTGACCCATCACTGACCCATCACCCCATCACTGATCCCAAGTCCACATCACTGACCCATCACCCCATCAGTGACCCAGATCCCATCACTGACCAAACACCCCAACACTGACCCAAAACTCCATCACTGACCCAACATTCCATCACTGACCCATTAACCCATCACTTACCCAACACCCCGTCACTGACCCATCATTTACCCAGTACCCCATCACTGACCCAACACGGGCCGATCACGACATCATTGAGCCATCGCCGACCCATCATCCCTATACTGACCCATCACCCCATCACTGACCTAACACCCCATCACTGACCCAAAACCTAATCACCCCCAAAACCCCATCACTGACCCATCACCCCATCACTGACCTATCACTGACCCATCACCTCATTACTGAGCCAACATACCATCACTGACCCAACACACCATCATCCCCAAAGCCCCATCACTGACCCATCACCCCATCACTGACCCATCAACCCACCTCTGACCCATCACTGACCCATCACCCCATCATTGACCCAACACCCCATCACTGACCCAATGCCCAATCACTGACCCATCACCACATCACTGACACAACACTGGCCCATCATGCTATCATAGACCCATCGCTGACCCATCACCCATTCACTGACCCATCACTGACCCATCACCCCATCACTGACCCAATACCCCTTCACTGACCCAACACTGACCCATCACCCCATCACTGACCCATCACTGACCCAACACCCCATCATTGACCTAACTCCCCATCACTGATCAAACAATCCATCACTGACCAAACACCCCATCACTGACCCAAAATCCCATCACTGACCAAACACACCGTCACTGACCCAAAACCCCATCAATGACCTATCACCCCATCACTGACCCATCACTGACCCATCACTCCATCACTGATCCCAAGTCCACATCACTGACCCATCACCCCATCAGTGACCCAGATCCCATCACTGACCAAACAACCCAACACTGACCCAACACCCCATCACTGACCCAACATTGCATCACTGACCCATTACCCCATCACTTACCCAACACCCCGTCACTGACCCATCATTTACCCAGTACCCCATCACTGACCCAACACTGGCCGATCACGACATCATTGAGCTATCGCTGACCCATCATCCCTCCACTGACCCATCACCCCATCACTGACCTAACACCCTATCACTGACCCAACACTGCACCACCCCAACATCCCATCACTGATCCATCACCCCATCACTGACCTATCATTGACCCATCACCCCATTACAAACCCAATATACCATCACTGACCCAACACCTAATCACCCCCAAAACCCCATCACTGACCCATCACCCCATCACTGACCTATCACTGACCCATCACCCCATTACTGACCCATCACCCCATCACTGACCCATCAACCCACCTCTGACCCATCACTGACCCATCACCCCATCATTGACCCAACACCCCATCACTGACCCAATGCCCAATCACTGACCCATCACCACATCACTGACACAACACTGGCGCATCATGCCATCATAAATCCATCGCTGAACCATCGCCCATTCACTGACCCATCACTGACCCATCACCCCATCACTGACCCAATACCCCATCACTGACCCAACACTGACCCATCACCCCATCACTGACCCAACACCCCATCATTGACCTAACTCCCCTTCACTGACCAAACAATCCATCACTGACCAAACACCCCATCACTGACCCAAAATCCCATCACTGACCAAACACACCATCACTGACCCAAAATCCCATCGCTGACCTATCACCCCATCACTGACTCATCATTGACCCATCACCCCATCACTGATCCCAAGTCCACATCACTGACCCATCACCCCATCAGTGACCCAGATCCCATCACTGACCAAACAACCCAACACCCCATCACTGAGCCAACATTCCAACACTGACCCATTACCCCATCACTTACCCAACACCCCGTCACTGACCCATCATTTACCCAGTACCCCATCACTGACCCATCACTGACCCATCAACCAAGCTCTGACCCATCACTGACCCATTACGCCTCACTGACCCATCACCATATCACTGACCTAACACTGGCCCATCATGCCATCATTGGCCCATCGCTGAGCATCATCACTCCACTGACCCATCACTGACCTATCATCACATCACTGACCCAACACCACATCACTGACCCAACACAGCATCACCCCAACACATCATCACTGACCCATCACCCCATCACTGACCTATCACTGACCCACCACCCAATTACTGACCCAACATACCATCACTGACCCAACACACCATCTTCCCCAAAACCCCATCACTGACCCATCACGCCATCACTGACCCATCAACCCACCTCTGATCCATCACTGACCCATCACCCCATCATTGACCCAACACCCCATCACTGACCCAATGCCCAATCACTGACCCATCACCCCATCACTGACACAACACTGGCCCATCATGCCATCATAGACCCATCGCTGACCCATCAGCCATTCACTGACCCATCACTGACCCATCACCCCATCACTGACCCATCACCCCTTCACTGACCCAACACTGACCCATCACCCCATCACTGACCCATCACTGACCCAACACCCCATCATTGACCTAACTCCCCATCACTGACCAAACAATCCATCACTGACCAAACACCCCATCACTGACCCAAAATCCCATCACTGACCAAACACACCGTCACTGACCCAAAACCCCATCGCTGACCTATCACCCCATCACTGACCCATCACTGACCCATCACCCCATCACTGATCCCAAGTCCACATCACTGACCCATCACCACATCAGTGACCCAGATCCCATCACTGACCAAACAACCCAACACTGACCAAACACCCCATCGCAGACCCAACATTCCATCACTGACCCATTACCCCATCACTTACCCAACACCCCGTCACTGACCCATCATTTACCAAGTACCCCATCACTGACCCATCACTGACCCAACACCCCAGTACTGACCCATCACTGACCTATCATCCCATCACTGACCCAACACCCCATCACTGACCCAACAAAGATCCAACACCCCATCACTGACCCCACACTGACCCATCACGCCATCATTGACCCATCACTGATCCATCACCCCTTCACTGACCCATCACTGACCCATCACCCCATCACTGACCCAACACTCCATCACTGACCCAACACTGACCAAACACCCCATCACTGACCCAACACCTCATCTCTGACCCATCATTGACTCATCACCCCATTTCTGACCCAACACCCCATCACTGACCCATCACTGACCCAACATCCCATCACTGACCCAACATTCCATCAGCGACCCAACACCACATTGCTGACCCATCACCCCATCACTGACCCATCACTGACCCATCACCCCTTCACTGACCCAACACTGACCCTTCACCCTATCACTGACCCATCACTGACCCAACAGCCCATCATTGACCTAACTCCCCATCACTGACCAAACAATCCATCACTGACCAAACACCCCATCACTGACCCAAAATCCCATCACTGACCAAACACACCGTCACTGACCCAAAACCCCATCGCTGACCTATCACCCCATCACTGACCCATCACTGACCCATCACCCCATCACTGATCCCAAGTCCACATCACTGACCCATCACCACATCAGTGACCCAGATCCCATCACTGACCAAACAACCCAACACTGACCAAACACCCCATCGCAGACCCAACATTCCATCACTGACCCATTACCCCATCACTTACCCAACACCCCGTCACTGACCCATCATTTACCCAGTTCCCCATCACTGACCCATCACTGACCCATCAACCCACCTCTGACCCATCACTGACCCATCACCCCCTCATTGACCCATCACCCCATCACTGACCCAACAAAGATCCAACACCCCATCACTGACCCCACACTGACCCATCACGCCATCATTGACCCATCACTGATCCATCACCCCTTCACTGACCCATCACTGACCCATCACCCCATCACTGACCCAACACTCCATCACTGACCCAACACTGACCAAACACCCCATCACTGACCCAACACCTCATCTCTGACCCATCATTGACTCATCACCCCATTTCTGACCCAACACCCCATCACTGACCCATCACTGACCCAACATCCCATCACTGACCCAACATTCCATCAGCGACCCAACACCACATTGCTGACCCATCACCCCATCACTGACCCATCACTGACCCATCACCCCTTCACTGACCCAACACTGACCCTTCACCCTATCACTGACCCATCACTGACCCAACAGCCCATCATTGACCTAACTCCCCATCACTGACCAAACAATCCATCACTGACCAAACACCCCATCACTGACCCAAAATCCCATCACTGACCAAACACACCGTCACTGACCCAAAACCCCATCGCTGACCTATCACCCCATCACTGACCCATCACTGACCCATCACCCCATCACTGATCCCAAGTCCACATCACTGACCCATCACCACATCAGTGACCCAGATCCCATCACTGACCAAACAACCCAACACTGACCAAACACCCCATCGCAGACCCAACATTCCATCACTGACCCATTACCCCATCACTTACCCAACACCCCGTCACTGACCCATCATTTACCCAGTTCCCCATCACTGACCCATCACTGACCCATCAACCCACCTCTGACCCATCACTGACCCATCACCCCCTCATTGACCCATCACCCCATCACTGACCAAACACTGGCCCATCACGCCATCATTGACCCATCGCTGACCCATCATCCCTCCACTGACTCATCACTGACCTATTACCACATCACTGACCCAACACCCCATCACTGACCCAACATAGCATCACCCCAACACCCCATCAATGACCCATCACCCCATCACTGACCTATCACTGACCCATCACCCCATTACTGACCCAAAATACCATCACTGATCCAACACCCCGTCATCCCCAAAACCCCATCACTGACCCATCACCCCATCACTGACCCATCACCCCATTACTGACCCAATGCCCAATAACTGACCCATCACCACATCACTGACACAACACTGGCCCATCATGCCTCATAGACCCATCGCTGACCCATCACCCATTCACTGACCCATCAGTGACCCATCACCCCATCACTGACCGAATACCCCATCACTGACCCAACACTGACCCATCACCCCATCACTGACCCATTCTGACCCAAAACTCAATCATTGACCTAACTCCTATCACTGACCAAACAATCCATCACTGACCAAACACACCATCACTGACCCAAAACCGCATCGCTGACCTATCACCCCATCACTGACCCAACACAGCATCACCCCAACACCCCATCACTGACCCATCACCCCATTACTGACCCAACATACCATCACTGACCCAACACCCCATCACACCCAAAACCCCATCACAGACCCATCACCCCATCACTGACCCATCAACACATCTCTGACCCATCACTGACCCATCACCCCATCACTGACCCAACACTGACCCATCACACCATCACTGACCCAAAACCCCATCGCTGACCTATCACCCCATCACTGACCTATCACTGACACATAACCCCATCACTGACCCAAGTCCACATCACTGACCCATCACCCCATCAGTGACCCAGATCCCATCACTGACCAAACACCCCAACACTGACCCAACACCCCATCTCTGACCCAACATTCCATCACTGACCCATTACCCCATCACTTACCTAACACACCGTCACTGACCCATCATTGACCCAGTACCCCATCACTGACCCATCAATGACCCATCAACCCACCTCTGATCCATCACTGACCCATCACCACATCATTGACCCATCACTGATCCAACACCCAATCACTGACCCATCATTGACCCAGTACCTCATCAATGACCCATCAACCCACCTCTGACCCGTCACTGACCCATCACCCCTTCACTGATCCAACACTGATCCAACACCCCATCACTGACCCGTCACTGACCCATCATTGACCCAGTACCTCATCACTGTCCCATCACTGACGCATCAATCCACCTCTGACCCATCACTGACCCATCACCACATCATTGACACATCACTGACCCATCACCCCATCCCTGACCCAACACCCCATCACTGACGCAACACTGACCCAATACTCCAGCACTGACCCATCACTGACCTATCATCCCATCACTGACCCAACACCCCATCACTGACCCAACAAAGACCCAAAACCCCATCACTGACCCAACACTGACCCATCACACCATCATTGACCCATCACTGATCCATCACCCCTTCACTGACCCATCACTGACCCATCACCCCATCACTGACCCAACACTCCATCACTGACCCAACACTGACCAAACACCCCATCACTGACCCAACACCCCATCTCTGACCCATCATTGACTCATCACCCCATTTCTGACCCAACACCCCATCACTGACCCATCACTGACCCAACATCCCATCACTGACCCAACATTCCATCAGCGACCCAACACCACTTTGCTGACCCATCACCCCATCACTGACCAATCACTGACCCATCACCCCTTCACTGACCCAACACTGACCCTTCACCCTATCACTGACCCATCACTGACCCAACAGCCCACCACTGAACCAACACCCCATCAGTGACCCAACATCCCACCACTGACCCATCACTGACCCAATTCCCCATCACTGACCAAGCACCCCATCGCTGACCGAAAACCCCATCGCTGAACTATCACCCCATCACTGACCCATCACTGACCCATCACCCCATCACTGACCCAATACCCCTTCACTGACCCAACACTGACCCATCACCCCATCACTGACCCATCACTGAACCATAACCCCATCACTGACCCAAGTCCACATCACTGACCTATCACCCCATCAGTGACCCAGATCCCATCACTGACCAAACACCCCAACACTGACCCAACACCCCATCACTGACCCAACATTCCATCACTGACCCATTACCCCATCACTTACCCAACACACCGTCACTGACCCATCATTGACCCAGTACCCCATCACTGACCCATCAATGACCCATCAACCCACCTCTGACCCATCACTGACCCATCACCACATCATTGACCCATCACTGATCCAACACCCCATCACTGACCCGTCACTGACCCATCATTGACCCAGTACCCCATCACTGACCCATCAATGACCAATCAACCCACCTCTGACCCATCACTGACGCATCACCCCTTCACTGACCCAACACTGATCCAACACCCCATCACTGACCTGTCACTGACCTATCATTGACCAGTACCCCATCACTGACCCATCACTGACCAATCAACCTACATCTGACCCATCACTGACCCATCACCACATCATTGACCCATCACTGACCCATCACCCCATCACTGATCCAACACTGACCAATCACGCCATCATTGACCCATCGCTGACCCATCACCTCTTCACTGACTCATCTCTGACCCATCACCCCATCACTGACCCAACACCCCATCACTGACCCAACACCCCATCATTGACCTAAATCCCCATCACTGACCAAACAATCCATCACTGACCAAACACCCCATCACTGACCAAACACCCCATCACCTAACCAACACCCCATCACTGACCAATCACACCAACACCCCATCACCCTATCAAAGACCCATCACCCCATCACCCCAATATCTTATCACTGACCTAACACCCCATCACTGACCCAACACCCCATCACTGACCCATCACCCCATTACTGACCCATCACCCCATCACTGACCCATCACCCAATCACTGACCCAACAACTCATCAATGACCCAAAACCCCATCACTGACTCATCACCCCATCACCCCAACACTCCATCACTGACCATTTACCCCATCACTGACCTGACACCCCATCACTCACCCAACACCCCATCACTGACCATTCACCCCATCACTGACCCAATGCCCCATCACTGACCGATCACTCCATCACTGACCCAACACCCCATCACTGACCCAACACACCATCACTGACCCAACACCCCATCACTGACCCATCACACCATCACTGACCCATCACCCCATCACTGACCCAACAACCCTTCACTGGCCAACACCGAATCACTGACCTATCACCCCATAACTGACCCATCACTGACCCAACACCCCATCATTGACCCAACACCCCTTCACTGACCTATCATCCCATCATTGACCCATCACACCATCACTGACATATCACTGACCCAACATCCCTTCACTGACCCATCACTGACTCAACACCCCATTACTGACACATCACCCCTTCACTGACTCAACACCCCATCACCCCAACACCCCATCACTGACCATTCACCCCATCACTGACCTGACACACCATCACTCACCCAACACACCATCACTGACCATTCACCCCATCACTGACCCAATGCCCCATCACTGACCCATCACCCCAACACCGCAACAGTGAACTAAAACCCCATTACTGAACCAACACCCCATCACTGACCCAACACACCATCACTGACCCAACACCCCATCACTGACCCATCACACCATCACTGACCCATCACCCCATCACTGACCCAACAACCCTTCACTGGCCAACACCGAATCACTGACCTATCACCCCATAACTGACCCATCACTGACCCAACACCCCATCATTGACCCAACACCCCTTCACTGACCTATCATCCCATCATTGACCCATCACACCATCACTGACATATCACTGACCCAACATCCCATCACTGACCCAACACCCCTTCACTGACCCATCACTGACTCAACACCCCATTACTGACCCAACCCACCATCACTGACCCAACACCCATCACTGACACATCACACCATCACCCCAACACCCCATCACTGACCCATCACCCCATCACAGACCCAACACCCCAATACTGAACCATCACCCATCACTTATCTTACACCCCATCACTGACCCAATACCCATCACTGAGCCATCACCCCATCACCCCAACACACCATCACTGACCCAACACGCCATCACTGACCCATCACCCCATCACTGACCCAACACCCCTTCACTGACCTATCATCCCATCATTGACCCATCACACCATCACTGACATATCACTGACCCAACATCCCTTCACTGACCCATCACTGACTCAACACCCCATTACTGACACATCACCCCTTCACTGACTCAACACCCCATCACCCCAACACCCCATCACTGACCATTCACCCCATCACTGACCTGACACACCATCACTCACCCAACACACCATCACTGACCATTCACCCCATCACTGACCCAATGCCCCATCACTGACCCATCACCCCAACACCGCAACAGTGAACTAAAACCCCATTACTGAACCAACACCCCATCACTGACCCAACACACCATCACTGACCCAACACCCCATCACTGACCCATCACACCATCACTGACCCATCACCCCATCACTGACCCAACAACCCTTCACTGGCCAACACCGAATCACTGACCTATCACCCCATAACTGACCCATCACTGACCCAACACCCCATCATTGACCCAACACCCCTTCACTGACCTATCATCCCATCATTGACCCATCACACCATCACTGACATATCACTGACCCAACATCCCATCACTGACCCAACACCCCTTCACTGACCCATCACTGACTCAACACCCCATTACTGACCCAACCCACCATCACTGACCCAACACCCATCACTGACACATCACACCATCACCCCAACACCCCATCACTGACCCATCACCCCATCACAGACCCAACACCCCAATACTGAACCATCACCCATCACTTATCTTACACCCCATCACTGACCCAATACCCATCACTGAGCCATCACCCCATCACCCCAACACACCATCACTGACCCAACACGCCATCACTGACCCATCACCCCATCACTGACCCATCACCCCAACAACCCATCACCCCATCACTGACCCATCACCCCATCACTGACCCAACAACCCGTCACTGACCCAACACCTCATCACCCTCAACACCCCATCACAGACCCAACACTCATCACTGACGCAGCACCACATCACTGAACAACACCCTATCACTGACCCATCACGCAACACTGACGCATCACGCCATCACTGAGCCAACACCCCATCACTGACCCAACACCCATCACTGACCCAACACCATCACTGACGCAACACAACATCAGTGACCCATGATTCCTTCACTGACCCATCACTGACACAACACCCCATCACTGACCCATCACCCCATCACCCCAACACCCCATCACTGACCATTCACCCCATCACTGACCCATGACCCCATCACTGACCCAACGCCCCATCGCTGACTCAATGCCCCATCACTGACCCAACACCCCATCACTGACCCAACGCCCAATCACTGACCCATCACTCCATCAGTGACCCAGATCCCATCAGTGAACAAACACCCCAACACTGACCCAACATTCCATCATTGACCCATCACCCCATCGCTGACCAAACACTGACCAATCACGCCATCATTGACCCATCGCTGACCCATCACCCCTTCACTGACTCATCACTGACCCATCACCCCATCACTGACCCAAGACACCATCACTGACCCAACACTGACCAACACCCCATCACTGACCCAACACTGACCCATCACGCCATCATTGACCCATCGCTGACCCATCACCCCTTCACTGACCCATCACTGACACATCACCTCATCACTGACCCAACACCCCATCACTGACCCAACAACCCAGCACTGACCCATCACTGACCCAACACCCCATCACTGACCCAACAACCCAGCACTGACCCATCACTAGCCCAACATCCCATCACTGACCCAACACCACATCAGTGACCCAACACCCCATCACTGACCCACCACTGACCCAACTCCCCATCAGTGACCAAACACCCCGTCACTGACCCAAAACTCCATCGCTGACCCATCATCCCAAAACTGACCCATCACTGGCCCATCACCCCATGACTGACCCATCACTCCATCACTGACCAACACACCATCACTGACCCAACAACACATCACTGACCCAACACCCCATCACTGACCTAACATCCCATCACTCCAACACCCCATCACTGGCCATTCACCCCATCACTGACCTGACACCCCATCACTCACCCAACAACCCATCACTGACCATTCACCCCATAACTGAACCAACACCCAATTACTGACCCAACGCACCATCACTGACCCAACGCCCCATCACTGAACCAACAACCCATCACTGACCCAACGCACCATCACTGACCCATCACTCCATCACTGATCCAACTCCCCATCACTGACACATCACCCCAACACTGACACATCACCCCAACACCTCATCACTGACCCATCACCCCAGCACCCCAACACCCCATCACCCCAACACTCCATCACTGACCCAACGTCCCTTCACTGACCCATCATCCCATCACTGACCCAGGACCCCATCACTGACCCTAGGCCCCATCACTGACCCAACACCCCATCATTGAACCATCACCCCAACACCCCGTCAATGAACCATCACACCAACACCCCAACACCCCAAGACTGACCCATCAAACCATCACTGACCCAACACACCATCACTGACCCAACACCCCAACACACCATCACTCCATTACTGATAGAAACATAGAAACATAGAAAATAGGTGCAGGAGTAGGCCATTCGGCCCTTCTAGCCTGCACCGCCATTCAATGAGTTCATGGTTGAACATGCAACTTCAGTACTCCATTCCTGCTTTCTCACAATACCTCTTGATCCCCCTAGTAGTAAGGACTTCATTTAACTCCTTTTTGAATATATTTAGTGAATTGGCCTCAACAACTTTCTGTGGAAGAGAATTCCACAGGTTCACCACTCTCTGGATGAAGAAATTCCTCCTCATCTCGGTCCTAAATGGCTTACCCCTTATCCTTAGACTGTGTCCCCAGGTTCTGGACTTCCCCAACATTGGGAACATTCTTCCTGAATCTAACCTGTCAGAATTTTAAACGTTTCTATGAGGTCCCCTCTCATTCTTCTGAACTCCAGTGAATACAAGCCCAGTTGATCCAGTCTTTCTTGATATGTCAGTCCTGTCATCCCGGGAATCAGTCTGGTGAACCTTCGCTGCACTCCCTCAATAGCAAGAATGTCCTTCCTCAGGCTAGGAGACCAAAACTATACACAATACTCTAGGTGTGGCCTCACCAAGGCCCTGTACAACTGTAGCAACACCTCCCTGCCCCTGTACTCAAATCCCCTCGCTATGAAGGCCAACATGCCATTTGCTTTCTTAACCGCCTGCTGTACCTGCATGCTAACCTTCAATGACTGATGTACCATGACACCCAGGTCTCGTTGCACCTTCCCTTTTCCTAATCTGTCACCATTCAGATAATAGTCTGTCTCTCTGTTTTTACCACCAAAGTGGATAACCTCACATTTATCCACATTATACTTCATCTGCCATGCATTTGCCCACTCACCTAACCTATCCAAATCACTCTGCAGCCTAATAGCATCCTCCTCGCAGCTCACACTGCCACCCAACTTAGTGTCATCCGCAAATTTGGAGATACTGCATTTAATCCCCTCGTCTAAATCATTAATGTACAATGTAAACAGCTGGGGCCCCAGCACAGAACCTTGCGGCACCCCACTAGTCACTGCCTACCATTCTGAAAAGTACCCGTTTACTCCTACTCTTTGCTTCCTGTCTGACAACCAGTTCTCAATCCATATCAGCACACTACCCCCAATCCCATGTGCTTTAACTTTGCACATTAATCTCTTGTGTGGGACCTTGTCGAAAGCCTTCTGAAAGTCCAAATATACCACATCAACTGGTTCTCCTTTGTCCACTTTACTGGAAGCATCCTCAAAAAATTCCAGAAGATTTGTCAAGCATGATTTCCCTTTCATAAATCCATGCCGACTTGGACCTATCATGTCACCATTTTCCAGATGCACTGCTATGACATCCTTAATAATTGATTCCATCATTTTACCCATTACTGAGGTCAGGCTGACCGGTCTATAATTCCCTGTTTTCTCTCTCCCTCCTTTTTTAAAAAGTGGGGTTACATTGGCTACCCTCCACTCCATAGGAACTGATCCAGAGTCAATGGAATGTTGGAAAATGACTGTCAATGCATCCGCTATTTCCAAGGCCACCTCCTTAAGTACTCTGGGATGCAGTCCATCAGGCCCTGGGGATTTATCGGCCTTCAATCCCATCAATTTCCCCAACACAATTTCCTGACTAATAAAGATTTCCCTCAGTTCCCCCTCCTTACTAGACCCTCTGACCCCTTTTATATCCGGAAGGTTGTTTGTATCCTCCTTAGTGATTACCGAACCAAAGTACTTGTTCAATTGGTCTGCCATTCCTTTGTTCCCCGTTATGACTTCCCCTGATTCTGACTGCAGGGGACCTACGTTTGTCTTTACTAACCATTTTCTCTTTACATACCTATAGAAACTTTTGCAATCCGCCTTAATGTTCCCTGCAAGCTTCTTCTCGTACTCCATTTTCCCTGCCCTAATCAAACCCTTTGTCTTCCTCTGCTGAGTTCTAAATTTCTCCCAGTCCCCAGGTTCACTGCTATTTCTGGCCAATTTGTGTGCCACTTCCTTTGCTTTAATACTATCCCTGATTTCCCTAGATAGCCACGGTTGAGCCACCTTCCCTTTTTTATTTTTACGCCAGACAGGAATGTACAATTGTTGTAATTCATCCATGCGGTCTCTAAATGTCTGCCATTGCCCATCCACAGTCAACCCCCTAAGTATCATTCGCCAATCTATCCTAGCCAATTCACGCCTCATACCTTCAAAGTTACCCTTCTTTAAGTTCTGGACCATGGTCTCTGAATTTACTGTTTCATTCTCCATCCTAATGCAGAATTCCACCATATTATGGTCACTCTTCCCCAAGGGGCCTCGCACAATGAGATTGCTAATTAATCCTCTCTCATTACACAACACCCAGTCTAAGATGGCCTCACCCCTAGTTGGTTCCTCAACATTTTGCTCTAGAAAACCATCCCTTATGCACTCCAGGAAATCCTCCTCCACCGTATTGCTTCCAGTTTGGCTAGCCCAATCTATGTGCATATTAAAGTCACCCATTATAACTGCTACACCTTTATTGCATGCACCCCTAATTTCCTGTTTGATGCCCTCCCCAACATCCCTATTACTGTTTGGAGGTCTGTACACATCTCCTACTAACGTTTTTTGCCCTTTGGTGTTCTGCAGCTCTACCCATATAGATTCCACATCATCCAAGCTAATGTCTTTCCTAACTATTGCATTAATCTCCTCTTTAACCAGCAATGCTACCCCACCTCCTTTTCCTTTTATTCTATCCTTCCTGAATGTTATACCCCTGAATGTTGAGTTCCCAGCCCTGATCATCCTGGAGCCACGTCTCCGTAATCCCAATCACATCATATTTGTTAACATCTATTTGCACAATTAATTCATCCACCTTATTGCGGATACTCCTTGCATTAAGACACAAAGCCTTCAGGCTTGTTTTTTTAACACCCTTTGTCCTTTTAGAATTTTGCTGTATAGTGGCCCTTTTTGTTCTTTGCCTTAGGTTTCTCTGCCCTCCACTTTTCCTCATCTCCTTTCTGTCTTTTGCTTTTGCCTCCTTTTTGTTTCCCTCTGTCTCCCTGCATTGGTTCCCATCCCCCTGCCATATTAGTTTAAATCCTCCCCAACAGCACTAGCAAACACTCCCCCTAGGACATTGGTTCCGGTCCTGCCCAGGTGCAGACTGTCCGGTTTGTACTGGTCCCACCTCCCCGAGAACCGGTCCCAATGCCCCAGGAATTTGAATCCCTTCCTGCTGCACCACTGCTCAAGCCACGTATTCATCTGTGCTATCCTGCGATTCCTACTCTGACTAGCACGTGGCACTGGTAGCAATCCCGAGATTACTACTTTTGAGGTCCTACTTTTTAATTTAGCTCCTAGCTCCTTAAATTCGTTTCGTAGGACCTCATCCTTTTTTTTACCTATGTCATTGGTACCAATGTGCACCACGACAACTGGCTGTTCTCCCTCCCATTTCAGAATGTCCTGCACCCGCTCCGAGACATCCTTGACCCTTGCACCAGGGAGGCAACATACCATCCTGGAGTCTCGGTCGCGGCCGCAGAAACGCCTATCTATTCCCCTCACCATTGAATCCCCTATCACTATTGCTGTCCCACTCTTTTTCTTGCCCTCCTGTACAGCAGAGCCAGCCACAGTGCCATGAACTTGGCTGCTGCTGCCCTCCCCTGATGAGTCATTCCCCTCAACAGTACTCAAAACGGTGTATCTGTTTTGCAGGGGGATGACCGCAGGGGACCCCTGCACTACCTTCCTTGCACTACTCTTCCTGCTGGTCTTCCATTCCCTATCTGGCTGTGGACCCTTTCCCTGCGGTAAGACCAACTCACTACACGTGATACTCACGTCATTCTCAGCATCGTGGATGCTCCAGAGTGAATCCACCCTCAGCTCCAATTCCGCAACGCGGACCGTCAGGAGCTTGAGGTGGACACACTTCCCGCACACGTATTCGTCAGGGACACCGGAAGTGTCCATGAGTTCCCACATGGTACAGGAGGAGCATAACAACCGACCGAGCTCTCATGCCATGACTGAACCCTTAGATACACTTAAATTGACAACAACAATGTTAAAAGTTACTGACTAATATAAGAAGAAAAAGGAAAACTACTCGCCAATCACCAGCCAAACACTTACCCCCTAGGCTGTGACGTCACCTTTGTTTCTTTCTTTGCCTTCTCCCTGTAGCTGCACCGGCACGCCTCTCGCCGACCCCGGACTCGCACTGCTCCGAGCTCCCGCCTCCTCGACTGACTGCTCGAACTGCTCGACTCCCGCTGGCCTTTATAGGCCTCTCGCCGACCCCTGACTTGCGCTGCTCCGAGCTCCGAGCTCCCGCCTCCTCGACTGACTATCACTGACCCAACACCACAACATTGACCCATCACCCCATTAATGACACCATCACCATCACTGACCCAACAATCCATCACTGAACCAACAATCCATCACTGAACCAACACCCCATCACCCCATCACTGACCTATCACTGACCCAACACCCCATCACTGACCCAACACCCATCACTGATGCAACACAACATCAGTGACCCATGATCCCTTCACTGACCCATCACTGACCAAACACCCCATCACTGACCCATCACTCCATCACTGACCCATCTTCGCATCACTGACACATCACCCCAGCACTGACCCTTCACTGAGCCAACACCCCATCACTGACCCATCACCCCAACACCCCAACAGTGACTCAACACCACATCACTGACCCATCACCCCATCACTGACCCAACACCCCATCACTGACCATTCAACCCATCACTGACCATTCACCCCATCACTGACCCAACTCCCCATCACTGACCCATCACCCCATCACTGACCCAACATCCCACCACTGACCCATCACCCCAACACTGACATAACAACCCATCACTGACCCATCACCCCATCACCTCAACAACCCACCACTGACCCAAAACCCCATCACTGACACAACACCCAATCACTGACCCATCACCCCATCACTGACCCATCATCCCTTCATGGACCCAACGCCCCATCACTGACCCAACACCCCGTCACTGATCCATCACACTAACACCCCAACACCCCATCACTGACCCATCACGCCATCACTGACCCAACACCCCATCACTGACCCATCACGCCATCACTGACCCAACACCCCATCACTGACCCAACACACCATCACTGACCCATCACCCCATCACTGACCCAACACCCCATCACTGACCCAACACCACATCACTGACCCATCACCCCAAAACCCCATCACCCCATCACTGACTCATCACCCCATCACCCCAACACCCTATCACTGACCTAACACCCCATCATTGACCCAACACCCCATCACTGTCCCAATACCCCATCACTGACCCATCACCCCATCACTGACCCATCACCCCATCACTGACCCAACACCCCATCACTGACCCATCACCCCATCACTCACCCAACACCGCATCACTCACCCAACACCCCATCATTCACCGTACTTCCCATCAATGACCCAACATCCCATCACTGACCCATCACCCCATCACCCCAACACCCCATCACTGACCATTCAACCCATTACTGACCCGACACCCCACCACTGACCCGACACCCCATCACTGACCCGACACCCCATCACTGACCATTCACCCCATCACTGACCCAACATCGCATTACTGACCCAATGCCCCATCACTGACCCAACGCCCCATCACTGACCCATCACTCCATCACTGACCCAACTCCCCATCACTGACCATTCAACCCATCACTGACCATTCACCCCATCACTCACCTAACACCACATCACTCACCCAACACCCCATCATTCACCGAACTTCCCATCAATGACCCAACACCCCATCACTGACCCATCACCCCATCACCCCAACACCCCATCACTGACCATTCAACCCATTACTGACCCGACACCCCACCACTGACCCGACACCCCATCACTGACCATTCAACCCATCACTGACCATTCACCCCATCACTGACCCAACATCCCATTACTGACCCAATGCCCCATCACTGACCCAACAACCCATCACTGACCCAACACCCCATCACTGACCCATGACCCAATCACGGACCCAACATACCATCACTGACCCATCACCCCATCACTAACTCAACACCCCATCACTGACCCATGACCCCATCACTGACCCAACACCGCATCACTGACCCAACACCCCACCACTGACCCGACACCCCATCACTGACCCAACATCACATCACTGACTATTCAACCCATCACTGACCATTCACCCCATCACTGACACAACACCCCATCACTGACCCAATACCCCAACACCCCATCACACCAACACTACATCACTGACCCAACACCCCATCACCGACCCATGACCCCATCACTGACCCAACACCTCATCACTGACCCAACTCCCCATCACTGACCCATCATCCCATCACCCCAACACCCCATCACTGACCCATCGCCACATCACTGATTCAACACTCCATCACTGACCCAACACTCCATTACCCCAGCACCCCATCACCCAAATATCCCATCGCTGACCCAACACCCCATCACTGACCCAACTCCCCATCACTGACCCATCATCCCATCACCTCAACACCCCATCACTGACCCAACTCCCCATCACTGACCCATCATCCCATCACTGACCCAACACCCCATCACTGACCCAACACCCCAACAATGACCTAACAGCAGAGGTCCCTGGCACCAACCTCGCTCAGAGACAGTGGACGGTGCTCAACCCAATCCGCACGGGGCATGGACGATGCGGCCACCTGGCCCACAAGGAGAAGGTGAGGGTCGACCCGAGGTGTGACTGTGGCCATGAGTCCCAGACCATGGAACACTGCCCACTGAGATCTGTAATGGGAGGCACTTCATTTCTCCACTTGGCATCTCAGGAGACCGTTGACTGGACAGCCATACTAGACATCCCATTAAAACATTTCCCATCATATGAAAGTAGTATTCAAAATTAAACCGACTGCCCTGCTATCTCATAAGAATATAAGAACACAAAAAATAGGAGCAGGAGCAGGTCATATGGCCCCTCGAGCCGACTTCACCATTTAATACGATCATGGCCGATCTGATCATGGAATCAGGTCCACTTCCCTGCCTGCTCCTCATAACCCCTTATCCCTTTACTGGGTAAGAAACTTTCTTATCTCTGTCTTAAATTTATTCAATGAACCAGCTTCCACAGCTCTCTGAGGCAATAAATTCCACAGATTTACAACCCTCTGAGAGAAGAAATTCCTGCTCATCTTTGTTTTAAATGGACGGGCCCTTATTCGAAGATATATTCTTATAGCATCCTCTGCTTAAATTGCCTCAAATACTCTAGGCTTGTGGTCATTCCCTCAACTACTTCCAGTCGCAAAGTATTCAATGCTGCTACAATCTTGGCATAAAGAAACTGTTGAGGGGTACAGGAAGTTGGAGCAGGACCCAGTTCTGCCAGGGTTCTGCATGACAAATTCTGGTGTGGGGTGGTGTAGTGGGATGGGGGCAGAAGAGGGGTTGCTGGAGGGCAAATACTTCACCTCCCATCCCTTGTCATGGAGCAATCCCCAGGCTATGCCAAGAATTCCATCCAGTACACCCTCGGCAAATCCCAGGAGAACATCATCATAGGCAGTCCCTCGAAATTGAGGAAGACCTGATTCCATTCTAAAAGTGAGCTCTCAGGTGACTGAACAGTCCAATATGGGAATTACCATCTCTGTCACAGGTGGGACAGACAGTGGTTGAAGAAAAGAATGGGTAGGGAGTCTGGTTTGCCGCACGCTCCTTCACTGCCTGCGCTTGTTTTCTGCATGCTCTCGGCGACGAGACTCAAGGTGCTCAGTGCCCTCCCAGATGCTCTTCGTCCACTTAGGGTGGTCTTTGGCCAGGAATTCTCAGGTGCCAGTGGGGAAGTTGCACTTTATCAAGGAGCGTTGAGGGTGTCCTTGAAACGTTTCCTCTGCCCACCTGGGGCTCGCTTGCCATGTAAGAGTTCCGAGTAGAGCGATTGAGTTGGGAGTCTTGTGCCGGACATGCGAACAATGTGGCCCACCCAACGGAGCTGGTCGAGTGTGGTCAGTGCTTCGATACTGGGGATGTTGGCTTAATCGAGAACACTGATGTTGGTGTGTCTTTCCTCCCAGGGGACTTGTAGGATCTTGCCGAAACATTGTTGGTGGTACTTCTCCAGTGCTTTGAGGTGTCTGCTGGAACTCTAATCAGGTGATAGTTGGCGTGAGGTTCCAGAAAAGGCCCTAAAACTACACCGGGCATTCAGTAATCAAACCCGAGAGCCCCCTGGGGAGTTGAAGATTTAAACTCCTACCTTTTTTGACCTGAACCTTTTTAATCCATCAGAAGAGCAGAATGGGGTGGATGCCTTAACATGACTGCACTGCAGTTCAAAGTAATTAATTGTATGTGAGCATCTTTTGGACACTACTATGTGAGACATTCTTTGTTTCTTTCAGTGGAACAGTGTAATAATTTATTGTTGGTATGTGGGATATGTATTTGTGGTTATATAATGTTTTCTCAATCTGTTCCACTCACTGACTCATGGTCCACAATCTTTCTTTAATTAATTCTTGGGACATAGATGTCGACGTCAAGGCAAGCATGTGTAATTCCCTTCGGGGCCTTGTTAGCATTCAACCTCCTTCCTTCTATGGTTCAGCAGCACATTTTGAGTAAGCATGAGACACTGTGCAGTGGAGTGTATGGAACAGACTTTATTGATACCTAGGCTGATGGATGAGCTCAATCCTGATCAGAGAGCAGCTTTTCAGTTCCGGAATCTTTCGAGCCCTCTGAATTACTACTGAAAACCATTCTCCTTTATACACCAGAAAATGATGAAAGGTTTTGATAGAGTAGACGCAGAGAGAATGTTTCCAATTGTGGGGAAGAGCATAACTAGAGGCCATCAATATAAGATCGTCACCAAGAAATCCAATAAGGAATTAGGAGAAACTTCTTTACCCAGAGAGTGGTGAGAATGTGGAACTCGCGACCACTGGGAGTTGTTTAAGCGAATAGCGTCTATGCATTTAGGGGGGGCTGGACAAGTATATGAGGGAGAAGAGAATAGAGAGATAAGCTGATAGATTTAGATGAGGAAAGACAGGAGGAGGCTCGAGTGGAGCATAAACGCCGACATAGACTGGTTGGGCTGAATGACCTGTTTCTGAGCTGTATATCCCATGTAATCCTATGTAATATTTTGCCTAAATCAAAGGTACATGTCAGATAAGACCTCACGAAATATCTATTCCCTAAACATTTGAAGATAGACATTTGTAGTTGTTCACTCCAAAGCTATTTCTTTTAAACAAAACTTCCTGTGTAAAGCATTAGTTAGACCACAGCTAGAGTACTGTGTGCAATTCTGGTCATCCCACTCCTGGAAAGATGTGATTGCAGTAAGGCGGCTATAGACGGGTCGGGCAGGAGCTGAAACTCGTACCAGCGGTACAACCAGGGGTGTTGCACGCCAGGCCCAACTCTTCCGGGCGGTGCTGCTGAGTGCCGCTGCAAAACCCGACCTGAGGATCGCGGCAGATCTCACCGCCGCCATTCATGCCGCTCCGGGGTGCAGCCCGGAGCGCAAAGGACTGGAAAATTCAGCCCATAGTCTTTGGCACATCGTACTTCAAAATATCGAGGTAAAGCCTGAAAAGATTACAGGACTCCCTCCTCAGAGCCGCCTGTTCAGATGCTACATTTAAATAAGATACAAGACCTGGGAATAATCTTCTCGCCTGGATCTCCTGGATTGGAACAGAGGAGGCTGAGGGGAGACCTTATTGAGGTGTATAAAACTATGAGGGGCTTAGATAGAGTGGATAGGATGGACCTATTTCCCTCAGCAGATGGGTCAACAATAAGGGGGCATAGATTTAAAGCAATTAGTAGAAGGTTTAGAGGGAATTTGGGGGGAAATGTTTTCACCCAGAGGGTGGTGGGGGTCTAGAACTTACTGCTTGAAAGGTAGCAGAGGCAGAAACCCTCACCACATTTTAAAAATAACTGGATATGCACTGGATAAGAGCTGGGAAGCGGGATTAGGCTGGATAGCTCTTAGTCGGTTGGCACGGGCACGATGGGCCGAAATGGCCTCCTTCCGTGCTGCAAATTTCTGTGCATCTATGATTTTATATGCTTTATCAAGTGTCATCTTTCCATACTATCGCCAATGGATATCTCAACCTGTGTTTATTACCCTAGCCCTGAAACTTGCACTTTAATCACTCATGACTGACGTCAATACTGCCAGGTATTTCTTTGCAAACATACTTTACATATCAAAAGACTTACTACGCTTTCCTCTCACTGCATTTCAAAGTCGTCCTGTGTGTATTGGAAAGTCTATCGCTCCACGATACAAGGAAGCTCGACTGTTAATCCTTTAACATGTCTCGATGACCAAACGGCCTCACCATCCCAGGCCTAGAAATTGGACTGCGCAGCGCCCGATTTTCAGGCGTAAACCAGGTGCAGAAGGGTCTAATGCGGAGTGCAGACACTCATTTTGCCTCCAAGTGTATGTCGCACCCCATACTGGTTCGGCTGTCCTGCAGTCATTTAGAGTGTCTGCCTAAATGAGGTGCAAGACCCATTGCCCTTGACAATCAGAGGATATGCCTTTATCTTTGAGAGTAGAGGCAGGAATATTCACCACACTTAAAAAGTATTTGCGTTATGTATCTAACCCTTTGTAACTTGCATTCCACCTGACCAGCAGAGGGCCCACCTGTTGGAGTCCCAAGGGATCCCAGCATCCCTTGGGAGCACAGTATATAAGCCGGCCACCCATGAGGTACCTGCACTCTGGAACCTTAATAAAGGAGCTAAGGTCACACTTGCTCATTACACACAGTACTCAGTCTCACCATTTATTATGAGTATAACAATTGGCGATGAGGTAACGAACAACCGCGCGAAAATGCAAAGAACAGTCGGCATCCTGGAGAAGTTCTCAAAAGGGAACAATTGGGAGGCCTTTGTGGAGAGACTCGACCAATACTTTGTGGCAAACGAGCTGGAAGGGGACAAGAATGCCACCAAACGAAGGGCGATCCTCCTAACTGTCTGTGGGGCAACAACCTATGGTCTCATGAAGAATCTCCTGGCCCCAGCAAAACCAACAGAAAAATCCTACGAAGAATTGTGTTCCCTGGTCCTGGAGCATCTAAATCCTCAGGAAAGCATTTTGATGGCGAGATATCGGTTCCACACGTGTCAATGATCGGCGGCCAGGAAGCGGCGAGCTACGTCGCCGAACTAAGGCGCCTCACAGGACCTTGTGAGTTTGAGGGATTCTTAGAACAAATGCTCAGAGACTTTTTTGTACTGGGCATCGGACATGAGACGATCCTTCACAAACTGTTGACTGTAGAAACTCCGAATCTGAGTAAAGCCATAACGATAGCCCAGTCATTTATGTCCACCAGCGACAACAGCAAACAGATTTCGTAGAACAAAGAAGTTTCGGCCAGTACTGTGCATAAAGTAACATCAGTTTTGAGCAGAAATGTACAGGGCAGAATGTACACGCCGACTGCTTTGGCCCAACATCAATTGACCCAGAGTCCACCATCATCTGTTAATGCGAGGCAGTTAACACCCTGTTGGTGCTGCGGGGGTGATCATCGGCCCCATCAATGCCACTTTAAGCACTACGCGTGCAATGGTTGCAGAATAATGGGACACCTCCAACGAAAGTGCAGGCGAGCTGCAAACCCTGCAAACCACCACATTGCAGATGAAGATCGATCCACAGTGGATCAGACTGAGTTGGAAACTCGTACGGAGGAGGCAGAAGTGTACGGGGTACACACGTTCACGACAAAATGCCCGTCAATAATGTTGAAAGTTGAATTGAACAGCATTCCAGTATCTATGGAGCTGGACACAGGGGCAAGTCAGTCCATAATGAGTAAAAAGGCCTTCGACAGGCTGTGGAGAAAGAAGGCACACAGGCCCAAGCTCAGCCCCATTCACACTAAACTAAGAACTTACACCAAGGAACTAATCCCTGTAATTGGCAGTGCAGAAGTCAAAGTCTCCTATGATGGAGCAGTACACGAACACCCGCTGTGGATTATGCCAGGGGATGGCCCCATGTTGTTTGGCAGGAGCTGGCTGGGACAACATCAGAGCGCTTTCATCCGCCGACGATGCCTCATGTACCCAGGTTCTCAGCAAGTTCCCATCGTTATTCAAGGCAGGCATTGGAAGCTTCTTGGGGGTGAAAGTGCAGATTCATTTGGTTCCCGGTACGTGACCCATCCACCTCAAGGCTCGGGCGGTACCGTACATGATGCGTGAAAAAAGGAAATTGAGCTGGACAGGCTGTAACGTGAAGGCATCATCGCATCGGTGGAATTCAACGACTGGGCCAGTCCTATTGTCCCAGTACTCAAGGAGGACGGTACAGTTAGAATTTGCGGGGACTATAAAATAACGATTAACCGTTTTTCGCTGCAGCACCAGTACCCACTACCCAAGGCAGACGACCTATTTGCGACTCTGGCTGGAGGGAAGACGTTCAACAAGCTGGACCTGACCTCGGCCTATATGACGCAGGAGCTGGAGGAGTATTCGAAAGGCCTCACCTGCATCAGCACACACAAAGGTCTGTTTATCTACAACCGGTGCCCGTTCGGGATTCAGTCGGCCGCGGCGATCTTCCAGCGGAACATGGAGAGCCTGCTAAAGTCGGTTCCTTGCACAGTGGTCATCCAGGACAACATATTCGTTACAGGCCGGGAAACCATGGAGCATTTGAAGAATCTGGAGGAGGTTCTTAGTCGGTTGGATCGCGTGGGGCTCAGGTTGAAACGCTCGAAGTGTGTTTTCCTGGCACAGGACGTTGACTTCTTAGGAAGGAGAATTGTAGCAGACGGCATCAGACCCACCGAAGCCAAGACGGAGGCCATCAAGAACGCGCCGCGACCACAGAACGCGCCAGAGCTGCAGTCATTCCTGGGACTCCTTAACTACTTCGGTAATTTCCTACCTGGGGAACCCCGACATGCGCTACTGCACAAGGGAGACGACTGTGTATGGGGGATTTCACAAGAGGCTGCCTTTAAGAAAGTCAGAAATTTATTGTGTTCTAACAAACTGCTTGTCCTGTATAATCCATGTCAACAATTAGTGTTAGCTTGTGATGCGTCGTCATATGGGGTCCGGTTTGTGTTACAACAGGCTAAAGATTCGAGGAATTTTCAACCGGTTGCATGTGCATCCTAGAGTTTGTCCAAGGCCGAAAGGACCGACAGCATGGTTGAAAAAGAGACTCTGGTGTGCGTTTACCTGGTTAAAAAAAAATGCACCAGTACTTATTTGGCCTCAAGTTCGAGCTTGAAACTGACCACAAGCCACTCATATTGCTGTTCCCTGAGAGCAAAGGGATTAATACCAACGCCTCTGCCCGCATCCAAAGATGGGTGCTCATGCTGTCGGCATACAACGATGTAATCCGCCACAAACCAGACACAGAGAACTGCACAGATCTTTTCAGTCGGCTACCATTGCCCACCACCAGGGTGGAAATGGCACAGCCAGCGGACTTGCTCATGGTCATGGAGGCATTTGAGAACGAGAAGTCCCCCGTTATGGCCCGCTAGATCAGGACCTGGACCAGCCAGGATCTTTTACTGTCCTTGGTAAAAAACTGTGTCCTCCATGGGAGCTGGTCCAGTGTCCCAGTGGAGAAGCAGGAAGCGATTAAGCCGTTCCACAGACACAAAGAATATTTGTCCCTGCAGGCGGGCTGTCTTTTATGGGGCAATCATGTGGTCTTGCCCAAGAAAGGCAAAGACACATTTATTTGTGAACTGTACAATACCCACCCAGACATCATAATGATGAAAGCCATAGCCAGATCTCACGTGTGGTGGCCGGGCATCGACTCAGATTTAAAGTCATGCGTGTGCCAGTGCAACACTTGCTCTCAGTTGGGCAATGCACCCAGAGAGGCACCGCTAAGTTTGTGGTCGTGGCCATCCAAACCAAGGTCGAGGATCCATGTAGACTATGCGGGCCCAGTCCTAGGCAAAATGTTTTTGGTTGTCATCAACGTTTACTCAAAATGGATTGAATGTGCAATAATGTCTGTAAGCACATCCACGGTCATCATTGAAAGTCCATGTTTGCCACGCACGGCTTTCCTGATGTCTTAATCAGCGACACTGGGCCGTGCTTCACCAGTGCTGAATTCAAGGAATTCATGACACGCTACGGGATCAAACATGTCAAACAGTCAGAATCAGGGGAAGTCATAACGGGGAACAAAGAAATGGCAGACTAATTGAACAAGTACTTTGGTTCGGTATTCACTAAGGAGGACACAAACAACCTTCCGGATATAAAAGAATTCAGAGGATCTAATAAGAAGGAGGAACTGAGGGAAATCCTTATTAGTCGGGAAATTGTGTTGGGGAAATTGATGGGATTGACGGGCGATAAATTCCCAGGGCCTGATGGACTGCATGCCAGAGTACTTAAGGAGATGGCCTTGGAAATAGTGGATGCATTGACAGTCATTTTCCAACAGTCCATAGACTCTGGATCAGTTCCTATGGAATGGAGGGTAGCCAAAGTAACCCCACTTTTTAAAGAGAGAGAGAAAACAGGGAATGATATACCGGTCAGTCTGACATCGGTAGTGGGTAAAATTATGGAATTAAGGATGTCACAGCAGTGCATTTGGAAAGAGGTGACATGATAGGTCCAAGTCAGCATGGGTTTGTGAAAGGGAAATCATGCTTGACAAATCTTCTGGAATTTTTTGAAGATGTTTCCAGTAGAGTGGACAAGGGAGAACCAGTTGATGTGGTGTATTTGGACTTTCAGAAGGCATTCGACAAGATCCCACACAAGAGATTAATGTGCAAAGTTAAAGCACATGGGATTGGGGGTAGTGTGCTGACGTGGATTGAGAACTGGTTGGCAGGCAGGAAACAAAGAGTAGGAGTAAATGGGTACTTTTCAGAATGGCAGGCAGTGACTAGTGGGGTACCGCAAGGTTCTGTGCTGGGGCCCCAGCTGTTTACATTGTACATTAATGATTTAGACAAGGGGATTAAATGTAGTATCTCCAAATTTGCAGGTGACACTAAGTTGGGTGGCAGTGTGAGCTGCGAGGAGGATGCTATGAGGCTGCAGAGTGACTTGGATAGGTTAGGTGATTGGGCAAATTCATGGCAGATGAAGTATAATGTGGATAAATGTGAGGTTATCCACTTTAGTGGTAAAAACAGAGAGACAGACTATTATCTGAATGGTGACAGATTAGGAAAAGGGGAGGTGCAACGAGACCTGGGTGTCATGGTACATCAGTCATTGAAGGTTGGCATGCAGGTACAGCAGGTGGTTAAAAAAGCAAATGGCATGTTGGCCTTCATAGCGAGGGGATTTGAGTACAGAGGCAGGGAGGTGTTACTACAGTTGTACAGGGCCTTGGTGAGGCCATATCTGCAGTATTGTGCACAGTTTTGGTCTCCTAACTTGAGGAAGGACATTCTTGCTATTGAGGGAGTGCAGCGAAGGTTCACCAGACTGATTCCCGGGATGGTGGGACTGACATATCAAGAAAGATTGGATCAACTGGGCTTGTATTCACTGGAGTTCAGAAGAATGAGAGGGGATCTCATAGAAACGTTTAAAATTCTGATGGGCTTGGACAGGTTAGATGCAGGAAGAATGTTCCCAATGTTGGGGAAGTCCAGAACCAGGGGTCACAGTCTAAGGATAAGGGGTAAGCCATTTAGGACCGAGATGAGGAGAAACTTCTTCACCCAGAGAGTGGTGAACCTGTGGAATTCTCTACCACAGAAAGTTGTTGAGGCCAATTCAGTAACTATATTCAAAAAGGAGTTAGATGTAGTCCTTACTACTAGGGGGATCAAGGGGTATGGCGAGAAAGCATGAAGGGGGTACTGAATTTGCATGTTCAGCCATGAACTCATTGAATGGTGGTGCAGGCTCGAAGGGCCGAATGGCCTACTCCTGCACCTATTTTCTATGTTTCTATGTTCCTATGTCACATCTGACCAGGTCAAGCCCGCAAAAAACAGCCAGGCAGAACGGTCAGTTCAGACCATCAAACAAAGCTTGAAATGTGTGTCGAAAGGCTCCCTGCAGACCCGGCTGCCCTAAGTGCTGCTCAGCTACTGCACCAAACCCCACTCACTCATTGGGAATCCCTCAGCTGAACTGCTCATGAAAAGGGCACTTCAAATAAGGCTCTCTCTTGTCCACCCTGAACTCCATGATCACGTGGAGGGTATGCGGCATCAACAAAGTATGTACCATGATCGCGCAAATTTGTCACGTGACATTGAGATCAATGATCCTGAGTTTGTGCTCAATTATGGACATGGTCCCAAATGGCTTGCTGGCATGGTAACAGTCAAAGAGGGGAGTAAGGTGTTTTAGGTCAAACTGACCAATGGACAAACACACAGAAAACATTTGGACCAAATCAAATTGTGGTTCACCAACAGCTACGAACAACCCGAAGAGGTCACCACCAACTTTGACCTTCCAACACACACACAAGTGGCAACTGACATCATAGTTGACCACGAAACCGAACTCATCATCCCCAGCAGCTCGATAAGGCCGGCTGCCCAACAGCCCACTGAAGAAATGAGCAACCCACCCACACCAACATTTGTACCAAGACGATCGACAAGGGAGTGCAAAGCCCCAGATCGTCTCACCTTGTAAATAAGTGTACTGTTGACTTCACGGGGGAGTGATGTTATGTATTTAACCCTTTGTAACTTGCATTACACCTGACTACCAGAAGGCCCACCTGTTGAAGTCCCAAGGGACCCAGCCATCCCTTGGGAGCACAGTATATGAGCAGGCCACCCACGAGGTACCTGCACTCTGGAACCTTAATAAAAGGAGCTAAAGTCACACTTGCTCATTACACACAGTACTTAGTCTCACCATTTATTATGAGTATAACAGCTTGGATATGCACTTGAAGTGCCGTAACCTACAGGGCTACCAACCAAGAGCTGGAAAGTGGGATTAGGCTGGCTAGCTCTTGGTCGGCCGGCGGGGACACTGTGGGCCGAAATGGCCTCCTTCTGTGCTGTAAGTTTCTATGAGGCTATGATTGATCAAGGGCCCCATTGACTGTTTGAGGCCCATTCCTGAAACTGATTGGTGCCTGTCATCAGCAGGCGCCGTACCTGCTGTGCTCAGCTTTCCCCGGTGAAGCGCGGCCGAACCCACGATCCTTTAAGAGGCTGCCATAAACCTACCTGAAGTGCTCCTTCTGGTTCCACTGCTGGCCACCATTTGGCCCCCTGCTGCTCTGCTCCCCCTCCCCCACCAACCCCCCCTCCTGGACAGGTGGTTGATCCAATGCAAACGTCCCCACCGGACGATTGCCAATCTCACAATGATCTGCCCACGGCATCTTGGGGCACGACTGGCATCCCCAGCACACTGCTCATGCCCCTGATGGTGCAAGAGGACTAATTTCAGGTGGTCCTTTCGCCCCATCAGTTTTGCTGTAACGGTTCAGGCACAAACCAATTTCCAAGCCCCCTTTCTCTATAACCTCCTCCAGTACTCCAGTACGCTCCATAAATTCCTCTGCCTTTGGTCTCATGAAACCCTCCTTCCTTTTTTTACCTCACCACTGGCATCGTGCCTCAGCTGCCTGGGCTCCATGCCATGAAATTCCCTCTGTGAAATATCTTGGGCAGTTTTTCTGTGTTAGAACCGCTCTATAAATGTGAGCTTTTGTTGGGAAATTAGATATTTCCACCCCCATCCATGTCCTTAAACATTAATTCCTTCCACCGGCGCTCCATGGCTGCAGTGCGTACATCTACAAGATGCACTGCTGCAACTCACCAAGGCTTCTATGACAGCACCTCCCAAATCCGCGACCTCTACCACCTAAAAAGACAAGGGCAGCAGGAGCATGGGAACACCACCACCTCCACGTTTCCCTGCAACTCACACCCCACCCTGACTTGGAAGTATATCGCCGTTCCTTCATCGTCGCTGTGTCAAAATCCTGGAACTCCCTCCCTAACAGCACTGCAGGAGTACCTTCACCACACAGAACTGCATCGGTTCAAGAAGGTGGCTCACCACCACCTAGTCAAGGGCAACTAGTGATGGGCAATAAATGCTGGCCTTGCCAGTGACACCCACATCCCAGAACGAATAAAAAAACATCTTCTCTATTTTTCTTCCATCTCTCCTGAAGGTGTTGCCTCCACCTGTGGTATGACTCCATGGAACGGAGCAGCCCTCTGTGACATTAACCAAACTGAACACTTCACAAGTGGCAACAGCAAGCTATTTGACCTTGAGGAGCATCACAGCTGAGCCTGAGACCTGTTCCCATCATCAGTGAATATTTACACGGGCACGTCCCAGCGGGCGTCATTGGACAGCAATTGGGAATGAACTGGTCCCACACTGCATGGTTCCCCATGAAGTGACCAAGTAAGCCACTGAGGTTAACAACAATCACTACTGCGGCAACTCGGCATGGGAAAAAATGTGGCCTTGCCAGCATTGCACATATCCTGGGTCGGGATTCAGGAAAGATACAGCACTGACCAGCAGGAAGGTCGGGACACGAGGCCAGAATACGTGTGGTCACTAGTAAAGAACCAACGACCAAAGTGTGAGCGGCTGGAGGGAGCGCAGAACAGCGCAGGAGAGCCTGAGCACTGGGGGCCGAGGTACAGTGTCAGTATTTTATCGAAAAATTCACAACTGCTCCAAGATCAATGTGCTCACCGACACTGCGATCTCTGAAAATCAGGGAGAGAGGACCTGAGGGAGGGAGGGAAGGGGTCAGTAGGAATATGAGTGCGTGTGTGTGTGTGCTAGGCCCATGCAGCAGAGACTGGTGACCAATCATAGAATTATAGAATCATAGAAATTTACAGCACGGAAGGAGGCCTTTTCGGCCCATCGTGTCTGCGCCGGCCGACCAAGAGCTATTCAGCCTAATCCCACTTTCCAGCTCTTGGTCCATAGCCCTGTAGGTTATGGCACTTTAAGTGTACATCCAAATACTTTTTAAATATGGTGAGGGTTTCTGCCTCTACCATCCTTTCAGGCAGTGAGTTCCAGACCCCCACTACGCACTGGGTGAAGAAATTTCCCTTTGTATCTCTTCTGTACAGCAAGTAATCAGGAAAGCAAATGGAATGTTGGCCTTTATTGCAAGGGGGATAGAGTATAAAAGCAGGGAAGTCCTGCTACAACTGTACAAGGTATTGGGGAGACCACACCTAGAGTACTGCATACAGTTTTGGTCTCCATATTTAAGGAAGGATATACTTGCATTGGAGGCTGTTCAGAGAAGGTTCACTAGGTTGATTCCGAAAATGAGTGGGTTGACTTATGAAGATAAGTTGAGCAGGTTGGGCCGATACACAATGGAGTTCTGAAGAATGAGAGGTGATCTTATCGAAATATGTAAGACAATGAGAGGGCTCGACAAGGTGAATGCAGAGAGGATATCTCCACTGATAGGGGAAACTAAAACTAAGGGGCATAGACTCAGAATAAGAGGCCGCCCATTTAAAACTGAGCTGAGGAGGAATTTCTTCTCTCAGAGGGTTGCAAATCTATGAAATTCTCTGCCCCAGATAAATGTTGAGGCTGGGTCATTGAATATATTTAAGGCGGAGATAGGCAGATTTTTGAGTGATAAGGGGATAAGGGGTAATGGGGAGCAGGCAGGGGAGTGGAGCTGAGTCCATGATCGGATCAGCCATGATCTTATTGAATGGCGGATAAGGCTCGAGGGGACAAATGGCCTACTCCTGCTCCGATTTCTTATTTTCTTATGTTCTTATGTACCTCCCCACAATTACTTTAAATCTATGCCCCCTGATTGTTGACCCTTTTGCCTAGGGAAACAGGTCCTTCCGATCCATTCTATCCAGGCCCCTCATTATTTGAGACACCTCAATCAGGTCTCCCCTCAGCCTCCTCTGTTCCAAAGAAAACAGACACAGCATCTCCAATCTTTTCTCATAGCCAAAATTCTAGTGAATTTCTAGCCCATATTGTTTGAAAATAGGGTTTGCACTTTGAGTTGCTGAGAATTGCATGAAATGTACAACACAGAAACAGGCCATTCAGCCCAACTGCTCAATGCCAGTCTTTATGCTCCACTCAAGCCTCCTCTCCCCTTAATTCATCTCACCCTCGCAATGTAACCTTCTAATCCTTTCTCCCTCATGTACTTAAATTCACTGGTGTTCATTCACTTCAGCCACTCCCTGTGGTAGCGAGTTGCACATTCTCACCACTCTCTGGGTAAAGACATTTCTCCCGAATTCCCTGTTATTTGAATCAGTGACTATCATATATTGAGGAGTTGGGAATGTCCTCTGGCAATCGGACACTCCCCAACCATTAGTTTTGTACTCTCCCGCAGCAGAAACTTTGAGGGCAATTTTACCCCCGAGAAATGAGTGTGTTTGGTTTGCATGGGAAGTTAAAAAGTGAAAACTCTGAAAGAGGAAACCGGACCTGCCCACTTACAGTTTTAACAGAGGTGGGACGAGGGGAGGGCGGCCAATCCGAATTCAGGAGGCCTGTTGGTCATTTAAATATTTTAATGAGGCTGCGTGCCTTACTTTTAACAATGATTCTATTTTTAACTATGGATGGCCAGGTTTCCCAAGCCTCGGAAAATGCGGCAGGTGAAAGGAGGCCAGAAGGGCTGAATCCGTGAGGTTCAGGTCTTTACAGCTCAGTTTGTGGGTCAGGAGGAGCAGGAGAGTTGCCTACAGGCCTAACAAGCTTACCCGCAAACCTCCAAGCCCGCGATCTGTCTGCCCCCCACCCCCGCAATCGGAACCCTCGACCACAATCTGCCCCTCCCCTCTGGCAATCGAACACTCCCCAACCATTAGCCCTTTCCCCGCTAAACCTGTATTGAACCTTGTTTAGACCACACTTAGAGTGCTGCGTACAGTTCTGGTCACCATATTGTAAAAAGGACATAGACTCACTGGAGAGGGCGCAGAGAAGATTTACAAGGATGATACCAGAAATGCGAGGGTATAGATATTAGGAAAAGATGAACAGACTGGGTCTCTTTAGTCTTGAAAAAGAAGGCTGAAGGGTGACCTAATAGAGATCTTTAAAATTATGAAAGGTTTTGATAGAATGGATACAGAGAGAGTGTTCCCATTATATGATAGTCACCAAGAAATCCAATAGGGAATTCAAAAGAAACCTCTTTACCCAGAGAGTGGTGAGAATGTGGAACTCACCACCACAGGGAGTGGTTGAAGTGAATAGTATCAATGCATTTAAAGGGCAGGCTTGACAAGCATATGAGGGACTAGGGAATAGAGGGTTATGCTGATAAATGGCGAAAGGCGGAAGGAGGCTCGAGTGGAGCATAATCACCGGCATGGACTGGTTGGGCCGAATGGCCTGTTTCTGTGCCGTATAGCCCATGTAATCCTCTGTAATAATCTTTCCCACCTCCCCACCAGACCTACCGGCCCTCAGCCCAGCTCGCCTGCGGCCTTGTGCTGCAGGCTCTCCCACCCGATAGTGGGTAAGAAACCTAGAGAACAAATTCAAAAGACTTCCTGCAGTTAAAGGCTGCAGGGCGTGCAGGAAACCTTCCGGTACATAACTATCCCCCTCCCCCCACCTCACGGTGTACGCACCTCAGCAGTAAGATCACAGCCTCGCCTGTTCTGGATTAAAGAACTCCCTCACCCTGTTCAGTCTTTTCTGACAGCTATGACCTGGTATCATCTTTGTTAAATAAAAAAGACTTTCATTTATATAGCGCCTTTCACGACCACCAGACGTCTCAAAGCGCATTACAGCCATTGAAGTACTTTTGGAGTGTGGTAACTGTTGTACTGTGGGAAACACAGCAGCCAACTTGCACACAGCAAGCTCCCACCAACAGCAATGTGATAATGACCAGGTAATCTGTTTTTGTTACGTTCATTGAGGGATAAATATTGGCCAGGACACCGGGGATAATTACCCTGCTCTTCTTCAAAATAGTGCCAAGGGATCTTTTACATCCACCTGACAGGGCAGACGGGGCCTCGGTTTAATGTCTCACCCAAAAGACAGTGCAGCATTCCCTCAGCATTGCACTGGAGTGTCAGCCTAGATTTATGTGCTAAGTCCCTGGAGTGGGTCTTGAACTCACAACCTACTGACTTGTAAATCTTGTTTGCAGCTTCCCCAGTGCCGGTGCACAATTCTCCAAGTTGTGGAGGCTGGGAGGGGTATCTGTGCTATGATTGGTGGCGTTTGTTGACTCCTTAAATTGTAACTCTGTTTGTGAAGGTTTCTTCTGTACGGTATCTCTGGCCAAATCAGAAATGGGTTCTTTTGAAAAACATTGGCTGTCGCGTTTGCCTACATAACTGTGACTGCACTTCAAAAAAAAATGTAATTCACTGACTGTGAAATACTTTGGGATATCCTGGGATCCTGATAAGAAGCGATAATAAATGCACATTCTTTCTTGAGAGTATGTTTGCAATTTGAGTGGAAATACTAACAGTAGAGAATGACACAAATGTTGCCATGGGGCCAAGCAGGCAAGGGGCAGGGGATTCACACAATATAAGAACATAAGAATTAGAAACAGGAGAAGGCCATTTGGCCCTTCGAGCCTGCTCCGCCACTCAATAAAATCATGGCTGATCTTCTACCTCAACTCCACTTTGCTGCACTTATTCCTTAAATCCCCAAAATGTATCGATCTCTGTCTTGAATATACTCAAAAACTGAGCATTCACAGCCTTCTGGGGTTAGAGAATTCCAAAGATTTACAAACCTTTGTGTGAAGAAATTACTCCTCATCTCAGTCCGAAATAGCCGACCCCTTATCTTGTGAAATTTGTAAAACTTTTGAAGAGCAAGGAAGAGACGCTGAATGTTGTGCCCTCCATCCTGCAGAACATGGGCAGTAGAACGTTTTTTTTTTGCCAGTGTTATCATCTAGTGCCAACTTCCTCCCAAATCCACATTCTCTATCGCCAAGAAGGACAAGGGCAGCAGGCACATGGAAACACCACCACCTTCACCTTCCCCTCCAAGTCACACACCATCCTGATTGATATAATAACATAAGAAATAGGAGCAGGATTAGGTCATTTGGCCCCTCGAGCCTGCTCCGCCATTCAATAAGTTCATGGCTGATCTGATCATGGACTTAGTTCCACTTATCTGCCCACTCCCCGGAACCCTTTATTCCCTTATCGCTCAAAAATCTGTCTATCTCTGCCTTAAATATATTCAATGACCCATCCTCCACAGCTCTCTGGGCAGAGAATTCCATAGATTTACAACCCTCTGAGAGAAGAAATCCCTCCTCATCTCAGTTTTAAAAGGCGGCATCTTATTCTGAGACTACGTCCCCTAGTTTTAGTTTCCCCTATGAGTGGAAATATCCTCTCTGCATCCACCTTGTCGAGCCTCCTCATTATCTTATATATTTCGATACGATCACCTCTCATTCTTCTGAACTCTAATGAGTATAGGCCCAACCTACTCAACTTATCTTCATACGTTAACCCCCTCAGTAGACACCTCAAAGCACTGGAGAAGTACCACCAACGCTGCCTCCGCAAATGCAACGTCAGTGTTCGCACTCAGGCCAACATCCTCAGCATTGAAGCACTGTCCACGCTCGAGCAGCTCGGATGGGTGGGCCCCATCATCTGCATGCCTGACACTAGACTCCCAAAGCAAGCGCTCTTCTAGGAACTCCTACACAGCAAGCGAGCCCCAGGTGGGCAGAGGAAACGCTTCAAGGACATCGTCAAAGCTTCCTTGATAAAGTGTAACATCCCCACTGATACCTGGGAATCCCTGGCCCAAGACCGCCAAAGTAGAGGAAGAGCTTCCGGGAGGCATTGAGCACCTCGAGTCTCGTCGTCGAGAGCATGTGGAAACCAAGCGCAGACAGCGGAAGGAGCGTGCGGCAACCCAGGCTCCCCACCCACCCTTTCCTTCAATGACTGTCTGTCCCACCTGTGACAGAAACTGTAGGTCCCGCATTGGACTGCACAGTTACCTGAGAACTCAATTTTCGAGTGAAAGCAAGTCAGCCTCGACTTCGAGGAACTGCCTATGATGATCTTACAAATGCCTCACCTGCGACTTCATCTCAGTGTCTCCCCTCTGGCTGCCTCATGGGCCTGGGAAGGCTGCTGTGTTCCCTGCGTGGAAGCTACAGATATCCTTCTAGGACGCCCTCGTGCAGATTTTGGCCTGGAAGAGCGGGCTGGAGACTGGTCAACGCCCTCCTGGGAGGGTTCAGTCTGACTTGGCTCGGGAGAGGCCATGCTTGGAGGCACTGGCAGAGTGACAGGTCTGGGGCCAGGAATGTTGCGAGCCAGAGGGAGCGCATCATCTGTATCCTGACCCGAGGAGCCTGAATAACTCACCAGGGGCAGCACAATACCACCACCACCAATCTGAGAGAGCTCAGGTCGATGCTGTGGCATCACACTGGAAGGTCCCCCATGGCCCGTGGTGGACCCAGCCGCAAAGGCAACACTGAGGTCTCGGGGGGCTTCCAGATGAGACTGCATGCAAGCAGCCACAGTCTGAAAGCCACCAGATATGACAGCACTTAGACGCTAGGTCGACTCTTGCAGAGCCACGGCCATCCTCTCCAAAGCAGCATCGATACGCTCATTCTCTCACGCCTGTGCTGTAATGGCAGCTGCCACATCACCCTAAGGGTGAATTTCCCATGGGATTAACGCCCCAATTAAGACTGAAAACTTTCAGGTTTTTAGGGCTAATAAGATTGTAACACTTTTTTGTGGTCAAAAAGCTGAATTTGGATCCAATGGCCGCTGCAAACATTGTGGCGCTAATCGACAAACAAAGTCCTTAACACCACCAGCTTTCTGGCTGCACTGAATTTCAGTCCCACGTTGTTGAACACACAGTGGCCGAAATTTCCCCCCGCCCAAAAATGGGCGCATGCGCCCTGTTGCAGTGGTTTTTACAACTGCTGTGTTTGAGGTCGCCGCTTGAACAACATTCTGTTCTTGCTTTTTTTTACTTGGATCCAGAACTGGATCATAATGGGGGCGGTGACTACACCTGAGTGGCGGAGGTTAGGGGGGTGTGGAGTGACCACCGTGGTGACCTCATCACGGTGCTGCGTCACCATGGCTCTCCCCTTCACTTAAAATTCGTTTTTAAAATTCGGGCCAGTGGCCTGGCACACAAGACTATAAGACCATAAGAAATAGGAGCAGGAGTAGGCCATTTGGCCCCTCGAGACTGCTCCGCCATTCAATAAGATCATGGCTGAACTGATCATGGGCTCGGTTCAACTTCCCTGCCCGCTTCCCATAACCCTTTATTTCCTTATCGCTCAAAAATCTGCCTATCTCCGCCTTAAATATATTCAATGACCCAGCCTCCACAGCTCTCTGGGGCAGAGAATTCCACAGATTTACAACCCTCTGAGAGAAGAAATTTCTCCTCATCTCAGTTTCAAATGGGCAGCCACTTATTCTGAGATTATACCCCCTTGTTTTAATTTCCCCTATATGTGGAAATATCCTCTCTGCTTCCACCTTGTTGAGCCCCCTCATTATCTTATATGTTTTGATAAGATCACCTCTCATTCTTCTGAACTCAAATGAGTATAGGCCCAACCTACTCAACCTATCTTCATAAGTCAACCCCCTCATCTCTGGAATCAACCTAGTGAACCTTCTCTGAACAGCCTCCAATGCATGTATATCGTTTCTTAAATACGGAGAACAAAACTGTACTCAGTACTCTAGGTGTGGCCTCAGCAATACCCTGTAGAGTTGTAGCTGGACTTCCCTGCTTTTATACTCTATCCCCCTTGCAATAAAGGCCAACATTCCATTTGCCTTCCTGATTACTTGCTGTACCTGCATACTAACCTTTTGTGTTTCATGCACAAGGATCCCCAGGTCTCTCTGCACTGCAGCATTTTGTAATTTTTCTCCATTTAAATTATAATTTGCTTTTCTATTTTTTCTGCAAAAGTGGATAACCTCACATTTTCCCACATTATAATCCATCTGCCAAATTTTTGACCATTCACTTAGCCTGTCTATATCTCTTTGCAAATTTCTTGCATCCTTCTCATAAATTGCTTTCCAACCCATCATTGTATCATCAGCAAACATGGCTACATTACACTCGGTCCCTTCATCTAATTCATTAATATAGATTGTAAATAGTTGAGGCCCCAGCATCGATCCCTGCTACACCCCAGTTATTGTTTGCCACCTGGAAAATGACCCATTTATCCTGACTCTCTGTTTTCTGTTAGTTAGCCCATCCTCAATCCGTGCTAATATATTACCCCAATCTCGTAAACTTTTATCTTGTGCAGTAACCTTTTAATGTGGCACCTTATCGACTTCTGGAAATCCAAATACACCACATCGACTGGTTCTCCCTTATCCGCCCTCTTCGTTACATCCTCAAAGAACTCAGCAAATTTGTCAAACATGATTTCCCTTTCATAAAACTAAGCTGACTCTGCTTAATTGAATTATGCTTTTCCAAATGCCCCGCTACTGCTTCCTTAATAATGGACTCCAGCATTTTCCCAACGACAGATGTTCGGCTAACTGGCCTATAGTTTCCTGCTTTCTGCCTGCCTCTTTTTTTAAATAAAGACGTTACATTTGCAGTTTTCCAATCCGCTGGGACCACCCCAGAATCCAAGGAATTTTGGTAGATTACCACCAATGCATCCACTATCTCTGCAGCCACTCCTTTTAAGACCCTATGATGCAAGCCTGCTCCCTGGTTGGTTCCGCAACATACTGTTCAAGGAAACTCTTCTGGATACACTCTATGAACTCTTCCTCAAGGCAACCCTGGCCAATTTGCTTTGTCCAATCAATCTGGAGGTTAAAACCGCCCATGATTATAGCCGTTCCTTTTTTACAAGCCTCCGTTATTTCTTGATTTATGCTCCGTCCAACAGTGTAGCTATTGTTAGGGGGCCTATAGACTGCACCCACCATCGAAGTTTTTCATTTATTATTTAACATGGCAGTCGGCCGACAGAAGAAAAAAACAATGGGAGCAGCAGCAGTGCGCCCTCCCCTTTAAGTCGTCCCAGAAAGCCACTGGACCACCTTTAAAAACCAGGTTTGGCACTGCTGGACGGGCCAAAGATTTTCAGAGGAAATTGTCGCCATTGAGGTTGACGCGGGGGGGGCGGCGGGGGGTAGATTGGCGGTGCGCATGTGATGAAGCACTTATTGCGGATTGGCAGCGGTGGTATGGTGGGTCAGGAGGGTGGTAATCGAGGCACCCCCGGGAAACCGCGGAAGGGCAATTGGGCTAGCAGCAGCCACTCCACAAAACGTCTGTGGCCACTCTACTCCGCAGCATGGCCGCCGATTTGTGGTGCTCACAGGCCTCAAGGAAAGGGGCAATTTCGGCCCCACAGAGTATTGGTGCAGCCTCATCACATGGTAAGAAATTCCGAAGTGGCAACGGTGGTGTAGTGGTTATGTGACTGGGATTAGTATTCCTAATGATCCCGAGCCATGAGTTCAATTCCCCCCATAGCAGCTATAGAATTTTAAATTCAGTTAAATTAAATAAGTTGAGAATAAAAAGCTCGTATAAAAAATGGTAGCCGTGAAACTACTGGATTATTGGACAACCCCACTTGGTTGAAAGGAAAATCATGTTTGACAAACATGAGTTTTTTGAGGATGTAACTGATAGAATAGATAAGGGAGAACCAGTGGATGTAGTGTATTTGGATTTTCAGAAGGCCTTTGATAAAATCCCACATAAGAGGTTAGTGTGCAAAATTCAAGAACATAGGTTTGGGGGTAATATATTGGCATGGATTGAAAATTGACAGGAAACAGACAGTATGAATAAATAGGTCTTTTTTGGGGTAGGGGTCAGTGATAGAGAATTCAAACAGGCTGCAAACATGCTGCAGAGTTGAGAAAACATACACCCGATGTCTACGTGCTAGTGAGCACATTGCATTAAGTCATCAATCAACTTGACGTTTCAGGACCTTTGGCAGTGAGCCAATTAGGGGTTAACAATATATCACTTGAGTCAATAAGGTCAAAGAAGGCGAGTTCATTTCTGTAAATTGATCCAGGATAAGAATAGCCATTTTTGCCATGTGTTCTCAGAAGGACAAAGGACCTGGCATAAGGCCAGAGCTTGTTGCAGCTGCCAGAATAAAATTATTTTAAAGATCTACAACCGGAGTTTGCATCTCATTGAAAATTAAGAGATCTAACAATGTTGGCATCATGAACACGATCGCTGAGAGAAGAAACTGAATTTTGGACATTGGACCTACATACTGAGGTAAGGACTCCTCTTTATAAAAGTCCTCGGTCAATTGTCTAAATTCACCTCCCCTTCTACGCAATTCCAAAAGCCTCCGGTTTGCGAACCCGCCGGTTGGTGATCGGCTCGAGATCCCATAGATGTCTAAACTTCGGCGGTGTGTTAATTAATTCATCACCGACCTACTGATTCGGCTGGAAAGCCTACAACTCGAGACCCCAGTAAAGAAATTAGTAATATGGCAACAGAAGATAAGAGCAAAGAATTGCCTACAACTGTTAAAGGTGGGCAGGCACCACCTGAGGTTTCGATAGATGAAATCCTTGAACAGTTGAAAGAATACATAGAGTAACAATTTGACTTATCTAAAACCTGTATTAAGATCGAACGAAAATACGGTACCTCCAAAGGACAATGGTCCTTGGACGAGATCAAAAGGGTCTGGAGAAAAACGACCTGTATGAAAAATAAAGAACAAACCAGATGGTCCCTAGCCGTTATGAGACAGATCCGACAGCGGAATGAAATTATAACACGTTCCCAACATGATCGAGAACTGACCAGTACAAAGGATCAATTGCAAGCAGCTTGTGCACAGCTGCGACAGAAAAAACTTGTACTTGAAAAGTCGGAAACGGAAGTTAAAGATCTTAAAGGTGAAATTAAAGAATGGAAAAAATCATTAGGTCAAGAGACATTAATAGGAAAAGGAAAATGTATCGGCCAATTCCCAGGGTACCCATGTTTGGATAAATTAAAAGTGCAAACCCGAAGACACGACCGAGGAATAGATACGGATTCTGAATCCTCTGACGATACAGGGTCGGAGGATGAAAAATTAGGGGTGCACTTTGCCCTGTTTTAAAAAAAACAAGTTGTAGTCAAATCAGAAGAACCTGCGGATGAGGACGGAACCAAAAAAACAAAGAAAAGGCTGTATGCAAAATTCTTAGTTCATGATCTGGCAGACCCAGAGAAAATTGATAAATGGTCCAAGGAGTTGCCCAATCCAAAGAAAGGGGGAGTGAAAATGTGGGACCAATTGGACCGCTTAAGAAATATATATCAACTTCATACCTGGGACGGAGTGCAAATTCTGACATTAATGGTGCCAAAAACACAAGGAAGAAAATTGCACAACAAGGTAGAAGAAGCTTTGGGGCAGGATGAGCAAGAATTAAATGAAGGGTGGGAGGCGATTAAACACTGGCTGCAAGCCTTCAGTCCAGCTAAGACAGACTGGGGAAAATTTGCAGCCTGCCAACAGAAAGGAAAAGAGGAGGTCCTGGAGTATGACGAGCGGTTTCGATGCAAGTGGCTGGAACATTCGGGTATGAATAATACGGATGAGGAAATGGATGAACAAGTGTTTGGAACCTGAAAGCAGCTTTTGTGGCAGGTCTAAAACCAGAACTGTCCAAAATGCTTAAGGTAGTGTTACCGAACTGGGAAGGTAGGGGAACTACCTTTGCAGCATTGGTGGATCGATGTAACCAATTAGACCGGGATATGGGAGCTAAAGACTGAGCTGTACAGGCTATGGGACGGAAATACCAGGATTCCGATAAACAGTCATTCGGAAAATTACCCGGAAAATGTCATTATTGTGGGAAAGAAGGTCACTGGGCCAAGACTTGCAGGGCAAAACAGCAAGGTCATGGCCAGGGAAGAGGATGCAGCCAGGGATGCAATTCAGCCAACAAACCAGGCTTGTCACAAGATAACGACCTCATAGAAGCATTTAAGCGACTGACAATACATCAACAGAAGGAGTTACTTGGGATAGCAAAAAACAATGAGAGCCCGCCCTGGCCCCCCTCCTCGCACTAATACAACAGAGGGGAGTTGGGCTATATATAACTGTAGGGTGGGCGATAAGGATGTGGACTGTCTTTTAGACACAGAGGTGGAATTAACATGCTTACCCCTACAATATGGAGACTTTTTGCCGTTGGATGGTAGGGCACGTACAGCCTATGGAGTTGGGGGCCATAAAATCGAAATTAAAGTACTTATAGGGCTGGGTCCACATGAACTAACCACGCTGGTCTGGATAAGCCCAGTAGATCAACCCCTTTTGGGAATGGACGTTCTAATCCAAGTAGATTCATCGTTGCATTTCGAGGATGGTCGGGTGACATGGTCAATTAGAACTTTGAAGAAAGAAGAATTGAAGGAACACCCGATATGGGCTAAAGATAAGAACGACTGTGGCCTACTCCAGATGGAGCCTGCGTCATTTACCGGGACCAAGCCTCCATGCACTAAACAGTATCCCATCAGTCCAACTGCCATCGCGGGAATCTTACCAGTTATTCAGCAATTGGAGAAACAAGGGATGCTTATTAAAACGCATAGCTCCTCCACTAGCCCCGTGTGGCCGGTACAGAAATCTAATGAGACTTGACGTTTGACTGTCGATTATAGGAAAGCTAACCAGTGTATTGATCAAAAAGCTCCTTTGGTCGCAGATCCCTCCACCATTTTTAATGCCCTTAAACCGGAACATAAAATTTTCTCGATTATAGATATGGCCAATGGATTTTGGTCGGTGCCTCTGGCACCGGAGGTTCGACAGTGGTTTGCTTTCACGGTCCAAGGACAACAGTATACTTGGACCCGGTTACCGCAGGGTTTCCACAACAGCCCTACGGTATTCCACATGGCTTTACAAAGCCATTTGCGAGAATTACCTCCCCTGTCATCCACAGTCATCCAATATGTAGACGATATCCTGCTCGCTTCAAACACGGAAGAACAGCATGAACAAGATTTACAAGCTTTGCTGGACCACCTTTGGCTGAAAGGACATAAAGCCAGCATCGGCAAAGCACAAATATCCCAAGAAGAGGTTGTATATCTGGGACAAAAGATTTCACAAGGAAAGAGAGAACATACCCAGAATAGAACTGCAGCCATTCGGGCTGCTAAAAAACCTACCACTATTTAGGAATTAAGGTCTTTTTTGGGATTGTGTGACTTTAACAGAAATTGGGTGGACTCCTTCACACAGCTTGCTCAGCCATTGAATGATATCTTAAAGGGGAAACGTGCCTCTAAAGAAGCCATCACCTTCACTAAGGAACAGCAAGAGGCCTTCCTGAGTTTGAAAAAGGCTTTGTGTTGGGCACCGGCTCTGGGAATCCCCGACAGTGGTAAGCCATTTACCCTGTTTGTCCATGAGAAAGAAAGATACATGACAGCTATACTGACACAAGAACATGGGGATCGGAAAAGACCTATTGGCTATTATTCGGCAAAACTGGATGCGGTAGCCCTCGGATGGGGAAGTTGCCTAAGGGCCATGGAAGCTACATGTCGAGCGGTAATGATCATTGCAGGTCTAGTCCTTAACCAAAAGCTGATTGTCAAGTGTCCCCACACCGTACATGCTTTGCTGTCTATGAATAGAATGTCTCAGGTGACGGCAGCTAGATGGACCCACTGGACAGCAGTTTTGGAAGCTCCTAATCTCCTAATCATCCGGGCCAGCCCAGTTAATCCCGCAACTATGCTCCCGATGTCAGAATCGAGGAGCAAGAGGGGGGAGAATGTGAAGAGCATGACTGCGTGCAGATTTTAAAAGAAACAGAAGAAGCAGCCTGAGCAGCAGAGGAGCCTCTGCACAACCCAGACCTCAACCTGTTTACAGATGGTTCCTCCTTTGTTGACAATGGTACCAGAAAAACAGGATGGGCAGTTACAACCTTATATGAGGTAGTGGCAAAAGGATGTTTACCCTCAGGAACGTCAGCACAACAGGCCGAGTTACGGGCCCTGTCAGAAGCATGTCGAATAACAGAAGGACAGACCCCTAATGTCTACACAGATTCGCGTTATGCTTTTGGAGTCGCTCACGAATTTGGTCTGTTATGGCGGAAAAGAGGATTCCTCACTGCTGCTGGTACACCTATCCGAAATGGAAAAGAAGTCCGAGACTTACAATTACCTCAGGAAGTGTCCATCCTGAAGTGTAAGGCCCATACCAAGGAAAATACCACAGAAGCTCAGGGAAATGCCCCAGCCGACCAGGCAGCTAAAGATACCGCCTCACAGGACGCTCCCCCAGAAGAACCAACACAGATGTGCAGATTGAAAGCACTCAGGACTCTGACACGAGACCTTCAAACAATGCAAGGCGAGTGCTCCCAAGAGGAAAAATGGACATGGATTGAGGCAGGAATTAAGCTATGTGAAGATGGTGTCTGGAGGCAAAGAGTTACCAACAAGCCAGTCGCGCCACAAGCCTTTTTTAGCCCAACAGATCCACTCGTGGGGACACTTGGCCTCACAACAGATGATGGCATGGTTCCAGAAAAGCTGATGGGGTCGGGGATTTAAAAAACATGCCCAGCTGGTAGCAGACCGCTATGTGGTCTGCCAGAAAAATAATTCTGGACCCATCACGGTAATGCCCCAACTGAGGCCCCCTGCCCCTGTCGGACCATTCCAGCAACTGCAGGTTGATTATATACTAACATTCTTGCCATGGTCGACAGATTCTCTAGATGGGTAGAAGCTGTCCCAACTAAAAGAGCCACAGCCAATCACACTGCAAAGGTCTTGTGTAAGGATTACATTCCCTGATGGGGAGTCCCGAGTAGCATTGACTCAGATCAGGGAACACACTTCACAGGTTCTGTCTGCCAAGAAGTCTGTATGTTACTGAACATTACATGGGATTTACACTGTCCTTATCATCCACAATCATCAGGACAAGTAGAACGAATAAATCAAACTCTGAAACAACGGCTTGCCAAATATCACCAAGAAGGAACACCATGGCCCCAGGCACTACCAATAGTGCTATGTAGCATTAGGGCAACCCCAAACAGAACTACAAGTCTAAGCCCATTTGAAATTATAACAGGAAGACCCATGTCGCTGCCAGAAACTATTGATTTACGGAAAGCTGATGTTCACTTAATGAGTGACACTTTGTTATCATACTGTCAGAACCTAACCAATGCTATTAGTTCTGTTTCCCGACAGGTATCGGTAGCTTGGGGTAATCCATCCGAAGGAGGACACGATATCATCCCGGGAGTCCCGGTGTATGTGAGAAAGTTACATAAAGAATCTTTGGTTGCCAAGTGGGAGGGACCTTACCAAGTGTTATTGACCACCCAGGCAGCTGTTAAAGTCCAAGGAAAGAAAGCCTGGATCCACGCTTCACACGTTAAATGAGCACCCGTAACTGAAGCTGAAATCTGATAAGGACAATTACTTTTTGCCAAAATGTATAAATTTACTGCATTACTGACTGCAGGTATTCTCGACATTTGCCTTCTTCTTATTAGTCGACCCTCTGCACCAAAGGGAAATAGTAGAGTACCCAGGGAATTACATGTAAAAACCTTTTTACATATGTCATATATTTATGCCAAACAAAGTAACATTCCTAGTTGTTGGGTGTGTGCGCATATTCCTATTCACTCAAAGGGAGGGATTCACTTGAGGCCAGTTCCCTTGAATATCTCGGAAATGGCTGAGCGGATAATTAATCAAAACAAAACAGGCAATGCGTTTCGGGATACGGAAAACTGGGCACGTAAATGGAAGTCAGCAGGTTATAACCTGACTACCTTTGAAGGTGGGTACCAACCGTGCTACAATAATTCCAAATGGCCCCCATTTTTTGTTATCACTAATACAACAGGGATAGGAAGCCGGGGGAATCGGTCTGTCTGATTAGAAACATCAAAGGAGGCCAAAATATGGGGTTTTGTAACTGCTCCCGGAATTATAATGTAATCAAGCCACGGAACCGTCCAAACTGGGCTGATGTGGGAATTCTTAACGTAACAGGGATTCTGAATAAAACTGATGGAAAAGCCTAGACAGGTCCCGGAGTGTTGCTGACAAAGAAACAGCTAACATTCATTGCCTATAATGGCACCTATTGGGTATGTGGTCACAAGACCTACCCTTGGCTGCCCCAGAATTGGATGGGATCCTGCTATTTAGCCTACATTGTGCCATATATGTATCATATAAAGTCACTGTCAGAACATCTACACCGTCCTAAGAGAGCTATCACAGAAACAGAGAGGTTCTTTGCCATCATGATCCCAGGTATAGGACCACCAAACTGGCAAGGGAATCCATTAACATGGCATCCGTTGTGGAACGGGTAGCCAATGATACTTCAGAGGCCAATGATAAAATCAATGCAGAAATGGTAGCAATCCGCACAGTAGCCCTACAGAATAGACTGGCCCTTGACTACATTCTGGCTGAAAAGGGAGGTACTTGCGCCCTACTCGGAACTGAGTGTTGCACATATATCCCAGATAGCTCCGAAGAAATTACCTACTTAGCGGAGCATATCCAAAAGGAGGTCGAAAAACTGAAGCAACCCCCATCATTCACTTTGTGGAATGGAGCCACTAAATGGCTAGGTTCAATAGGAACTTCATTGGTGGAAGGTTTAATTCTATTTGTTGTAATTATTTTACTTTTATATTGTTTGTTTATGTTGATTAAATGTTGTTGCAACCAGGCGGCTGCAGCTGCTATCCCGCAGGTGAGACACCTTGCAGGTCCCAGCAGACCATCTGTACATGGCAGAGGGGTATGTTATGCTTAAGGGAAGGTTGTTTACTGGTTGAATTAAGATATTGATTTGGATTAAATTAGAATGAGGTTAATTAACCTACTAAAACCAGACTTCCATTGTGGCCACGATGGAATTCGGGTTGATGTAAATTTGTGTGGAAGCTACTAGTCTGTATATGTGGCGAAACACATCAACAAATTTTAGAAGGAAACTCTATTAACATGTATGAAATTATTTTGTAGAATGTGTAACCAGTGATACCTGATGTTTTATGATTCGGTTTGTGAAAGAAGCAAAGGGGGGATTGATAGAGACTTCAAACAGGCTGCAAACAGACTGCAGAGTTGAGAAAACACAGACCCCATGTCTACGTGCTAGTGAGCACATTGCATTAAGTCATCAATCAACTTGACATTTCAGGACCTTTGGCAGTGAGCTAATTAGGGGTTAACAATATATCAATTGAGCCAGTAAGGTCAAAGAAGGCGAATTCATTTCTGTAAATTGATCCAGGATAAGAACAGCCATTTTTGCCATGTGTTCTCAGAAGGACAAAGGACCTGGCATAAGGCCAGAGCTTGTTGCAGCTGCCAGAATAAAATCATTTTCAAGATCTACAACTGGAGTTCACATCTCATTAGAAATTAAAAGATCTAAGAGGCTAGTGGGGTATCACAGGGATCAGTGCTTGGGCCCCAGCTATTCACAATATATATAAATGATTTGGATGAAGGAACCAAATGAAATATTTCCAAGATTGCTGACGCCACAAAACTAGCTGGGGTTGTGAGCTGTGAGGAGGATATAAAGATGCTGCAAGGTGATTTAGATAGGTTGAGTGAGTGGGGAAAATGTTGGAATCAATCATTAAGGATGAAATAGCAGTGCATTTGGAAAGCAGTGACAGGATCGGTCCAAGTCAGCATGGATTTATGAAAGGGAAATCATGTTTGACGAATCTTCTGGAATTTTTTGAGGATGTAACTCGCAGAGTGGACAAGGGAGAACCAGTAGATGTGGTGCATTTGGACTTTCAAAAGGCTTTTGACAAGGTCCCACACAAGAGATTGGTGTGCAAAATCAAAGCACATGGTATTGGGGGTAATGTACTGACAGACAGGAAGCAGAGAGTTGGCAGACAGGAAGCAGAGAGTTGGGATAAACGGGTCCTTTTCAGAATGACAGGCAGTGACTAGTGAGGTGCCGCAGGGCTCAGTGCTGGGACCCAAGCTCTTTACAATTTTACATTAACGATTTAGATGAAGGAACTGAGTGTAATATCTCCAAGTTTGCAGATGACACTAAGCTGGGTGGTGGTGTGAGCTGTGAGGAGGATGCTAAGAGTCTGCAGGGTGACTTGAACAGGTTAGGTGAGTGGACAAATGCATGGCAGATGCAGTATAATGTGGATAAACGTGAGGTTATCCATTTTGGGGACAAAAACACGAAGGCAGAATATTGTCTGGATGGCGGCAGATTAGGAAAGGGGGAGGTGCAACAAGACCTGGGTGTCATGGTTCATCAGTCATTGAAAGTTGGCATGCAGGTACAGCAGGCGGTGAAGAAAGCAAATGGTATGTTGTCCTTCATAGCTTGGGGATTTGAGTATAGGAGCAGGGAGGTCTTACTGCAGTTGTACAGGACCTTGGTGAGGCCTCACCTGGAATATTGTGTTCAGTTTTGGTCTCCTAATCTGAGGAAGGACATTCTTGCTATTGAGGGAGTGTAGGAAAGGGGTACTGAGGGAATGATCAGCCATGATCTTATTGAATGGCGGTGCAGGCTCGAAGGGCCGAATGGCCTACTCCTGCACCTATGTTTCTATGTTTCTATGAACACATGGCAGATGCAGTATAACATGGATAAATGTGAAGTTATCCACTTTGGTAGGAAAAACATAAAGACAAAGTATTATTTAAATGGTGATAGTTTGGGAAATGTTGATGTACAAAAGGACCTGTGTGTCCTTGTACACCAGTCATCCAGTCATTGAAAGCATACATGCAGGTGCAGCAAGCAGTTAGGAAGCCAAATGGTATGTTGCAAGAGGATTTGAGTACAGGAGCAAGGATGCCTTACTACAGTTATACAGGGCCTTGGTGAGACCGCACCTGGAATATTGTGTGCAGTTTTGATCTCCTTACCGAAGAAAGGATATACTTGCCATTGAGGGAGTACATCGAAGGTTCACCAGACTGATTCCTGGGATGGCAGGACTGTTATATGAGGAGAGATTGGGTTGACCAGGCCTGTATTCACTAGAGTTTAGAAGAATGAGAGGGATCTCATTGAAATGTATAAAATTCTGATGGGGTTGGACAGACTAGATGGGAGAGGATGTTCTCCCTGGCTGGGAAGTCTAGAACAAGAGGTCACAGTCGCAGGATACGGGATAGGAAATTTAGCACCAAGATGAAGAGAAATGTTTTTACTCAGAGGCTGGTGAACCTGTGGAATTCTCTACCACAGAAGGCTGTGGCGGCCAAGTCACTGAATATATTTAAGAAGAAGATGGATGGATTTCTAGAAACAAAGGGCAATAAGGGGTATGGGGAAAAAGCAGGAATATGGTGTTGAGATAGAGGATCAGCCATGATCATGTTGAATGGCGGTGCAAGCTCGAAGGGCCGAATGGCCTACTACTGCTCCGATTTTCTCTGTTTCTATGTTTTTAATGACCTTTAGGGAAAGAAATCTGCCGTCCTTATCCGGTCTGGCCTATATGTGAGCCTAGACCCACAGCAATGTGGTCGACTCTTAACTGCCCTCTGAAATGGCTGAGCAAGCCGTTCGGTTGTCAAGAAGGTGACTCACCACCATCACCTTCTCAAGGGTCAATTAGGGATGGGCACTAAATGCCGGCTTTGCTAACGACGCCCACATCCCATGCAGGAATTTAAAAATATACAGGACAATGAATAAGAACTGCTGCCCATCAGAAATTGTCAGGTCGCAAAAGCTGCTCTGACCTCTGGAGCCAACGCTGTATTGGCAGCCAACTAGTTGCCACTCAACCTATAAAACGCATTACCTCCTGTTATGCTAAGTTCTGTTGGACAAGATAAATCAAAGCAGTCAGGGTCGGGAACAGTGCCAAAAAAAACGATACAATAAAATCATTCAGGTTGCAAAGACGGCTGTGTAAGCAAAGTAGCTGAAAGGGCAGTGAAGTAGCGCGTTGTGGAAACAGTAATCAGGTAAAGCCAAAAATAGGAGGGCCAGGGGAACATCAATTTAAATTCATCAAATGCTAATTTAAAGCGGACATTAGGAAGATCAGATTGCTCACAAAAAAAAGTAATCCGTTGACTGTAAAGTGATTTGGGATGTCCTAAGGATGTGACTGTTACTGTTATGTATCAATGAAGGTTCTCTTTCTATAAATCTGAAATTATGCTGCGCAAAGATTAGCATATGATAAATGAACATGCTAATTTTAAGCTCTGGAATTCCCTCCCCAAACCTCCGCCTCTCTACCTCTCTCTGACTTTTAAGAAGCTCCTTAAAAACTACCTCTTTAATCAAGCTTTAGTTCATGTGTTCCAATATCTCTGGCTCGGTGTCAAACTTTGTCTGATAACACTCCTGTGAGGCGCCTTGGGATGTTTTACGAAGTTAAAAGCGCTAGATAAATGCAAGTTGTTTTTGTTTAAAATATCTAGGTTAATGTCTGCCATGTTTTAGGATTTTTGTTTACCATTTATTTCACCGAAATTATTCGAAATGAAAATTGACTTTTAGATGTTGGCTTCAGAAAGTAAAGTGTATTCATACAAGTTTTTAAAAAATGGCAGCGAGTGGTTACAATGCTAATGAGCTACGATTTCATGTTATGGCCCCATAGACTGTAAGTAATAACCAATTTGTTTGCTTGTCTTGGCAATCGCTAAACACCTCACCCCTACTGGGTTGGGAAGTCTTTGGGAGCGGTAACTTTGGCGAGGCGGGACTTCCCGTGCCCGCGGCTGAAATTGAGGCTACCGCCCTCTAGAGGAAGTGAAGCTCGATGTCGGGCACTCCACTTCCTCTCGGGGAGGAGGGGGGGGGGGAACGGACGGATCTGTGGCACTAACCTCGGCAATGTCAGAGTGCTAAGCGGACCCTCCGTGTAGCGCCGACGCGATCACAGAGCCCTCCCCTAAACTGCGAGCTCCGCATTGGTTTTGAGGAGGCCTCCCCATGGCCACCGGGGATGCGGACATCGCCCACAGCAGTCCCTCACGGGCCACATTTCCGCCGTGGGGTGAAAACGGACCACGCGGGGAGAAAATGGGGCGCTGCGCATGGTGATGATGTCATCGCCAGAGGCGCAGCGGCACGGCGAGAGCGGGGCGCTATGTGTTTTGTGCCTACGCTGACTCCACGTAATTGTCGCGGGAGCCAGTTGCGCCACACCCCTGCCCCCACCCCCTGCCCGGGCGAGAAATGGTTTGCGCCCCGTTAGCATCCCCAGAGGCACTAAAGGCAGTCGCAAACTATGCAAATTTTTACCCCTTCCTTACGGCTGGTGAACACAGAACGATAAAAAAAAGCAGAGGCAGAGACACAGGCAGTCAGACAACTTATACAAACAGCGAATTGCATAGGAACGCTTCAGCCAGGCTTAGAAGGAGTTCAGTTAGGAGTCATTCTGTTTAAGTCGAGTAAGTCAACCCAGTGATATGGAAGAAGGGGTGACCAAAATTGCTGGAATGGGGCATAAGAACATAAGAAAGAGAAACAGGAGTAGGCCATCCAGCCCCTCGATCCTGCTCCACCATTCAATAAGATCATGGCTGATCTGATCATGGACTCAGCTCCACTTCCCTGCCCGCTCCCCATTACCCCTTATTCCCTTATCTCATAGCGTGCCCTGAGTTGGATTCTTTTCCCCAACCTTCAGCTCAAAATATCTGTGTCCCGCAAATTGGGGGAAGTGGGAGTTGATAGCGGCGCAGCGAGGTCATCGAAGCATCTGGGACCTTGGTGCATGAAGGGACCGACAGTCTATCTCCTGCACCAATCAGATTTGAGAATTGAAAAGAAACAGAGGAACCACGGAGAAGGAAATCGGGTGATTTAGAGTCATGGCTTGTCAGCTGTGGCTCATTGCGTAGCACTCTTCCTTCTGAGTCAGAAAGTTGGGGGTTGAAGTCCTACCCCGCTAACATAAATACAAAAATCTAGCCTGACACTCCAGGGCAGTGCTGAGCGCGTACTCGGCTGTCAGAGGTGTCGTCTTTCATATGAAAAGTTAGACGTCTGCTCTCTCGGGTGAATGTAAAAGAACCCATGGTACTCTTTCAAAGAAGAGCAGGGGAGTTATCCCCAGAGTCCTGGCCAATATTTATCCCTCACAACATTACCAAAAAAAAACATTATCTGGTTCTGCTCTTCCTCCATGTCCCTGCAATTTTTTCTCCTTCAAGTATTTAGCCAGTCATCTTCGTCATCATATGCAGTCCCTCGGGGTCAAGGATGACTTGCGAGGTCTTGGTCCAGTGGCAAGGGGATCCAAGACGACTGGAGACTAGACTCCGCCGCATGTGCCAATACATACACACAAACTCAAACATACTGCTACATACTCCTTCCTTTCTCCTTCCCATATGTACCCTTTTGAAGGCTACGATTGAATCCGTATCCACCACCCTATCTGGCAATGCATTCCAAATCCTCACCACTCGAGCCAAAGGCAAAGGAAGGTTGTTGGTTCCGGTACTTCACCACACGCTCTGCAGAGTGGTCCTTCAGCGCAGTACTGAGGGAGTGCTGCATTGTTGGCGGTGTCTTCCTTCCAAATGAAATCATAAGTGGAGGTCTTCCCTGCCTGTTCCAATGATGCAGGTCCCATAGTAATATTCGAAAAACAACAGACAATTTTTCAGCTGTGCTGTCTGCTATCTTGCCCTCAAACCAATACCATCAAAAACAAATTAACGGCTTTATTTTATTCATGAATGTTTATGGGTTGTTGCTAGTGCAGAATGGTTGCATTTCCAAATATAATTGATTGGGTGAATGTAATTTGAGACAGGAAAAGCACGAACACGTGAACATCATAAAGAAAAGCAAACCAATTTAAGACTCTCAAACAAAATTTGTTGCTAAATTGTTCGAATGGCAGAAAATAGATTCAGTACAACAACAACTTGCATTTAGAGAGCACCTTTAACATAGCAAAATGTCCCAAGGTACTTCACAGGAGCGTAATCAAACAAAATTTGACTGAGCCACATAGGGGCTATCAGGACAGATGACCAAAAATCTTGTTCAAAAAGATTTCCAGCCATAGAGGTAGCTGTGCCAGCGTTCACATGCGTAGTGGCAAGCGAGTGCTTCACGTTCCCCTGTAGAGTTTTTACGTTCTGCAAATGAGAGCGTGCGAGAGGCGAAGGCTACTGGGCATTCCAGGCCATCAATCCATTGTGAGAGCACAGCACCCATGGCGGTACCTGATGTATCCGTGGTGACGTACGATGTGGCATTCAGATCAAGGTGTGCGAGGATAGGAGGGAATGTGATTTTCTCCTTAAGCATGGTGAATGCCTGAGCCTGGGAATCTGTCCATTCCCAAGGGATGTCCTTGCACAGCAACTTACGAAATAGTTCAGCAATGTGTGCTGTTAGATCTCTTAATTTCCAATGAAATACGAACTCCAATTGTAGTTTTAATGTCACTTTATTTTGGCAGACAGCAACAAGCTCTTGGCTTTAAGCCAGGTCTTTGTCCTTCTGAGACCACATGGTCAAAATGGCTGTACTTATACCTGGATCAATTTACAGAAAAGAACTCGCCTTCTTTGACCTTATTGGCTCAATTAATAGTCTTTTAACCTTTTAATTGGCTCGCTACCCAAAGGTCCTAAAATGTCAAGTTGATTGATGGCTTAATGCAACATGCTCCCACTCACGTAGCATCTCTGACTTGCTGTCTGTGAATTTTCACAGCTTGTCTGAATGCAGCCTGTTTGAATTCTCTATCATGTGCGTAGTGTGGGACGAACTTCAGATAAAAGTTGCAAGTGCCGAGGAATGATGAAAGTTCTTTGATATGATCCAGCGAATGCAGGAAGCTACCAACGTCAATGAAACCTTGTGCTGTGAATCTGTAGCCCAGAAAGTATATTCTCCAGCAGCGAATGTACACTTATCGGCAATAAGTGTGATGTTATGTGTAGCAAGTCTAGCTACAACTGCGTGAAGTTGCTGGTCATTCTTTCATTGTCCGTCCATGGACGGCAATATTGTCAAGCAGATTGAGGGCTCCCTCTATACTTGCCAGCATAGTAGTGATAATCTTCTGAAGTGCACTTGGTGCAGAAGATAGATTGGAGGGCATGCGTCTCCGGCGTATGTCGAGTTTCGTAAAAACTATTGAGCCATGGAATTCTGAATACAGTTCGTCAATGATAGGAAGCGGGTACTTGTCAGGGATGATGGCCTTGTTGATCTCTTTCAGGTTGATGCAAAGGCGGATCTTCCCATTGTTACGCCAAGCAATGACTAAGTTTGAGATCCAGGGTGAGGAGTTGATGCTCTCAATGATTCCCTCAGATTCAAGTCACATTAATTCTGTGGATACGTGGTTGCAAACCGCAAATGGGAGATGGTGAAGTCGCTGCGTAACCGGTTTGACGGGTCAATGCGGGGACGATGGCACAATTTTGTTGTCACTCCAGCCCTGTGAAGATTGAGGGATACTGCTTGTCAAAGTCCACCATGTACACAGGTGTGCCGGTTGGGTCATAAACTTTGAACCCAAGCTTGTCAAAAAGGTCAACGCCCAAGAGGCTTCGTCCCTTCTGACATGAAAGGAAAAGTTCTCCAACGTTATGTCCTTGTTGTGTATCGGGACAGCTATGATCCCAAGTGTTATGTATGCAACAACTTGTAACCAGCATTTTACCACCAACAGAGGGTGCATCTGCTGGAGTCCCAAGGGATCCCAGCATCCCTTGGGAGCACTGCATATAAGCAAGCCTACAATGCTGTGCCTGCACTCTGGAGTCAAAATAAAGAGACTAAGGTCACACTTGCTCAAGTCTACAGTACTCAGTCACGTTGCTTTATTTGAGACTTAACAACTGGCGATGAGTAATAGATAAAGAACCATCACGCGAAAATGCAGAGAACTGTTGGTATCCTGGAGAAATTCTCAGATGGTGATGATTGGGAAGTCTTCGTGGAGCGACTCGACCAATACTTCGTGGCCAACAAGCTGGAAGGGAATGAGAATACTTCCAAACGAAGGGCGATCCTCCTCACTGTTTACGGGGCAACAACCTATGGCCTCATGAAGAATCTTCTTGCTCTGGTGAAACCAATAACCAAATCATTTGAAGAACTGTGTACGCTGGTCCGGGAACACCTAGATCCAAAGGAGAGTGTTCTGATGGCAAGCTATCGATTTTATACATGTGAACGCTCTGAAGGTCAGGAAGTGCCAAGGAGGAAGAAGTGTATGGGGTACACACCTTCACCACGAAATGTCCATCGATCATGTTAAAAGTTGAATTGAACGGAATTCCAGTATCCATGGAATTGGACATGTTTGCGAGTCAGTCTATCATGAGCAAAAAGGCCTTCGGGAGGCTGTGCTGCAACAAGGCACAAAGGCCCAAGCTGAGCCCTATTCATACCAAGCTGAGAAATTACACTAAAGAGCTGATCCCTGCAATTGTCAGTGCAGCAGTAAAAGTCTCCTATGATGGAGCGGTGCACGAACTGCCACTTTGGATTGTACCAGGAGATGGCCCCACACTGTTCGGCAGAAGCTGGCTGGGAAAAATTCGCTGGAACTGGGACGACATCCAAGCACTTTCGTCTGCCGACAACGCCTCATGTGCCCAGGTTTTGAGCAAGTTACCATCATTGTTTGAGCCAGGCATCAGAAAATTCTCTGGGTGCATATCCACTTGGTTCCCGTTACACGACTCATCCACCACAAGGCACATATATGATGTGAGAGAAAGTGGAGATCAAGCTGGATAGGCTGCACCGAGAGGGCATCATCATGCCGGTTGAGTTCAATGAGTGGTCCGGTCTGATTGTTCCGGTTCTCAAGGGTGATGGGACGATCAGAATTTGTGGGGACTATAAAGTAAAGATTAACCGTTTTTCGCTGCAGGACCGGTATCCTCTACCAAGGCAGGTGACCTATTTGCGATGCTGGCAGGAGGGAAGATGTTCACCAATTTGGACATGATCTCGACCTATATGACGCAGGAGCTGGTGGAATCTTCGAAAGGCCTCACCTGCATCAACATGCACAAAGGTCTGTTCATCTACAATAGATGCCCGTTTGGGATTCGATCGGCCGCGGCTATTTTTCAAAGGAACATGGAGAGTTTGCTAAATTCGGTTCTGCGCACCATGGTTTTCCAGGATGAGATATTGATCACAGGTCGGGACGCCATTGAACACTTGCAGAACCTGGAAGGGGTTCTAAGTCAGCTAGATCGTGTGGGACTCAGGTTGAAACGCTCGAAGTGTGTTTTCCTGGCGCCAGAGGTCGAGTTCTTTGGGAGACGAATCGCAGCAGACGGCATCAGATCCACCGATGCCAAGACGGAGGCCATCAAGAACGCGCCGAGACAACAGAACGGACGGAGCTGCGGTCTTGTGGGACTCCTCAATTATTTTGTTAATTTCCTACCCGGGTTAAGCACCTTGCTAGAACCTCTACACGTGTTGCTACGCAAGGGAGATGACTGGATAAGGGGGAAATCACAAGAGATTGCTTTTGAGAAAGCCAGAAATCTGTTATGTTCAATGAACTGCTTGTTCTGTATGACTCATATAAACATTTAGCGTGTTACAACAAGCAAACGAATTGGGAAGATTGCAACCGGTCGCTTATGCACCCAGGAGTTTGGCCAAGGCCGAAAGGGCCGACAGCATGATTGAAAAAGAAGCTCTGGCATGCGTTTACGGGGTGAAAAAAATGCACCAGTATCTGTTTGGGCTTAAGTTCGAGTTTGGGCTTAAGTTAGAAACTGAACATAAGCCACTCATATCGCTATTCTCAGAGAGCAAAGGTATTAATACCAATGCCTCTGCTCGCATCCAAAGATGGGCGCTCATGCTGTCTGCATATAACTATGTAACTCGCCATAGGCCAGGCAGAGAGAACTGCGCTGATGCTCTCAGTCGGCTACCATTGCCCACCGGGGTGGAAATGTCACAGCCTGCAGACTTGCTCTTGGTGATGGATGCATTTGAAATCGAAAAGTCACCCGTTACAGCCCGCCAGATCAGAACCTGGACCAGCCAGGATCCTTTACTGTCCCTTGTAAAAAACTGTCCTCCATGGGAGCTGGTCCAGCATTCCAGCGGAGATGCATGAAGAAATCAAGCCTTTCCAGCGGCGCAAAGACGAAATGTCCAGACAGGTGGACTCTCTTTTGTGGGGTAATAACGTAGTTTTGCCTAAGAAAGGCAGGGAAATGTTTATACATGACCTACACAGTACCCACCCAGGCATAGTAATGATGAAAGCTATAGCCAGATCCCATGTGTGGTGGCCCGGCATCGACTCAGATTTGGAGTCTTGCGTGCGCCAATGCAACAATTGCTCTCAACTGAGCAATGCACCCAGGGAGGCACCGCTGAGTTTGTGGTCATGGCCCTCCAAACTGTGGTCCAGGATCTACGTTGACTTTGCGGTCCTGTTTCTAGGCAAAATGATTTTGGTTGTTGTGAATGCTTATTCAAAATGGATTGAGTGTGTAATAATGTCTGTAAGCATGTCCACTGCCACCATCGAAAGCCTACGAGCCATGTTTGCCATGCACGGCCTGCCTGATGTCCTTGTCAGTGACAATAGGCCGTGCTTCACCAGCGCAGAATTCAAGGAATTCATGACCCGCAATGGGATCAAGCACGTCACATCTACCCCATTCAAGCCCGCATCGAAGAGCCAGGCAGAACGGGCAGTCCAAACCATCAAGCAAAGCTTCAAACGTGTGTCGGAAGGCTCCATGTAGACCCTCCTGTCCCGAGTCCTGCTCAGCTACCGCACAAGACTCCACTCGTTCACTGAGTTTCCACCTGCGGACTGCTCATGAAAAGGGCACTCAAGACAAGGCTGTCTCTAGTCCACCCTGATCTCCATGATCATGTCGAGGACAGGTGACATCAACAAAGCATGTACCATGATCGTGCAAATTTGTCATGTGATATTGAAGTTAATGACCCTGTATTCAACCAAGGACAAGGTCCCAAATGGCTTGCTGGCACTGTTGTAGCCAAAGAAGGGAGTAGGGTGTTTGAGGTCAAACTTGCAAATGGACTAACTTGCAGAAAGCATTTGGACCAAACCAAACTGCGATTCACAGACAGCCACGAGCAACCTGAAGAGGACACCATCAACTTTGACCCTCCGACACACACACAAGTGGCAACCAACAGCACAGTTGACCATGAAGCTGAACTCATCATCCCCAGCAGCCCAGCAAGGCCAGCTGTGCAGCAGCCAAGCGAAGGCCCAATCAACTCACCTGCACCTGTGTTTGTTCCGAGACAATCGACTAAGGAGCGGAAAGCCCCAGATCGTCTCACCCTATAAATAAGTGTATTATTGACTTTGGGGGGGGGGGAGTGATGTTATGTATGCAACACCGTGCACTGCATATAAGCAGACCTCCCATGCTGTGCCAGCACTCTGGAGTCAGAATAAAGAGACTAAGGTCACACTTGCTCAAGTCTATAGTACTCAGTCACATTGCTTTATTTGAGACTTAACACCAAGTACCTCAATTTTGGAGTCGCAGTACGCATGTAGAGTGGAAGTTGCGGGCTGCAGTGGACAGTGCGTGAAGTGGGTTTTGTACACAGCCTCGCTCAATATGGAGTCTTTGGCTCCAAGTTCAATGAGGAGGCTGATGGGCGTGCTGTCAATGTTTGTATCACAGTCCTTGAATTTACCTGAACCGATGTGCATTGTCACTAACAGTGTAAACCATATTGGGTTCATCACTATTAGGGTTGTCCACATGCTGCAATGAATGACAGACATTAGCAAAATGGTTCATTTTAACACATGCAGATTATTTCTTCCCACGTGCAGGGCAGTTAGGACTCTTTGCTGAATACGATTTGTCCCCACAGTTAAAGCAGTGGAAGTCTAGTCTGCGATCCGTAGTGGGTGGCTTATTACTAGCCCTGGGTCTCTGCTGTGATTTCTGGTTTGGACGAACGCCTTGCACATGGGCTATAGCTGCAGTCTGCTGCACAGAGGGAGCAGGGGATCTGATCGCTTTTGAATCGGAAAGCGCTAATTCGATTTGGAGGGCCAAATTATTTGCTTTATCCAAAGTCAATTTGTCATCCTCCATTAGCAAACGTTCCCGCATGCGAGGGATCGTTGTTTTCTCAATAATTTGATCCCTGATCATTTCCTCTGTGAGTGTTCCAAAGTTACACGTAGCGGCCAGTCCAGTTAATGAAATGATATACTGTTTGATTGGTTCACCGTTCCCTTGAACCCCTTTGACGAAAATTGTATCTCTCCATCATGATACTTTTCTTTGGCCCAAAATACTTCTCGAGGGCGCTTACCGCTTTGTCATAGGACTCCGTGTCTTCGATTTGGCCGAAGAAGCTTTGGCCTTCAGTACCGAGGCAGTGGATAAGTATTGCACGGCGGCAAGCTGGTGTTACGTTGTTGCTGTCTAACCCACTCACCGTGATGTCCATCTCGGCCATGGGATTGGAGGGTCCCCGGGTGTGGAGAGGAAAGGTGGGCGGGGGTAGTGAGGTTAATTTGATTCATCCTCATCGCGAAATTATGTTGTGTACATAAATAAACATTCAAACTGAACCAGGAGTAAAGTAACTAACTGTGTCCTTTATAGCAACACCCAAAATGGTGTCCCAAAACCAGCATGAACCAGAATGTTTACAGCAACTGTGAAAAGCTGCCACAGTGTCCTAATGCCTGTCTAGTGTCCCGTAACAAACAAATAGAATATGAACATATCACATCTCATCTACTCTGGCTTTGTATTGCCAGTGACGATAGCTAACAGTATATAGTTGTGTACTGGATCTATTCTTCATTATCAGTGCAAATTTTGAAACTGGATTCAAAATGGCCGCATGGTTACACTGAAGATATTATGATATATTGGTGTCTCCGCTGAGCCTTACCAACAACAACATCTTGTGCTTCTCCATGGGAACAGTAGCCGAGTTGTTATGTTCCAGAGACCTGGACTAATGATCCGGGGAAGTGAGTTAAAATCCTACCATGGAAGCTGAGGAAATAAATTTAGTTAATTAAATAAATCTGGAATTAAAATGCTGGTTTCAACAATGGTGACCATTAAACTACCAGATTGTCATAAAAACCCATCTGGTTCACTGAAGGAAATTTGCCAACTTTACCTAGTCCGGCTTATATTGACTGCAGACCCACAGCAATGTAATTGTCTCTTAACTGCCTTCTGAAATGGCCTAGTGAGCCAATCAGTCATACAAAACTGTTACGTGAAACAACATCGACTGAATACGATAACAGCACAATTCCCTATGGGAGCACCTTCACCACACGGACTGCAGCAGTTCAAGAAGGCAGCTCACCACCACTTCTCAAGGGCAATTAGGGATGGGCAATAAAGACTGGCCTTGACGCCCACATCCCTGAAACAAAAACAAAAATGATATAGTGCCTTTAATGTAATAAAACCTCCCAAGGAGAATTATCAAACAAAATTTGACATCGACCCACTAAAGGAGATGTTAGGGCAGGTGACCAAAACCTTGGTGAAAGATGTTGGTTTTAAGAAGCGTCTTAATGGAGGAAAGAAAGGTAGAGAGGCAGAAACGTTTAGGGAGGGAATTCCAGAGCTTGGAGCCTTGGCAGCTGAAGGCACAGCCACCAATGGTGGAACGATTAAAATCGGGGATGTTCAAGAGGCCAGATTTGGGGGAGCAGATATCTCGAAGAGTTGTAGGGTTGGAAGAGGTTACAGAGGTGGGGAGGAGCATGGCCATGGAGGGATTTGAAAACAAGGATGAGAATTTTTAAATCGAGGCATTGCTTAACCACATGCACAAGGGCGATGGGTGAATTGGACTTGGTGCTAGTTAGGACACAGATGCGACATTTAGCTACAGCATGGGGACTTAAAAGATCCCATTGCACTATTCTGAAGAAGAGCAGGGGGAGTTCTCCCCGGTGTCCTGTCCAATATTTATCCCTGAACCAACATAGAATCATAGAATTATAGAATCATAGAATGGTTACAGCATGGAGGGAGGGAATTCAGCCCGTTTTGCCCGTGCCGGCTCTCTGCAAGAGCACTTCAACTAGTCCCACTCCCCCGCCCTTGCCCCGTAGCCCTGCAATTTTTTCCATTCAGGTACTTATCCAATTCCCTTTCGAAAGCCATGATTGAGTCAGCCTCCACCACCCTTTCAGTCAATGCATCCCAGATCCTAACCGCTCGCTGTGTAAAAAAGTTTTTCCTCATGTCGCCTTTGGTTCTTTTGCCAATCACCTTCAATCTGTGTCCTCTGGTCCACGACCCTTCTGCCAATGGGAAAAGTGTCTCTCTATTTACTCTGTCCAGACCCCTCATGATTTTGAACACCTCTAACAAGTCTCCTCGCAACCTTCTCTGCCCCAAGGAGGCATCACTGAGAAAGCAGATTACCTGGTCATTATCACATTGCTGTTTTGGGCATCTCGTTGGGCACAAATTGGGCTGCTGTGTTTCCTCCATTACAACAGTGATTACATTTCAAAAGTCCTTGATTGACTGTGAAGCGCTTTGAGATGACCTGAAGTGGTGTATAAAAGCAAAGTCTTTTTCTCCTTCTTCAAACTGTGCTGCAGCTCAATTTACAGTTTGTAGATAGGCAGCAGCGTGACTCCGTGACAAAATTCAGTGAAGGCCCTCATTATTTATAAAATGTGATGAGGCACCAATATATTGAAGATAATTCAGAAACCTGAAATGGTTCAGCAAGCGAGGACTTAGATGTGAATGATAGCAGTGTAAAAGCTAACAGCGTTAAAAGGTAGGCTGCAGTGATGATACTTGGTGCAATGCCTCATACTGACAGAACAGTTGAATTCAGCAAAAATATCACCACTTGGCTGAAATGAGTCTGATTGCCCCGTGTGACAGTAAGGAAATTATTTGCATTTATATAGCGACCTTCGCAACTGCAGGTTGTCCCCTCACTGACAATTAAGTACTTTTGAGGTGTGGTCACTGTTGTAACATAGGGAAATACAGAAGCCAATTTCTGCAAAGCAACAAGGTAAATGACTCGATCATTTGCTTTAACGGGGAGAACTCCCCTTTTCCTCTTTGAAAAAGTGCCGTGGAAGTCAGGGCCTCAATTTAACAACTTATTCAAAAGACGGCACCTTTGACAGAACAAAAGAATATAAGAAATAGGAGCAGGAGTAGGCCATTTGGCCCCTTGAGCCTGCTCCGCCATCCAATAAGATCATGGCTGATCTGATCTTGGCCTCAACTCCACTTCCCCGCCCGCTCCCCATCACCCTTGACTTCCTTATTGTTCAAAAATCTGTCTGTCTCCACTTTAAATATATTCGATGACCCAGCCGCCACAGCTCTCTGGTGTGGAGAATTCCAAAGATTCACGACCCTCTGAGAGAAGAAATTCCTCCTCATTTCCATTTTAAATGGGCTACTCCATATTCTGAAACTATGCCTCCTAGTTCGAGATTCCCGTACGAGGGAAAACATCCTCTCTGCATGTATCCTGTCCAGCCCTCTCAGAATCTTAAACGTTTCAATAAGATCACCCCTCATTTTTCTGAACTCCAATGAGTATAGGCCCAACTACTCAGCCTTTCCTCATAAGACAACCCCTTCATCTCAGGTGCAGCACTAGATTTCTGCGCAAAAGTCTCTTGCAGTAGGACTTGAACCTACAATCATTTGACTAAGAGAGTCACTACCCACGGAGCCACAGCTGGCATTGTATTACGCCATTTGACATATTCTAATAAGCTTTCAGCACCCGCGATCATGATGAATGGATTTAATTTAGATGGATTGACACTTTTGTTGAAGTAGGCGGGGGGACCTCACATAACACGAGGTAATTTTAACGTTTATCGCCAGCCGACAAACGGGCTGGCAACCGTTTTTACACCTCGTCCTAAATTGTAGCTAATTTTGCACATTGCGCTTACAAGCCATGGGTAACATAAGAACATAAGAAATAGGAGCAGGAGTAGGCCATTTAGCCCCTCGAGCCTGCTCCGCCATTTAATAGGATCATGGCTGATCCGATCATGGACTCAGCTCCACTTCCCTGCCCGCTCCCCATAACCCTTTATTCCCTTATCGCTCAAAAATCAGTCTATCTCCACCTTAAGTATATTCAATAACCCAGCCTCCACAGCTCTCTGGGGCAGAGAATTCCATACATTTACAACCCTCTGAGAGAAGAAATTCCTCCTCATCTCAGTTTTAAATGGGCGGCCCCTTATTCTGAGACTGCGTCCCCTAATTTCCCCTATGAGTGGAAATATCCTTTTTGCATCCGCCTTGTCGAGCCCCCTCATTATCTTATAAGTTTCGATAAGATCACCTCTCATTCATCTGAACTCCAATGTGTATAGGCCCAACCTACTCAACCTATCTCCATAATCAACACCCTCATCTCCGGAATCAACCCAATGAACTTTCTGTGAACAGCCTCCAATGCAAGTATATCCTTCCGTAAATATGGAGACCAAAATTGTACGCAGTACTCTAGGTGTGGCCTCACCAATATCCTGTACATTTGTAGCAGGACTTCTCTGCTTTTATACTCTCTCCCCCTTGCAATAAAGGTCAACATTCCATTTTCCTTCCTGATTACTTGCTGGACCGGCATACTAATTTTTTGTACTTCATGCACAAGGACCCACAAGTCCCTCTGTAGTGCAGCACTTTGCAATGTTTCTCCATTTAAATTATAGTTTGCCTTTTTATTTTTTCTGCCAAAGTGGATAACCTCACATTTTCCCAAATTTTTGCCCACTCACTTAGCCTGTCTATGGGCCAGACTTTCAGGGCCATTGTCAGCGATTTTCTGGGCGTTAGAGCTGGTTTTTCGCCCGGCGAGAGTTTCCACGTAAGTTTTTGAACATTATCGCCCACATCTGAAGACGCCGGCCGGGACCAAACCGCCCACGTGCAATGCTGAGAACAACCGCCAGGGCATAAGTTTGGCCTCAACCGCCGACATCCAGATCACCGAGAGACCCGCCCTGTCAAAGCTGCTTAAACAGGGCGGTAATGGGGGAAGCGGCAAAAAAGTCAAAGGTTCTTTAATTATTTTTTTTTTAATTTTAAAATGGCGATTAGGGTTAAAACCTTCTTGAGAATGGTTTGTACGTGTTTATTTTTATTTAATGGAAATTTTTTTTTTAAGATTTCCCCCCTCCCTAGGCTCAACCACAGCCTTGAACTAAATTTTTCTATTTACCGTGCATTCATAGAAACATAGAAACATAGAAAATAGGTGCAGGAGTAGGCCATTCGGCCCTTCGAGCCTGCACCGCCATTCAATGAGTTCATGGCTGAACATGCAACTTCAGTACCCCATTCCTGCTTTCTCGCCATACCCCTTGATCCCCCTAGTCATAAGGACTACGTCTAACTCCGGGAATGATTGCCCATTTGTCTAACTTTGCATTTACCCACCTAGAAAACTGCCCAGAATGAATGTGCAACACCCATTTTCTCGCCAGGCGATCAGTTCTCCTTACTTTTACCTTCAAAATGGAAATTCTCGCCCGCTTTTTTCGCCGAATGTTAGCGGTCCTTCCCAGCGGGCAATCGGGCATTGAGGGCCTTTATGGAAAGTCTGGCCCTATATCCCTTTGCAGATTTTCTGCGTCCTCACAATTTGCATTCCCACACATTGCCGTGTCTTCCATTTGAATCCATTTGAAACTCTGGATTATCTAGTTTCAGATTCAGAATTTAAAGCTGAAAAGGCTTTGGCAGTACCCTGTCCTGCGCCCCAAAAAAAATAACAAAGAGAGGGAAGCTAAAGTATGAAAGCTAACTAGCATGAAATAAAAAATAGATAGTAAGAGTTTCTACAGGTACATAAAAATGAAAAGAGTGGCTAAAGTAAATGTTGGTCCCTTAGAGGATGAGACTGGGGTATTATTAGTGGATAACAGGAAAATGGCAGACTTTGAACAAATATTTTGTATCGGTCATCATAGTGGAAGACACTAAAAACATCCCAATAGTGGATAATCAAGGGGCTATAGGGAGGGAGGAACTTAATATAATCACTGTCACTAAAGAAGTAGTACTCGGTAAAATAATGGGACTAAAGGCGGACAAGTCCCCTGGATATATCCTCGGGTCTTAAAAAAAAATCGGCTGCAGAGATAGTGGATGCATTGGTTGTAATCTACCAAAATTTCCTGGATTCTGGGAAGGTCCCAGCAGATTGGAAAACTGCAAATGTAATGCCCCTATTTAAAAAAGGAGGCAGATAGAAAACAAGAAACTATAGAGCAGTTAGCTGACCATCTGTCGTTGGAAAAATGCTGGAGTCCATTATGAAGAAAACAGTAGCAGGACATTTAGATAAGCATGATTCAATCAAGCAGAGTCAACATGGTTTTATGAAAGGGAAATCATGTTCGACAAATTTGCTGGAGTTCTTTCAGGATGTAACGAGCAGGGTGGATAAAGGGGAACCAGTGGATATGGTGTATTTGGAATTCCAGAAGGCATTCGATAAGGTGCCACATACAAGGTTACTGCACAAGATAAAAGTTCACGGGGTTGGGGATAATATATCAGCATAGATTGAGGATTGACTAACTAACAGAAAACAGAGAGTCAGGATAAATGGGTCATTTTGCGGTTGGCAAACAGTGACTAGTGGGGTGCTGCAGGGATCGGTGCTGGGGCCTCAACTATTTACAATCTATATTGACTTGGATGAAGGGACTGAGTGTTTTGCAGTCAAGTTTGCTGATGATACAAAGATGGGTGGGAAAGCAAATTGTGAGAGGACATAAGAAATCTGTAAAGGGATATAGACATGTTAAGTGAGTGGGCAAAAATTTGGCAGATGGAGTATAATGTTGGAAAATGTGAGGTTATCCATTTTGGCAGAAAAAAATAGAAAGCAAATTATAATTTAAATGGAGAAAAATTGGAAAGTGCTGCAGTACAGAGGGACCTGCAGGTCCTTGTGCATGAAACACAAAAAGTGCAGGTATAGCAAGTAATCAGGAAGTCAAATCGAATGTTGGCCTTTATTGCAAGGGGGATAGAGTATAAAAGCAGAGAAGTCCTGCTACAACTGTACAGGGTATTAATGAGGCCACACCTGGAGTACAGTTTTGGTCTCCATATTTAAGGAAGGATATACTTGCATTGGAGGCTGTGCAGAGAAAGTTCACTAGGTTGATTCCGGAGATGAAGGGATTAACTTACGAAGATAGCTTGAGTAGTTTGGGCCTATGCTCATTGGAGTTCAGAAGAATGAGAGGTGATCTGATCGAACGTGTAAGATAAAGAGGGGGTTCAACAAGGTAGATGCAGAGAGGATTTTTTCACTCATAGGGGAATCTAAAACTAGGGGCTGCCCATTTAAATTGGAGATGAAGAGGAATTTCTTCTCTCAGAGGCTTGTAAATCTGTGGACTTCTCTGTAGAGGCTGGATTATTGAATATATTTAAGGCGGAGATAGACAGATTTTTGAACGATAAGGGAATAAAGGGTTTTGGGGAGCGGGCAGGGAAATGGAGCTGTATCCATGATCAGATCAACCATGATCTTATTAAATGGCGGAGCAAGCTTGAGGGGCCAAATAGCCTACTCCTGCTTCTATTTCTTATGTTCAATTCTGGGCACCACACTTTTAGGAAGGATGTTAAGGCTTTGGAGATGAGTGCAGAGGAGATTTACTGGATGTGTACCGGAGATGAGGGACTTCCAGAAGACACTCGATTAAGTCTCTCATAATTAAACGTTAGCTAAAGTTGAAGCCATTGGAATTGAAGGCAATTTTTTGACCTGGTTAGGAAATTGGTTGAGAGGGAGGAGACGGAGAGTAGGGATAATGAGCATCTAATCTAACTGGCACGATGTGACTAGTGGCATCCTACTGGGATGTGTTTCGGGGCCTCAACTATTCAGCATATGGGCAGCAGAGATATGGATGAGCTCGAGTTTATGGAGGGTGGAAGTTGGGAGGAAGTTTGCATGAGGTTGTTCCAGTGTTGTGGAATGGAAACATTTCAATGTTTTACCTATTTGGTCTGGAAACGATTTGGGATTCAATTTATACTATTGTGATGAAAATCTGCGGTAATCCCAATCATCTCTCACAATTACTCTGGCGGGAAACAGCCTGGTCCTTTTGCCAATTATCTTAGTGATGAATAAGATTTGGGATGTGGATTAAAAACAGAAAATGCTGGAAGTACTCAGCAGGGCAGGCGGCATCTGTGGAGAGAGAAACAGAGTTAACGTTTCAGGTTGATGATCTTTCGTCAGAAGTTAGAGATTTTGCATTTTTTACCAAGTACAGAGACAGTGAATGAAGCGGGTGGGGGTGGCAATGAGAACAAAAGGGAAGGTCTGTGATAGGGTGAAGGGCAGGAGTGGTTAAATGACAAAATGGATGATTGTGCAAGGCAAACAGGGATGGTAATCGGACAAGTAAAGAAACAAGGGATGGATTTAGAGGAGGGGATTTGAAGTTCAGCTCCAGGTCAAAGAGAACTTGCATGAACACTGAGAGATCAGAACTGAACAGTGAGTTGTGTATGCTTGTATAGTCAGGAGTGTATACATGTATAGTCAGGCATGTATATATGCACAGTCAGACATGTTTCCATTCATCGTCGGTCATGGTTACATGTTTAGTCAGATGTGTATATATACTTAGTCAGGTGTGTATACATGTACAGTCAGGCATGTACACATGTACAGTCAGGCATGTATAAGTGTATAGTCAGATGTATATACATGTACAGTCAGATGTGTATATATGTACAGTTAAGTATTTATTGTGTATATATGTACAGTTAGGCATGTATGTATTCACAGTCAGGCATGTTTCCATTCATAGTCAGGCATGTTTACATGTTTAGTCAGGTGGGTATACATATTTAGCCAGGTGTGTATACATGTACAGTCAGGTGTGTATACATATACAGTCAGGCATGTCAACAGGGAAGGCTGGTAGTTATTTTTCAGGTTGCATACAGTTAACTAGTCTTTAGTTTGGTGAGTCCATGTTACGTGCTAAGTGTCCCATTCAGATGAGTTTTTTCACTGTCGCAGATCGCCATTAATATTTAATGAAAATCAAGGATTGTCTACTTGCATTATGCAGTGTTATGGTATGTGACATCGCTGCTGTCTATCAAATAAGTGTAATGCAAGCCAGGCCGATGTTATTCTTTCTACTTAGTATTCGGAGTCACTTGAACCTATCTTCACCCACTCACTCACATGCATATTCCGGGGCTGTATAAAGATTTTGAGACAAAATATACATTTGCAGCAGTGTGAGTTTGATGAGAAATTGCAGGGTAGGATACCTGCAATACTACATTTACACTCTTGTCACCCTGTTCCTGATAGCAGTGCTCTTAGTTAAATTATGCGGAATTTCTGTAACATGGTGTCAAGAAAGAGATTGAAATTGTGCACTATATTTAGCTACAGATATCTGGATTAACATCTCCCTCGCTTGCTCATTCTAAATTACAAATATACCACTCAATGCAATCATCCTCCATCCTACATTCTCCCTGCACTGGAATTGGCACTCATCGTTAACAGGAAGGAAAAATTAACTTTTATTTATCATCATCTTACGCAGTCCCTCGGAATCGAGGAAGACTTGCTTCCACTCCTAAAATGAGTCCTTAGGTAGCTGTACATCCAATACGAGAACCACAGACCCTGTCACAGGTGGGGCAGATAGTCATTGAAGGTAAGGGAGGGTGGGACAGGTTTGCCGCACGCTCTTTCCGCTGCCTGCGCTTGTTTTCTGCATGCTCTCGGCGATGAGACTCGAGGAGCCCAGTGCCCTCCCGGCTGCACTTCCTCCACTTAGGGCGGTCTTTGGCCTGGGACTCCCAGGTGTGAGTGGGGATGTTGTACTTTATCAGGGAAGCTTTGAGGGTGTCCTTGTAACGTTTCCTCTGCCCATCTTTGGCTCATTTGCTGTGATGGAGTTCCGAGTAGAGCTCTTGCTTTGGGATTCTCGTGTCTGGCCTGCCCACAATGTAGCCTGCCCAGCGGAGCTGATCGAGTGTGGTCAGTGCTTCAATGCTGGGGATGTTGGCCTGGTCAAGGACACGAATGTTGGTGCATCTGTCCTCCCAGGGGATTTGTAGGATCTTGCGGAGACATCGTTGCTGGTATTTCTCTTGCGACTTGAGGTGTCTACGCTACATGGTCCATGTCTCTGAGCTTTTCATAACCTTACATAGTGTCTTTCACAACCTCTGGACATCTCTTAAGGCGTTCTGCAGCCAATAAAGCACTTTCGAAGTGTAGTCATTGTTGTGCCAAGTCAGACAATTTGCACACAGCAAGCTTCCACAGACAGCAACATGATAATGACTGGATAACCTGCCTTTTGTGATGTTACTTGAGGGATAAATATTTGCCAGGACACTGGGGAGAACTGCCCTGCTCTTTTCAAAATAGTGCCATGAGGTCATCTAAGTCCACCTGAGAGGGAAAACAGGTCCTTGGTTTCATGTCTCATCCCAAAGACAGTGCAGCACTCCCTTAGTACTGCATTAAAGTGTCATCCTCGATTTTGGTGCTCAAACATCTGGAGAGGGGTGAAAATCCACAGCCTTTTGATTCAGGGCTGAGTGAGCTACTCATTGAGCGACAGCTGACACATGGTACCAAAAATTCCGGCCTCACTGGGTCCGTACGAAGTGCGCACGCACCCGGCGAGGCCTCGCAAAAGCTGGTATTCGGGGCGCGATGCGCTAGCACCGAAAACTGGCTTTTCCGATCTGTCAAGATTTCTCTTGACAGAACTTCCGCGTCCCCGGGAGAAGGCCATCCACGCGGTAAGATTGAGCTATTTGCCCAACTCATGCGCAGCGAATGTCCTTCAAACTCTTACACCTGGTACTTTTACCAGCGTAAGAGCTTTAAAACATATAAAAATTAAATTTAATCATTCGTTTTTATGTTAAAAATAACTGTCCATTAAGGTAAGTTAATTTAACCCTATTAAAACACTTAAAAAAATTCCAAAAGATATATATTTTTTCTAAAATGTTTAATTACATTTAATTTCAATTAATTTTAAATACATGAGGTGTTTTTTTAAATTTATTATGCTGTGTTTCCTGTTTTAGGGGGGTTATTCTCATTGAGTGATCTCACACAAACGGAGCTCCCAATATTATCAATGAGAATACGACCTAGTGATTGGTGGTCCAGGCCCATGTGACTCCAGCATGTACGTACATACGGGAAAGTCAACTCCCTGTACGCTGTGCATCGAATGAAGGCCTCCGACCGCAATCGAAGGCGTCTCCTTGACTACCACGTATTTTGATAAAACATTTTCGGGTCTGAAGGAAGCCTCCGACTGCAATTTTCCTCCCATTGTCACCCAACCTAACTCATTCCTTCCAAGAACCTCAGACTTTCTTACTCGCATCATTTTTAGGTTTGTAAATCTTACAATTGGGGCTCACCAACTCACTTTTCGTGAATTTTATTATCTACTGTTAAGCTTTTGAATGATCCCTAGGTGGTGCCCTGCACTTTGGAATCTCAGTTAATTAGCTGTGAAGTCATTGTCTTCGGCTGCCCACCATTTCATAGCCAGCGATTCCATCCTCCTACCGAGTCATTGTCTGAGGCTGTTTGTTCATAACCTTGCCAACCTATTTGACCTCGAATTGAGGTTCCGGCGCCTCATCCTCTCCATTGCCAAGATCACCTCTGTCAACCCCCATAATATAGAAACATAGAAACATAGAAAATAGGTGCAGGAGTAGGACATTCGGCCCTTCGAGCCTGCACCGCCATTCAATAAGATCATGGCTGATCATTCCTTCAGTACCCCTTTCCTGCTTTCTCTCCATACCCCTTGATCCCCTTAACCATAAGGGCCGTATCTAACTCCCTCAATAGCCAGAACATCCTTCCTCAGATTAGGAGACCAAACTGAACACAATATTCCAGGTGGGGCCTCACCAAGGCCATGTACAACTGCAGTAAGAATTCCCTGCTCCTATACTCAAATCCCCTTGCTTTGAAGGCCAACATATGATTTGCCTTCTTCACCGCCTGCTGTACCTGCATGCCAACTTTTAAAGACTGATGAACCATGACACTCAGGTCTAGCTGCACCTCCCCTTTTCCTAATCTTCCGCTATTCAGATAATATTCTGCCTTCGTGTTTTTGCCCCCAAAGTGGATAACCTTACATTTATCCACATTATACTGCATCTGCCATGTATTTGCCCACTCGCCTAACCTGTCCAAGTCATCCTGCAGCCTCTTAGTGTCCTCCTCATAGATCACACCGCCACCAAGTTTAGTGTCATCTGCAAACTTGGGGATATTACACTCAATTCCATCATCTAAATCATTAATATATATTGTAAAGAGCTGGGGTCCCAGCACTGAGCCCTGCGGCACTCCACTAGTCACTGTCTGCCATTCTAAAAAGGACCCGTTAATCCCGACTCTCTGCTTCCTTTCTGCCAACCAGTTCTCTATCCACATCAGTACATTACCCTCAATACCATGTGCGTTGATTTTGCACAACAATCTCTTGTGTGGGATCTTGTCAAAAGCCTTTTGAAAGTCCAAATACACCACATCCACTGGTTCTCCCTTGTCCACCCTACTAGTTACATCCTCAAAAAATTCCAGAAGATTTGTCAAGCATGATTTCCCTTTCATAAATCCATGCTGACTTGGACCAATCCCATCACTGGTCTCCAAATGTGCTGCTATTTCATCCTTAATGATCGATTCCAACATTTTCCCCACCACCGATATCAGGCTAACTGGTCTGTAATTACCCATTTTCTCTCTTCCTCCTTTTTTAAAAAGTGGGGTTACATTAGCAACCCTCCAGTCCAGAGGAACTGATCCAAAGTCGATAGACTGTTGGAAAATTATCACCAATGCATCCACTATTTCTAGGGCCACTTCCTTAAGTACTCTGGGATGTAGACTATCAGGCCCTGGGGATTTAGAAACATAGAAACATAGAAAATAGGTATAGGAGTAGGCCATTCGGCCCTTCTAGCCTGCACCGCCATTCAATGAGTTCATGGCTGAACATGCAACTTCAGTACCCCATTCCTGCTTTCTCACCATACCCCTTGATCCCCCTAGTAGTAAGGACTTCATCTAACTCCTTTTTGAATATATTTAGTGAATTGGCCTCAACAACTTTCTGTGGTAGAGAATTCCACAGGTTGACCACTCTCTGGGTGAAGAAATTCCTCCTCATCTCGGTCCTAAATGGCTTACCCCTTATCCTTAGAATGTGTCCCCTGGTTCTCGACTTCCACAACATTGGGAACATTCTTCCTGCATCTAACCTGTCTAACCCCGTCAAAATTTTAAACGTTTCTATGAGGTCCCCTCTCATTCTTCTGAACTCCAGTGAATACAAGCCCAGTTGATCCAATCTTTCTTGATAGGTCATGTCCCGCCATCCCGGGAATCAGTCTGGTGAACCTTCGCTGCACTCCATCAATAGCAAGAATGTCCTTCCTCAGGTTAGGAGACCAAAACTGTACACAATACTCCAGGTATGGCCTCACCAAGGCCCTGTACAACTGTAGCAACACCTCCCTGCCCCTGTACTCAAATCCCCTCGCTAAGAAGGCCAACATGCCATTTGCTTTCTTAACCGCCTGCTGTACCTGCATGCCAACCTTCAATGACTGATGTACCATGACACCCAGGTCTCTTTACACCTCCCCTTTTCCTAATCTGTCACCATTCAGATAATAGTCTGTCTCTCTGTTTTTACCACCAAAGTGGATAACCTCACATTTATCCGCATTATACTTCATCTGCCATGCATTTGCCCACTCACCTAATCTATCCAAGTCGCTCTGCAGCCTCATAGCATCCTCCTCACAGCTCACACTGCCACCCAACTTAGTGTCATCCGCAAATTTGGAGATACTACATTTAATCCCCTCGTCTAAATCATTAATGTACAATGTAAACAGCTGGGGCCCCAGCACAGAACCTTGCGGTACCCCACTAGTCACTGCCTGCCATTCTGAAAAGTCCCCATTTACTCCTACTCTTTACTTCCTGTCTGACAACCAGTTCTCAATCCATGTCAGCATACTACCCCCAATCCCATGTGCTTTAACTTTGCACATTAATCTCTTGTGTGGGACCTTGTCGAAAACCTTCTGAAAGTCCAAATATACCACATCAACTGGTTCTCCCTTGTCCACTCTACTGGAAACATCCTCAAAAAATTCCAGAAGATTTGTCAAGCATGATTTCCCTTTCACAAATCCATGCTGACTTGGACCTATCATATCACCTCTTTCCAAATGCACTGCTATGACATCCTTAATAATTGATTCCATCATTTTACCCACTACCGATGTCAGACTGACCGGTCTATAATTCCCTGTTATCTCTCTCCCTCCTTTTTTAAAAAGTGGGGTTACATTGGCTACCCTCCACTCCATAGGAACTGATCCCGAGTCAATGGAATGTTGGAAAATGACTGTCAATGCATCCACTATTTCCAAGGCCACCTCCTTAAGTACTCTGGGATGCAGTCTATCAGGCCCTGGGGATTTATCGGCCTTCAATCCCATCAATTTCCCCAACACAATTTCCCGACTAATAAGGATTTCCCTCAGTTCCTCCTCCTTACTAGACCCTCCGACCCCTTTTATATCCGGAAGGTTGTTTGTGTCCTCCTCAGTGAATATCGAACCAACGTACTTGTTCAATTGGTCCGCCATTTCTTTGTTCCCCGTTATGACTTCCCCTCATTCTGACTGCAGGGGACTTACGTTTGTCTTTACTAACCTTTTTCTCTTTACATATCTATAGAAACTTTTGCAATCCGTCTTAATGTTCCCTGCAAGCTTCTTCTCGTACTCCATTTTCCCTGCCCTAATCAAACCCTTTGTCCTCCTCTGCTGAGTTCTAAATTTCTCCCAGTCCCCGGGTTCGCTGCTATTTCTGGCCAATTTGTATGCCACTTCCTTGGCCCTAATACTATCCCTGATTTCCCTTGATAGCCATGGTTGAGCCACCTTCCCTTTTTTATTTTTACGCCAGACAGGAATGTACAATTGTTGTAGTTCATCCATGCGGTCTCTAAATGTCTGCCATTGCCCATCCACAGTCAACCCCTTCAGTATCATTCGCCAATCTATCCTAGCCAATTCACGCCTCATACCTTCAAAGTTACCCTTCTTTAAGTTCTGGACCATGGTCTCTGAATTAACTGTTTCATTCTCCATCCTAATGCAGAATTCCATCATATTATGGTCACTCTTCCCCAAGGGGCCTCGCACAACGAGATTGCTAATTAATCCTCTCTCATGACACAACACCCAGTCTAAGATGGCCTCCTCCCTAGTTGGTTCCTCAACATATTGGTCTAAAAAACCATCCCTTATGCACTCCAGAAAATCCTCCTCCACCGTATTGCTTCCAGTTTGGTTAGCCCAATCTATGTGCATATTAAAGTCACCCATTATAACTGCTGCACCTTTATTGCACGCACCCCTAATTTCATGTTTGATGCCCTCCCCAACATCACTACTACTGTTTGGAGGTCTGTACACAACTCCCACTTACGTTTTTTGCCCTTTGTTGTTCTGTAGCTCTACCCATATAGATTCCACATCATCCAAGCTAATGTCCTTCCGAACTATTGCCTTAATTTCCTCCTTAACCAGCAATGCTACCCCACCTCCTTTTCCTTTTATTCTATCTTTCCTGAATTTTGAATACCTCTGGATGTTGAGTTCCCAGCCCTGATCATCCTGAAGCCATGTCTCCGTAATCCCAATCACATCATATTTGTGAACATCTATTTGCACAGTTAATTCATCCACCTTATTGCGGATACTCCTTGCATTAAGACACAAAGCCTTCAGGCTTGTTTTTTTAACACCCTTTGTCCTTTTCGAATTTTGCTGTACAATGGCCCTTTTTGTTCTTTGGCCTTCAACCCCGTCAATTTCCCTAAGATAATTTCCCGCCTAATAAGGATATCCTTCAGTTCCTCCTTCTCACTAGTCCTTCGGATCCCTAGTACATCGCGAAGGTTATTTGTGTCTTCCTTTATGAAGACAGAACCAAAGTACTTGTTCAATTGGTCTGCCATTTCTTTGTTCCCCGTTATAAATTCATCCAAATCCGACTGCAAGTGACCAACGCTGGTCTTCACTAATCTTTTTCTCTTCACTTACCTATAGAAGCTTTTGCAGTCATTTTTTATGTTTCCGGCAAGCTTCCTCTCGTACTCTATTTTCCTCCTCTTAATTAAACCCTTTGTCCTCCTCTGCTCGATTCTAAATTTCTCCCAGTCCTCTGGTTTGCTACTTTTTCTGGCAAATTTATATGCCTCTTCCTTGGATTTAACACTATCCTTAATTTCCCTTGTTAGCCACGGTTGAGCCACCTTCCCCGTTTTAGTTTTACTCCAGACAGGGATGTATAATTGTGGAAGTTCATCCATATGATCTTTAAAGGTCTTTGAGCCTTTAGAATTCTGCTGTAAAGTGGCTCTTTTTGTTTTTTGCCTTGGCTTTCTCTGCCCTCCACTTTTACTATTCCCCTTTCTATCTTTTGCTTCTGTCTCCATTTTATTCCCCTCTGTCTCCCTGCATAGGTTCCCATCCCCCTGCCATATTAGTTTAACTCCTCCCAAACAGCACTAGCAAACTCTCCTCCTCGGACATTCATTCCAGTCCTGCCCACGTGCAGACCGTCCGGTTTGTTCTGGTCCCACCTCCCCCAGAACCGGTTCCAATGTCCCAGGAATTTGAATCCCTCCCCTCTACACCACTGCTCAAGCCACGTATTTGTCTCCACCCCGCCTTAAACTATCTGCTGCTGAAAAACTCAGTCATGCTTTTGTTATCTCGAGACTCGACTATTCCAATATTTTCCAGGCCAGCCTCCCACCTTCCACCCTCCATAAACTTCAGCACATCCAAGGTTCTGCTGCCCATTTCCTGACTATTTCAATGGCCTCCCAACTTGCATCCTCTATAAACTTGAGCTCCTCCAAATCTCGGCTGCCCGTGTCCTAACTCACACCAAGTCACACTCATCCATCACCCTCCATGCTCGCTGACCTATCTTGGCTCCCATTCAAGCATTGCCTCAATTTTAAAATTCTCATCCTTTTGTTCAAATCCCTCCACAGCCTTGCCCCTCCCTATTTCTGTAACCTCCTCCAGCACTAAAACCCTCTGAGAACTCTGCACTCCTCTAATTCTAGCCTCTTGTGCAGCGGTGATTTCTTTTGCCCCACCATTGATGGCCGTGACGTCAGCTGCCTGGGCCCCAAGCTCTGGAACTCTACCTCTCCAAACCTCTCCGCCTCTCTTTCTCTCTGCCCACCTTCTTAAAACCTAACATTTTGACCAAGCTTTTGTTCACTTGTCCTAATATCTCCTTATGTGGCTCAGTATCAAATTTGGATTGATTACGAACCTGTGAAGCTCTTTGTGATGTTTTACTACGTTAAAGGTGCTACATCAATGCAAGTTGTTGTTGTTGTAACAATAGTATGGGCTCGACTTTCCCGAGAGCCCCTCATTGCCTGATTGCCCGATCAGAAAAAACACGAACATTTGGTGAGTAACGCTGGCGAGAATTTCGACTTTTATGTTAAAACTAATTAAATCCAATCGCCCGGCAAGAAAATAGGCCTTGCACCTTTATTCTCGGCGGTTTTCTCGGCAGTTAAGGCGAAACTAAGTAAAACAGCCGTTTATTAAAAAATGTAGTCCGAGGCTGCGGTTGGGCCTAGGGAAGGGGGGGAAACTTAAAAAAAAATTTCAATTAAAAAAAACGAAAAAGACATTCTCATTACACTTTTACATCTAATGGCCGTTTTAAAATTAAAACTAAATGAAGAACTTTAACTGCCCTTTCTTTGCAGAGTACTCACCTACCGTCCTGTTTAAGCAGCTTTCACCGGGCGGTTCCCTTGGCGATCTGGACATGCTTCCGTTGAGGCCAAACTTACCCCCTGGCGATTTTCTCGGTGTTGCAATTCGGCGGTTTGTTCCCGGCGGGCGTTTTCAGATTTGGGCAATACCACTAAAAAAACAAAGGGGGAAACTTTTGCCGGGTGGAAAAACAGCTGTACCGCCGAGAAAATCACCAAGTACCTGCCGAAAATGATAGGAAAGTCTAACCCTATAACTCACAATTAATTTTTCACAGGTACGGATGCAGTTTAAACCATCTGAATTTTCCATGGTCTGCCCTGCTAGCTTGATACAGTATCACCATCTCAATACAATATGCCATTCACATCTCATAAGACATGCATAACCTTTCTCAGATGAATCCTGTTGAATTTACAACAAGATGATGGACTCGAATATTCATAAAAATGTCTCTGGATATCTTTGCACCACGACTACCAAACTACCAATAGATGTCAAGATAATATTTCAATGAAAGCATCTCAGGGCATATATTTTCCACTTAGCACAGGATTATACACTAAATAATTAATACCCATCTATTAATAATAAACTAAATTTGTGTTACATTTTTCATCTGACTCTGTATGAAGAGAAGCAGGATGCCATATCTCGGCATTCCTAAAATTATAATATTATGCAAGCTATCATAGATCAAGCATCGCATTCTGTAAGGCTAAATAAGTTAATTATTATTGGATAACTCTTTCGTTAACATACACCTATATCAACATTTTTAAAATTGTCCCCAGGGCACCATTCACCTAAATTTAGACTAAAAATCCATTGGTATTTCCATACCTGCATGCACCGGAATTTTGAATACGACTTCATTCATCACAACATTGACATGTCCACACACTAGTTATCCAGTAATTAAACTTGGCAAGATTAGCGCCAAGGTTTCCTTCTCAACGATACAATTCTTTTCCACATCTCCCAGCAGGCCGACCGACACGTCGTCTAGGATGGATCTTTCTTCATCCATTGACATTCTTGGTCCTGTTTTCTCAAATGAGATTCCCACCTCTCTTCTATTGTTAAAGGTGCCTGCAGAAAAGCTCAGGGGCCGAAATTCCCCTGTTGTGCGCCTCCAGTTAGAAACATAGAAACATAGAAAATAGGTGCAGGAGTAGGCCATTCCCGCAATAGCAAGAATGTCCTACCTCAGATTAGGAGACCTAAACTGTACACAATATTCAAGGCTAAATAAATTAATCATTATTTGATAACTCTTTCGTTAACATATACCAGTATCAACAAGGCCCTGTAACAACTGCAGTAAGACCTTACTGCTCCTATACTCAAATCCCCTCGCAATGAAGGCCAGCATGCCATTTGCTTTCTTTACTGCCTGCTGTACCTGCATGCCTACCTTCAGTGACTGATGTAGCATAACACCCAGGTCTCATTGCACCTCCCCTTTTACTAATCTGTCACCATTCAGATAATAATTTGCCTTCCTGTTTTTGCCACCAAAGTGGATAACCTCACACTTATCCAAATTATACTGCATCTGCCATGCATTTGCCCATTCACCTAACCTGTCCAAATCCCCCTGCAGCCTCCTAGCCTCCTCCTCCCAGCTCGCACTGCCACCCAGCTTAGTGTCATCTGCAAATATTACACTCAATTCCTTCATCTAAATCATAAATGTATATTGTAAATAGCTGGGGTCCCAGCACTGAACCCTGCGGCACCCACTAGTCACTACCTGTCATTCTGAAAAGGACCCGGTTATTCCCACTCTTTGCTTCCTGTCTGCCAACCAGTTCCCTATCCACATCAATACATTACCCCCAATATCATGTGCCTTAATTTTGCACACTAATCTCCTGTGTGGGACCTTTTCAAAAGCCTTTTGAAAGTCCAAATACACCACATCCATTGGTTCTCCCTTATCCACTCTACTAATTACATCCTCGAGAAGATTTGTCAAGCACGATTTCCCTTTCATAAATCCATGCTGACTTGGACTGATCCTGTCACTGCTTTCCAAATGCGCTGCTATTACATCTTTAATAATTGATTCCAGCATTTTTCCCACCACCGATGTCAGGCTGACGGATCTATAATTCCCTGTTTTCTCTCTCCATTCTTTTTTAAAAAGTGGGGTTACATTAGCTACCCTCCAATCCATAGGAACTGAACCAGAGTCCATGGAATTGATCACCAATGCATCTACTATTTCTCAGGTCATTTCTTGAAGTACTCTGGGAAGCAGACTATCAGGCCCTGGGGACTTATCAGCCTTCAGTCCCTTCAATTTCCCGAACACCATTTCCTGACTAATAAGGATTTCCCTCAGTTCCCCCTTCTCGCTAGGCCCTCGGTCCCCTAGTATTTTCGGGAGGTTACTCGTGTCTTCCTTAGTGAAGACAGAATCAAAGTGTTTGTTCAATTGGTCCGCCATTTAGCGCCTCCAGGGGGGCGCTAGTGGGGCCAGAAAAGTGTTTTCGCCGGGGGGTTGGCTCTACCAGCTCACGAGAAATTGTGCGAGAGTTAGCAGAGGCGCGAATGTGTTAGCGGCGCGTTCCCATTGGTAGTGCCTGAGCAGCCGCACATGGCAATGACATCATCGCTGTGCGCGGCGACCCCTGTTCGCCTAGCGGCAGAAATTGGGCGGCACCCCGTGAGGCCGCCGCAGCCGATGCCCACGCCGGTCTCGTGGGTCGCAAAGCGGGCCGCGCACCCCTCAGCCCTGCTGGCCCAGTGGAGGCCATCAAAAGGGCCTGCAGAGCCCTCAGCGTCCCTTCCCGCGGTGCACCCGGGTAGCGCCTTCGATCCTGCCCCGAGAGGAAGTTGAGCACGGGACATTGCACTCCACTGCCTGTGAGGGGCAGTAACCGGAATTTCGCTTCCATGGAGGGACCTCTGCTATGGACGCAGAATATCTGTCCCCACAAAAGTTACCACCCCGATTGGGGCGATAGGGAATTTCACCCCCCCAATATCCTTTTTCACGGCACACACTCATTTCCCCACAACTCCTAGTGCTCTATAACCTCTATCGTCCATCCAAGACTTAAGCAATGCTCTCATATCTCATGAAGCTCTTCAAGGACCTCTCTCATGCTCTCTCACGCTCTTGCACATGTTACAATAAAAGGGATGTCACCAGACAGGCAATCCTCTCAACTCCAGCCTCCAAACCTTTTCTTCTCTACATCTGAACCGTTCTTCATTCGGTTTCAAATTCTCGATTTCCAAATTCTCATCCTTGTTTCCAAAACCCCTCCCTGGCCTCGCCCCTCCCTACCTCTGTAATCTCCTCCAGCCCCACAAGCCCCCCGAGTTCTCTGCGCTCTTCTAATTCTGCCCTCTTGAGCATCCCGATTATAATTGTTCTACCATTGGTGGCCGTGCCTTCTGTTGCCTGGGCCCCAAGCTCTGGAACTCCCTCCCTAAACCTCTCCTCCTTTCTGCCTCCATTTCGTCCTTCAAGACGCTCCTTTAAACCTACCTCTTTGTCTAAGCTTTTGGTCACCTGTGCTAAATTCTACTTAAGTGGCTCGGTAATTTCTACGTATATGGCTCAATACTCCTGTGAAGCGCCTTGGGACGTTTCACTACATAAAAAGGTGCCATATAAATACAAGTTGTTGTTGTTGTTATCTCTCCATGTCATTGATACCACGAATACTGCTCCTCTGCATTTTCTAATTCTTCCATCGTCCCTCGCTCTGTTAATCGGTCGACCTTTTTACCTGCAACCTTTTATTTCAGGAAAGGAAACATTACAAGAACTTAGGTTTACTAGTTGGGACAGGAAAACATAGCAATCTGAATGATTGAAGTATAAACATTTCTTTGAATTTTAAATTCACACAAGCTCTTTGTTCCCAGGTTTTCACACTGATGTGGGAGTGGGGAATTTTACAAATCCATTCTGCTCAGAAAATCATGGGTAATGCATGACCAAATTTTCAATAAACACTGCAGCATAATGCCACACAATCAGCTTCCACAGCAGTTCCAGGAGAACTTACAGTGATGGACTAATTACGCATATTTGTAGTAAAGGTATTAAAACCCCAAGTTCACTATCCTCCAATCATGATCCTCCAATCACAAATCAAGAACATAAGAGCATAAGAAATAGGAGCAGGAGTCAGCCATTGTGCCCCTCTCGCCTGCTTCGCCATTCAATAAGATCATGTCTGATCTTCGACCTCAACTCCACTTTCCCGCCCGATCTCCATATCCCTTGATTCCTCCAGATTCCAAAAACCTATCGATCTCAGCCTTGAATATACTCAATGACTGAGCATCTTCAGCCCTTTGGGGCAGTGAATTCCAAAGATTCACTACCCTCTGAGTGAGGAAATTCCTCCTGACCTCAGTCTTACAAGGCCCTTATCCTGAGACGATGCGCCCTAGTTCCAGGCTCTCCTGCCAGGGGAAACAATCTCGCAACAGTTTTCTTGCCAAACCCCCACAGAATCTTATGTTTCAATGAGATCACCTCTCATTTTTCTAAACTCCAGAGAGTATAGGCCCATTCTACTCAATCTCTCCTCATAAAGCAACACTCTCATTCCAGCGATCAATCTAATAATAATAATATTAACTTTTATTTATATAACACCTTTAACATAGTAAAACGCCCCAAGATGCTTCATAAGAACATAAGAACATAAGAACATAAGAATTAGGAACAGGAGTAGGCCGTCTAGCCCCTCGAGCCTGCTCCGCCATTCAACAAGATCATAGCTGATCTGGCTGTGGACTCAGCTCCACTTACCCACCCGTTCCCCGTAACCCTTAATTCCCTTATTGGTTAAAAATCTATCTATCTGTGATTTGAATACATTCAATGAGCTAGCCTCAACTGCTTCCTTCGACAGAGAATTCCACAGATTCACAACCCTCTGGGAGAAGAAATTCCTTCTCAACTCGGTTTTAAATTGGCTCCCCCGTATTTTGAGGCTGTGCCCCCTAGTTCTAGTCTCCTCGACCAGTGGAAACAACCTCTCTGCCTCTATCTTGTCTATCCCTTTCATTATTATTTTAAATGTTTCTATAAGATCACCCCTCATCCTTCTGAACTCCAACGAGTAAAGACCCAGTCTACTCAATCTATCATCATAAGGTAACCCCCTCATCTCCGGAATCAGTCTAGTGAATCGTCTCTGTACCCCCTCCAAAGCTAGTACATCCTTAAGTAAGGTGACAAAAACTGCACGCAGTACTCCAGGTGCGGCCTCACCAATACCCTGTACAGTTGCAGAAGAACCTCCCTGCTTTTGTACTCCATCCCTCTCGCAATGAAGGCCAACATTCCATTCGCCTTCCTGATTACCTGCTGCACCTGCAAACTAACTTTTTGGGATTCATGCACAAGGAACCCCAGGTCCCTCTGCACCACAGCATGTTGTAATTTCTCCCCATTCAAATAATATTCCCTTTTACTGTTTTTTTTTCCAAGGTGGATGATCTCACTTTTTCCGACATTGTATTCCATCTGCCAAACCTTAGCCCATTCGCTTAACATATCTAAATCACGTTGCAGCCTCTCTGTTTCCTCTACACAACCCGCTTTCCCACTAATCTTTGTGTCATCTGCAAATTTTGTTACACTACACTCTGTCCCCTCTTCCAGGTCATCTATGTATATTGTAAACAGTTGTGGTCCCAGCACCGATCCCTGTGGCACACCACTAACCATCGATTTCCAACCCGAAAAGGACCCATTTATCCCGACTCTCTGCTTTCTGTTAGCCAGCCAATTCTCTATCCATGCTAATACATTTCCGCTGACTCCACGTACCTTTATCTTCTGCAGTAACCTTTTGTGTGGCACCTTATCGAATGCTTTTTGGAAATCTAAATACACCACATCCATCGGTACACCTCTATCCACCATGCTCATGATATCCTCAAAGAATTCCAGTAAATTAGTTAAACATGATTTCCCCTTCATGAATCCATGTTGCGTCTGCTTGATTGCACTGTTCCTATCGAGATGTCCCACTATTTCTTCCTTAATGATGGCTTCAAACTTCACAACAGTGTTACAGACAAACAGATAAATTTGACACCGAGCCACAGAAATATAAATTAAGGCAGATGATCAAAAGCTTGTTTAAAGAGGTAGGTTTTAAGGAGCATCTTAAAGGAGGAAAGAGAGGTGGAGAGGCAGAGAGGTTTCGGGAGGGAGTTCTATAAATTAGGGCCCAGGCCGCTGAAGGCACGGCCACCAATGGTTGCGCAGTTATAATCAGGGATGTTCAAGAGGCCAGAATTTGAGGCGCACAGACATCTTGTGGGACTGTGAAGCTGAAAAGAATTACAGAGATAGGGAGGGGCAAGTCTATGAAGTGATTTGTAAACAAGGATGAGAATTTTGAAATCAAGGCATTGTTTAACTGGGAGCCATTGTAGGTCAGATAGCACAGGGGTGATGGGTGATCTTGACTTGGTGCGGGTTAGTACACGGGTTGCTGAGTTTTGGATGAAATCTAACTAAAATCTCGTGAAACTTTGTTGCACCGCCTCTAAGGCATGTATGGCCTTGCTCAGATAAGGAGACCAAGACTGTGCACAGTACTCCAGGTGTGGTCTCACCAAAGCCCTATACAATTGTAGCAAGGCTCCCTTACTTTTGTACTCCAACCCTCTCGCAATAAATCCAAACATGCCATTTGCCATCCTAATTACTTGCTGTACCTGAATGCCACCTCTCTGAGCTTCTCGTACGAGAACACCTTTGGATTACCTGAGATTCCCTTAACCCTGGTTTTGTACTGCACTTTGACCCTTGACTGTTTACCTTCACTTCTCAATAAACAAAAGTTCAAATAATTGGAGCATGATTCAATAAGTTAACATTTGGAAATGTCTCGAACAACAATCCTCGCTACAGAAAACAGTCATTGGTAAGTGGAAGAGTAGGAGAGGCCCCTGGACAGCGTGGCAGTCCTGGGAGCACCGTGCAGGCATACCACTTCAGGGAGCAACTCGAACTGGTGCCAGAGGGCGACAGCAGTGAAGAGGGCGACTAGATTGGACGTCACCAAGGTCCAGGCCAGTGATTGGAGTGTGGGCAGGTACATCGGGAGCAGCGAGTGATTGTGGAGTGACGTGAAAGGGGCCCAGAAGAGGCATGAGTTTGGGGGCTAGAAGAGGATTGAGCCCAGGGACAGCACGGGCCAGCCCACACTGCGATATGTGTGCGCACTAGATCCGTGCAGCAGAGCAGATCTCCAGTTGTCTTGGGTAATCCTTGCCACTGGACCAAGACCTAGCTCTGTAAAGCCCGTGTGGTGGCTGGTGTGCAACGGCCACCACATGTTAAAAAAATCCACGCTCAGACATCTTCCAGACTTCAAGATGTAATTCTGGACCTGGAATATTGGGTCCTTCACTGAAACACCTGTGAACTCATTCATTTTTGGCGTGAAACAAGTCATGCTCAATACGAGGGACTGCCTATGATGATGATGATGAGGAGAGGCATTAAAATTCTTGAAGAATATAGAGATTTGTGCTGGAAAGATCATCGAGGAACTGTAATATTTGAATGTTCGACATGAACTGGAGCCAAATACATTTCAAATGGAAGATAAGCAAACGGTAGTTAAAATATTTTGCAGCTGAATAAGTTCATAGAATCATAGAATCATCGTCATAGGCAATCCCTCGGAATTGAGGAAGACTTGCTTCCACTCCTGAAGTGAGTTCTTTGGTGGCTGAACCGTCCAATACGAGAGCCACAGACTCTGTCACAGGTGGGACAGATAGTGGTTGAGGGAAGGGGTGGGTGGGACTGGTTTGCCACACGCTCTTTCTGCTGTATGCGCTTCATTTCTGCATGCTCTCGGCAATGAGACTCGAGGTGCTCAGCGCTCTCTTGGATGCACTTCCTCCACTTCGAGCGGTCTTAGGCCAGGGACTCCCAGATGTCATTGGGTTGTCGCACCTTACCAGGGAGAGGCTCTGAGGGTGTCCTTGTAGCTTTTCTGCTGCCCACCTTTGGCTCGTTTGCCGTGAAGGAGCTCCGAGTAGAGCACTTGCTTTGGGAGTCTCGTGTCTGGCATGCGGACTATGTGGCCTACCCAGCGGAGCTGATCGAGTGTGGTCAGTGCTTCAACGCTGGGGATGTTGGCCTGATCGAGGACGCTAATGTTGGTGCATCTATCCTCCCAGGGGATTTGTCGAATCTTGCGGAGACATCGTTGGCCATATTTCTCCAGATCGGAATCATACAGCACAGAAGAAGACCATTTGGCCCATTGTTCCTGTGCCAACTCTTTGAAAGAGGTATTCAGTTAGTCCCACTACCCAGCATTCCCACCTCCCCCCGACGCCCCCCCCCCCCCCCGCCACAGTCCTGCCAATTTTAACCCTTAAATTATTTATCCAACTCCCTTTTGAAAGTTATTATGGAGTGTGCCTCCACCAACCTTTCAGGCAGTGCTTTCCAGATCATAACAACTCTGTTACGTTTTCTCATCTCACCTCTGCTTCTTTCGACAATTACTTTAAATCTGTGCCCTCTGGTTACTGACCCTTTTGCCACTGGAAACAGTTTCTCCTTATTTACTCTATCAAAAGCCTTCATGATTTTGAACGCCTCCATTAAATCTCCCATTAACCTTCTCTGCTCCAAGGAGAACAAGCCCAGCTTCTCCAGTCTCTCCACATAACTGAAGTCCCGCATCCCTGGTACCATTCTGGTAAATCTCCTCTGGACCCTCTCTCAGGCATTGACACCCTTCTTAAAGTGTGGTGCCCAGAACACGATGGCCTGGAAATCCCGGCCTCCCCGGGTCCGTACAAAGTTTCTACAGACCTGGGAAGACATCGGAAAAGCGGTTTTTAGCGCACAATGATCTGACAAGCTGGAGCTAGACAGATCCTAGACAGGTCGGGAGCGAAGACATTTGCTTTGGCAAGATTGCGGGATTTACCCATATCTTGTCAGCAAATGTCCTCAAAATTCTTGTGCCTGAAAAAGCAGGCACATAGTCTACTTTTACAGGCGCAAGTGTTTAAAACATACATAAACACAATAAAATTAAATTAAATAAACACATTTTATTGTTAAAAACTCTGCCCACTAAGGTAAGTTTATTTTTAACTCGAATTGCAAAACTTTAAAAAAATTGGAAAAATATTGTTTTTTTCTAAGGCTTTAATTTCAAATAATTTTAATTATGTAAGATATGTTTTTTATTTTTTATTAGTGCGTTCATTTGTTTTTTTCCCCATTAATAGCACTGAGAACTGGTAGATACGGAGTTCCCGTTGCTATTAATGGGAAAGCTGTAGAATACTGTACCTCATTGGCTGAGCAGTCACATGTGACGGCATCTTTTGCGTGGGAACCCTCCGGATGGGAGCGCGCTTCGCAGCGCGGGAGGAGAAGGCCTCCCCAACGGAATCCAGGGCGCCTCCGAGACCACCAGGTACTTCCGTAAAAATTCTCCAGTGGGAGGCAATTGTCCGCGGGAAGCCTCCGCCTGGAATTTCAGGGCCAATACTCCAGCTGGCCTAACCAGTCATTTAGAAAGATTTAACACAACTTCCTTGTTTTTTTCTCTTTTTATAAAGCAAAGCATCGCATATGCTTTTTTAACATATGCCTTCTTAACCGATAAGGGTATCAGGGGTTCTGGGGAATGGGCAGAGAGGTGGACCTGAGTCCATGATCAGATCAGCCATGATCGTATTAAATGGCAGAGCAGGCTCGAGTGACCGTATGGCCTACTCCTGCTCCTATTTCTTATGTTCTTATTATTGTGTTCCTAACACAGATGAGGCTGCACGCAGAGAGGTTAAAGTAACAGTGACCTCAGTCTTTAATAAGACACTCCAGAGTGAGGAACATGCCTTAGGGGCCGGCTTATATACAGTGTTCCCAAGGGATGCTGGGATCCCTTGAGACTTAAGGGGATGAGCTCCCTGGTGGCGGAACATGGGAATGCATGCTTTACAGATACACAACATCACTTCCCCCAAAGTCATTTTACCGTGTCTCAGGACCTTGTTTGATCTTTGCTCATGCTGGGTACTCTTTTCGCTGATGTGTCGGTTTGCGTCATACCATTCCCCATTTATCTCTCCTGTTAGGACAAGATATACTGAAAGGCAACCTTCAAAAAAAGTACAGATACACAGTTCTCAACCTAATCCTTGTGCTTACGTGCTTATGTCTGATTATATTTCCAGCGTTGTCCCACTTCACTATAACTTCTTCCATTCTGTAAAACAAGCCTTGACCGTTACTGTCTGCTTCCTGTCGCTTAGCCACTTATCGACTCAGTCACTTCCCCCTTAATCTCATGTGCTGCAATTTTGCAAACAAGTCTATTGTGTGGTTTTTATCAAACGTCTTTTGAAAGTCCATATACACAGCATCAACCGCACGACCCTCATCAGATCGAGTAAACCTCTCCATTCCTTCATCAGGGATGAAGTTCCCGCATAACACCAGAAGTCTAGCAAATAGCTGCTGATGTAGTTGGTGGTTCTAATTATTGGTGCTTCAGGCGACTGGCATGTTCAAGGAAAATTAGGTCTCATTGGACTAACCATCTCTTTTCTCCTTTGCTTTCAACACATGCATGCTGAGGCTGGGGGGGATGACACATCGGGAGAGGGCAGCAGCAGCCAAGTTCATGGCACCGTGGCTGGCTCTGTTGCACAGGAGGGCAGGAAAAAGAGTGGGCGAGCGATAGTGATAGGGGATTCAATTGTAAGGGGAATAGATAGGCGTTTCTGCGGCCGCAACCGAGACTCCAGGATGGTATGTTGCCTCCCTGGTGCAAGGGTCAAGGATGTCTCGGAGCGGGTGCAGGACATTCTAAAAAGGGAGGGAGAACAGCCAGTTGTCGTGGTGCACGTTGGTACCAATGACATAGGTAAAAAAAGGGATGAGTTCCTACGAAATGAATTTAAGGAGCTAGGAGCTAAATTAAAAAGTAGGACCTCAAAAGTAGTAATCTCGGGATTGCTACAGTGCCACGTGCTAGTCAGAGTAGGAATCACAGGATAGCTCAGATGAATACGTGGCTTGAGCAATGGTGCAGCAGGGAGGGATTCAAATTCCTGGGGCATTGGAACCGGTTCTGGGGGAGGTGGGACCAGTACAATCCGGACGGTCTGCACCTGGGCAGAATCGGAACCAATGTCCTCGGGGGAGTGTTTGCTAGTGCTGTTGGGGAGGAGTTAAACTAATATGGCAGGGGGATGGGAGCCAATGCAGGGAGATAGAGAGAAACAAAAAGGAGGCAAAAACAAAAGACAGAAAGGAGATGAGGAAAAGTGGAGGGCAGAGAAACCCAAGGCAAAGAACAAAAAGGGCCATTGTACAGCAAAATTCTAAAAGGACAGAGGGTGTTAAAAAAACAAGCCTAAAGGCTTTGTGTCTTAATGCAAGGAGTATCCGCAATAAGGTGGATGAATTAACTGTGCAAATAGATGTTAACAAATATGATGTGATTGGGATTACGGAGACGTGGCTCTAGGATGATCAGGGCTGGGAACTCAACATCCAGGGGTATTCAACATTCAAGAAGGATAGAATAAAAGGAAAAGGAGGTGGGGTAGCATTGCTGGTTAAGGAGGAGATTAAGGCAATAGTTCGGAAGGACATTAGCTTGGATGATGTGGAATCTATATGGGTAGAGCTGCAGAACGCCAAAGGGCAAAAAACATTAGTGGGAGTTGTGTACAGACCTCCAAACAGTAGTAGTGATGTTGGGGAGGGCATCAAACATGAAATTAGGGGTGCGTGCAATAAAGGTGCAGCAGTTATAATGGGTGACTTTAATATGCACATAGATTGGGCTAACCAAACTGGAAGCAATACGGTGGAGGAGGATTTCCTGGAGTGCATAAGGGATGGTTTTTTAGACCAATATGTCGAGGAACCAACTAGGGGGGAGGCCATCTTAGACTGGGTGTTATGTAATGAGAGAGGATTAATTAGCAATCTCGTTGTGCGAGGCCCCTTGGGGAAGAGTAATATGGTGGAATTCTGCATTGGGATGGAGAATGAAACAGTTAATTCAGAGACCATGGTCCAGAACTTAAAGAAGGCTAACTTTGAAGGTATGAGGCGTGAATTGGCTGGGATGGATTGGCGAATGATACTTAAGGGGTTGACAGTGGATGGGCAATGGCAGACATTTAGAGACCGCATGGATGAACTACAACAATTGTACATTCCTGTCTGGCATAAAAATAAAAAAGGGAAGGTGGCTCAACCGTGGCTATCAAGGGAAATCAGGGATAGTATTAAAGCCAAGGAAGTGGCATACAAATTGGCCAGAAATAGCAGCGAACCTGGGGACTGGGAGAAATTTAGAACTCAGCAGAGGAGGACAAAGGGTTTGATTAGGGCAGGGAAAATGGAGTATGAGAAGAAGCTTGCAGGGAACATTAAGACGGATTGCAAAAGTTTCTATAGATATGTAAAGAGAAAAAGGTTAGTAAAGACAAATGTAGGTCCCCTGCAGTCAGAATCAGGGGAAGTCATAACGGGGAACAAAGAAATGGCGGACCAATTGAACAAGTACTTTGGTTCGGTATTCACGAAGGAGGACACGAACAACCTTCCGGTTATAAAAGGGGTCGGGGGGTCTAGTAAGGAGGAGGAACTGAGGGAAATCCTTATTAGCCGGGAAATTGTGTTGGGGAAATTGATGGGATTGAAGGCCGATAAATCCCCAGGGCCTGATGGACTGCATCCCAGAGTACTTAAGGAGGTGGCCTTGGAAATAGTGGATGCGTTGACAGTTATTTTCCAACATTCCATTGACTCTGGATCAGTTCCTATGGAGTGGAGGGTAGCCAATGTAACCCCACTTTTTAAAAAAGGAGGGAGAGAGAAAACAGGGAATTATAGACCGGTCAGCCTGACATCGGTAGTGGGTAAAATGATGGAATCAATTATTAAGGATGTCATCGCAGTGCATTTGGAAAGAGGTGACATGATAGGTCCAAGTCAGCATGGATTTGTGAAAGGGAAATCATGCTTGACAAATCTTCTGGAATTTTTTGAGGATGTTTCCAGTAGAGTGGATAAGGGAGAACCAGTTGATGTGGTATATTTGGACTTTCAGAAGGCATTCAACAAGGTCCCACACAAGAGATTGATGTGCAAAGTTAGAGCACATGGGATTGGGGGTAGTGTACTGACATGGATTGAGAACTGGTTGTCAGACAGGAAGCAAAGAGTAGGAGTAAATGGGTACTTTTCAGAATGGCAGGCAGTGACTAGTGGGGTACCGCAAGGTTCTGTGCTGGGGCCCCAGCTGTTTACACTGTACATTAATGATTTAGATGAGGGGATTAAATGTAGTATTTCCAAATTTGCGGATGACACTAAGTTGGGTGGCAGTGTGAGCTGCGAGGAGGATGCTGTGAGGCTGCAGAGCGACTTGGATAGGTTAGGTGAGTGGGCAAATGCATGGCAGATGAAGTATAATGTGGATAAATGTGAGGTTATCCACTTTGGTGGTAAAAACAGAGAGACAGACTATTATCTGAATGGTGACAGATTAGGAAAAGGGGAGGTGCAAAGAGACCTGGGTGTCATGGTACATCAGTCATTGAAGGTTGGCATGCAGGTGCAGCAGGCGGTTAAGAAAGCAAATGGCATGTTGGCCTTCATAGCAAGGGTATTTGAGTACAGGGGCAGGGAGGTGTTGCTACAGTTGTACAGGGCATTGGTGAGGCCACACCTGGAGTATTGTGTACAGTTTTGATCTCCTAACCTGAGGAAGGACATTCTTGCTATTGAGGGAGTGCAGCGAAGGTTCACCAGACTGATTCCCGGGATGGCGGGACTGACCTATCAAGAAAGACTGGATCAACTGGGCTTGTATTCACTGGAGTTCAGAAGAATGAGAGGGGACCTCATAGAAACATTTAAAATTCTGACGGGGTTAGACAGGTTAGATGCAGGAAGAATGTTCCCAATGTTGGGGAAGTCCAGAACCAGAGGTCACAGTCTAAGGATAAGGGGTAAGCCATTTAGGACCGAGATGCGGAGGAACTTCTTCACCCAGAGAGTGGTGAACCTGTGGAATTCTCTACCACAGAAAGTTGTTGAGGCCAATTCACTAAATATATTCAAAAAGGAGTTAGATGAGGTCCTTACTACTAGGGGGATCAAGGGGTATGGCGAGAAAGCAGGAATGGGGTACTGAAGTTGAATGTTCAGCCATGAACTCATTGAATGGCGGTGCAGGCTAGAAGGGCCGAATGGCCTACTCCTGCACCTATTTTCTATGTTTCTATGTTTCTATGTTTTTAAATGCACGGCTAATGTTGCAGTAATGTTATAAAGCTATTCAAACAACAAAAAAAATGTTCTCATTACTGTAACATTAAGCCTGAAATACCAAGCAGCCAAAGGACAGTTTTTAATAAAGATAATTACAAAAAAATTCAGCCTTGAAGTTCTCTTGTAACAGCTGTCTCTTGGAACATCAAGCAAGTCGACTAAGTTCTGAGACCTTGATGTTTTGTCAGTCTCCAGATCTTCCCACTTTTTAAAGATCAATCTGACCCCTGGTGAATTCCTCTTTCTCCTTTTACAGCATCCTTATATTATTGTATCCATTAGTAAACTAAGAAAATGTGGCAGGATTTAATTATGCTGTAGGATCTCTTGCTCAGAATTCACACTCTTGCGGAATCAGGGAAAGAATATTGGAAAAATACTCAAGTGTGAGAGGGCTAATAGAAATTCCTCTTGTAATTTTGTAACCATAGAATCATAGAAATCTACAGCATTGAAGGAAGCCATTCCCATCATGTTGGTGCCGACCAACAAAGAGCTATTCAACCGAATCCCACTCTCCAATTCTTGGGGCTCAATGTTCCCCAGTGATTTGCGCTGTTTTTTTGGAGCAGGTTGCTTATTTTGGCCTAAGTTAAAAAAAAAAGTTTCCCCAATTAATTTGCACCAATGTAACTCAGTTAGTTATGATTTTTTTATGTTAGTTTTTTTTTCAGCCAAAGTGGGTGTAACCTGCCACCCGCGCCAATTCTGGCCAGTTAGGGAAGTTTGGCCAGCTGAGAGTTACTCCAGTTCTGCTTAGGCCAGCGTATGTGGTCTCTGCAGAGAAACCTTCTGGAGATTTAAAGAAATTGGCGCACAGAGAGAGAGAGAGAGAGACAGAGAGGGACCTGGACCGGGCCTCCATTTTTTTGCGATGTCAGGCGGGGGAGCGGACTGGCAGGTAAGTTGCTGCAATTTATTTTCATGTGTTTTTAAGTTGATGCAATGTGTTTTAACATGTTGGGAGCTGGCTGTATGTTTCACTTTGCAGCCTCGCCCGCATTGTATCCCTGTTTACCATGGAAGTCTGATCTTTTTGGCGCAGATCAAGGCTCTACCCCCAAAACTAAAGGACAGGTTAGGTCACGCCAAAACGAAGACATCCAACAGGGAAACTTGGAACTTTTTTTTTGGCCTACTTAGGCCCCCCAAAAATGGGCGTAACTCTTCAAGTACGCCAACAAAAAGCTTTGGTGAAAATTGAACCCTTGGTCGGTAGCCTTGTCGGTAACGGCATTTTAATTGCATATCCAAGTAGTTGTATTTTTTAACCCCCCAGAGATGTTCTGGGTCATTTGGGTTTATAATGTATCAGTTGTGTTTGCTTACATAATAACAGTTACTGAAGTTCATAACTTAAGAACATAAGAATATAAGAAATAGGAGCAGGAGTAGGCCATACGGTCCCTCGAGCCTGCTCCACCATTTAATGCGATCATGGCTGATCTGATCATGGACTCAGCTCCACTTCCCTGCCCGCTCCCCATAACCCCTTAATCCCTTATTGGTTAAGAAGCTGTCTATCTCTGTCTTAGATTTATTCAATGTCCTGGCTTCCACAGCTCTCTGAAGCAGCGAATTCCACAGATTTACAACCCTCTGAGAGAAGAAATTTCTCCTCACCTCTGTTTTAAATGGGCAGTCCCTTATACTAAGATGATGCCCCCTAGTTCTAGTCTCCCCATCAGTGTACACATCCTCTCTACATCCACCTTGTCAAGCCCCCTCATAATCTTATAGGTTTCGATAAGATCACCTCTCATTCTTCTGAATTCCAATGAGTAGAGGCCCAACCTACTCAACCTTTCCTCATAAGTCAACCCCCTCATCTCCGGAATCAACCTAGTGAACCTTGTCTGAACTGCCTCCAAAGCAAGCATATCCTTTCATAAATATGGAAACCATAACTTCAAACAGTAAAAAGCCCCAAGACCCTTCGGCCCTCCACAGAGACATTATCAAACAAAATTTGTTACCGCGCTGCATAAGGGGATATTAGGGCTGATGAGCAAAACCTTGGTCAAAGAGGTACGTCATAAAGGAGGAGAGAGATTGAGGCAGAGAGGCTGAGAGATTGATGGAGGGAATTCCAGAGCTTGGGGCCCAGCTAGCTGAAAGCAAGGCCACCATTGGTGGAGCGATTGGAATGGGGGATACTCAAGAGGCCAGAATTAGAGCAGCACAGATATCTCAGGGGTTTGTGGGACTGGAGAATGTTACTGAGATTGGGAGGGGGGTGAGGCCATGGATGTGTAAACAAGGATGAGAATTTTAAAATTGAGGCGTTGCTTAACCAGGAGCCAATGTAGGTCAGCGAGCACAAGGCAGCTTTAACCATAATGTTGGAAGCCGTTTCATCTCACAACTGTCGAGGAAATTATAATTTCTTCTAACCTCCAGTCTTTCAACTTTGACATAAGGAAGAGATAATGTGAGCGATATTGCCCCCGCGGTGGGTTTGGGACGCAGAACATGATTTATCCGACTTTCTATCGCCCGGTGGTAGGAGGATACATGAGCCCCGGAATTGGGCTCCTTACCCAAAAATATGCTTGTGATCGTGGGGGGCTCCTGGGGCGGGAGGGAGGCAGGAGCAGGGCGCTGTGAGTCAACGCCGCGCTAACTGAGTCAGCACGGCACTGAGGCATCACAACGTCCCTCCCCCTCTCTTAAAGGGGAGCAATGATGCAAAGCCTAGGGACGGCTCCATGGCACCCTCTCGGCCGACAGGGAGGGCTTCAGCTGGGTCAGTGGCCTAACACCCGAGAGGGGCTGCTGGGCTGCCTGTTGGCGGCCGGGCAGAATCAATGTCCGCCATTGTCGGGCCAACTCCAGAGTCGGCCGACAATTAAATTTCGATGGCAGCCGCGGCACTGGGCCCTCCCCTTTAAGGGAGACAGCAGTGACCCAACCACGGACAGCGCTCCTGCTGGGCACAAAGGGGTCGGCGCGGGGCGATAAGGGGTGCCAACGAGGGGACGCGGCTATTGGGGTAAAAAGAAGACTTCTTTTCCTTAAGGTGGACTCCCTGATATAAAGAATTGAAACCCGCCCGTATTCCCGTCCATATAGCGACCACGGAATCGCTCAGACTAAACCTCGGTTTAACCGATTTTTATTCAAGCATGCAGGGCAAGGGTTCCGATGGACACTTGACCGATCAGAGGTTTTACAATTACAGTTATACAGTTTTTGAGGTGTGCGACCCTCCAAAGAAATACCGATTGGCCGACTGCTATCAGCGAAGTTACATCGATTCGTCGACCCTTATCAGACTGGCTCTCCCCCACCTGTCCATCTCCCATCACGTCATCCTCCCGGAATGTGTTATTCAGTAGTGTCAGCTTTGCCTCAGTTCCTCATGATGTGTTGATTACCTTTGCTTTCCAGGGTGGTGCCTCCTTATCCCTCTCGCCAGAACTCTAGTCAAAACTACCAGTTGATACCATCCTGTTCCCATGCTGCTATAATCCATGTTCCCAAATATTTTACTCTCCTGGTTCTGTACTGAATACAGTTTCCATAAATCTGTACAACGTCGATGAATCAATGTAACTTCGCTGATAGTAGTCGGCCAATCGGTGGTTTTTTTGGATGGTCGCACACCTCGAAAACTGTATAACTGTAATTGTAAAACCTCTGATCGGTCAAGTGTTCATCGGAACTGTGATGTATGTAGCACTCAAATCACTGACTCCACACGGTCTGGTGTTGCAGTAACTGCTCTGACCTTGGTCCTTTATTGTGTAACTCCAGAGTGCCTCTGAGGTGTGGTGGGCAGCCTTTTATACTCTGTCTCTCAGGTACTTTCAGGTCTCCCACCACAGCGCCCTCTGTGGCGTACCATTGTAACCATACATTTAATGTACCTGGACAAGACATAACATTTCACTCCCCCCACCAGTTCCAAAAGCCATTGCCGGTAACTTCGGCCTTGTTCGTCCTGGTTGATTTGTGAGTGTGAGTCTATGACCATCCACTTCCCTCTTAACCCCCATGCAGAGATTATGCTTGTGATCCGGTGCAAGCATGTGGTGTTTGCAGTCCTTACATGGGTGATGAAGTACACGAGCATAACCTCCAACAGAAAGCAGGTACACATAGACAGTACATTTGTATGGTACATATAGATGCATTGAAGAATTATAACAAAAGATTGCAGGTACACTGAACAGTTATTAAATTCCAGCTCCACTGGGTGAGGTATGGTGATGGTATACTGCCCCTTTTTGCCCGAGGTAATGGGCTGCGCTGAGACAGAGTATCGCAACTAATGCGTTGCCTCTGTTCTCAGAAAGTAGTCGCCTTTGTGGCTCATCTGCAGCTGCTGAACCATTGCATGAATCACATAAAATCGGAAATCGCATTAATCCATTAGTCATGTTAGTCACAGATCCATTAATCCTTTTACCTGTACCTCGTGGTATTAACTCTTTCCGTAAATCCTATCCATCATTTTAACCACAGTAATCATTTCAGCATCAAAATATTAACTCTTGTCATAAATTACGTCATCATACAAATCACATTACTCATTTAGACTCGTTCTTGCGTTACAAAAGTCTCTTTGTGGGGACCGCCAATGGTGTAAGGCCCTTTTAAGACTTCCGGGTACATTTCCCTTTTAAGATGCCATCTTGTTTTCCCCACGAGGCTTCCACTGGGTGCCGCCATTTTAGGTGTTCTGCTTGCCTTTCTCTGCAGAGCTCTGCTGCCACAAGGTTCGCCACCATCTTGAGCTCGCTGTGCCCCTTTACATTGAAACAACTCCGCCAACAGTTTCAGCCATTTACAGAAAAGGAGGTTCCAAGCCAAACGAGACATAGCGTACCTGAAGAAATGGTACAGAAAAGGCATAGGTTAAACGCTCATTTTGTTGAGGAAGAGCTTCCTGCAATTACTGAAACAACTGAGGATGTGAGTGGCTTGACTGCACTGCTGAGCGAGTTTGAGAAGAAAAATGTGAATCTCGTTTCTGCTCTACATCTATTTTGCAAGCGCAGAGGATGCCGTCTGCATTTCCAAGAGGCTTCTGGCATGACATGTTACTCTCTTCGTGCAGTTGTGGATGGGGTTAAAGAAGGAATATGTGTCAGCAAAAAAAACGGCCAAGAACAATTGTGCTGGAACCGAAACCGCGGGACGCTTGGGCGTCCTTCATCACTCGCACCTCGGAGATCTGCCCGTACCTGGGGAGCACTTCTTCCAGGGCGTCCTTGATCACTTGCACCTCGGAGATCTGCCCATACTTGGCGAGCACTTCTTCCAGGGCCTGCTCGTCTGTGTCAAGATTGAGACCGCCGATGAACAGCTTTCCCTCTTCGGACCCTTTTGCGAGGTTGGTTTGCTGGGTGTTTTCCCTGCTGGACTCTAGCCTGCTGCTGCCTTCCAGTTCGCTCTCGACTCTCTCTCTCGAGATCCACCACACTTCGACTGCACCCGGGAGCCACAACGCACCGGCCCCCGCACCGCCGCATCCTCAGGTGCCGGCCTCTGCCTGCTGGCCGACGGTGCCTGCTGGAGCAGCCCGTCTAGGCCCTTCTTTCTGCTCCAGCTCGGTCGGCGCTGCACTTTGGGAACCCGGGGGACAGCGGTCTGTGGAGGAATGGAGTCTTCCCAGTTCCCATGGACCGTCCCCATCCACCTCCTGCTGAGTAGCGTCGTCCCATTGCCTGCAATGGTTCTGGAAAGTCCTGTCCCCTCAGTACAGATTCACACGAGGCATGTAGTGAAGTCAAGATCACTCTGGACCTGCACCTTTATTTCACAGCTCTGGAATGCTGCACTTGCCTGAGACCTCTGCTTATATATCTCTCTCTTGCAAGTGCACCCCTGGTGGTAAGGTATGCTGGTGGTTAAGGTCATATCTTATTACAGTCATGCATAGCATGTTAGGATACAGTTATATATAATAATGTAAGATACATGACATCACCCTCCCCCAAGGTCTTATTGTCTTTATAGGTTCAGTCTCTCAGGTGGTCTACGCTCTCGCGAGGAGCGTCTGAGTTGTGGTTCAGTTGTTTGTCTTGGTGTCTGTTTTTCTTTGGGTGTGGTTGCTGGTATCTCGCCTGGGCTATCTGTTTCGATTTGTGTGATTGTTGTTGACTCGCCTGGGCTGTCTGTTGGGATTTCCCTTTCCTCAGGTTGTTCCCTCTGTCTGTCCACCAGGTGTGGTGCGAGTTCCACGTTGTAGTCTGCCTCTGGTTCCGCAGTGTTGTTGGTAAATCTGCTTTTGATTTGGTCAAATGCCTCCGGCAGGTTTTGCCATTGTCCATTTGTACTACCAGTAGCCTGTTTCCTTCCTTACCCATTACTGTCCCTGCAAGCCATTTGGGACCCCTGCCATAGTTTAGTACAAACACTTTGTCCCCTATCTCATTCCATCTCCCCCTCGAATTTCTGTCATGGTACTCAGTCACCTTACGACGCTTTGCCTCAATGATTACATGCCTGTCTGGGAGGATTAATGAGAGCCTTGTTTTTAAAGTCCTTTTCATCAACAGTTGCGCGGGGGGGGATCCCAGTCAATGAGTGCGGACGAGATCTGTATGCGACAGGCGACCCTGCAGTGTGGGACCTTGGATTTTAAGCATGCCTTGTTTAATGATTTGCACTGCTCTCTCCGCCTGGCCGTTGGATGCCGGCTTGAACGGTGCCGTCTTGACGTGATTTATGCTGTGGTCAATTATAACGTCTTGGAATTCTGGGCTGGTGAAGCACGGACCATTGTCACTGACCAATATGCCAGGGATTCTGTGCATTGCAAACATGGTTGCGAGGCTCTCCACAGTGGTGGAGGTTGTGCTCGAGTTTAAAATGGTGCTTTCGATCCACTTTGAAAATGCATCTACAACTACCAGGAATATTTTGCCCATGAATAGGCCCGCATAGTCTACGTGCACCAGCGACCACGGTTTGGTAGGCCAGGGCCAGGGGCTCAGTGGAGACTCCCTGGGGGCATTGCTGAGTTGGGCACAAATGGTGCACCTTCGGACACAGAGCTCCAAGTCCGCGTCAATACCAGGCCACCAGACGTGGGATCTGGCTATGGCCTTCACGAGAACGATCCCCGGATGCTCGCGGTGGAGCTCCCGGACAAATGCCTCTCTGCCTCGCAGAGACATGACTACTCGGCTGCCCAACATCAGGCAGTCTGCTTGTAGTGATAGCTCATGCATGCATTCCTCGGGGCAGGCATCGCAAGCCTCTGCCCAGTCACTGGTTAGGAGACATCTTTTTACTAAGGATAATGTGGGGTCACTAGCCGTCCAGGTTCTGATTTGGCGAGCCGTCATGGGCGAACCTGTGGACTCAAAGGCATTGATTGCCATGACTATCTCACAGTCCTGTTCGTCAGACCCTTCTGTGGTTGCCAGGGGTAGCTTGCTGAGCGCGTCGGCACAGTTGTCTGTGCCTGGTCTGTGCCTTATGGTATAGTCGTAGGACGCAAGCATGAGTGCCCACCATTGAATTCACGCCGAGGCGTTGGCGTTTATTGCCTTGCTCTCAGATAGGAGGGACGTGAGGGGCTTGTAGTCGGTTTCTAACACAAACTTGGCCCCGAAAAGGTATTGGTGCATCTTTTTGACACCGTACACGCACGCAAGCGCCTCCTTCTCGACCATTCCATATCCGCGCTCTGCCCGTGAAAGTGACCTGGAGGCATAAGCTGTGGGTTGTAATTTGCCCGCACTATTGACATGTTGCAAAACTCACCCGACCCCATACGCTGACGCATCACATGTGAGAACCAGCTTTTTACCTGGGTCAAAGAAATTCAAAACACTGTTGGAACACAGAAGGTTGCGTGCCTTTTTGAAGGCGCGTTCCTGGGCTTTCCTCCAAAACCAATCGCACCCCTTCCTGAGTAGCACGTGGAGAGGCTCCAGCAGCATGCTCAAGTTCTGCATAAAGTTCCCAAAGTAATTGAGTAGCCCGGGAAAGGCGCGCAGTTCTGAGACATCCCGGTGCCAGGCGAATTGCTTCTGTTTTGGACTCTGTTGGGCGGATTCCATCAGGGGCAATCCTTCTGCCCAAAAATTCAACCTCGTGTGTGAGAAACAGGCACTTGGATTTCTTGACTTGTAGGCCTACCCGATCCAACCGCTTTAGTACTTCCTCCAAATTACGGAGATGGGAGTCGGTGTCCCTGCCCGTGATAAGTTTGTCGTCTTGAAATACAACCGTCCCCAGGATGGACTTGAGCAGACTCTCCATGTTGCACTGAAATATGGCAGCTGCCGACCTGATGCCGAATGGGCATCGATTGTACATGAAAAGGCCTCGATGTGTGTTGATGGTGGTGAGTAGCTTGGATTCCTCGGTCAATTCTTGCGTCATATACGCAGATGTGAGGTCTAATTTTGAGAAAAAGTTTGCCTCCAGCCAATGTGGCAAATAAGTCCTCCGCTCTGGGCAGTGAGTATTGGTCCTGTAGGGAGACTCTGTTTATGGTAAATTTGTAGTCCCCACAGATTCGTACAGATCCATCAGGCTTCATGACTGGGACGATGGGACTTGCCCAGTTGCTAAATTCCACAGGTGATATAATGCCTTCCCACAGAACCCTGTCTAGTTCGTGTTCAATCTTTTCCCTCATCACATAGGGTACAGCTCTGGCCTTGTGATGGACCGGTCTAGCATCCTGTGTGATGTAGATTTTGACTTTGGCCCCTTTGAAAGTGCCCACACCTGGCTGAAAGAGATGTTCAAATCGCTTTATAACTATTGAGCAGGAGGTCCGTTCCTCTAATGACATGGCATGGACATCATCCCATTTCCAGTTTAGTTTTGCCAGCCAGCTTCTCCCCAGCAGTGCTGGGGGGTCTCCGGGGACAATCCACAGGGGAAGTTGGTTCACTGTCCCTTTGTGTGTGACAGAGAGCATGGTGCTGTCGAGGACTGGTACAATTTCTTTGGTATAGGTCCTTAGTTTGGTGTCGACTGTTATGAGTTTTGGTCTATCTCTTTTATGCGGCTACAGTTGTTCAAATTGTTGAGCGCCCATGAGAGATTGACTCGCTCCCGTATCCAGCTCCATGTTGACAGATATCCCGTTGAGTAGGACCCTCATCATTATAGGAGGCGTCCTGTTGTAGGAGCAGCGGCCATTGATCGTGTTGACCCGCTGTACATCGGTGTCCCGGGTACTGTCCCCACCATCTTCTGGTCCGCTTTCCAACCCATCCGATTTGTATACCAACCGAGCTGCCGTTTTTTTGCACATGTGGGCCAAATACCCTGTATATTCACAATTTCTGCAAACAGCCTGCTGAAATCAACATCCCCTTGACGAGTGCCCACCCCCACACCTCCAGCACAGACCTGTTCCATTGATCAAAGTGTTCCCAAAGAATGAGCTGCTCTCTCTTGAGCTTCTCTCAGTTTGTAGTTGACTGCTCGCATTGTGGGTTGATGAGGTGTGAACGGCCATTCCTGTGGCCCTTGATGGCTTCTGCCTGCTGTCGAGAGCCTGTTCTCCCGGTTTTGTCTGTGAGTGGGGGTAGCAGCTTGTTTAGTGCTGTGAACTTCTTGTTCCGATATTTCGTTAGTTGTCGTACCTGCATTGTAAATCAACCTCGTTTCTTCTTCCCCGACCAAGAATGTCTGTGCAACCAGTGCTGCTGCCTCTCGGGTCAAGTTCTTGGTCTCTATGAGCTTTCAGAATATGCCTGCGTGGCCTATTCCTTCAATAAAAAAGTCTCTCAGTACTTCTCTTCTTAGTTCATCGGAGAACTCACATGAACTAGCCAGCCTCCGAAGTTCCGCCACGAAGTCGGGTATGCTCTAGCCCACACAGCGTCTGTAGTTGTAGAACCTGTGTCTGGCCATGTGTAGGCTGCTCGCTGGCTTCAGGTGGTCACTTACCAGTGTGCTCAATTCTTCAAACGACTTGCTTGCTGGTTTCTCGGGTGCCAACAGATCCTTCATTAAAGCGTATGTTTTCAAGCCACAGCTGATCAAGAGATGGGCTCTTCTCTTGTCTGCCTTATCGTCGCCTAACCAGTCTTTGGTTACAAAGCTTTGCTGGAGCCTTTCTATAAAGTCCTCCCAATTGTCTCCCGCATTGTACTTTTCATCTGATCCATTGTTCGCCATTCTATGGATTCTGTAATCCCGTAATTCATCGCCACTGTAAAGTCCTGTCCACTCAGTACAGATTCACACGAGGCATGTCGTGAAGTTAAGGTCACTCTGGACCTGCACCTTTATTTCACAGCTCTGGAATGCTGCACTTGCCTGAGACCTCTGCTTATATACCTCTCTCTTGCAAGTGCACCCCTGGTGGTAAAGTATGCTAGTGGTTACAGGTCATATCTTATTACAGTCATGTATAGCATGTTAGGATACAGTTATATATAATAATGTAAGATACATGACAGGTCCAAAAAAGGTAAACCGTGCGTCTCACCACCGTGAGATACCTGCACATCCACTCTGCCAAGAACAGGTATCAGTTCCTTGCTGTAGGTACGCAGCTTCACCGTGACCGGGACCAGCTTGGGTCGTGCAGCTGGGTTCATCCACAGTTTATCAAAAGTTTCCTGACTCATCACTGAGTGTCCACTTCCATACTCACTGGGACTCCGTTAATCTTGACTTCCAAAACCACTGGGGCCGAATCATCGGTACAAGTATACAGTCCAAATGCCTCATCTTCTTCTCCCTGCTCCTCTCTGGATGGTGGATCATCTACCATCTCCTCAGCCACACGGTGGGTCGTGTTTCTTTTGCTCATACGCTGAAGATGGCCTTTCGTGTGGCAGGTATTGCATGTATTCTCCGCAAACTTGCACCGGTGAGCCCCATGGCTTCTTCCGCAGCGCCAGTATGGTGCTATTCGATTAGCCCCCTTCGGCGGACTCTGAATTCCAGGACCCCGAGGTGCGTGCTCTCTGCCCTGGGCAGAGCCACGTTCTGCAGTTTTGTCCATAAAGGGCGCTATCCTGTGGACAGTGACTGCCAGGTTCGAGACTGTGTGGATCGATCATCTGCTTGGTGCTGCAAGTCGAGGTCATAAATGCCCTGCTGATGTTGATGGCTTGCTGCAGGATGACTGTAGGTTCAGTGGATAGCAGCTTGTGAAGGAGACCCTCATGGCCAATCCCCACAACAAAAACATCTCGCAACGCCTCGTCAAGGTGTGTGCCAATATCACACGGCGCCGCGAGTCTCCTGATATCTGCAGCATATTTGGTGACATCCTGACCCTCAGGTCTGCAGTGGTGGTAGAATTTGTGCCTGTCCGTGAGGATGCTCTCCTTCGGTTTCAGTTGGTTACGAATGAGTTCAATCAGCTCCTCATATGACTTGTCCTTGGTGCTCGTGGGTGCCAGCAAATCCCTGACGAGACAGTAAACCTCATCGCCACAACTGGACAGCAATATCGCCTTACGCTTCTCTCTCAGGAACCTGTCAGGTCGTTTGCTATAAAGTAGTACTCGAGCCTTTCCGTAAAGGCCTCCCAATCAATACCCACTGTAAAATACTTTAGCGAGCCCAGAGTAGCCATGGTTGCATGAAGCTCGTCTGTGTCCTCGTCGCCAATTTGTGATGTATGTATTGCATCCATTTGTGGGACTTCGAGGAGGCTCTCAAAATGAAGCCACTTTCTTTAGGCCCAAGGACACTAATACGAACTTTAAAAAAAATTTGACCCTGAATATGTTGTCGGAGGATTCCCGCGGGGGAATGCCTTCGATCCGAAAATAAAATGCTCGCCTCCCTGGTGGTTCGGGAGCTACGGAGACTCACGGTCCTGGACCTCTCCGGGTAATGCGTAGATGCCCACGTAGTCCCAGGGGTGCAGGTGGTTCGCGAGCGCCCCTGGGGTCATGTGCACCGGCCCAACCAATCAAAGAAGAGATTTCCCCATTCATGCTTTTCGAGATTCCGTATGCATGGAACTCCCATAAGTATGAATGGGAATATCCCCCAAAATAGATCTAGACATCAAATAAATGAAGAAAAAGAAACATCACACATTTAAAATTAATTAAAATGACATTGAATTAAATATTTCATTTTTTTTTTACTTTTTCAAAAATAAATGTACATGTTTTAAAGGGGCTAAAAATAAATGTCATTTATTCTGCATGTCTTTAAATATATAAATTATTGATAGTTTATTTTTCTGCTTTGTAAAACTTTTACGCTGGCTTTTATCAGGCGTAAGAATTTGACGGGCATTCGCTGGGCAAATAGCCCAACTCTCCGCCCGGGGATGCCAGTGGATTTGTCAAGAGGATTCTTGGCAGATCACAAGTTCCGGGTTTAGACGCATGCGGTTCACATACCTTAACCCGGAACTTGTGGGGACCCTACGGGCGCGAACGTTCCTCGTACTGAATTATGGCCCTTTGGATGTGATTTTTAAAATTCATTTATGAAGAAACTAACTACTGTACACCAATATAACTAACAAATGGCACTGTGTTTTTTTTACATTTTCAGTTATTTAAAAATCAGCTTGCCAACAAATGGTGGACAATACACATATAAAGCCATTTTTTTGCGATACGCCCAATTTCAGATGTAATGATTAAACTGCACCAAGTTACCACGCTAAAAAACATCAAGGAATATTTTTCAAAGCAAAATATATATATCTTCTAATACGCTCTAAAAAGCTGCCCGATTGTTTCAGGGCAGATTTGTGAATTTGGCGTCATGGAAATGAGAGTGAGCAGAAACTGGAGAGGAACATACAGCGCTTCTCGAAGTTGTCATGTCTGAGACGGCTATGAGGAGAAAAGGCTGCCAGTGAAATTGTTCATGCTGCCGTGTCGCCGATTGCACCCAAAGAGGCATCTCTGCTCTGCTGCTTAATTGCTGGCAGCCCTCTCCCTATTCCGCCCACACTTCCAGCATGCCCGACACGGGACTCCCAAAGCAAGCGCTCTGTCGGAACTCCTGCACAGCAAGCGAGCGGCAGGTGGGCAGAGGAAACGTTTCCAGGACACCCTCAAAGCTTTCTTGATAAAGTGCAACATCTCCACCGACACCTGGGAGTCTCTGGCCCAAGACTGCTCAAAGTGGAGGAAGAGCATCCATCATCATCATATCATCCACGGCAAAAATAAAATGATGCGTTCACAGGTGTTTCGAATGAAGAACCCGAACTACATCCTCAAGGGTGGAAGATGCCTGTGCGTGGATTTTTTTAACGTGTGGTGGCCGTTGCACACCAGCCACCACACGGGCTTGACAGAGCTAGGTCTTGGTCCAGTGGCAAGGCTTACCCAAGACAACTGGAGACCTGCTCTGCTGCACGGGCCTAGTGCGCACACATATCGCAGTGTGGGCTGGCCCGTACTGCCCCTGGGCCCCTGGCCCCGAACTCACGCCTCCCCTGGGCCTCGATCACATCCCTCCACAGTCTCTCGCCGCTCCTTCGCCCCGATCTCGCTGCTCCTGCTGCATCTGCACACACTCCAATCACCGATGTGGACCTTGGTGACGTCACTCTTTGCTGCCGCTGCCCTCCTGCACCAGCTCGCGCTGTACCTTGTAGCGGCATGCCTCCAGCCTGGAAGAGCATCCAGGAGAGCGCTGAGCACCTCGAGACTCGTCGCCGAGAGCATGCAGAAAACAAGCGCAGGCAGCGGAAGGAGCGTGCGACAAACCAGACTCCCCACCCACCCTTTCCTTCAACGACTGTCTGTCCCACTTGTGACAGAGACTGTAATTCCTGCATTGGACTGTTCAGTCACCTGAGAACTCACTTTTACAGTGGAAGCAAGTCTTCTTCAATTTTGAGGGACAGCCTATGATGAACAATTAAATCTTAAAATTTAAACCGAAATTGCTTGTAAAATTAAGTCATGAAGTGCATGACTTTTTGGGGGGTTTAATTAAGTCACAAACATAGAGATTTACAGCACAGAAGGAGGCTGTAAGGTTAAGGAACAAGTTATTATTACAAGAACTAAGCCATAACATTTAAGAGCAATGATCTGAATAATTACCATTCATAAAACAAGCTAAGTAAACACAGCTAGGCCCCTTTAATGGCAAATTAAACAATTACTTATTGGTATTAACATCAAGCACTTTTAGTTATGAGAGGTTGTATTAAATATGTCTATAATTTAGTCAAACTATCTCAGAGAAATATGACAGAAATAAAAGGTATTTTTGAAATTGTTCATTCTCGGGATATCGGCGTCGCTGGTAAGGCATTTATGGGCCCTCGTTAGTTGCCCTGACAACTGAGTGGCTTACTAGGCCACTTCACAGGGCAGTTAAGAGCCAATTGCTTCGGTCTGAGACCGGAGTCACATATAGGCCAGACCGGGTAAGGACAGTGCTTCATTCCCTAAAGGACATGAGTGAACATCAGTTGGGTTTTTACGATAATCTGTCCGCCTCATGGTTATTTTTACTGATACTAGCTTCTTATTTCCTGCTTTTTTGCCGAACTGGATTCTAATTTTCCAACCGTCATGGGATTTGAACTCACGTTCTCTGGATTATTAGTCCAATAATGTGATCACTGCTCTACCGTACCCGGTAAAAGACATGCAATAGCAAGGTGTTCTCTTCATACTACATACAAATTAGGTGCAGGAGCAGGCCATTCGGTCCTTCGAGCCTGCACCGCCATTCAATAAGATCATGGTTGATCATTCAACCTCAGTACCCCTTTCCTGCTTTCTCTCCATACCCCTTGATCCCTTTGGCCGTAAGGGCCATAACTAACTCCCTTTTGAATATATCTAATGAACTGGCCTCAACAACTTTCTGCGGTAGAGAATTCCACAGGTTAACCACTCTCTGAGTCAAGAATTTTCTCCTCATCTCGGTCCTAAATGGCTTACCCCTTATTCTTAGACTGTGACCCCTGGTTCTGGAACTCCCCAGCATCAGGAACATTCTTCCTGCATCTAACCTGTCCAATCCCATCAGAATGTTAGGTTTCTAAACTCATTCTTCAAAACTCCAGTGGATAGATCGATAACAAGCAACCCAAATGAATTAAGACAAACCGCTTCTCTGTGAAGCTCAGCTATCTTAAGATTGTGTTAGTGTAGTTGCCACACTTACCCACACAAAGTTTGAAGAGTGTTTTCTTTTCATATGAAAGCTGCCATCTGAAAAATAAAATCTAAGGTTTTTACAGTTTGAAGCACTCTGCTTTCATCACACTGCCCGCCTTGTGTGTTACCAAGACTGTTGAAGAGTCTTACACGAGCCACCGATGGACTAATTTTCAAGAAGGGACATTTCAAAACCTGAAAATCTAACTATAGTTCTAATGGGTCAGTAGACTCAACCACCTCAGCAATGCTCAAGTAGATCTGAGCACAAGTGAATGGAGGCTCACTATTTAACTTAAAAAAAAAAGTTTAAGGGCAGGACGGAGACATTTGATTTTCTTCCTTGTGTATTTAGAGCAGGATTATGGCACTGGATTCTGAAAAAAGCCAAGACTTGGTGAAGATTATAAATGGTGTTTCTTTCAAAGTGCACCATGTCTATTATTGGTAGGTTCTTGTGATTGGTCATTCAGAATTGGTTGTTTCTTAAGTCCTCAGTAGTTTCTCATTGGCAGTTTTCTGCTGCTTTTTAAGTTTTTGGTTCAAACATTCATAGAAACATAGAAATAGAAACATAGAAAATAGGTGCAGGAGTAGGCCATTCAGCCCTTCTAGCCTGCACCGCCATTCAATGAGTTCATGGCTGAACATGAAACTTCAGTACCCCCTTCCTGCTTTCTCACCATACCCCTTGATCCCCCGAGTAGTAAGGACTTCATCTAACTCCCTTTTGAATATATTTAGTGAATTGGCCTCAACTACTTTCTGTGGTAGAGAATTCCACAGGTTCACCACTCTCTGGGTGAAGAAGTTTCTCCTCATCTCGGTCCTAAATGGCTTACCCCTTATCCTCAGACTGTGACCCCTGGTTCTGGACTTCCCCAACATTGGGAACATTCTTTCTGCATCTAACCTGTCTAAACCCGTCAGAATTTTAAACGTTTCTATGAGATCCCCTCTCATTCTTCTGAACTCCAGTGAATACAAGCCCAGTTGATCCAATCTTTCTTGATAGGTCAGTCCCGCCATCCCGGGAATCAGTCTGGTGAACCTTCGCTGCACTCCCTCAATAGCAAGAATGTCCTTCCTCAAGTTAGGAGACCAAAACTGTACACAATACTCCAGGTGTGGCCTCACCAAGGCCCTGTACAACTGTAGCAACACCTCCCTGCCCCTGTATTCAAATCCCCTCGCTATGAAGGCCAACATGCCATTTGCTTTCTTAACCGCCTGCTGTACCTGCATGCCAACCTTCAATGACTGATGTACCATGACACCCAGGTCTCGTTGCACCTCCCCTTTTCCTAATCTGTCACCATTCAGATAATAGTCTGGCTCTCTGTTTTTACCACCAAAGTGGATAACCTCACATTTATCCACATTATACTTCATCTGCCATGCATTTGCCCACTCACCTAACCTATCCAAGTCACTCTGCAGCCTAATAGCATCCTCCTCGCAGCTCACACTGCCACCCAACTTAGTATCATCCGCAAATTTGGAGATACTGCATTTAATCCCCTCGTCTAAATCATTAATGTACAATGTAAACAGCTGGGGCCCCAGCACAGAACCTTGCGGCACTCCACTAGTCACTGCCTGCCATTCTGAAAAGTACCCGTTTACTCCTACTCTTTGCTTCCTGTCTGACAACCAGTTCTCAATCCACGTCAGCACATTACCCCCAATCCCATGTGCTTTAACTTTGCACATTAATCTCTTGTGTGGGACCTTGTCGAAAGCCTTCTGAAAGTCCAAATATACCACATCAACTGGTTCTCCTTTGTCCACTTTACTGGAAACATCCTCAAAAAATTCCAGAAGATTTGTCAAGCATGATTTCCCTTTCACAAATCCATGCTGACTTGGACCTATCATGTCACCATTTTCCAGATGCACTGCTATGACATCCTTAATAATTGATTCCATCATTTTACCCACTACTGAGGTCAGGCTGACCGGTCTATAATTCCCTGTTTTCTCTCTCCCTCCTTTTTTAAAAAGTGGGGTTACATTGGCTACCCTCCACTCCATAGGAACTGATCCAGAGTCAATGGAATGTTGGAAAATGACTGTCAATGCATCCGCTATTTCCAAGGCCACCTCCTTAAGTACTCTAGGATGCAGTCCATCAGGCCCTGGGGATTTATCGGCCTTCAATCCCATCAATTTCCCCAACACAATTTCCCGACTAATAAAGATTTTCCTCAGTTCCCCCTCCTTACTAGACCCTCTGACCCCTTTTATATCCGGAAGGTTGTTTGTATCCTCCTTAGTGAATACCGAACCAAAGTACTTGTTCAATTGGTCCGCCATTTCTTTGTTCCCCGTTATGACTTCCCCTGATTCTGACTGCAGGGGACCTACGTTTGTCTTCACCAACCTTTTTCTCTTTACATACCTATAGAAACTTTTGCAATCCGCCTTAATGTTCCCTGCAAGCTTCTTCTCGTACTCCATTTTCCCTGCCCTAATCAAACCCTTTGTCCTCCTCTGCTGAGTTCTAAATTTCTCCCAGTCCCCAGGTTCGCTGCTATTTCTGGCCAATTTGTATGCCACTTCCTTGGCTTTAATACTATCCCTGATTTCCCTAGATAGCCACGGGTTGAGCCACCTTCCCTTTTTTATTTTTACGCCAGACAGGAATGTACAATTGTTGTAATTCATCCATGCGGTCTCTAAATGTCTGCCATTGCCCATCCACAGTCAACCCCCTAAGTATCATTCGCCAATCTATCCTAGCTAATTCACGCCTCATACCTTCAAAGTTAGCCTTCTTTAAGTTCTGGACCATGGTCTCTGAAATTACTGTTTCATTCTCCATCCTAATGCAGAATTCCACCATATTATGGTCACTCTTCCCCAAGGGGCCTCGCACAACGAGATTGCTAATTAATCCTCTCTCATTACACAACACCCAGTCTAAGATGGCCTCCCCCCTAGTTGGTTCCTCAACAGATTGGTCTAGAAAACCATCCCTTATGCACTCCAGGAAATCCTCCTCCACCGTATTGCTTCCAGTTTGGCTAGCCCAATCTATGTGCATATTAAAGTCACCCATTATAACAGCTACACCTTTATTGCATGCACCCCTAATTTCCTGTTTGATGCCCTCCCCAACATCCCTATTACTGTTCTCTCTCCTATTCTGATGTACTGGTGTTTTACTTTGAGCCAATCAACAAATTATAAAGAAAGAAAAAGGAAGAAAGCCACAGTATTAGCAAAAGTATGACATTATGGAAATTAACTTTTACAAACAGGAAGCATACATTAGACTTGAGACTTTTAATATTAAGCAGATTAGATGGTAATGAGGAAAGTTCAGCTTCAGTTACGACAGTGACCATACCAGATGTTTTCTGTGAGTAAGAATATAATACAGTGATGCATGCAGTCATATATCATCTTTACAGGCCAAATTGTGTGGATTGTTACAGTTATCTCCTCGTGTACTGATTATCCTTACAGATTTTACATTGTTTTCAATCATCGATGTATTTGAGGTGAAGGTGTTATGAATTTATTTTTTTAAATTGTGAATTCCCCAAATAACCTGGTGAAAATATTGGATTCCCTGGATTCTCTTGAGCATCCCTGATTATAATCGCTTAGCCATTGGTGACCATGCCTTCTGTTGCCTCGGCCCCAAGCTCTGAAATTCCCTCTCTAAACATCTCTATCTCTCTTTCCTACTTCAAGACGCTCCTTAAAACCTATCGCATTGATCAAGCTTTTGGTCACTGTCATGTATCTCACATCATTGTATATAACTGTAGCTTACCATGCTATACATGACTGTAACTAGATATGATCTGTAACCACAAGCTTACCTTACCACCAGGTGTGCACTTGCAGGAGACACTGCATACCTGTCCCACACAGGTATATAAAGGCAGGTCTCAGGCAAGTGCGGCATTCCAGAGCTGTGAAATAAAGGTGCAGGTCCTGAGTGACCTTGACTTCAGCATGTGTCTCGTGTAAGTCTGTACTGTGGGGTCAGGACTTTACAGTGGCGACGAGTTACGGGATCACAGAATTCACAGAATGGCTACCAACGGCTCAGATGAGAAATACAATGCTGGAGATAATTGAGAGGACTTTATAGAAAGGCTCCAGCAAAGCTTTGTAACCAAAGACTGGTTGGGTGATGATAAGGCAGACAAGAGAAGAGCCCATTTCTTGACCAGCTGTGGCTCGAAAACATACGCCTTAATGAAGGACCTGCTAGTAACCGAGAAACCAGCAAGCAAGTCGTTTGAAGAGTTGAGCACACTGGTGAGAGACCACCTGAAGCCAGTGAGCAGCCTACACATGGCCAGACACAGGTTCTACAACTACAGACGCTGTGTGAGCCAGAGCATAGCCGACTTTGTAGCGGAACTTCGGAGGCTGGCTAGTTTATGTGAGTTCTCCGATGAACTAAGAAGAGAAGTACTGAGAGACTTTTTTATTGAAGGAATAGGCCACGCAGGCATATTCCGAAAGCTCATCGAGACCAAGAACTTGACCCGAGAGGCAGCAGCACTGGTCGCACAGACATTCTTGACAGGAGAAGAAGAAACGAGGTTGATCTATACTGCGGATACGACAACTAATGAAACATTGGAACAAGGGGTTCACAGCGTGAAACAAGCCGCTACCCCCACACACAGACAAAGGCAGGAGATCAGGCCTTCAACAGCAGGCAGTGGTGCCAGAAGCCATCAAGGGCCACATGAACGGCCGTTCACACCTCATTAACCCACAATGCGAGCAATCAACTACAAACTGAGAGAAGCTCAAGCAAGATCAGCGAGACACAGCTCATCCTTCGGAAACAATGGAAGTGGTCTGTGTTGGAGATGTGGGGGAAGGCACTCATCAAGGGGGTGTCGATTTTAGCATGCCGTTTGCAGAAACTGCAACTATCCAGGGCATCTGGCCTGTATGTGCAGACAAACAGCAACTCGGCTGGTATACGAATCGGAAGGGTCGGAAAGCGGACCAGAAGACGGTGGGGACAGTGCCTGCGACACCGAGGTACAGCAGGTCAACACAATCAATGGCCACTGTTCTTGCAACAAGACGCCTCCAATAATGATGAGGGTCCTACTCAACGGGATACCCGTCAACATGGAACTGGACACGGCAGCGAGTCAATCTCTCATGAGCGTCCAACAATTTGAACAGCTGTGGCCGCACAAAAGCAACAGACCAAAACTCACAAGGGTCGACACCAAACTAAGGAACTATAACAAAGAAATCTTCCCAGTCCTTGGCAGCGCCATGCTCTCAGTCACACATAAAGGGATGGTGAACCAACTTCCCCTGTGGATTGTCCCCGGAGATCTCCCAGCACTGTTGGGGAGAAGCTGGCTGGCAAAACTAAATTGGAAATGGGATGATGTTCACGCCATGTCGTCAGAGGAACGGACCTCCTGCTCAACAGTTCTAAGTCGATTGAACATCTCTTTCAGCCAGGTGTGGGCACCTTCAAAGGGGTAAAGTTAAAATCTACATCACACAGGAAGCTAGACCGGTCCATCACAAGGCTAGAGCTATGCCTTATGTGATGGGGAAAAAGATTGAACATGAACTGGACCGGCTTCTGCGGGAAGGCATTATATCATCCGTGGAATTTAGTGACTGGGCAAGTCCCATCGTCCCAGTCATGAAGCCAGATGGATCCGTACGAATCTGTGGGAATTACAAATCTACCATAAACAGAGTCTCCCTACAGGACCAATACCCACTGCCCAGAGCGGAGGACCTATTTGCCACATTGGCTGGAGGAAAACTTTTCTCGAAACTAGATCTCACATCTACGTATATGACGCAAGAACTGACCGAAGAATCTAAGCTAATCTCCACCATCCAACACTCATCGAGGCCTTTTCGTGCACAATCGATGCCCATTCGGCATCAGGTCAGCAGCTGCTATATTCCAGCGCAACATGGAGAGTCTGCTCAAGTCCATCCCGGGGCCGGTTGTGTTTCAAGACGACATACTCATCACGGGCAGGGACACCGACTCCCATCTCCGCAATTTGGAGGAAATACTAAAGCGATTGGATCAGGTAGGCCTAAGAGTTAAGAAATCCAAGTGTCTGTTTCTCGCGCCTGAGGTTGAATTTTTGGGCAGAAGGATTGCCGCTGATGGAATCCGCCCAACAGAGTCCAAAACAGAAGCAATTCACCTGGCACCCAGGCCCCGGAACGTCTTGGAACTGCAAGCCTTTCTCGGGCTGCTCAATTACTTTGGGAACTATATGCAGAACTTGAGCACGCTGCTGGAGCCTCTCCACGTGCTACTCAGAAAGGGGTGCGATTGGTTTTGCGGGGACACCCAAGAATGCGCCTTCAATAAGGCACGCAACCTTCTATGTTCCAACAGTGTTTTGACTTTTTTTGACCCAGGTAAGAAGCTAGTTCTTACATGTGATGCGACAGCATACGGGGTCGGTTGCGTTTTACAGCATGTCAATGGTGCGGGTAAATTACAACCCATTGCTTATGCCTGCAGGTCACTTTCGCGGGTGAAGCGCAGGTACTGTATGTTGGAGAAGGAGGCGTTCGCGTGCGTGTACGATGTTAAAAAGATGCACCAATCCCTTTTCGGGGCCAAGTTCATGTTAGAAACTGACCACAAGCCCCTCACCTCCCTGCTATCCTCGAGCAAGGCAATAAACGCCAATGCCTCGGTGCACATTCAACGATGGGCACTCATGCCGACGTCTTATGACTACACGATAAGGCACAGACCAGGCACAAACAGCTATGCCGACGCGCTTAGCAGGCTACCCCTGGCGACCACGGAAGGGTCTGACGAACAGGACTGTGAGATAGTCATGGCAATCAATGTTTTTGAGTCCACAGGTTCGCCCAGGTCGGCTCGCCAAATCAGAGCCTGGACGACCAGTGACCCCACGTTATCCTTACTCAAAAGATGTGTTTTAACTGGTGACTGGGCAGAGGCTCGCGATGCCTGCCCCGAGGGGATCAAACCTTTCTATAGGCGCATGCATGAACTATCACTACAGGCAGACTGCCTAATGTGGGGCAGCCGAGTTGTTATGCCTTTGCGAGGCAGAGAGGCGTTTGTCTGGGAGCGCCACTGCGAGCACCCGGGGATCGTTCTCATGAAGGCCATAGCCAAATCCCACATCTGGTGGCCTGGTATTGATGCGGACTTGGAGCTCTGCGTCCGAAGGTGCACCATTTGTGCCCGATTCAGCAATGTCCACAGGGAGGCCCTCCTGAGCCCCTGGCCCTGGCCCACCAAACCGTGGTCGCGGGTGCACGTAGACCAAGCGGGTCCATTCATGGACAAAATGTTCCTTGTAGTCGTCGATGCATTTTCAAAGTGGATCGAATGCACCAATTTAAACTCGAGCACTACCTCCACCACTGTGGAGAGCCTTAGAACCATGTTTGTAACGCACGGAATTCCTGACATATTGGTCAGTGATCATGGTCCGTGCTTCACCAGCGCAGAATTCCAAGATTTTATAGTTGACCACGGCATAAATCACATTAAGACGGCACCGTTCAAGCCGGCCTCCAACGGCTAGGTGGAGCGAGCAGTGGAAATCATTAAACAAGGCATGCTCAAAATCCAAGGTCCCACGCTGCAGAGCCGCCTGTCGAGACTGCTGCTGGCATACAGATCTCGTCCACAGTCATTGACTGGAGTCCCCCCCGCGCAACTGTTGATGAAACGGACCTTAAAGACTGGGCTCTCGTTAATCCCCCCAGACATGCATGAAATTGTTGAGGCAAAGCGCCGGAAGCTAACTGAGTACCATGACCGAAATTCGAGGGGGCGGTGGAATGAGATAGGGGACAAAGTGTTTGTGCTAAACTATGGCAGGGGTCCCAAATGGCTTGCAGGGACAGTAACAGGCAAGGAAGGTTGTACAAATGGACAATGGCCAAACCTGCCAGAGGCATGTAGACCAAGTAAAAAGTAGATTCACCAACAACACTGCAGAACCAGAGGCAGACTGCAATGTGGAACTCACACCACACCTGGTGGACAGACAGAGGGAACAAACTGAGGAAAGGGCATTCTCAATAGACAGCCCAGGCGAGATACCAGCAATCATACTGAACGAAACAGACAGCCCATGTAAGACACCAACAATCATATTGAACGAAACAGACAGCCCAGGCGAGATACCAGCAATCACACTGAAAGAAAAACAGGCACTAAGGCAAACAACTGAACCATAACTAAGACGCTCCACGCGAGAGCGTAGACCACCTGAGAGACTGAACCTATAAAGAAAATAAGACCTTGGGGGAGGGTGATGTCATGTATCTCACACCACTATATATAAATGTAACTTACCATGCTATACATGACTGTAACTAGATATGACCTGTAACCACAAGCATACTTTACCACCAGGGGTGCACTTGCAGGAGACACTGCACACCTGTCCCACACAGGTATATAAAGGCAGGTCTCAGGCAAGTGTGGCATTCCAGAGCTGTGAAATAAAGGTGCATGTCCTGAGTGACCTTGACTTCAGCATGTGCCTCATGTGAATCTGTGCTGCAGGGTCAGGACTTTACAATCACCTGCCCTAATTGTCCTTATGCGGCTCAGTGTCAAATTCTTTGGCTCTTAACACTCCAGTGAAGCGCCTTGGGACGTTTCACTACAATAAAGGCGCTAAAGGTGTTGATTCAATCCTCAATCAATGCGGAGTCTGTTCTGAGTCTGGCTGGCCTAGGTGAGTTGCTATCTTGAGCTTCAGCATTCCTTAGTGAGAGAGCAAGGCAAAAATAAGGCAGGATTCACTCTCCAGTTCACTCACCGCAAAATAATCCACCAAAAAAATGATGCATCATTGAATGTAGAGAAAACAGAACTGTCAGGGCCGTAGGTCATGCCGTTCTGCTAAAAAAAAGGAGTGGAAAGGAAGGTGGATTGGGGAATACGGGAGCAGGAGTAGGCCATTTAGCCCCTTGAGCCTGCTCCGCCATTCAATCGGATCATGGCTGATCTGTATCTCAACTCCAATTACCCGCTATAGCTCAATATCCCTTGTTAATCTCACCCCCCAAAAATCTGGCTATCTCAGTCTTGAAAGCTACAATTGTCTCCCAACATCCACAGCCTTTTGAAGGACAGAGTTCCAATGTCCACTACCCTTTGTGTGAAAATATGCTTCCTGATTTTGCTTCGAGCTCTAATTTTAAGATTGCATCCTCTCATTCTTTATTTTCCCCCATTTGAAGAAATAGTTTTTCTCCATCTACCCTAACAAATATTTTTTAGCATTCAATTTTCCGCACTCAAGGGAATGAACATAGCTTGGAAAGATTATAGCCAACACAGCTGCAATTTTAATGGAGCGACTTAAGTAACATACAGCTTAGTCTTAGAAGTAGGAATATTGGCTTGCATATGATTTCCGATTGGAGAGTAGGAAAAAACATTTTGCATTTATTTAGCGCTTTTCACAACCCAAAGAGCTTTACAGCCAATGAAGTGCTTTTGCAGTGTAATCACTGTTGTAAAGTAGGAAAAGCGACAGCCAATGTAAATTCAGCAAGGTCCCACATACAGTGTTGAGTTAATGACCAGATCATCTGTTTTTTTAGTGATGATGGTTGAGTATATAAGAACAACAGTTCAGAGAAGGTTCACTAGGTTGATTCTGGAGCTGAGGGGGTTGACTTATGAGGAAGGGTTGAGTAGGTTGGGCCTCTACTCATTGGAGTTCAGAAGAATGAGAGGTGATCTTATCAAAATGTATACGATTATGAGAAGGCTTGACAAGGTGTATGCAGAGAGGATGTTTCCACTGATGGGGGAGACTAGAACTCGAGGGCACGATCTTAGAATAAGGGGCCGCCCATTTAAAACAGAGATGAGAAGGAATTTCTTCTCTCAGAGGGTTGTAAATCTGTGGAATTTGCTGCCTCGCAGAGCTGTGGAAGCTGGGGCATTAAATAAATTTAAGACAGAAATAGTCAGTTTCTTGAGCAATAAGGGGATAAGGGGTTACGGGGAGCGGGCGGGGAACTGGAGCTGAGTCCATGATCAGATCAACCATGATCTTATTGAATGGTGGATAAGGCTCGAGGGGCCTTATGGCCTACTCCTGTTCCTATTTCTTATGTTCTTATGCTCTTATAAGAAATAGGAGCATGAGTAGGCAAAATGGCCCCTCGAGCATGCTCCACCATTATAAGATCATGGCTGATCTGCTCTTGACCTCAACTCCACCTTCCTGCCTGTTCCCCATAACCCTTGACTCCCCTATAGTTCAAAAATCTCTCCATCTCAGCCTTGAATATATTCAGTGACCCAGCCTGCACAGCTTTCTGGGGTAGAGAATTCCATAGATTCACGATCCTCCGAGTGAAGAAATTCCTCTGCACCTGCATTTTAAATGAGCGACCACTTATTCTGAAACTATGCCCCCTAGTTCTAGATTCCCCCACAAGGGGAAACATCCTCTCAGCATCTACCCTGTTGAGCCCCTTTGTAATCTTATATGTTTAAATAAGGTCACCTTTCATTCTTCTGAACTCCATTGAGTACAGGCCTAATCTGCTCAACCTTTTCTCATAAGACAACTGCTTCATCCCAGGAATCAACCTAGTAAACCTTCTCTAAATTTCCTCCAATCCAAGTATATCCCTCCTTATATAAGGAAACCAAAACTGTTCGCATTACTCTAGGTGTGGTCTCACCAACGCCCTGTACATTTGTAGCAAGACTTGCCTACTTGTATACTCATAAGAACAACATAAGAAATAGGAACAGGAGTAGGCCATACAGCCCCTCGAGCCTGCTCCGCCATTCAATAAGTTCATGACTGATCTGATCAGGACTCAGGTCAAATTCCCTGCCCACTCCCCATAACCCCTTATCCCCTTATAGTTTAAGAAACTGTCTATTTCGGTCTTAAACTTATTCAATGTCCCAGCTTCCACAGCTCTCTGAGTCAGCGAATTCCATAGATTTACAACCCTCTGAGAGAAGAAATTTCTCCTCATCTCAGTTTTAAATGGGCGACTCCTTATTCTAAGATCAGGCCCTCTAGTTCTAGTCTCCCCCATCAGTGAAAACATCCTCTCTGCATCCACCTTGTCAAGCCTCCGCATAATTTTATACGTTTCGATAAGATCATCTGTCATTCTTCTGAATTCCAATGAGTAGAGGCCCAACCTACTCAAACTTTCCTCATAAGTCAACCCCCTCATCCCCGGAATCAACCTAGTGAACCTTCTCTGAACTGCCTCCAAAGCAAGTATATCCTGTCGTAAATATGGAAACCAAAACTACACGCAGTATTCCAGGTGTTGCCTCAGCAATAACTTATATAGCTGTAGCAAGACTTCCCTGTTTTTAATACTCCATCCCCCTTGCAATAAAGGCCAAGATACCATTTGTTGTCCTAATTACTTGCTACCTTTTTGTGTTTCATGTACAACAATCCCTAGATCTCTCTGTACCACAACATTTGGTACTCTCTCCCCATTTAAATAATATTTTTTTTATTTTTTGCACCGAAGTTGTTAACCTCACATTTTCCCACATATATTCCATCTGCCAAATTTTTGCCCACTCACTTAGCCTATCTATATCCCTTTGCAGATTATTTGCGTCCTCCTCCCAACTTGCTTTCCCACCTATCTTTGTATCATTGGCAAATTTGGCTACAATCTATGATCTGTTTTCAGGTGTTGGTTGAGGGATAACTGGCTTGGGACAACAGGGAGAAGTCCCCCTACTCTTCTTTGAAAAAGTGTCATGGGATCTTTAACACCCACCTGAGAGGACAGACAGGTCCTCGGTTTAACGCCTCATCTTAAAGTTGGCACCGATGACAGAACAGCAAGCACTCCCTTTGTACTGCACTGAGGTGTCAGCTTGCTGTTGTGTTCAAGTTTAAAGGGGTTGCATTAACAGAAAGACTTGGGGTTTTGTGCACAAATCTTTGAAGATAGCAGGAAATGTTAAGAAAGTAGTTAATAAAGCATATGGATCCTGGGCTTTATAATTAGAGGCATAGTGCTGGATTTTCTGGTCTACTGCACTCCATTTTTCACTGCAGAGTGGTGGCAATGGTGGTGTGAAGTATTCTGGGTGGCCGTCAGTCTCCCAGCATCTCGCAGCGACTCTCAGGTCATATTTTGCGGCGGTGCGGAGCAGCAGCGCCCGGAAGAGCTGTGCCGGGTGTGCAACGCCCCTGGCTACGACACTGGCACGAATTTTGATCCTTGCCCTACCCGTCCACCTGGAATCGCGCTTCTCACTGACCGCCTGGGAAATCAGGGTAGCCCAGCAATCCTGGCGACGGAGAGGTGCGTAATGCACTCCTAAGATAAGTGCGCTTGTTTTTACTTTGAATTTTTTTTGTCAATTTGTGTTGTGGTGGCGTGGGCAATGATTTGGGAATGTTTTTGTGGTTTTTTTTTAATGTTTTGTTTAGCTTTTTCCCACCCTCCCAGATCTCTCTCGGAGCGCTCCCGGCCCGGCTCTTTAGCTCGGGAGTTTCCCATCTTTGCGCCAAGAGAGGTGTAAACCGCCTCCATTAGTGCTGTGCCCCCTGACTCAGGGCCAAATTGCCCAAACTTACCTACTGAGGTGCAAACTATTCCCGGCCACTAACTTTCCCGCCCCTCTGCCATTATTGCCCCAAAAACATAAAAGCCTTAAATCCAGCCCATATTGAGTACAAAAACCAGGAAATTATGCTACGCTTATTTACAGCACTAATTTGGCCCCAGGTGGAGTATTATGACCAATTCTGGGCACCGCACTTGAGAAAGGACATGCAAGCTTTGGATAGGGTACAGAAGAGATTTACTAGAATGGTTCCAGGGATGAGGGATTACAGTTATCTGGATAGACTGGACAAGCAGGGGTTGTTCTCCTTAGAGCAGAGAAGGCTAAGAGGAGATGGAAGAGGTGTTTAAATTTATGAAGGGTGTAGATAGAGTAAATAAAGAGAAACTGTTTACAATGGCTGAATGGATTCATTATGAGAGACTGTCAGAATGACCTAGAAATTGGGTTAAAAAGCAATATTCAAACTAAAGCAAGATGCAATGCTGTTGGCAAACACTACGGGCTCGATTTTCCCCAAAGCCATTTTTTGGCGCACTGCAAGATTTACTATTGTTTTTATTGGCCCCGACTACTCCAAAAAAATAACGAGCATGTTTCCTGTTCTACCTTTTTCAATTGGCGCCGCGCAGAATGTCCTTTAGCTTCGGGGGGTGGAGCCTAATGTCTGCGCCGAAAAAACGATGCCCCTCCATTCTGCGCACGTGCGGAAAAAAAACAGACGTTTTTGACGTGACTGCTATGGGTGTGCATGTCCAGTACAGCTCCCGGTCTGCACTCGGCGATTTTTTAAGAGCCAGTTGTGTGTGAGAACTTTAATTCTCATTGGAAAAATCAGAGCTGCAATACAATATGCAACGCGGCTCAAGGATCAAGAATGTCTCACAGGATGAAGTGGAGGCACTAGTTACTGTGATTCAGGCCAGATGGTAGGAGCTGGACACCAGCAGAGGTCACATAAAAGTTTCACCAAAAGAAATTAAGAAATGCTGGAACCAACCTGCAGAAGATTACTGTACAATGGTGGACCACCCCAAGGTCTGGATGCCAGTGCAAAAAGAAATGGCAGGACCTTGGTCAAGTAGTTAGTGTAAGTAATATTTTCATTTATTCACTGGAATTGCAATTGTAAATATGTCCATCTGTATGTCCCACCCAGCAGAAAAACACCCTCTCGAAAAAGTTATATTTTCATCTTTGAAGAGGAAGGGGCACACAGCAAACAAGAAAGAACTCGAACAGGAGGAGGCCTGGCAAATCTGTAGCCACTGACACACTTGGAAGACAGGATCGCTACTTTGATGGGTCCTGCCTGGAGAAAAGCAACCACCACTGCACTAGCTGTATCCACACTCGAGAGAGAGGGTAAGTCCTGCAAATTCCACAGTCTGGCTTTGCTAAAAGTTCAGTACTGTGCGGGCTCCCATGCTTTGGTTCATGGGGATGTCTCCGTCAGCTAAGCTTCATGCAATGTTGATGCAATGTGCTATCATTCATCGTGGTCCTTCAAATGAGCCTGCTGCCTGTGCTGTGTGACCCTACTCATGTCACTCTCCCCCTCCTCTGCTGCGAACCATTTGTCTGTGTTTTGTTATATTTTGCAGAACTTGAGGCCAAGGCTGACTAGGCTGAAGCCGATGCAGAAGAAGATTCAGACGTGGACGAGCTTGAAGAAGAGAACATCTTCCAATCCCACCTTCCAGACCAAGAGCATGAGAGTAAGGGGGAGGGGGAGGGGGAGGTGATGGATGAAACCCACATTGTTGTATCCACTCTTGAGGAGGTGCAGGTGCCGCCAATTGAGGTGCCAGGCACTTTCCTGAGTGGTATGTGTGTTGGGACATTATATGGTTTCTCACAGTCTGAGGCTGGGGATTCCAGTGGCGTGCAATGAGGCAGACCCAAGGCCCCACCATCCGAAGCTATGGGTCCCAGTGTGATGCAGCGAGGCACATCCAGAGCCCCACCATCCGAGGTTGCGGGTCCCAGTGGGATGCAGTGAGGCACACCCAGGGCCCCACCGTCTGAGGCTGCGGGTCCCATTGGGATGCAGCAAGCCACACCCAGGGTGAGAAAGGGAAGGAGAGCTCCTCACACATTGCTTTATCTCCCATCTTTGTATCATCAGCAAAGTTGGCTACAGTCCCTTCCTCCAAGTCGTTAATATAGATTGTAAATAGTTGGGGTCCCAACAGTGATCCCTAAGGCACCCCACTGATTACTGATTGCCAACCCGAGAATGAACCATTTATCCCAACTATCTGTTTTCCGTTCGTTAGCCAATCCTCGATTCATGCTAATACAAAACCCCCAACCCCGTTGTTATATATGCAAACTTGTATTTACTCTGTACAGCCACCAGAGGGGTCATCACCCGGAGTCCCAAGGGATCCCATAATCCCTTGGGAGCACAGGTGTTTAAGGAGGCTTCACAGGTTGGAGAGGCACTCTGGAGACCTGCAATAAAAGACTAAAGTCACACTTTACTTCGAGCTCACAGTGTTCAGTATGGCTTCTATTTCCATACACAACAACTGGCGATGAGATACAGATAGCGAAGCCAAAGATGCAGAGAACAGTGGGCATCCTGGAGAAATTCTCGGCGGGAGATGATTGGGAAACTTTTGTGGAGCGGTTCGACTAGTATTTCGTGGCCAAAGAGCTAGATGGGGAAGAGTGTACTACCAAACGAAGGGCGATCCTCCTCACTGTCTGTGGGGCACCAACGTATGGCCTCATGAAGAATCAGCTCACTCCAGCGAAACCCACGGAGAAATCATACGATGATTTGTGCACACTGGTCCGATAGCATTTGAACCCAAGGAAAGCGTTCTGATGGCGAGGGATTGGTTCTACACCAACAAAAGGTCTGAAGGCCAGGAAGTGGCAAGTTATGTCGCCGGGGCTAAGACACCTTACGAGACATTGCGAATTTGAAGGACATTTGGAGCACATGCTCAGAGACTTTTTCATACTTGTCACTGGCCACGATACCATACTTCGCAAACTTTTGACTGTAGAGACCTCAACCTTGAGTAAGGCCATAGTGATAGCCCAGGCTTTCATTGCTACCAGTGACAATACGAAGCAAATCTCTCAGCACACAAGTGCTGCTACAAGTACTGTGAACAAAGTGATATTGTTTTCGAATCGTAATGTATAGGGCAGGTCACACATACCTGCAGCTACACGTCAGCAGATGTCTCAGAGCCCACCAAGGGTGATGAATGCAAGGCTATTAATACCTTGTTGGCGCTGCGGGAGTGATCATCATTTCCATGCATGCCGATTCAAAGAGTACGTTTGCAAGGACTGTGGAACAATGGGACACCTCCAACGAGTGTGCAGACGAGCTGCAAAGCCTGTTAAACCTGCAAATCACCATGTTGCAGAGGAGAACAGATCCAGGAAGGATCACGACGAACCAGAGCCTCAGATTGAGGAGGCAGAGGTACATGGGGTGCACACATTCACCACGATTTGTCCCCCGATAATGTTGAATGTTGAACTAAACGGACTCCCAGTGCCAATGGAGCTGAACACGGGTGTGAGCCAGTCCATCATGGGCAAAACGACTTTCGAAAGGTTGTGGTGCAACAAGGCCTCAAGGCCAGTCTTAACTCCAGTTCGCACGAAACTAAGAACTTACACGAAAGAACTGATTCCTGTAATCGGCAGTGCTACCGTAAAGATCTCCTACTCGGGTACCGGGCGATGGTCCCACGCTGATCGGCAGGAACTGGCTGGGAAAGATATGCTGGAACTGGGACGACGTCCGAGCACTATCGCCCATTGATGAGACTTCATGTGCCCAGGTCTTAAACAAATTTCCTTCGCTGTTCGAACCAGGCATCGGGAAATTCCAAGGAGCAAAAGTGCAGATCCACCTAATCGCAAGGTGAGAGCAGTACCGTACATGATGAGAGAAAGGGTAGAGATCAAGCTAGACTGGCTGAAAAGAGAGGGCATCATTTCACCGATCGAGTTCAATGAGTGAGCCAGTCCTATCATCCCAGTCCTCAAAGGAGATGGCACCGTCAGAATCTGTGGCAATTACAAAGTAACTATCAATCGTTTCTCCCTGCAGGACCAATACTCATTACCAAATGCCGATGACCTTTTTGCTACGCTGGCGGGAGGAAAGACTTTCACGAAGCTGGATCGGACTTCAGCCTATTTGATGCAGGAACTGGAGGAATCATCGAAGGCCCTCACCTGCATCAACACGCACAAAGGTCTTTTTGTTTATAACAGGTGCCCGTTTGGAATCTGATCAGCGGCGGCGATATTCCAGGGAAACATGGAAAGTTTACTGACGTCAAGTCCTGCACACCGTGGTCTTCCAGGACGACATCTTGGTCATAGGTCGGAACACAGTCAAGCATATGCAGAACCTGGAGGAGGTTCTTAGTCAACTCAACTGCGTGGGGCTCAGGATAAAATGCTCGAAGTGCATTTTCCTGGTACCTGAAATGGTGTTCCTGGAAAGGAGGATTGCGACAGATGGCATCAGACCCACCAATGCAAAGATGGAGGCAATCAAAAGTGCCCTGAGGCCACAGAACGTGACGGAGCTGCGGTCATTTCTGGGACTCCTGAACAACTTTGGTAACTTCTTACCGGGTCTCAGCACACTGTTCGAACCACTGCATGTCTTACTATGGAAAGGGGACGAATGTGTTTGGGGCAAAAGCCAAGAAAATGCCTTTGTAAAAGCAAGAAAATTGTTATGCTCCATCAAATTGCTGGTGTTGTATGATCCATGTAAGTGTTTGGTACTAGCATGTGATGCATCGTCATATGGCGTCGGGTGTGTATTGCAACAAGCTAATGATTTCGGGAAACTGCAACCGGTTGCTTATGCATCCAGGAGTCTGTCTGCCACTCACGGCTTACCCGATGTCCTGGTGAGCGACAACGGGCCATGTTTTACCAGTGCTGAGTTCAAAGAATTCATGACCCGTAACGGGATCAAACATGTCACATCTGCCCCGTTTAAACCAGCGTCCAATGGTCAGGCAGAGAGAGCAGTGCAAACCATCAAGCAAGGCTTGAAGAGGGTAACTGAAGGCTCACTGCAGACTCGCCTATCCCGAGTCCTGCTTAGCTACCGCACGAGACCCCACTCACTCACTGGGATCCCACCTGCTGAACTGCTCATGAAAAGAGCACTTAAGACAAGGCACTTGTTAGTTCACCCTGATCTACATGAACAGGTAGAGAGCAGGCAGCTTCAACAAAGTGCATACAAAGATAGCGCAAATGTGTCACGCGAGATTGAAATCAATGATCCTGTATTTGTATTAAATTATGGACAACGTCCCAAGTGGCTTCCCGGCACTGTCATGGCCAAAGAGGGGAGCAGGGTGTTTCGGGTCAAACTTTCAAATGGACTCATTCACCGGAAACACTTGGAGCAAATCAAACTGAGATTCATGGACTATCCTGAACAACCCACCTTGGACCCCATCTTTTTTGATCCCCCAACATGCACACCAGTGGCAACCTAGCAAGAAGCAGAATCCATCATCCACAGCAGCCCAGCAGGGCCAAACACACCAGGCAGCCTAGCAAGGCCAGCTCGACAGCAGCCCATCGAGGGCCCAACAAATGATTCAACAAAACCAGCTTTCACACTGAGACGGTCAATTCCCAGTTACTAACTTGCTTTGGAGGCAGTTCAGACGAAGATTCACTCGGTTGATCCTGGAGATGAGGAGGTTGACTTATGAGGAAAGGTTGAGTAGGTTGGGTCTCTACTCATTGGAGTTCAGAAGAATGAGAGATGATCTTATCGAAACGTATAAGATTATGAGTGGGCTCGACAAGGTGGATGCAGAGAGGATGTTTCCACTGAAGGGGGAGACTAGAACTAGAGGGCATGATCTTAGAATAAGGGGACGCCCATTTAAAACTGAGATAAGGAGAAATTTCTTCTCTCAGAGGGTTGTGAATCCGTGGAATTCGCTGCCTCAGAGAGCTGTGGAAGCTGGGTCATTGAATAGATTTAAGACAGTTTCTTAACCGATAAGGGAATAAGGGGTTATGGGGAGTGGGCAGGGAAGCGGACCTGAGTCCATGATCAGATCAGCCAAGGTCGTATTAAATGGTGGAGCAGGCTCGAGGAACTGTATGGCCTAATCCTGCTCCTATTTCTTGTGTTCTTTAGCTCTACTGAGACTCTGAGCACTTATCAGTGATGCTGCAATGAACATTATTGCCGCCGATGCATTTTTATCAAGAAAGGATATGAAAAAGGCGCTTGAAGCTTGGAAATGATTATATTTTGTTGATGAATTTGAGACCAGTAATTTTTTGTGAGCAATCAGAGTTTGTAAATCAAGAGAACATAATTAAAACATGCGCTCTCAGTGTGTAACACCTCTGTCTTGTTGCATTCTATTCCGTGCAAGTCCAGCTATCTGTCACCGCTCAGTATTTTCCTGCTGCTGTCTAACCACATAAAGGTGTTCACATCTCCCTCCAAGTGGGTAATGTGATGAAAGCTTTCTAAAACCGCAATAGCTGTTGGGGCAAGATGTGACTTTCATTCTGTGGCAGTTTTATTGCAAAGAGACTCCCCGAGGGAAATGACATATAATTTGGGCATCAGTAACAATTCTGCTGCCCACAGAATCAATGTTTTGTATGTGAGAATCAACAGTGATAACTTATAAAGTAATATATAACGGCCAGCAGTGCTGTAGGGTGTTCTGTGTGTGTGTGAAATGACACTGACTATTCCTATTCATTGTCCTATTCTGGAGTTTAGAAGAATGTGAGGTGATCTCATTGAAACGTACAGTCTCTGGGACAGATGGAGGTTGAAGGGACAGGTGGGTGGGGTGCCTGGGTTGCCGCACGCTCTTTCCGCTGTTTACGGTTGGCTTCTGTGTGCTCCTGGAGAAGAGACTCGAGGTGTTTGGTGCCTTCCCAAATGCTTCTCCTCCACTTTGAACAGTTTTGGGCCAGAGATTCCCAGGTGTCGGTGAGGATGTTGCACTTTTTCAAGGAGGCTTTGAGGCGGCTGGAGTTATACTGCACCGTGTGCAAAGTCAAACAGATCTGTGACAATCTCCTGTAGCAGTTCCCATATCTTAGGGCCTTTGGCAAACTCCTGGTACTTTTGAATGGGTGTGTACTGTCATGTATGTATGCTTCAGGTTACTAACCACCAGGTGGCACCAGTGTCGGAGGTCATTGGGCTGTACGCACGTGTACGCGGCCCAGGTATAAAAGGCAAGCCATCATGTAATGTAATCACTTTTGGGCCCTAATAAAGCAGAACCAGGTTTGTACCTGTGTTAGTTGGTGAGAGGTGGGAGCAGCGTCGGAGCGGCCTATAAAAGGCGTACCAGTGCAGCTACAGCGGGAGAGAAAGCAAAAAAGAAGTAGAAAGGAATCAAAAGGTGGCTTCACTGCCAATGGGGTAAGTGATTGGCTGGTGATTGGTGAGTAGCTTTTCTTTTTATTTTTATATCAGTAAGTAAACTGTAGCATTGTTATTACCAATTTAAGGGTATCGAAGGGTTAAGGCATGGCAGGAGAGATTGGTCACGTGATATGCTCCTCCTGTGCCATGTGGGAACTCAGGGACGCTTCCGGTGTCCCTTACGACTACATGTGTAAGAAGTGTATCCGCCTCCATCTCCTGATTGACCGCGTTGCGGAATTGGAGCTGAGGGTGGATTCACTCTGGAGCATCCACGATGCTGAGAATGACATAAGTGGCACGTGTAGTGAGTTGGTCTTACCGCATGAGAAGGATCCACAGTCAGTTAGGGAATGGAAGACCAGCAGGAAGAGTAGTACAAAGAAGGTAGTGCAGGGGTCCCCTGTGGTCATCCCCCTGCAAAACAGATACACTGTTTTGAGTGCTGTTGAGGGAGATGACTCATTAGGGGAGAGCAACAGCAGCCAAGTTCATGGCACCGTGGCTGGCTCTGTTGTACAGGAGGGCATAAAAAAGAGTGGGAGAGTGATAGTGATAGGGGATTCAATCATAAGGGGAATAGAGAGGCGTTTCTGCGGCCGCAATCGAGAGTCCAGGATGGTATGTTGCCTCCCTGGTGCAAGGGGCAAGGATGTCTCCGAGTGAGTGCAGGACATTCTGAAAAGGGAGGGAGAACAGCCAGTTGTCGTGGTGCACATTGGTACCAACGACATAGGTAAAAAAAGTGATAAGGTCCTACGAGACGAATTTAAGGAGCTAGGAGTTAAATTAAAAAGTAGGATCTCAAAAGTAGTAATCTCGGGATTGCTACCAGTGCCACGTGCCAGTCAGAGTAGGAATCGCAGGATAGCACAGATGAATACGTGGCTTGAGCAGTGGTGCAGCAGGGAGAGATTCAAATTCATGGGGCATTGGAACAGGTTCTGGGGGAGGTGGGACCAGTACAAACCGGACGGTCTGCACTTGGGCAGGAATGGAACCAATGTCCTAGGGGGAGTGTTTGCTCGTGCTGTTGGTGAGGAGTTAAACTAATATGGCAGGGGGATGGGAACCAATACAGGGAGACAGAGGGAAACAAAAAGGAGACAAAAACAAAAGACAGAAAGGAGATGAGTAAAAGTGGAGGGCAGAGAAACCAAAGGCAAGAGACAAAAAGGACGAATGAATATAAAAGGGCTGCAGGAGGGGTAAAAACTAAAAATCATGGTTTAAAAACTAGGATGAAAACACTCTACCTTAATGCACGCAGCATTAGAAATAAAGTAAATGAGTTGACGGCACAAATCATTACAAATGGGTATGATTTGGTGGCCATTACAGAGTACATGGTTGCAAGGTGGCCAGGACTGGGAATTAAACGTACAGGGGTATCTGACGATTCTGAAAGATAGGCAGGAAGGGAAGGGAGGTGGGGTAGCTCTGTTAATAAAGGATGATATCAGGGCACTTGTGAGGGATGATATTGGCTCCAATGAACAAAATGTTGAATCATTGTGGGTGGAGATTAGAGATAGTAAGGGGAAAAAGTCACCGGTCGGCGTAGTTTATAGGCCCCCAAATAATAACTTCATGGTGGGGCGCGCAATAATCAAGGGAATAATGGAGGCATGTGAAAAAGGAACGGCAGTAGTTATGGGGGATTTTAACCTACATATCGACTGGTCAAATCAAATCGCAGGGGGTAGCCTGGAGGAGGAATTCATAGAATGCATACAGGATTGTTTCTTAGAACAGTATGTAACAGAGCCTACAAGGGAGCAAGCCATTTTGGATCTGGTCCTGTGTAACGAGACAGGAAAAATAAATGATCTCCTCGTAAAAGATCCTCTCGGAATGAGTGATCACAATATGGTTGAATTTGTAATACAGATTGAGGATGAGGAAGTTGTGTCAGAAATGAGAGTACTATGCTTAAACAAAGGGGACTACAGTGGGATGAGGGCAGAGTTAGCTAAAATAGACTGGAAACAAGGATTAAACGGTGGCACAATTGAGGAACAGTGGAGGACTTTGAAGGAGCTCTTTCATAATGCGCAACAAAAATATATTCCAGTGAAAAAGAAGGGCGGCAAGAGAAGAGATAACCAGCCGTGGATAACCAAGGAAATAAAGGAAAGTATCAAATCAAAGACCAATGCGTATAAGGTGGCCAAGGTTAGTGGGAAACTAGAGGATTGGGAAGATTTTAAGCAACAGCAAAGAATGACTAAAAAAGCAATAAAGAAAGGGAAGATAGATTATGAAGGTAAACTTGCGCAAAACATAAAAACAGATAGTAAAAGCTTTTACAGATATATAAAACAGAAAAGAGTGACTAAAGTAAATGTTGGTCTCTTAGAAGATGAAAAAGGGGATTTAATAATGGGAAATGTGGAAATGGCTGAGACCTTAAACAATTATTTTGCTTCCGTCTTCACAATGGAAGACACAAAAACCATGCCAAAAATTGCTGGTCATAGGAATGTGGGAAGGGAGGACCTTGAGATGATCACTATCACTAGGGAGGTAGTGCTGGACAGACAAATGGGATTGAAGGTAGACAAGTCCCCTGGTCCTGATGAAATACATCCCAGGGTATTAAAAGAGATGGCGGAAGTTATAGCAGATGCATTTGTTATAATCTACCAAAATTCTCTGGACTCTGGGGAGGTACCAGTGGATTGGAGAGCAGCTAATGTAACGCCTCTGTTTAAAAAAGGGGGCAGGCAAAAGGCAGGTAACTATAGGCCGGTTAGTTTAACATCTGTAGTGGGGAAAATGCTTGAAACTATCATTAAGGAAGAAATAGCGGGACATCTGGATAGGAATAGTGCAATCAAGCAGACGCAGCATGGATTCATGAAAGGGAAATCATGTTTAACTAACTTACTGGAATTCTTTGAGGATATAATGAGCATGGTGGATAGAGGTGTACCGATGGATGTGGTGTATTTAGATTTCCAAAAGGCATTCGATAAGGTGCCACACAAAAGGTTACTGCAGAAGATAAAGATATGCGGAGTCAGAGGAAATGTATTAGCATGGATAGAGAATTGGCTGGCAAATAGAAAGCAGAGAGTTGGGATAAATGGGTCCTTTTCCGGTTGGAAATCAATGGTTAGTGGTGTGCCACAGGGATCAGTGCTGGGACCACAACTGTTTACAATATACATTGATGACCTCGAGGAGGGGACAGAGTGTAGTGCAACAAAATTTGCAGATGACATGAAGATTAGTGGGAAAGCGGGTTGTGTAGAGGACTCAGAGAGGCTACAAGGAGATTTGGATAGGATAAGCAAATGGGCTAAGGTTTGGCAGATGGAATACAATGTCGGAAAGTGTGAGGTCATCCACCTTGGGAAAAAAAAAACAGTAAAAGGGAATATTATTTGAATGGGGAGAAATTACAACATGCTGTGGTGCAGAGGGACCTGGGGGTCCTTGTGCATGAAACTCTTTTAGGAGCAAACAAAAAAACATTAAACCGTGCTCCTTGTGCATGAATCCCAAAAGGTTAGTTTGCAGGTGCAGCAGGTAATCAGGAAGGCAAATGGAATGTTGGCCTTCATTGCGAAAGGGATGGAGTACAAAAGCAGGGAGGTGTTGCTGCAAATGTATAAGGTATTGGTAAGGCCGCACCTGGAGTACTGCGTGCAGTTTTGGTCACCTTACTTAAGGAAGGATATACTAGCTTTGGAAGGGGTACAGAGACGATTCACTCGGCTGATTCGAGAAATGAGGGGGTTACCTTATGATGATAGATTGAGTAGACTGGGTCTTTACTCCTTGGAGTTCAGAAGGATGAGGGGTGATCTTATAAAAACATTTAAAATAATGAAAGGGATAGACAAGATAGAGACAGAGAGGTTGTTTCCATTGGTGGGGGAGACTAGAACTAGGGGGCACAGCCTCAAAATACGGAGGAGCCAATTTAAAACCGAGTTGAGAAAGAATTTCTTCTCCCAGAGGGTTGTGAATCTGTGGAATTCTCTGCCCAAGGAAGCAGTTGAGGCTGGCTCATTGAATGTTTTCAAGTCAAAGATAGATAGATTTTTAAGCAATAAGGGAATTAAGGGTTACGGGGAGAGGGCGGGTAAGTGGAGCTGAGTCCACGACCAGATCAGCCGTGATCTTATTGAATGGTGGAGCAGGCTCGAGGGGCTAGATGGCCTACTCCTGTTCCTAATTCTTATGTTCTTATGTTCTTATGTTCTTAGTTTACAGTATTCAATCTATCAAGTTATTACATCCATAACATGTACCATAAACCAATTCTCACCGATATGAAAGAGCTAGTGTAACTGCATCTTACAATTCCCGATTGTCCACTGGGATGGTCAGTCCCTGGCAGTTGGTCAGAGATATTTAAATCCTTGTGGTCTGGAGGAGGGATAACTAGTTTCTGATAATTTTGGGAGTTAGCACTTTTTCATGTGCTCTGTCAGCTTTAGTGGTCCAGCTGGTCGCGCAAGTTCCTCATGTGGAGGATGAACACCAACCTAAACCAGTTGGTCTAAAAGACTTGTTTCAGTTAGTAACTTCTATGTAATGGCAGGAAGGCATTTGATTTACTTTCTCTGACAATCAATGTCATTGTCTTCTGTGACTTGCAGCAGAATTCAGCAAGGTCTATTGTCAAGGTCCTTGTATCTGAAGCTTCATAATTTGCCAATTTATGGAGGTCTTTCACACTTGTGACATCATTTCCATAACTCACCGCAATAAGTGCTTTGCAAATGTCAAGATGTATAATATTTATGGTATTTTCTTCCTCGATTAACTTGTTCATATAATTAAAAATGGATAAATTTGTCAACCATGATTTCCTTTCTTGTGAATCTGCATTGACGTTTATGATGTTTCATCTCAAAAAACAATCATGAAATGTTTCTCAGTGACATTTCTTTGTCTTTCAAGAACTGCATTATCTTTTTCAGTCTTAAGATACTTACTTCACTTTTCAGTGGACTACATGAGTTATCCCAACATCTTAGTGGGTATATATCCAGTCTAAAATGTCAGAGGTGAGTCCGTGGTGGCACTTTTGCCTCTGTGTCAGAAGGTTGTGGGTTCAAGTCCCACTCCAGAGACCTGAGCACAAAGATCTAGGCTGATGCTCCAATGGCAGTACCGAGGGACTGTGCAGAGGTGCCGTCTTTCAGATGAGAGGTTAACTCGAGGCCTCAACTGCTCTCTCAGATGAATTTAAATGATCTACTTCTTAAAAGACTGTTCTGGCCAATATTTATCCATCAACCAATATCGTTAAAACAGACTATCTAGTCTTTAACACATTGCTGTTTGTGGGAGCTTGCTGTGCACAAATTGGCTGCCGTGATGCCTACATTTCAACAGTAACTACACTTCAAAAGTACTGCATTGGCTGTAAAGCGCTTTGGAACGTCTTGAGGTCGTGAAAGGTGCTATATAAATGTACGTTCTTTCTTTTTACTGAGCCAGAGTGACCAGCTTTGATTCACAGTCTGTACTAAGTAAGTTGATTTCAGTCAGAGCCACGTCGGCAATACAATGATTGGCCTTTGCTTCCCAGAAGCAGATAGAAACAAAATTAGACAAGGCTCTATGCTCCTGATCTCCAGCTCCTGCTGCCAAGTAACCTCGGCTGGAACCTGCGGATGAGGTAACATTGGCAATGAATTCATGGCCCCCTACGGGCACGTACGAGCTGCACACATGCCTGTTGGGGCCCTACAAGTTCCAGGTTTAGGTATGCGAAGCGCAGGAGCCTAAACCCAGGAATTGCTATCTGTCAAAGAATCCCTTTGACAGATCGCACACATCCAGAAGTAAAGGGCCCCCTCGGGCGGAGAGTTGGGCTATTTGCCCAACTCCTTCCCTGCGACTGTCCTTCAAATTCTTACGACTGATAAAAACAGGCCTGCATAAGCCTTCAAAAGGACATAAAAATAAATTTTTTTCAATAATTTAAACATTTAAAATCTTGGTAATTGGGTGAGTTTATTTTCGACCCATTAAAATATGCAAATGTATTTTTCAATAAATATACTTTTTGTTTTGAATAATTAATTACATTCCATTTTGATTAATTTTAAATATGTGATGTTTTTAAAAATATATATATTTTAAGTGTTTGTGTGTTTTTGGGAGTATTCCCATTGATACTTACAGTGACTCACCACAAGCATGACTGGGAATACCTCGACTTGGATTGGTTGGTCCGGCCCATGTGATCCCAGGGATGTGTACGAAGCGCTTACGTCCCTGGGAAACGTGGGCCTCCATGCGGGTCTTCGCGTAGAGGCCTAAGACCGCAAGTCTCCACACCTCCTCGAGCCTTCGGGTAGATTTGTGGATCAGTTTCAGGTTGGAGACCTCCGACCGCAACTTCTGGTCCATTTTGTTATCAAAGGATTGGGATTGGTTCAATTCCACTTGTTTGGCTCTCAGGTGAAGAGTAACCAGTTGGAGAATGTCCCAGAAAATAACTGGGGTCTGTACAACGAGTCAGAATAATAAGGGGAAATATGTAATGGAAACAAACCGAGGTAGAGTAGAAACATAGAAACAGAGAAACAGAGAAAATAGGTGCAGGAGTAGGCCATTCGGCCCTTCGAGCCTGCACCACCATTCAATAAGATCATGGCTGATCATTCACCTCGGTAACACTTTCCTGCTTTCTCTCCATACCCCTTGATCCCTTTAGCCGTAAGGGCCATATCTAACTCCATCTTGAATATATCCAATGAACTGGCATCAACAACTCTCTGCGGCAGGGAATTCCACAGGTTAACAATTCTCTGCGTGAAGAAGTTTCTCCCCATCTCAGTCCTAAATGGCCTACCTCTTATCCTAAGACTGTGTCCCCTGGTTCTGGACTTCCCCAACATTGGGAACATTCTTCCCGCATCTAACCTGTCCCATCCCGTCAGAATCTTATACGTTTCTATGAGATCCCCTCTCATCCTTCGAAACTCCAGTGTATAAAGGCCCAGTCGATCCAGTCTCTCCTCATATGTCAGTCCAGCCATCCCTGGAATCAGTCTGGTGAACCTTCGCTGCACACCCTCTATAGCAAGAACGTCCTTCCTCAGATTAGGAGACAAAAACATAGAAACATAGAAACATAGAAAATAGGTGCAGGAGTAGGCCATTCGGACCTTCTAGCCTGCACCGCCATTCAATGAGTTCATGGCTGAACATGCAACTTCAGTACCCCATTCCTGCTTTCTCACCATACCCCTTGATCCTCCTAGTAATAAGGACTTCATCTAACTCCTTTTTGAATATATTTAATGAATTGGCCTCAACAACTTTCTGTGGTAGAGAATTCCACAGGTTCACCACTCTCTGGGTAAAGAAATTTCTCCTCATCTCAGTCCTAAATGGCTTACCCCTTATCCTTAGACTGTGTCCCCTGGTTCTGGACTTCCCCAACATTGGGAACATTCTTCCTGCATCTAACCTGTCTAACCCCGTCAGAATTTTAAACGTTTCTATGAGGTCCCCTCTCATTCTTCTGAACTCCAGTGAATACAAGCCCAGTTGATCCAGTCTTTCTTGATAGGTCAGTCCCGCCATCCCGGGAATCAGTCTGGTGAACCTTCGCTGCACTCCCTCAATAGCAAGAATGTCCTTCCTCAGGTTAGGAGACCAAAACTGTACACAATACTCCAGGTGTGTCGGCCTTTTGGCTAAGATCATGCGTAACTGACCTGACAGGGGAGTAACCACCATAACCCCAAGGTGGTTCTCCCTGGATCAGGAAGGTATATGCTTGCTTTTTTGGAAATAGGAGGTGGGTGGGGTGGCTTGACCCATCCACCTCCACGGAGGTGTGTGGGGGGCCTGACCCATCCACCTCCATGGCACGAACCTGGTATTGCAGTACTTCCAGGAACGGTGCAGTGGCTCTAGGCCTTTTGGCTAAGAGCATTGGCGCAGAGTGATCCTTGATGTGTGCAAAGTGACCTCTGGCGTCTGTGATTTGACAAAGAATTGGAAAGATTGGCTACGAATTTCAAAAAAAAAAAATACTCCAAGTGTGGCCTCACCAAGGCCCTGTACAACTGTAGCAACACCTCCCTGCCCCTGTACTCAAATCCCCTCGCTATGAAGGACAACATGCCATTTGCATTTTTCACCTCTTGCTGCACCTGCATGCCAACTTTCAATGACTGATGAACCATGACACCCAGATCTCGTTGCACCTCTCTTTTTTGTAATCTGCCGCCATTCAGATAATATTCTGCCTTTGTGTTTTTGCCAACAAAGTGGATAATCTCACATTTATTCACATTCTACTACATCTGCCATGCATTTGCCCACTCACCTAACCTGTCCAAATCACCCTGCAGCCTCTTTGCATCCTCCTCACAGCTCACACCACCACCCAGTTTAGTGTCATCTGCAAACTTGGAGATATTACACTCAATTCCTTCATCCAAATCATTAATATATATTGTCATGAGCTGGGGTCCCAGCACTGATCCCTGCGGCACTTCACTAGTCACTGCCTCCCATTCCGAAAAGGACCCGTTTATCCCGACTTTCTGCTTCTCTCACTGCCAACCAATTCTCTATCCACGCCAGTACATTACCCCCAATACCATGTGCTTTGATTTTGCACACCAATCTCTTGTGTGGGACCTTGTCAAAAGCCTTTTGAAAGTCCAAATACACCACATCCACTGGTTCTCCCTTGTCCACTCTACTAGTTACATCCTCAAAAAATTCCAGAAGATTTGCCAAGCATGATTTCCCTTTCATAAATCCATGCTGACTTGGACCAATCCTGTTTCTGCTCTGCAAATGCACTGCTATTTCATCCTTAATAATTAATTCCAATATTTTCCCCACTACTGATGTCAGGCTAACCGGTCTATAATTACCTGTTTTCTCTCTCCCTCCTTTTTTAAAAAGTGGTGTTACATTAGCTACCCTCCAGTCTGTAGGAACTGCTCCAGAGTCAATAGACTGTTGGAAATATGATCACCAATGCATCCACTATTTCTCAGGCCACTTCCCTAAATACTCTGGGATGCAGACAATCAGGCCCCAGGGATTTATCAGCCTTCAATCCCATCAATTTCCCCAACACAATTTCCCGCCTAATAAGCATATCCTTCAGTTCCTCCTTCTCACTAGATCCTCGGTCCCCTAGTACCTCCGGAAGGTTATTTGTGTCTTCCTTCGTGAAGACAGAACCAAAGTATTTGCTCAATTGTTCTGCCATTTCTTTGCTCCCCATTATAATTTCACCTGAGTCCAACTGCAAGGGACCTACGTTTGTCTTCACTAAATTTTTTTCTCTTCACATGTCTATTGAAGCTTTTGCAGTCAGTTTTTATGTTCCCGGCAAGCTTCCTCTCGTACTTTATTTTTCCCCTCCTAATTAAACCCTTTGTCCTCCTCTGCTGAATTCTAAATTTCTCCCAGTCCTCAGGTTTGCTGCTTTTTCTGGCCAATTTATATGCCTCTTCCTTGGATCTAACACTATCCTTAATTTCCCTTGTTAGCCACGGTTGAGCCACCTTCCCTGTTTTGTTTTTACTCCAGACGGGGATGTATACTTGTTGAAGTTCATCCATGTGATCTATAAATGTTTGCCATTGTCTATCCACCGTCGACCCTTTAAGTATCATTTGCCAGTCTATTTTAGCCAATTCACGCCTCATGCCGCGAAGTTAGCTTTCCTTAAGTTCAGGACCTTAGTTTCTGAATTAACTGTGTCACTCTCCATCTTAATAAAGAATTCTACCATATTATGGTCACTTTTCCCCAAGGTGCCTCGCACAACAGGATTGCTAATTCGTCCTTTCTCATTTCACATCTCCTAGTCTAGGATGGCCAGCTCTCTGGTTAGTTCCTTGACATATTGGTCAAGAAAACAATTCCTAATACACTCCAGGAAATCTTCCTCCACCGCATTGCGACCAGTTTGGTTAGTCCAATCTATATGTAAATTAAAGTCGCCCATGATAACTGCTGTAACTTTATTGCACACATCCCTTATTTCTTGTTTGATGCTGTCCCCAACCTCACTACTACTATTTGGTGGTCTGTGCACAACTCCCACCAGCGTTTTCTGCCCTTTGGTATTCCGTAGCTCCACCCATACCGATTCCACATCATCCAAGCCAATGTCATTCCTTACTATTGCATTAATTTCCTCTTTAACCAGCAACGCCACTCCACCTCTTTTTCCTTTCTGTCCATCTTTCCTAAATGTTGAATACCCCTGGATGTTGAGTTCCCAGCCTTGGTCACCCTGGAGCCATGTCTCCGTGATGCCAATTACATCATATCCATTAACTGATACCTGCGCAGTTAATTCGTCCATCTTATTCCGAATACTCCTCGCATTGAGGCACAGAGCCCTCAAGCTTGACTTTTTAACATACTTTGCCCCTTTAGAATTTTGTGCAATGTGGCCCTTTTTGTTTTTTGCCTTGGATTTCTCTGCCCTCCACTTTTACTCTTCTCCTTTCTATCTTTTGCCTCTGTCTCCCTTTTATTTCCCTCTGCCTCCCTGCCTAGGTTCCCATCCCCCTGCCATATTAGTTTAACTCCTCCCCAACAGCACTAGCAAACACTCCCCCTAGGATATTGGTTCCGGTCCTGCCCAGGTGCAGACCATCCGGTTTGTACTGGTCCCACCTCCCCCAGAATCAGTTTCAATGCCCCAGGAATTTGAATCCCTCCCTTCTGCACCACTCCTCAAGCCACGTATTCATCTGAGCTATCCTGCAATTCCTACTCTAACTAGCACGTGGCACTGGTAACAATCCTGAGATTACTATTTTTGAGGTCCTACTTTTTAGTTTAGCTCCTCGATCCATAAATTCGTCTCGTAGGACCTCATCCCGTTTTATACCTATATCGTTGGTACCTATTTGCACCACGACAACTGGCTGTTCACCCTCCCTTTTCAGAATGTCCTGCATCCGCTCCGAGACATCCTTGCCCCTTGCACCAGGGAGGCAACATACCATCCTGGAATCTCAATTGCGGCCGCAGAAATGCCTATCTATTCCCCTTACAATCGGTGCCATGAACTTGGCTGCTGCTGCCTTCCCCTGATGAGTCAACCCCCTCAACAGTCCCCAAAGCGGTGTATCTGTTTTGCAGGGGGATGACCACAGGGGATCCCTGCACTACCTTCCTTGCACTGCTCTTCCTTTTGGTCACCCGTTCCCTCTCTGGCTGTGTACCCTTTACCTGCAGTGTGACCAACTCGCTAAATGTGCTATTCACGTCATTCTCAGCATCGTGGATGCTCCAGAGTTCATCCACCCGCAGCCCCAGTGCCGCAATGCGGTCTGTCAGGACCTGCAGGCGGATACACTTCCCGCACCCGCAGTCGTCATGAACACTGGAAGCATCCCTGAGTTCCCACATAGTACAGGAGGAGCATGACACATGTCCGAGCTGTCCTGCCATGACTTAACCTTTAGATTAACTTAATTGGGTAACGACAATGCTAAAGGTTACTTACTGATAAAGAAAGAACAGGAAAAACTGGTTACTAATCACCAGCCAATCACTTACCCCCTTGGCTGTGACATCACCTTTCGATTTCTTTCTACTTCTTTTTTGCCTTCTCCCTGTAGCTGCACAAGCTGGGCCTTTATAGGCCTCTCGATCCTGGACTCACACCTCCGACGCACTCCCGCTGCCTCTCGTGGCCTTTTGTAGACCTCTTGAACCTGGACTCACACCTCCGACGCACTCCCGTTGCCTCTCGCGGCCTTTTGTAGGCCTCTCGACCCTGGACTCACGCATCCGACGCACTCCCGCTGCCTCTCGTGGCCTTTTGTAGACCTCTTGAACCTGGACTCACACCTCCGACGCACTCCCGCTGCCTCTCGCGGTCTTTATAGGCCTCTCGACCCCGGACTCATGCCTCTGTTGCTACTTTTGTTCAACTAGTCTTGATTGTTCCTCTCAAGAAGTCCTTGGCTAACATTCTTTCTGTCTATTCTGAAGTCCCCTCAGCCATCTCCGCTCCAGACAACACTCCTTCAATCTTTGGTTATGAATCGGTAGAATTATTTTTTGAAGGGCTTTTGAACTTTATATGTTCGAGTTAGCTTTGCTGTTAAATCTGCTTTGGCAGAAGAGACGTCCTCAGAGAAGGCGTGTGGAGGATAAATGAAGGATTTAAAACAACTCCAAATTTCAGTAAAGTGCCACTTAACAGCATTCGACTGTACAAAGTGAGCGAGTAACCTTATCATAGAGATGGAACTCACGGCAGAGTGACTGTGTGAAAGCAGTTCATCTGAGTGGAGCCTCATTGTCTGTCTCAACTGCCTTAACTAATCAGGTTGAGGAATTAAAAAGCTCAACAATTTTAGGATGTCATGCAGTGTATAAAAAATAACCTGTCCAAGAGACGGCTTATTTTCTCTTCTGTTCCATTTTTATGCTTCACCCTTCGAGTTGTCACGATCTCAAATGCACTGCCTGAAGATATAATGGTAAGTACTGCAGGGAATAGAATACGGCCAGGGTGATCTCCTGGACTGGTTTCGATTGCCTGGATGTGGCCGGAGAGGAATTTTCCCAGATTTTTTCTCCTTAAATTAGCCTGGGTTTTTATCTGGTTTTTGCCTCGCCCAGGAGATCACATGGCTCCGGTTGGGGTGAAGTGTAGATGCTTTCAGTATAAGGGGTGTCGCAGTTGTGTGAGGCGGACTGGTTGGGCTGGGTGCTCTTTGCCTTTCCGTCATTGTTCATAGGTTTATATGTAACCTTTAGGGCTGCTGACCAAGGGCCGTGCGGCTCTGTGTCGGCCGGCACAGACACGATGGGCCGAAATGACCTCCTTCCGCGCTGTAAATTTCTATTTCTATTTCTATAAAAGGGAATTGGATAAATACTTGAAAAGGGAAAATTTGCAGGGTTATGGGGAAAGAGCAAGAGAGTGGGACTAATTGGATCGCTCTTTCAAAGAGCCGGCACAGGCACGGTGGGGCCAAATGGCCTCCTTCTCTGCTGTACGATTCTGTGGGCTAGATTTTCGGCTTTGCTCATTTCGGGGCGGTAATGGCGACAGGGCGGTAAAATTCGTGCCCGAAACAGTTTGCGCCTCAGTCAGCAAATTTGGGCAGCTGGGCCCTGAGTGTGGGGTGGAGCGCTAAGGGAGGTGCACCTCTCTTCGGGCGCTAGGAAGTGCTGAGCATGCGAAAATCCCGAGCTAAACAGCTGGCCTGGGAGCACTCTGAGAGAGGCCTGGGAGCGAGGGGGGAAACAACCTGAAAGAGAACCATCAAAAGCATTCCCGATACATAATACACGCCACCACAACATAAATTGCAAAAAAAATATAGTCACACTGACCTGACCCGCTTTCACAGGCGGTCCCAGCAGGGGGCGCTCTATGGAGCACTACCGATCGGGTGGCAGCCAAAAATCGAGCTGGTGTCACAACCAGGGGCGTCACACATCGGCTCGCCTCTCCCAGGTGGTAATGCTTCACGCCCCGCCAAAACTGACCCCGAAAACCCCGGCGGGGCTCACCGCCGCCATTGTCGCCCCTCAGGAGCAAAAACAGTGTTGGACAGCACTGGAAAATCCAACCCTGTAATTCCACGATCGAGATCAATGGGGACATGGTGAAATATTTGCTGGGAATTCCATCCAAGCTGATCCCGCCATAACTTTGCCGGAAGCGCAGTGGAAATCTGTGTGTAAATGTGGTTCCGGCGACACTTCCGGTGATGGTAGGGTGAGGGAAGGGGGCGCAGCTCCGAGGGAATTTTCCGTCCATTATTCCAACATCACACGCTGGCCTTCAGATTAACTGGTCATCTCTGCCGTTCAGTGCGTGAGATTTTACCGGTGAACGAATAGCTCCGGCGAATGTACCTGCTGCAATTGGTAGATGTAGTGTCGGCTGTGGCTCAGTGGCTAGCACCCTCGCCTCTGAACCAGACGATTATGGGTTCGAGTCCCACTTCAGGGACTTGAGCTCAAAAATTCTAGGCTGAGAGTGCAGTGCTAAGGGAGCGCTGCACTGTCAGAGGTGCTGCCTTTTGGATGAGACGTTAAACCGAGGCCCCGTCTGCCCTCTCAGGTGGATATAAAAGAACCCATGACATTATTTTGAAGAAGAGCAGGGGAGTTAACCCCGGTATCCTGGCCAATATTTACCCATCAATCAACATAACAAAAAACCAGATTATCTGGTCATTATCACATTGCTGTTTGTGGGAGCATGCTGTGCGCAAAGTGGCTGCTGTGTTTCATACATTACAACAGTGACTACATTTCAAAAGTGCTATACTGGCTGTAAAGTGCATTGAGACGTCCGGTGATTGTGAAAGGTGCTATATAAATGCAGGTCTTGCTTTCTTTTTGCGTCTCCATTCTTTATGAAGGCTCAGGCATGATGGGCTGAATGGTCTCCGTCTGCGGTGTATGGTTTTGATGATTCTCTCGACAGGCAATGCGGGGAGGCATTTTGCCAGTGCCCTTTCCAGAATGAAACTGGGCGATGACCAGTGCTCAGACCAGCCTGAGTGACCCAGCCTACCAAGAATCTAGAACTAGGGGGCATAGTTTCAGAATAAAAGGCCGCCCATTTAAACAGAAATGAGGAAAAAAATGTTCTCCTAGAGTGTCGTAAATCTGTGAAATTCTCTGCTCCAGAGAGCTGTGGAGGCTGGGTCATTGAATATACTTAAGGTGGAGATTGATCGATTTTTGAATGATAAGGGAGTGTCAAAGGTTATGGGGAGCGGGCAGGGAAGTGGAGTTGAGGCCAAGATCAGATCAGCCATGACCTTATTGAATGGCGGAGCAGGCTCGAGGGCCAAATGGCCAGCTCCTGCTCCTATTTCTTATGTTCCTATGTTCTCCTTTCCTGTGGGTAGTGCCCGGCTTCTGCTTTGGCAACTGGTAGCAATGATACAGCCAAGATCACGAGCTCCAGAAGAGGTTGAGGTTTATAAATGTCACAGTAATTAGCAGATGTCTGAAGACTGGACAAATCCTGGGTGTTAAGTACTTGAATTACAATCTGTACACCCAAGTCACCCACTGGTGCCAAGGACATGGCCTGATCAAGAACTAAGTTGTCATATGGGCCTTCAAGAGTGGCCAAGTTGCATCTACATACAAAAGCAAAATTCTGCGGATGCTGGAAATCTGAAATATGAATAGAAAATGCTGGAAATGCTCAGCAGGTCAGGCAGCATCTGTGGGGAGAGAAACAGGATTAACCTTTCAGATCGGTGAACTTTCATTACAACCCAAGGTGATGAAAGGTCACCGACCTGAGCGGCTAAAATTTTGATGGCTTAACGCTACCCTTTACCGGCAAATAATGGCCAAAGAACTGGTCCAGCGGTGTCCTCCATTTTTGACGTCCCCATTGGGCTGCCGGTTTGGCGTCCTGAAAATAAAAATGGCGGAGTGGTGACGTCAAGTCGGTGCACAACGCCGACTTAATGTTACCGCAGCAAACTTTGACCATTGTGCTGAGTTCAGCGCTGGTTCATCAGCACACCAGGGAAACCTAACTTGCAAGCAGCCTCACAAAGGTGCTGTCAGCACCTCTTGAAGGGACTCACACATCTTTCAGGCAAGTTTGCACTTAAACTTTCGGAGAGGGTTTTTTAAAAATGTTATTGAAGTAGTGGCTTGCTGCAGGAGATGTTAAAAGTTTTTCTTTAAGCATGTAGGGAGTGCTGCTGGATGCTTTCAAGGCCTTAGATGGTAAAGGAAGGTCTCTGAAAAGACAGAAAATGCTGCAAATACTCAACAGTTCAGGCAACATCTGTGGAGAGAGAAACAGAGTTCACATCTCAGGTCGAGATGCTGCCTGACCTGCTGAGCATTTCCACCATTTTATGCTGCCATTTCAGATTTACAGCATCTGCTCGCAGAGGGAAGAGGAATAAGCAGAAGAATAATTAGCAGAAGAGGAAGCAGCAGAAGGAAGGATGCATTCCACAGACCCTTTCTGGCCAGGATATCCGGGATGGAAGCATTCGCCTGCAGTCCCACTGACCACAACCCTGATTCCACTTTCAACATTGGTCTCACACCTGACCTTCCCTCTGTTACTGACCATCACTGCGTCCTCTTTGGCCACGATGTTGAAATAAAAGCCCCACAGAGCAAACTTTCCAGTCTAACATTCTACATCTGTCCATCCACTATGACATCAAGAAATCAACTCATCGTCCTTATATATTCTCTTAGTGACTGTCTTGCATGGGCCTTTGCCTATTGATGTCACACAGTGCTACCCCAGTGGCTGCAGCATGGCTGCTGGAAGGCTGCTGGCTTTCCGTGGGGGACACTGCAAATGGCCTTGATGGTCGACCTTGAAGTCTGCTGGCTGGGAGTGTCAAGTCAATATTTTTTTTCCCCTTCTCCTCCTCCTTCTCCTTCTCCTTCCCCTTCTACCTCTTCTTCCTATTCTTCTTATCCGTCTTCTTTTTCTTATTCTTCTCCTGCTCCTTCTTCTTCTTCCTCACTTTCTTGTCTCTTCTTGGTCAGGCTGCATTTCTGTGGTGTTTGAAGGGCACAAGGGTGGAATAGTGGTGAGGGGAGGAAAGGAAAGTTAGAGGTGCATGCAAGGAAGAGGATAACGTATGAGGAGACCAGCATCTTGTATCCTTGCCTCCCCTCTGCAGGCCAAGGGCTCAGAGTGGCCAGCACCGTCTCCTCCAAGGGGGTGAGGTGAGGCTAGGAATGGAAGATTGTTGGAAGGTGAGTGATTCTGGGGTGGGAGTCATGCATTGAGAAGTGTGTGAGGCTAGTGATGCAGTTGGTACGAGACAGCTTTTGAAGATGCATTCATTGACCTTGACCATTGGTCTGAGGTCATGAAGCTTTTTGGGCACTGGAGCCAGGTCGCGGGGGCAGCACTGCTGGCAGTGATGGCCTCAGCCATGTGTTCCCATATCGTACATTTTGGTGGGCCTCCTGGCCCCTGTGGGTAGAGGACCTTACTTGAAATGTTGACCTCTGCACAAAGCTGGATTGCTGCGTACGAGACCCTGGGTGCCCCTAACCCAGCTTGCTGAGCCATTTGTGTTAGTGTTGGACCACTTTTCTCATTGTTTGAGATTCGGAAGGAAATTCAGCTTTAAGTACTGGATTCTTTTTCATGGTAATGTTTTTATTGAAAGGCAGTAAGGGGCCGAAAGCTGCCTTTTGATTTTAATTACCCATTTAATTCATGGTCCCTTTAATTGCCCACAATACCTTGCGAACACCACAGCCTCGCTCCCACAGGCTGTAAAAAGCTGCAACGCTGACTGTGGATGGGAACTTTGGGTCTGAGGCTTCCATTAACGCCAGCAGGAGGGCATTGCACAGTAAATTAGTGCCGCACTCTTCCAACCCTGAGAGCCAATTTTAACCTGTAGCACTGGGTCCATTTTCAGTGGCCGTTAACTCGAGTTGCCGATGACATCGGCAATTCTCATGGCCTGCACCAATTTTTTACCATTAAGTCTGCTTCTCGCTCCACAGGTGCTGCCTGACCTGCTGAGCATTTCCAGCATTTTCTGTTTTTATTTTGTAATTTACGTACTCTTTTGACTTCTTGTTATCCTCTTTTCACTGTCTTCCTCTTCTTTTTGTCTCTCTCTCTCCTCTCTTTCCCATTCACTCTGCACAGCCTTCCTGTCTGTAGGATTTTGAAATTCTTTCTCTCATTGGAGAACAGCAAATGGCAAGAAACAGCTATGGAGACATGGTTATCCCAGCATTCATAGAAAGAAAGAAAGACTTGCATTTATATAGCAACTTTCACGACCACCGGACGTCTCAAAGTGCTTTACAGCCAATGAAGTACGTTTGAAGTGTAGTTACTGTTGTAATGTAGGCAACGCGGCAGCCAATTTGCGCACAGCAAGCTCCCACAAACAGCAATGTGATAACGGCCAGATAAACTGTTTTAGTGATGATGATTGAGGGATAAATATTGGCCAGGACACCAGGGATAACTCCCCTGCTCTTCTTCGAAATAGTGCCATGGGATCTTATGCGTCCACTTGAGAGGGCAGACGGGGCCTTGGGTTAACGTCTCATCCAAAAGACGGTAGTAGTGAAAGTCCATTATTAAAACTATTGAGCCTCTATTTTAATAGAGAGCCTTCACAAATGTCAGCATCCATAGTAATTTCCAGCTGTCTGTGCACAGCAGGAGAAATCAAATGGATGTGTTGAGATTTACCAACACGGTCCATTAACATAGGACACTATAATCCTTAGGTAGAAGCATGGGATTTTCCAGGTGAGTAACTGGCTGAATGCAAAATAGTTGACAGATCTGCTAGTTGGTTCACAGAAAAAGAATGGCAGTATGCCTCTTATTAGAAGCAGATGTCATACAAATATGAATGAAGAATTCAATTGCACCTCAGTTCTATTAGAATCATAGAATGATACAGCACAGAAAAAGGTTTTTCAGTTCTTCATACCGGCTCTTTGAAAGAGCTATCCAATTATCCCCCTCCTCTGCTCTTTCCCCACAGCCCTGCAAATTTTTCCTTTTCAAGTATATATCTAATTCCCTTTTGAAAGTTACTATTGAATCTACTACCACTGCCCTTTCAGGCCGTGCATTCCAGATCATAACAATTCATTGAGTTGTGCACAGAAACAACTCGGGAAGTCATGTTTGACAAAGTTGCTGGAGTTCTTTGAGGATGTAATGAGCAGGATGGATAAGGGGGAACCAGTGGATGTGGTGTATTTGTATTTCCAGTTGGCGTTCGATAAGGTGCCACATAAGAGGTTACTGCACAAGGTAAAAGTTCATGGGGTTGGGGGTAATATATTAGCATGGATAGAGGATCAGCTAACTAACAGAAAACAGAGAGTCGGGATAAATGGGCTATTTTCAGGTAGGCAAACAATGACTAATGAGGTTCTGCGGGAATCGGTGCTGGGTCCTCAACTATTTACAATCTATATTAATGACTTGGATGAAGGGACCGAGTGTAATGTAGCCAAATTTGCTGATGGTACAAAGCTAGGTGGGAAAGCAAGTTGTGAGGAGGACACAAAAAATCTGCAAAGGGATATAGACAGGCTAAGTGAATGGGCAAAAATTTGGCAGATGGAGTATAATGTGGGAAAATGTGAGGTTATCCACTTTGGCAGAAATAATAGAAATGCAAATTATAATTTAAATGAAGAAAAATTGCAAAGTGCTGCAGTACAGAGGGACCTGGGGATCCTTGTGCATGAAACACAAAAGGTTAGTATGCAGGTACAGCAAGTAATCAGGAAGGCAAATTGAATGTTGGCGTTTATTGCAAGGGGGATAGAGTATAAAAACAGAGAAGTCCTGCTACAACTGTATAGGGTATTGGTGAGGCCACACCTAGAGTACTGCTTCCAGTTTTGGCCTCCGTATTTTAGGAAGGATATACTTGCATTGGAGGCTATTCAGAGAAGGTTCACTAGGTTGATTCAGGAGTGAGAGGGTTGACCTATAAGGCTAGGTTGAGTAGGTTGGGCCTATACACATTGGAGTTCAGAAGAATGAGAGGTGTTCTAATTGAAACTGATAAGATAAATGAGGGGGCTCGAAAAGGTGGATGCAGAGAGGATATTCCCACTCATAGGGGAAACTAAAACTAGGGGACACAGTCTTAGAATAAGGGGAAGTCCATTTAAAACTGAGATGAGGAGAAATTTCTTCTCTCAGAGGGTTGTAAATCTGTGGAATTCTCTGCCCCAGAGAGCTGTGGAGGCTGGGTGATTGAATATATTTAAGGCGGAGATAGACAGATTTTTGAGTGATAAGGGAATAAAGGGTTATGGGGAGCGGGCAGGGAAGTGGAGCTGAGTCCATGATTAGATCAGCCATAATCTTCTAAAAGGCAGAGCAGGCTCAAGAGGGTGAATGGTCGAATTCTGCTCCTATTTCATATGTTCTTATATTGCACAAAAAAAAAATGTGCCTTCATCTCCCCTTCGGTTCTGTTGCCAGTGATCTTAAACCTGCTTCCTCTTGTTAATGACCCTCCTGCCAGTGGAACTAGCTTCTCTTTATCTACTCTATCAAAACCCTCGTAATTTTGAACTCCTGCATTAAAGCTCCCCTTAACCTTCTCTGCTCCAAGGAGAATAAATAACCCCAGTTTCTCCAGTCTCTCCGCTGAACTGCAGTCCCTCATCCCTGGTACCATTCCAGCAAATCTCCTTTGTAGCCTCGCCAAGGCCCTGACATGAATAGATTCTTCAATTATGTTTCCTATCCTCAAGTCAAGCTGCTATTGTTGCCTCAACTCAATACACTGATTGAGTATTTTGTGGTGATGCTACAATAAAGGTGGCATTGTGAAAAATTCGAGCAGATATAATGGAAAATTGAACAAAAAGCTGAGAAAGTTGTTGTGTATGGAGAAAGAGTCAGACTGAACACGGAGCTCAAAGTAAAGTGTGACCTTAGTCTTTTATTGCAGGTCTCCAGAATGCCTCTCCAACCTGTGAAGCCTTCTTTAATACCTGGGCTCCAAGGGATCCCTTGGCACTCCGGGGAACGAGCCCTCTGGTGGCTGTACAGAGTAAATACAAGTCCACATATATAGCAACATTCCCCCCCCCCAAAGTCAATAGTGTAACTATTTACGACGTGAGTCGATCTGGGGCCCTTCTTACCCTGGTTGATCATCTCGGTGTGAAAGCTGGTATTGTTGAATCATTTTTTGGGCTCTCGCTGGGCTGCTTGGTGTGTTGGGCCCTGCAGGGCTGCTGTGGAGGATGGGTTCTGCTTCGTGGTCAACCGTGGTGTTGGTTGCCACTGGTGTGTGTGTTTGGGGATCAAAAAAGGTCGGGTCCAAGCTGGGTTGCTCAGGGTAGTCTGTGAATCTGAGTTTGATTTGGTCCAAGTGTTTCCGGTGAATGAGTCCATTTGAAAGTTTGACCCGAAACACCCTGCTCCCCTCTTTGGTCACGACAGTGCCAGAGAGCCACTTGGGACCTTGTCCATAATTTAATACAAATACAGGATAATTGGCTTCAATCTCGCGTGACACATTTGCGCTATCACGGTATGCACTTTGTTGAAGCCGCCTGCTCTCTACCTGTTCATATAGATCAGGGTGATCTAACGAGAGCCGTGTAAGTGCTCTTTTGATGAGCAGTTCAGCAGGTGAGATTCCAGTGAGTGAGTGTGGTCTCGTGCGGTAGCTAAGCTGGAATCGGGATAGGTGAGTCTGTAGTGAGCCTTCAGTTACCCTCTTCAAGCCTTGCTTGATGGTTTGCACTGCTCTCTCTGTCTGACCATTGGACGCTGGTTTAAACGGGACAGATGTGACATGTTTGATCCCGTTACCAGTCATGAATTCTTTGAACTCAGCACTGGTAAAACATGGCCCGTTGTCGCTCACCAGGACATCGGTAAGCCGTTTGTGGCAAACATGGCCCGCAGGCTTTCAGTGGTGGCAGCGGACGTGCTAGCCAACATAATCTCACATTCAATCCACTTGGAGTACGCGTCTACAACCACAAGGAATATTTTACCCAAGAACGGGCCTGCATAGTTGACATGTACCCTAGATCACGGTTTGGAAGGCCAAGACCATAACCTTAGCGGTGCCTCCATGGGTACATTGGGTAACTGCGAGCATCTATTACATCTGTGAACGCAGGACTCTATGTCCGCATCGATACCGGGTCACCACACGTGGGATCTGGCTATCGCTTTCATCATTACGATGCCTGGGTGGGTACTGTGAAGGTCATTGATGAAGGTGCCTCTGCCCTTCTTGGGGACCACTACTCGATTGCCCCACAGAAGGCAGTCTGCCTGTATAGACATTTCATCTTTGCACCGCTGGAACGGCTTAATCTCTTCATGCATTTCCACTGGGACACTGGACCAGCTCCCATGAAGCACTCAGATTTTGACCCGAGATAATAAGGGGTCCTGGCTTGTCCAGGTTTTGATCTGCCGAGCAGTGACGGGTGATTGCTCACTCTCAAATGCTTCCATAACCATGGCTAGATTTGTGGGCTGCTCCATTTCCATCCCCGTGGTGGGCAATGGCAACCTATTGAGAGCATCGGCGCAGTTTTCTGTGCCTGGTCTGTGGCGGATGGCCTCGTTGTATGTGGCCAACGTGAGTGCCCATCTCTGGATGCGGGATCATGCGTTGGTATTTATCCCTTTACTCTTGGAAAACAGGGATATAAATGGCTTATCATCAGTTTCCAATTTGAATTTTAGCCCAAACAGGTATTGATGCATTTTCTTTACCCCATAGACACACGCTAACGCTTTTTTTTCAATCATGCTGTAGGCACTCTTGGCCTTAGGCATACTCCTGGATGCATAAGTAACCGGTTGCAGTTTTCCGAAATCATTGGCTTGTTGCAATACATACCCGACGACATATGATGACACATCACATGCTAATATCAAACGCTTACATGGATCATACAACACAAGCAATTTGTTTGAGCATAACAATTTTCTCGCTTTTACAAGGCAATTTCTTGGCTTTTGCCCCAAATCCATTTGCCCCCTTTTTGTAGTAAGACATGTAGTGATTCTCGCAGTGTGCTGAGACCCGGTAAGAAGTTACATATGAAGTTCAAGAGTCCCAGAAATGACCACAGCTCTATCACGTTCTGTGGCCTCGGTACATTATCGATTGCCTCTATCTTCGCGTTGGTGGGCCTGATGCCGTCTGCCGCAATCCTCCTTCCCAGGAACTCCACTTCAGACGCCAGGAAAATGCATTTCGAGCGTTTTAACCTGAGCCCCACGCAATTGAGTTGACTAAGAACCTCTTCCAGGTTCTGCAGGTGCTCGACTGTGTTCCAACCTGTGACCAAGATGTCGTCCTGGAAGACCACAGTGTGCGGGACCGACTTCAGTAAACTTTCCATGTTTCTCTGGAATATCGCCGCCACTGATCGGATTCCAAATGGGCATCTGTTATAAACTAAAAGACCTTTGTGCATGTTGATGCAGGTGAGGGCCTTCGCTGATTCCTCCAGTTCCTGTGTCATGTAGGCTGAAGCCAGGTCCAGCTTCGTGAATGTCTTTCTTCCCGCCAGCGTTCAAAGAGGTCATCGGCTTTTGGTAGTGGGTATTGGTCCTGCAGGGGGAAGCGATTGATAGTTACTTTGTAATCGCCACAGATTCTGACGGTGCCGTCTCCCTTGAGGACTGGGACAATAGGACTGGCCCACTCGCTGAACTCGATCGGTGAAATGATGCCCTCTCGTTGCAGCCGGTCCAGCTCGATCTCTACCTTTTCTCTCATCATGTACGGTACTGCTCTCGCCTTGTGACGTGCCCCCGGAATTAGATGGATCTGCACTTTTGCTCCTTGGATGCTTGGTTTAAACAGCGAAGAAAATTTGTTTAAGACCTGGGCACACAAAGTGTCGTCAGCGGGGGTTAGAACTCGGACATCGTCCCAGTTCCAGCGAATCTTTCCCAGCCAGCTTCTGCTGAGCAGCATGGGGCCATCGCCCGGTACCACCCAGAGTGGTAACTTGTGCACCGCTCCATCGTAGGAGACATTTACGGTAGCACTGCCGATTACAGGAATCAGTTCTTTCGTGTACGTTCTTAGTCTCGTGCGAACTGAAGTTAAGACTGGCCTTGAGGCCTTGTTGTACCACAATCTTTCGAAAGTCTTTTTGCCCATAATGGACTGGCTCGCACCCGTGTCCAGCTCCATTGACACCGGGCGTCCATTTAGTTCAACATTCAACACTATCGGGGGACAATTCGTGGTGAATGTGTGCATCCCATGTATCTCTGCCTCCTCTATCTGAGGCTCAGTTTCGTAGTGATACTCCGTGGATCTGTCCTCCTCTGCAACGTGATAGTTTGCAGGTTTAACAGGCTTAGCAGCTTGCCTGCACACTCGTTGGAGATGTCCCATTGTTCCACAGCCCTTGCAAACGTATCCTTTGAATCGGCATGAATGGAAACGATGATCACCCCTTGCATTCATCACCCTTGATGGTGGACTCTGAGACATCTGCAGACATGTAGCTGCAGGTATGTGTGACCTGCCCTGTACGTTATGATTTGAAAACAACATCACTTTGTTCACAGTCCTTGTAGCAGCACTTGCGTGCTGAGAGATTTGCTAAGTATTGTCACTGGTGGCAACGAATGCCTGGGCTATCGCTATGGTCTTACTCAAGGCCATCACAACCCTTTTCTTCGGGTTCACATATTCTCGGACCAATGTGCACAAAACGTCATATGATTTCCCCGTGGGTTTCGCTGGAGTGAGCAGATTTTTCATGAGGCCATACGTTGATGCCCCACAGACGGTGAGGAGGATCGCTTTACGTTTGGCAGCGCTCTCTTCCCCATCTAGCTTATTGGCCCCGAAGTATTGGTCGAGTCGCTCCACAAAAGTTTCCCAATCATCTCCCTCTGAAAATTTCTCCAGGATGCCCACTGTTCTTTGCATCGTTGGGTTCGCTATCTGTATCTTGTCGCCAGTTATTGTGTATGGAGAAAGAGTCAGACTGAACACTGCGAGCTCAAAGTAAAGTGTAACGTTCGTCTTTTATTGCAGATCTCCAGAGTGCCTCTCCAACCTGTGAAGCATTCTTAAATACTTGGGCTCCCAAGGGATTATAGGATCCCTTGGGACCCCGGGGAATGAGCCCTTTGGTGGCTGTACAGAGTAAATACAAGTCCACATATATAACAAAAACAACTTGTTAGAAAGAAAAGTAAGACTTGCATTTATATTGCGCCTTTCACAAACTCAGGTCATCCCAAAGCAGCGAATAAAATAGTTTTGAAGCATAGTCACTGTTGTAATGTAGGAAACACAGCAGCCAATTTGTGCACAGCAAGCTCCCACTCACAGCAAATGTGATAATGACGAGATAATCTGTTTTCTTGTGATGTTGAGCGAGGGATAAATATTGGCAAGGACACCGGCAAGAACTCCACTGCTCGTCTACGAAATGGTGCCATGGGATCATTTCTGCTGACTTGAGAGAGCAGATGGGATCATTGTTTGAAGGTCCCATCTGCCAGTGATGCACTCCCTCAGCGCTGCACTGAAGTGTCAGCCTAGGTTTTGTACTTGAGTCTCTGGAGTGGGACTTGAACCCACAACCTTCTGTCGCCAAGGCGAGTGTGCTGTTCACTCAGTCACAGCTGATATATAACAAGATCAACGTGCACTGATTAATAAAGATAATAAAGATAATATTGTAGGGCAAACCTGATGGATCTATTGCAAAATGATACTAAGCTAGACACAGGCATTATGGGGATTGACAGGGTAAATGCTGAGAGGATGTTTCCCCTGGCTGGATGTCGAGAACAGGGGACACAGTATCAGGATAAGGGGTCGGCCATTTAAGACAGAGATGAGGAGCAATTTCTTCACTCAGAGGGTTGTGAATCTTTGGAATTCTCTGCCCCAGATGGCTGTGGATGCTGAGTCTCTGAATATATTCAAGGCTGCGATAAATAGATTTTTGGAGTCTAGAGGAATAAAGGGTATGGGGATAGTGCGAGAAAGTGGAGTTGAGGGAGAAGATCAGCCATGAACTCATTGAATGGCGGAGCAGGCTCAAGGGGCTGGATGGCCTACTCCTGCTCCTAATTCTTATGTTGTTATGGTTTTTGAGTGAGATGGGGAGAGAATTGGTGGGGGCGTGCAGGGGAGACATAAGAACATAAGAACATAAGAAATAGGAGCAGGAGTAGGCCATTTTGCCCCTCAAGCCTGCTCCGCCATTTAATAAGATGAAGGCTGATCTGATCTTGGGCTCAGCTCCACTTCCCTGCCCGCTCTCCCTTATTACAAATAGTTTGTGAGTAAAATTGGAGAGGAACAATGAATTATATTGGCAGTCCTTTGCTTGCCTGAGGTTATGTAAGGAATCATGAATCTCATTCCTTCTCCACATACTTCAGTCACTTGACCCATCATCAATTGAAGCAGCATTGAATATTCTTGAGCTATGTTTTACTGAATTAAGAGCAAGGCGACTGACTGAAGGATGGGACGGAAAGTCGAGTTTATCAGTCTTTTCTCTCTCTCTTCAATCTGACGAGACAGTACACATGAAGTCTATTATTTGTTAGTCGATCAACCTTTGAAACTACAGTGTCTGAATACTGTACTTCCCACTCCAGTCGAGATCGGCCATACCTGAATGAAAGACTCTCTTGAGAATTTCTAACATGCGAGTAGGAGCTGAGCTGTCAACATTTAATCAGCGGCTATGGAGTATTTCGCAATCTCGGATCAGAACGTGGGTAAAACCTCATATAAACGAACTGCCTCTCTCATCTCAAACGAAGCCCCAGAGAGTATCAACAATATCGCCATTCCTTTAACATCCCTGGGTCAAAACCCTGGAACTCACTCCCTATCATCATCATAGGCAGTCCCTCGGAATCGAGGAAGACTTGCTTTCACTCTAAAAATGAGTACTTAGGTGGCTGAACAGTCCAATACGGGATCCACAGACTCTGTCACAGGTGGGACAGACAGTCGTTGAGGGAAGGGGTGGGTGGGACTGGTTTGCCGCACGCTCTTTCCGCTGCCTGTGCTTGGTTTCTGCATGCTCTCAGCGATGAGACTCGAGGTGCTCAGCGCCCTCCCGAATTCACTTCCTCCACTTAGGGAGGTGTTTGGCCAGGGACTCTCAGGTGTCAGTGGGGAAGTTGTACTTTATCAGGGATGTTTTTGAGGGTGTCCTTGTAACGCTTCCGCTGCCCACCTTTGGCTCATTAACCGTAAAGGAGTTCCGAGTAGAGAGCTTGCTTTGGGAGTCTCGTGTCTGGCATGCGAACAATGTGGCCTGCCCAGTGGAACTGATCAAGTGTGGTCAGTGCTTCAAGGCTGGGGATGTTGGCCTAGTCGAGGACGTTAATGTTGGTGCGTCTGTCTTCCGGGGATTTGTAGGATCTTGCGGAGACATCCTTGGTGATATTCCCTAACAGCACTGTGGTAGCACATTCACCATACGGACTGCAGCGGTTCAAGAATAATGCCCACCACCACCTTCTCAAGGGATCTAGGGATGGGCAATAAATGCTGGCCTTGCCAACAATGCCCACATCCCGTGAATTCATTTTAAGAAAGCATAACCAAACTCAGCTTTGAAAAAACAAGGCACCGATTGGGATTGAATCCTCGTGTACTGGGGAATTGAATGTAATAGTTCAATTGGAGATCGTGATCTGATGGTCTTAACTTTTAACCCATGTACACCACATTCAATTGCTCACTGTGGTAGATGGGGCTATTAATTCAATATTGCGCAATTCAATCAAATCACCTGAATGAAAGGCTGAACAATCCTCTATTTTCCATGAATGGATACTTTTTATTCAAGTGCGCTATAAATTAGTTAACAGTAAAGCAGTTAGGAAGAAAACTGCATAACATGCACAGAGTTTAATTCCAACAAAACAATAACATTAGGAAGAACGATAGAAAGACTTAAACATAGAAACATAGACATAGAAAATAGGTGCAGGAGTAGACCATTCGGCCCTTCGAGCCTGCACCGCCATTCAATGAGTTCATGGCTGAACATGCAACCTCAGTACCCCATTCCTGCTTTCTCGCCATACCCCTTGATCCCACTAGTAGTAAGGACATCTAACTCCTTTTTGAAGATATTTAGTGAATTGGCCTCAACAACTTTCTGTGGTAGAGAATTCCACAGGTTCACCACTGTCTGGGTGAAGAAGTTTCTCCTCATCTCGGTCCTAAATGGCTTACCCCTTATCCTTAGACTGTGACCCCTGGTTCTGGACTTCCCCAACATTGGGAACATTCTTCCTGCATCTAACTGTCTAAACCCGTCAGAATTTTAAACGTTTCTATGAGATCCCCTCTCATTCTTCTGAACTCCAGTGAATACAAGCCCAGTTGATCCAGTCTTTCTTGATATGTCAGTCCCGCCATCCCGGAAATCAGTCTGGTGAACCTTCGCTGCACTCCCTCAATAGCAAGAATGTCCTTCCTCAAGGTAGGAGACCAAAACTGTACACAATACTCCAGGTGTGGCCTCACCAAGGCCCTGTACAACTGTAGCAACACCTCCCTGCCCCTGTACTCAAATCCCCTCGCTATGAAGGCCAATATGCCATTTGCTTTCTTAACCGCCTACTGTACCTGCATGCCAACCTTCAGTGACTGATGTACCATGACACCCAGGTCTCGTTGCACCTCCACTTTTCCTAATCTGTCACCATTCAGATAATAGTCTGTCTCTCTGTTTTTACCACCAAAGTGGATAACCTCACATTTATCCACATTATACTTCATCTGCCACGCATTTGCCCACTCACCTAACCTATCCAAGTCACTCTGCAGCCTCATAGCATCCTCCTCGCAGCTCACACTGCCACCCAACTTAGTGTCATCCGCAGATTTGGAGATACTACATCATTTATGTAGCGCCTTTCACAACCAAGGATGTCCCAAAACACTTTACAGCCAATGAAGTGCTTTTTGATCTGTAGTCACTGTTGTAATGTCAGAAACATGCAGCCAATTTGAACACAGCAAGCTCCCATAAAAACAATGTGATAACAACCAGATAAACTGTTTTTGTGATGTTGATTGAGGGATAAATATTGGCCCCAGGACACTGGGGATAACTCCCCTGCTCTTCTTCAAAGTAGTGCCGTGGGACCTTTTGCATCCACCTGAGAGGGCCAATGTGGCCTCGGTTTAATATCTCATCTGAAAGACAGCACTTCCATCAGTGCAGCACTCCCTCACTGCATTGGGGTGTCAGGATGGATTATTGTGTTCAAATCATTGAAGTCACAACCTCCTGAATCCGAGGTGACAGTGTTACCAACGGAGCCACAGCTGATACAGTGTTTAGAGTCATAGAGCCACAGAATGGTTACAGCACGGAAGGAGGCCATCCAGCCCCTCAAGCCCATGCCGGATCTCAACAAGTTTCACTCCCTGCCCTTTCCCCATAGCCCTGCAACTTTTAAAATTCAGATACTTCAGTTCCCTTTTGAAAGATAAAATTGAGTCTACTTCCATCGACTTGAGTCTATTTTCAGGCAGTGCATTCCAGATCCCAACTACTCACTGTTTTATCTTACATCGCCTTTGGTTCTGTTGCCAATCACTTTAGATCTGTGTCCTCTGGTTCTCGACCCTTCTGCCAATGGGAACAGTTTATCTCTATCTATTCTGTCCAGACTCCTCATGATTTTGAACACCTCTATCAAATCTTCTCTCAATCTTCTCTGCTGCAAGGAAAACAACACTAGCTTCTCCAGTCTATCAATGTAACTGAAGTCCCTCATTCCTGGAATGATTCTCGTAAATCCTTTCTGTACCCTCACTAAGGCCTTCACATCTTTCCTAAAGTGCGCTGCGCAGAATTGGACACAATATTCCAGTTGGGGCAGAACCAGTGTTTTATATATGTTCATCTTAATTTCCACACCTTTTCAGTGAAAAGAAAACTATTTGGAACAAAAATGGAATGATCTTCAAAATACAATGATCACTTCACCAATTCTTCTACCAGCCAGAATTTTTCCATCCTGAAGTCACAGAAACTTATGAACAGTACCCACTTTCCGTTCTGCGCTCATTCACCCCGTAATCATCATTGTCGTTAATTTTTAAGTAGTATGAGAATAAAGCTGCTTGCAATAAAAATTCTGTACAGACTAAGTGTATTGTAGCTCAGGCAAAAAGGAGGGAGAGAGAAAACAGGGAATTATAGATGGGTTAGCCTGACATCGGTAGTGGGAAAAATGTTGGAATCAATTATTAAAGATGTAATAGCAGAGCATTTGGAAAGCAGTGAAAGGATCAGTCCTAGTCAGCATGGATGTATGAAAGGGAAATCATGCTTGACAAATCTAGAATTTTTTGAGGATGTAACTAGTAAAGTGGATAAGGGAGAACCAGTGGATGTGGTATATTTGGACTTTCAAAAGGCTGGTGTCAGCTCAAACCTCGACACAGGATTCAGGCTAACCTTCACTCAGAAAGGGCAGCATCCACGGCCAAACTGCTTCACATCAGTGCGAATGTTGTAGTGTAAGTGCACCCTAATCAGATGCAGATAATAATAGACAAATGTCTGAAGTGGGAAAAGGCCATTTGGCCCATCTAGCCATAATGTATAATGTGAGATTATCCACTTTGGTGGCAAAAACACGAAGGCAGAATATTATCTGAATGGCGGCAGATTAGGAAAAGGGGAGGTGCAACGAGACCCGGGTGTCATGGTACATCAGTCATTGAAAGTTGGCATACAGGTACAGCAGGCGGTGAAGAAGGCAAATGGTATGTTGGCCTTCCTAGCGAGAGGATTTAAGTATAGGAGCAGGGAGGTCTTGCTGCAGTTGTACAGGGCCTTGGTGAGATCACACCTTGAGTATTGTGTGCAGTTTTGGTCTCCTAATCTGTAGAAGGACATGCTTGCTATTGAGGGAGTGCAGCGAAGGTTCATCAGACTGATTCCCGGGATGGCAGGACTGACATATGAGGAGAGACTGGATCAACTGGGCCTGTATTCACTGGAGTTTCAAAGGATGAGCGGGGATCTCATAGAAACACATAAAATTCTGACAGGACTGGACAGGTTAGATGCACGATGAAAGTTCCCGGCGTTGGGGAAGTCCAGAACCAGGAGACGTAGTCTAGGGATAAGGGGCAAGCCATTTAGGACTGAGATGAGGAGAAACTTCTTCACTCAGAGAGTTGTTAACCTGTGGAATTCCCTACCGCAGAGAGTTGTTGATATCAGTTCATTGGATATATTCAAGAGGGAGTTAGATGTGGCCCCTACGGCTAAAGGGATCAAGGGGTCTGGAGAGAAAGCAGGAAAGGGGTACTGAAGGAATGATCAGCCATGATCTTAATAAATGGTGGTGCAGGCTCGAAGGGCCGAATGGTCTACTCCTGCACAATGTTTCTATATTTCTATTCCATCCCGAGCCCATTCCCCAACACCATCACTTCATTATCCTCAATGCTCAGCTACAAATGCCTTGCACAAACATGCTTCAAGTGCTCAAGGGATACCTAAGCATCCAATGCACTCGTTGCCGCCATTTTGGTAAAGGCAGAAAAAGGCGTCCAGGGCCCACGCCTGAAACCTTTGTAAAAACAAACAGAGGAGGTTAACGCTGTGAGGCCCCTTTCCTACAAAATTTCCGTTCACATGGGTCCTAACTTATGATCCGTAAAGCGAATGCTGGAGGCCTCAACCATAAAAGTTTTTTTCAAAACACTTAACTGAATGTAGAGCTGATCATTTCCCCCCATCCCGATCACATTCTCCCCTCTCCTGCTTACTTACCCCTCTCCCAATCTGTTCACTCCTCTCCAGATAATTTTGCTCCCTGGCTTCCCCCCTCTCCTGTTCACTTCCTCCTTTCCCGATCACTTCCCCCCTCTCCCAATCACTTCCCCCCTCTCCCAATCACTTCCCCCCTCTCCCGTTTGCTTTTCTCCTCTCCCGATTGCTTCTCCCTCTCCCCATCACTTCCCCCTCTCCCAATCGCTTCTCCACTCTCCCAATCACTTCACCCCTCTCCCAATCACTTCACCCCTCTCCCAATCACTTCACACCTCTCCCAATCACTTCCCCCTCTCCCGATCTCTTCCCCCTCTCCCGATCACTTCCCCCCTCTCCTGATCAATTACCATCTCCCAATCACTTCCCCCCTCTCCCAATCACTTTCCCCTCTCCCAATCACTTCCCCCTCTCCTGATCACTTCCCTCCCTCTCCCGATCACTATGCCCACTTCCCAATCACTTCCCTCCTCTCCCGATCACTTCCCTCCTCTCCCGATCACTTCCCCCCCACTGCCGATATCCCTCCGCTAAAAGGAAAATATCTCCTTGACATCTAAACTGGTGTGTGCTTACATATCGCATGCAGTCCTCCCTGAATAACCTACAATGACAACAACTATTGCATTTATATGGCACCTTTAATGCAGCAAAACATCCCAAGGCGCGTTACAGGAGAGTTATCGGAAACAAATTTGACACCGAGCTGCATAAAGATATGTTAGCACAGGTGAATAAAAGCTTGGTCAAAGAGGTGGGTTTTAAGATAATTCCAATAATCTTTCCACAATCTAGTTTCTTCATTATTTTAAATACCTCAATCAAATCTCCTTCAAGCCGAGGTGCTCCTCGAGTAAAATGTCCCATCTCTCTAAGCCTATTGTGATAACTAAGGTATTTTAAACAAGGTAGCATTCTAATGGCCCTCTGCCACCACGTCGTGGGACCAAACACAGTATGTAACATTCTAGGTGAGGTCTAACCAAGGTTTTGTTCATACTGGTCGAGAATTTGCACTCCCCACGGGTGCGTACGAGGTGCGCATGCTCCTGTGGGGTCCCGTAAGTTCCGGGTTTAGGTATGCAAAGCGCATGTGCCTAAACCCGCAACTTGCGATCTTCAAGAATTCTCAGATCCACCACATCCGAAACTAGAGCCTCAATGGGCAGAGATGTGGGCTATTTGCATAAGGCTTTACAAGTACAGAAAACATTTAAAAAAAATTAAATTAAACATTTTAAATACTGTTAAGTAACGCAAGTTTATTTTTAAACCCCTTAAAATATTGTACATTTATTTTTGAAAAATTTCCATTTTTGTTTTAAATAATTAATTAAATTACATTTATTTTTATTCATTTGAAATGTATGATTTTTTTTAAGCCACTGTCAGTGTTTCTCTGTTTTGGGGGGTATGCCTTGGGACCCAGCTAAACTAACAGGGACAAACAAATTCTTCCTGGTTGCCCAGTAATTTTATGTATTTATGCAGGTTTTGCTGTAAGGTATGAGGCGAGTTAAACTTTTTATAGTGGTTCTCTTTTTATTAATCATTTTGTACATGCAGAACTCACATAAGTATGAATGGGGATCCCCTTACTCTGATAGGTTGGACCGGCCCACATGATCCCAGTGATGCGTACGAAACCCGTACGATCCTGGGATACGTGTGTGTCTACGCAGGCCTTCGCGTAGAGCCCCAGGACCAGAAGTCTCCAAACCTCCGGGACCACCAGGTGCTTTCGTAGAAATTTTTGCGGTCGGTGGCATCTGCCCGCGGGAAGCGTCCGACCACAGATTCTGGGCCAAGGATGTTAGTTGCATGAACATAGCAAGAGGAGCAGGCAATTTAGCCCCTTGAGCCTGCTCCGCCATTCAATGAGATCATGGCTGATCTGTGTTCTAACGCCATACACCCGACTTTGGCCCATATCCCTTAATACCTTTGGTTAACAAAAATCTATCAATCTCAGATTTAAAATGAATAATTGATCGAGCATCAATTGCCGTTTGCGGAAGAGAGTTCCAAACTTCTACCACCCTTTGTGTATAGAAGTGTTTCCCAATTTCAACCCTGAAAGGCCTGGCTCTAATTTTTAGACCATGCCTCCAAGTCCTAGACCGATCAACAAGTGGAAATAGTTTCTCTCTATCTACCCTATCTGGTCCCCTTAATATCTTGAAAACTTAGATCAAACCTTCAAAATTCCAGGAAATACAAGTCATAACAATTCCAGAGGGGTGCATGTATGCAAGTCCATGAGAAAAGCAACACTTTCAGTTATAGGATCTGATACAAAAACCCGTGTAACCTCTTCAATATTAATCGTGAACTCTCAAAGCACTTTACAATTACATGAGGTTTCCTAATGATCCAAGGACGTCTTTATCCAGCTTGGTTGATCAGCATATTTTTGGCATGGGGTATAATGCTGAATTCAATCACAAAACACAAAAAGTTAACATGCAGGTACAGGAAATAATTAGGAAGGTAAGGGGGATGGAGTATAAAAGTGTTGAAGTCCTGGTACAACTGTACAGGGCATTGGTGAGTCCACACCTGGACTACATAAGAACATAAGAACATAAGAAATAGGAACAGGAGTAGGCCATGCAGCCCCTCGAGCCTGCTCCGTCATTTAATAAGATCTTGGTTGATCCGATCACGGAATCAGGTTCACTTTCCTGCCCGCTCCCCATAACCCCTTATTCCCTTATCAGTTAAGAAACTGTTGTAGGGGAGGACGAAAACCCCTCATTTTACCCAGAAGAAAAGAAGCTGTGGGATCTGCCTGTGCTGCAATAAAACAGAAGGCCAGTGCCCTGGAAGGAACAGAGAACCTTGATCCAGGCGTGGGTTGCGACCGAGACGATGTGGCCTTGGCAGAGCAGTGATTGGATGGGGGAGGACACCGGAGGGCCAATGGTGGGACAGAGTCAGCCCAAAGCAAGGGGCTTCAAGCCAATGGGAGAGCACTTGCTCGAAAACTGTGGGACTGACTCATCACCATTATCGGGCTATTGTCTTCCCCATGTTTACACCATTATCGGGAAATTATGCAGACCTTCAGAAAACTAGGGAACCCAAAACAAACCAAGGGCCCACACAATGGCTACAGGAGGCCCACACCCTGCCAACCCAATCAACACCGACTCAACCCTTGAGTAGGTTAACATCGGAATGGTCAGTGGAAAAAACCCGTGAAATCTAACACTGTTGCATTTTTCAATTCACAAAGCCCACCAATGGGAAGGATCGATTTCAGCACGAGAGGCGGACTGGATATCTGGCTATAAGAAGGGGGTTCTGACCCAGTGTGTGTGGGTGTTCTGCTCTCGTGATCCAGCAACCAGCAAACCTCGCGATACAGAAGGAAGAACAGTGTCTGAAGACACCGAAGACAGAAGAAACAAACCACCAGACTGAAAAAGACACAGTTGTGAGTACTACCTCTCGTCCTCAGAACTCCCAACTCAGTTAGGTCAGAAAAGGTGGTAGGTTGGGCATTGTACTGCTAATACTTGTGTAAAAGTTTTTCGTTATGTCCGTTTAGTGGGATTTAGGGGGATTGTTTTGATGGTATATTGCTGTTTGTTGAGATACACCTTGTCAAATAAATTGGAAGCATAAAGTTCCTCTTGGAATTGCCTTATCTCAGTTCTGTTGTATTACATCTCCTGATCGTGAGTCTTGTGTCAGAACAGTGTAAGGGAAGTCAGGAGCGCCTCGAAAACGCTCAACTGTGTGCCACAGGCTAGGGAAGAAAGGGGTTAGGAGTATTTGACATTCACAGGTGCCTCACAGGCTAAGCTGTGGGGACGAACGAGTCTCAAAACCCCCTTCATAAGCTGTGGACACAGTCTCTCCAAGAGTGCTCTTGCAGCACTCAGGGTACCTCACAGGCCAGGTATAAGCTGTGAGGGCAGAAGCCCAGAGAGAGACACCCAAGGCACAACACTCCCCAAAACCCCTTACAGAACATGGTGTCCGTGGCAGGACACAAGCAAACAGGAGATGTTAATATAACAGATGAGGTGATAAGAGAAGAAACTAAAATGGAGGAGAGAATTTTGTCATACATTTTTGGCAAGGTGAACCTCACCAAACCTTGGGTGCAAGCCCTCACTCGGGCAGAGTGCCCAGTGGATGCTGCTGCTCAGTGGACAGCAGGGAAGGACGACATCCGCAAGGTGGAAAAGGCCATCTGGCTTATCTGCTTCATCCGCCAAGTCCGAAAGCTCGACCAACAGGAGAAGGACTTGGAACAGAGTCTTCAGAAATCAGAGGAGTTCTCTGCTATCCAGGCTGCGGTTGGGGACAACCTGCTGGTTGAATCAGCTGAGGAGCAGCAAAAGAAGAGGCAGTTGGAGGAGACCTTCCGAAATAGCCGGGACTATCTTCAGTGCCAGGGCACTGAGGCCAAGGGTAGTGAGGGGTCCCTCCGGGAACAGAACTCTCGGTACGTCCAGAGAATTAGGGAACTAGAGAATAAATTAAAAGTCGTACAAGCAGCCTATAAAGTGGCCAGTAGCAGTGAGTTCACAGATCACGGTCCCTGCCAGGAGAGGATTAAAACTCTCACCCACGCTCTATCCCAAGCAAAGGGGATGGTCGCCCTGATAGGACCTGGACGGTCCACAGGGGACAAAGGAGAGTATTGGGGGGTAGAGGAGAATCCAAAGGCAAGAGACGCCCGACCACCTCCTGAGGCCCCGGTGGTTTGTCCGGTGGGGTACCAGGAGGAGCGGGGCACGCAGGTAGTAGCATACCCAGGGCTGGGGGCAGGACCAATGTGTCCCGCTCGGCAGCAGTGATGTGAGGCTCCCGCCGAGGGTCAGTTAAAGGCTGGATCAGGCGACCAGGCACTGTCTGCTGCACCAGGTATGGTGGGACAGCCGGAGGTAGAGGGACCAGCGCAGAAAGATCCTGAACCAGGACGGATGTGCCCGGTCAGGCAGCGCAAGTAATGTCCTCCACAGGGAGGTGGCCAAGGTCAGGGAGCGCTGGAGAGCGACTTTATTATTCCCCATGAAGTTCAATCACTCAGGGCCATGGTGGCCCACTTGGCCAAACTCACTCGCAGCGGGGACCCCTCTATCCACTTCATGGAGGTGATGCAGGCAGGGGAAATTAATGGGTGCGACGAGGAAGAGACAGCCAAGCTGCTGGTCTTCTCTCTGGACAGCAAATTGTACCAGGCCCTACCGGCAGAATGCCGGAGGGGACAGCGTACATTTACTGAGGTCCAGAGGGCCGTCCTTGAGGCTATGGGCTTCGATGACGGCAGTCCTTTCGAACGGGTCGAAAGGACAAGACAGCTCGCAGGGGAAACCCCGCAGGCATTTGCGGACAGGCTGTGGGTGGTATACCACGCAGCCTGTGGGGAGCTCCTCGACCGGGCGAATCTTTCCGCGGTACAGACTGGCTGCTGGCTGAGGATGCTGGTGGCAAACTGCTTGCCCCGGCTCAAGGCCAGGGCAGAAATGTGGTTCGATTCACGGGACCCCAACCTCACCGAGGAAGCAGTGGTCAGGCAACTGGCACTGGTCCAACGGAATGGAGGAGGGGAGGAGGAGAAAACCTCCAAAGGTCGGGTAAATGAAGTAAAACCCAACTCGATTCCCAAAAGGGAATGGCACCAGGAGGGTGGCCGCTCGTCTGATAAGGAGGGAGTGTGCTACGGGTGCGGGAAAGCTGGGCATTTTAAAAGGGATTGCAGGAGCCCAGTAGAGAGATATGGGGGGAGAAGTTCGTTAGGAGCCGCCCAGAGTGAGAGAAGTGGAGGGAGCTCCTCACCATCCCTGGACGAGATAGTAGCTGCAGTAAGGACAGCGCTGGAAGGGACTGGGAAGGTAGCCACAGCAACAGGCAGGGAAGCACCAGCAACCCTGCCAGTACAGAGGCCGTGACTAGCCCAGACCCAGCCTGCATACCTGTGCCCACTAGAATGCGACCCCTGGGGACGGCCCTGGGTCAAGATGGAGGTTGAGGGTGTATTGGGTACTTACCTTTTGGACACTGGTGCTTCCAGCACGATAGTCCATTCGGAGGACCCCGCAACCTCACCTCTATCAAACGGGGTGCCGTATCAACTAGTTGGATTCACAGGAAAAGAGAAGGCTGGGTTTTTCTCAGTCCCGCTCGCAGTTCGTTTTGGAGCACTCCAAACGCAATGAGAGTGCATCCTGATGAACTGGGAGCAGGTGGGAAAAGGGATCTTGGGGGCCGATTTTATCATCGCTCGCCAGATCCTAGTAGACTTGAGGAATCACTGTCTATGGGGCACAGTGGGCACGGGAGCAGAGGGAGAAGTCATGGTTATTGATAAGAAACAGGGAAAAGGGACTCTGTGTACAGTGAAGCCAAAAGGGGGTTACGACCTGGAGGTTCTGGTCGGTAACACCCCGGCTGAGTACTGGGCCTATGTGCAAGCAAATCTTGCAGCATTTGCCACCCATAAACACGATTGTGGGAGAGTCACAGGAGTGGAGGTTTGAATAGATGGAGATCCCATGTCCCGCCCGCAAAAGCAGTATGGCTTTCCCCAAGAGGCAGAAGCAAACTTGGAGACAGCTTTAAGCTCGCTTGTCGAGCGGGGTGTTTTGAAACCCATGGCCTCCCATGTCAACTTCCCGTTTTGGCCGGTTAGGAAACCGGATAATTCTTGGAGGGCTACTGTGGATTACAGGGTGCTCAATAAAAACATCCCAGCTTGTGCCCCCACAGTAGCGACGGTTGCGGATCTGATAGGGGAAATCCCTGCATCCGCAACCACATTCACAGTGTTGGACATATCCAACAGGTTCTGGTCTATCCCTGTACGGAGGGAAGACCAGTACAAGTTTGCCTTCACCTTCTGGGAACAGCAGTATACATGGAGCTGCCTCCCACAGGGCTTTCATAATAGTCCCAGCATCTTTCACCAATGCATGGCGAACTGCTTAAAAGGCTTCAGCCAACCACACCAGCTGGTCCAGTATGTGGACGACCTGTTGTTCACAGACAGCAGTGAGGAACACGGTCCACTGCTGGCCGAGCTGCTGGTCTTACTGAAGGAAGGGGGTTTTAAAGTTAACCCCAAAAAGCCCAGATAGGTCTAGGAAAAGTAAAATTCCTGGGCCTGACGACAAGGGCAGGAGAAAGGATCATTGATGAGGCTAGAAGAAAGGCAGTGCAGGAACTCCCAGTCCCTAGGAATGTGTCGGGGGTGAGTTCTTTCTTGGGAATCACTGGCTGCTGTAGGGACTTCATCGAGGACTATGCAGCCACTGCCCCCCCTCTGCTCAGACTCCTGCACAAGGGGGTCGAGTGGGAGTGGGACGAGGGCTGTGAGGCAGCATTTGTCCGTCTGAAGAGAGACCTGCAGGTAGCACCGGCCCGTGGGGCAATTGATGGGGGATAGGAATTCTTCCTGGAGGTGGCAGCCAGTATCGACAGCTGAAGTGCAGTGTTGCTCCAGGAGCGAAATGGCCAGCTGAGACCAGTGGTGTACTCCTCCAGGGTCCTCACGGAGGTAGAAAAGGGATACTTGCTTGCCACTCACTGGGCAGTAAAGAGAGCTCAGATCTTTACTGGAGTACCCCCATTACCCTCCTCACCCATCATACCCCGACGCAGAAGCTGTTGGACGGGAGGATTAAGGACGGGACAGTGAGCAGTGCTAGAATCACTCGCTGGACCCTCCTCCTCTCCCAAATGACTTTAAAAGTCAAGGGCCTGTGCGAGCCCAGGCTCGCAGCAAATTTAATCTATCCAGGGCAGCCACATAGATGCTCTGTGGAGAGGGTATGGGACATCAACTTTGGATTTCGGGCAGGGATACACCCCACAGGCTGCGAGATCTACGTTGATGGCTCCAGTTCAGTGTCCGCGGGTACAAGACTCATGGGCTGCGGAGTTTGGGATCCCAAGGCAGGGATTGCCTTGGCTCTTAAACTCCCATGCACCCTGAGCGCCCAGCGCGACACGTCAGGCGGGTAGAGGGACCGTGGCAGTCGATCCAGATCGACTACATCGGACCCCTACCAGCCGCCCAGGGAGGTTATAAATACTGCCTCGTCCTGGTGGATGTGTTTTCCAAGTGGGTGGAAGCCTTCCCTTGCCGAACAGCTACCGCGGTGGGGACTCCAAAAATCCTGGTGAGGGAGGTGTTCTCTCGGTGGGGTCTACCTCAAATCGTGGAGTCCGACCGGGGCAGCCACTTCACCGGCCAGGTGATGCAGGCCACCCTAAAAGAGCTGGGGATAAGAGCCAAATGGCATGTCGCCTACAACCCTCAGTCCTCAGGCCCCGTAGAACACTTAAACCGGACCCTAAAGGAAAGGCTGCGCAAGGAGACGGGAGACTCACCGAACAAGTGGGTGAAGGTCTTACTGTTGGTCCAGTCGGGCCAGTCAGTCAAAGAGCACAGGGTACTCACCCCATGAGCTGATGACGGGCCGGATCATGAGAACCCCAGTGCATGTGTTGGCGCCGGTTCTCACCGAAGGGCAGCTTCGAGAGGTGAACCGGGACCGGTTTGTCAGGAATCTGTTCGAACAGCTTCAACAGATTCACTGGCAGGCGGCCAACAACATGGGTGTTAGATCGCTTAATTTCCAATGAAATACGAACTCCGATTGTAGTTTTAATGTAACTTTATTCTGGCAGCAGCAACAAGCTCTTGGCTTTAAGCCAGACCTTTGTCCTTCTGAGACCACATGGCCAAAATGGCTGTACTTATATCTGGTTCAATTTACAGAAAAGAACTCGCCTTCTTTGACCTTATTGGCTCATTTGATAGTCTGTTAACCTTCAATTGGCTCGCTACCCAAGGTCCTAAAATGTCAAGTTGATTGGATGACTTAATGCAATATGGTCTGTGTTTTTTCAAAACTAGCCAGGCTGCAGAGCTTGAATTCTCTATCAATGGGTAAACAGCACCGTGCTAATCAGCTGCTGCTGGAACCCCGCAGTCACCATGATTGGGAGGTGGGCGACCAGGTGATGGTGAGAAGCTTCGCCCGGGTCGGGGTATTTGAACCACTGTATATGGGACCATACAGCATAGTCGACAAGGCTAGCCCTATGGTCTATGCGGTTCAATTGCCTCGCCGGGTGAAGTGGTATCACTTTAATCAGTGTAAACTGTTTGACCCCAAAAGAGGTAAAAAAACAGAAAGGACGAGCAAGGGAAGGGAACCAGGCACTAGGGGAAGAACAGGCCCCGGTGGATGTGGAGGCTCCGGAGGAGGCAGCGGGCCCCTAGGCTCTACAGCCGGGGATGGTTCACTGCTCCAGTAAGGCTATCCCACCACTGGGTAGAGGTTCCCAGCCCACTAGCAGAAATACGAAGAAAGGCTCTACCATTAGCAAGGTCCGAGGGGAAGCTGAACCTCCCATGGTGGATCAGCTGGGGTTAGCCCAAGAGGTGGAGGAGATAGCATTGCAGCCCATAACGTGGGACTCTGCACCGACAGTAAGGAGGAGTGACAGAGTGCCACAAACCAGGGCGCCGTGGTCCCCTGTTTAATTAGCCCCCCGCCCCAGACCGAGAATGTGAACGACAACAATGAGGGTGCTCTGTTGCGCTAGCAAGGGTCTCCCACCGATTATCCGGGGCTCGGGAGAGCCTTGGAGGCAGCACAAGACTCATTAAGGGGGACTATACGAGCCCCTCAGCGGAGGGCATATTGGTCCTCAGGGTACGGTCAACCGAGTGGTCGACAACGCCTGTACAGTGACAGATGTAGCCTGGCCAGCCGGGGACGGGTGGCGGTGTGTATATTTTCCCTTCCTGTTTTGTTACTTTGTGTTGTGAGCATATGTGTTTAGGTAAGGCAGTGACTGTTGGGTACAGCATTTTATGTTTGGAACATGTTACGCGGGCCGAGCCTGGAGAGGTCTCTCCAGGCAAGGCCACGTTCTTCTTGCCTTTCAGATGTCAACACCAGTGGACGTTAGTGATGCTGGTATCGCTAAGGATCTGCACCAGGCACTGAGGGGACACCGAGGACTTCCTCGTTTTCGGATGCTCCGGGGGCAGAGCGCCGACAGTGACCACAGGAGAAGGGGCTCCGGCGGCGGATGGCCGGCTCACCTACTCCCACGAAGGGAGATGGCCTGGGTGGTTGGGATCGAACTCCACCAAGTACTCCAACCATAAGGACTTCACCTACGGAGAGGCCTCCATCCCCTGCCCGGAGACCACTGTGGCCACTTCCAGAGTGAGAGTGACAGAAGGCAGGAAGGTATGCCTAACTTGCCAAGGGGACATATCTCTGGGATGGTGGTGGTGGCTCAGAAAGCTCAAGAGGGACATGGGAGACCGACACTCGGACTGGGAACGTCTGGATAATGATACCTACCGAACCATCATGGGGTCATCTGGCGGGGTCACGGTGTGCTGGGATAAATGGTGGGCGTACGACCAAGGAATTTATTTGTGTATGTGGGGATCCACTCGCGTGTGTTCAGAGGGGGTCTCCATTGCTTTTTATAGGTGGTGGCAGGATGTCGGGGATGGGGTGGTATGGGATCGCAGCGGGGAGGCGTGTGTGACCCCCAATCCCCGGGTACCAGTAAATGCCACCGAACTTGTAGTTCGGGAAAGAAAACCCCCACCCACGGCCAAGCACACCGTCCCACACAAGTGCCCGACAACAACCAGGGGGCCGGGGAATGGTTTAGTGTTGGTCCCTACCAAGAAACTACTTTATCAGGGGGTACACTGCGCGGTGACATCAGTGGTGCTAAATCTGACAGAAGTCCGCCTACCTACGTGGTGTCCCCGGGAAACCGAGCTGTTATAGCAGGCTCTGCTGCGGGAGATGTTCCGGAAGTTCTATGAACTGGACTTCGGGGATGTCAAAGTGACAGACTTGTATAAACAGTGGGATAGGGCTGAACCGGGCAGGCAGAGGCGTGGCACTTTAAATGACATTTTCACAGGCGTCCGCCATAAACAGTTTGGATAACATGCAGCTGGCCCTCCAGATAAATGGGTTAAAGAATCAGCTGCGCAAAATCCTGGGGGACGAGAATACCATCGTGGGATCCGCGCTCCACGAAGAGGTGGCAATGACAGTTCACTTAAAGGAGATAATCTCTCAATTGAAGGCACAGACCAGGGCTGTAAACGCCTTGATTCGGGAGGATAGAAACGCCTCCGATCAAGCCGCCCAAAATGAGGTGTGCGTGCTCTATGGGGCCTGGTTGCTGGGAGAGGGACGGAGTAACCTCGAGGATCTGAGACAGGGACAGGTCCCCTCCTGGATCAGCAACCAGCACTTAGTAGCACTGCACCCTTATGATAATGTTTTGAGTCCTTGCCAACTTCGTGTAGCGTCGGAAGCCTACCCGGTACCGGTGGACTGTGGAAAGTCAAATCATACCATCATGGGTGTGGTGGTCAGGATGCCCGTGATGGGGGCATCCTCACGACCAGCACCCCTGTACCGAGTGGAGAATGTGGGAGTCATTTGTGGAGGGGTGCATGTTCGATTCCAAGAGGTCCCACCTTATGTCACAATGTGGGAGCACACTGTGACAGGTACAGACCTCTCGGGTTGTCGGAGCAGGTGAGCACAGGTAATCCTGTGCCCCCAGCATTGGAATGCTTTTGCAAGGCCACAATGTGGGTTCAGCACTGCTGGAGCAGAGCCTATCAATTGCACAATGGAGGTAATGGCCCCTAACCACATGCCTCCACAGGTAGCATATGTAGGCGGTGGGCATATTGTGTCACCACAAGTGCCCAACGTTATGAACACGGACCGGGAAGGTGGTGTCCAATACCATACAGCAGCTTTTGCTTTAAACCCAGGGCAGAGGTTCAAGTGGCACACACCAGAATCACACCCATCCCTGAACCTTCCGCGATTCACCTCATGGTACAGTACAACCTCAGTCACCTACAACAATATGTCGCCTATTTTGGCTATCCCATTGCCCCACTACCCGAGAAACTTACAGGCAGTGGATTTGTCTCAAAAACATTTTTCCACCATGGAGCAGAAAACTGAAGTTCTAGCAGGGGAGATTGCCCAGATTAAACCCCCAGCATGGTGGGATTTGGGGATACGGGCAGACATACCTGCGTGGATCCGGGTGGGATCACATATCTTGGTAATGGGCCAACTCCTGATTGTAGCATATCTGCTAGTTACAAGCTGTAAGCTCAGGAGAAAAGGGAAAAGAAAGCAGTTCCTCAGGCTACTACACAGACAGGAGAGCCATTGCTAAACCCTCGTGTAAACAAAGCTTGACCGCAATACTCAGGTGGTTTTGTTATTTCCAGGGATGACCGCGTTTTCATGCATGGCCCCTGGGGAGCTTACAGTGCAGGTTTGTTTGTTTTGCGGTTAAGACTGAAATGAGACTCAATGTACAATTACTGCTATAACCTTAAGTACATATATGTATATTGCTGTTGTATATTGTAATCTGTTGGATTCTGTGTTTTGCACCGCGTTAAAAGGAATTACGATATATATATATCGACGGGATCAGTTTAGAGTTAAAATGGGGAAAGTTGGGCAATTTGGGAGACCAAGGGTTTTCTCACCGCCCTGAACTTTCACACACTCGAGTGGTGTCTGACTGTGTCAGATGGGGGATTATATAAGGGAGGACGAAAACGCCTCATTTTACCCAGAAGAAAAGGAGCTGTGGGATCTGCCTATGCTGCAATAAAACAGAAGGCCAGTGTCCTGGAAGGAACACAGAACCCAGATCCAGGCGTGGGTTGCGACCGAGACAATGTGGCCTTGGCAGAGCAGTGATTGGATGGGGGAGGACACCGGAGGGCCAATGGTGGGACAGAGTTAGCCCAAAGCAAGGGGCTTCAAGCCAATGGGAGAGCACTTGCTCGAAAACTGTGGGACTGACTCATCACCATTATCGGGCTATTGTCTTCCCCATGTTTACACCATTATCAGGAAATTATGTAGACCTTCAGAAAACTAGGGAACCCAAAACAAACCAAGGGCCTACACAATGGCTACAGGAGGCCCACACCCTGCCAACCCAATCAACACCTCCTCAACTCTTGAGTAGGTTAACATCTGAATGGTCAGTGGAAAAAACTCGCGAAATCTAACACTTCTGCATTTTTCAAAATCACAAAGCCCACCAATGGGAAGGATCGATTTCAGCACGAGAGGCGGACTGGATATCTGGCTATAAGAAGGGGGTTCTGACCCAGTGTGTGTGGGTGTTCTGCTATCGTGATCCAGCAACCAGCAAGCCTCGCGACACAGAAGGAAGACCAGTGTCCGAAGACACCGAAGTCAGAAGAAACAAACCACCAGACTGCAAAAGGCACAGTTGTGAGTACTACCTCTGGTCCCCAGAACTCCCAACTCAGTTAGGTCAGGAAAGGTGGGAGGTTGGGCATTGTACTGCTAATACTTGTGTAAAAAATGTTCATTGTGTCCGTTTGGTAGGATTTAGGGGGATTGTTTTGATGGTATATTGCTGTTTGTTGAGATACACCTTGTCAAATAAATTGGAAGCTTAAAGTTCCTCTTGGAATCGCCTCATCTCAGTTCTGTTGTATTACATCTCCTGCTCGTGAGTATTGTGTCAGAACAATGTAAGGGAAGCGGCTCGAAAACACTCAACTGTGTGCCACAGGCTAGGGAAGAAAGGGGTTAAGAGTGTTTGACATTCACAGGTGCCTCACAGGCTAGGCATAAGCTGTGGGGACGCACGAGCCTCAAAACCCCCTTCATAAGCTGTGGACACAGTCTCTCCAGGGGTGCTCTTGCAGCACTCAGGGTACCTCACAGGCCAGGCATAAGCTGTGAGGGCAGAATCCCAGAGAGAGACACCCAAGGCACAACACTCCCCAGAACCCCTTACACTGTCTATCTCTGTCTTAAATTTATTCAATGTCCCAGTTTCCACAGCTCTTTGAGGCAGCGAATTCCACAGATCCACAACCCTCTGATAAAATAATTTTCTCCTCATCTCAGTTTTAAATGGGCGGCCCCTTATTCTAAGATTTTGCCCCCGAGTTCTAGTCTCCCCCATCAGTAGAAACATCCTCTCTGCATCCACCTTGTCAAGCCCCCTCATAATCTTTTACGTCTCGATAAGATCACCTCTCAAGCTTCTGAATTCCAATGAGTAGAGGTTCAACCTTTCCTCATAAGTCAACCCCCTCGTCTCCGGAATCAACCTAGTGAACCTTCTCTGAACTGCCTTCAAAGCAAGTATATCCTTTCGTAAACATGGAAACCAAAACTGCACGCAGTATTCCAGGTGTGGCCTCAGCAACACCTTGTATAACTGTAGCAAGACTTCCCTGCTTTTATACTCCATCCCTTTGCAATAAAGGCCAAGATTCCATTGGCCTTCCTGAACACTTGCGGTACCTGCATACTAACCTTCTGTGTTTCATACACAAGTACCCCCAGATCCCGTTGTACTGCGGCACCTTGCAATCTTTCTCCATTTAAATAATAACTTGATCTTAGATTTTTATCTGCTAAAGTGCATGACACTGCTAACATCTGCCAAATTTTTGCTCACTCACTTAGCCTGTATCTATCCTTTTGCAGATTTTTTGTGTCCTCCTCACATATTGCTTTTCCTCCCATCTTTGTATCGTTAGAAAACTTGGCTACGTTACACTCGGTCCCTTCTTCCAAGTCATTAATCTAGATTGTTAATGGTTGGGGTCCCATCACTGATCCTTGCCGCACCCCACTCGTTACTGATTGCCAAACAGAGAATGAACCATTTATCCCGACTCTCTGTTTTCTGTTTGTTAGCTAATCCTCTATCCATGCTAATATATTACCCCCAACCCCGTGAACTTTTATCTTGTGCAGTAACCTTTTATGTGCCAACTTGTCAAATGCCTCCTGGAAGTCCAAATACACCACATCTTCTGGTTCCTCTTTATCCACCCTCTTCGTTAAATCCTCAAAAAATTCTAGAAAATTTGTCAAAGATGACTTCCCCTTCATAAATCCATGCTGACTCTGCCTGACCGAATTATGCTTTTCCAAATGTCCTGCTACTGCTTCTTTAATAATGGACTCCGACATTTTCCCAACCACACACAGCGTATAGTTTAGATCTCCATATTTAAGGAGGGATATACTTGCATTGTAGGCATTTCAGAGAAGATTCATGAGATTGATTCCTGAGATGAAGTGGTTGTCTTATGAAGAAAGGTTGAGCAGGTTGTGTCTATACTCTTTGGAGTTTTGAAGAATGAGAGGTGGTCTTAGTTGAAACGTATAGGATTCTGAGGGGGCTGGACAGGATAGATGCAGAGAGGATGTTTCCCCTCGTTGGGGAATCTGGAACTCGGGGGGCATAGTTTCAGAGTAAGGGGTCGTCCATTTAAAATGGAAATAAGGAGGAATTTCTTCCCTCAGAGGGTCGTGAATCTGTGGAAATTCTCTACCCCAGAAAGCTGTGGAGGCTGGGTCATTGAATACATTTAAGGTAGAGATAGACAGATTTTTGAACTATCGGGGATTCTAAGGTTATGGGGAGTGGGCAGGGAAGTGGAGTTGAGGTCGATGATCAGCAATGATCAGCATAGTTTTAAGGTGATTGGTGGAAGGTTTAGAAGAGATTTGGAGGCGGTGGAGGTGGTGGGGGGGCTTCTTTACACAGAGGGTTGTGGGAATTTGGAACTCACTACCTGGAGAGCGGTGGATGGAAAAACCCTCACTACTTTTAAGAGATGGTTGGTTGGGCACTTAAACCCTGCAGGGTTACGGACCTAGAGCTGGTAAGTGGGATTAAACTGGATAACCTTTTGTTGGCCGGTGCAGATATAATGGTAGGGAATCGAATACGGCCAGGGTGGTCTCCTGGACTAGTTTTGATCGCCTGGATGGGTCGGAGAGGAATTTTCCCAGATATTTTTTCTCCCTAAATTGGCCTGGGTTTTTAAACAGGTTTTTGCCTCTCCCAGGAGATCACATGGCCCCGGTTGGGGTGGAGCATAGAATGTTTCAATATAAGGGGTGTTGCAGTTGTGTGAGGCGGACTGGTTGGGCTGGGTGCTCTTTGCCTTTCTGCCATTGTGCATTGTTCATAGGCTTATATGTAATCTTTCGGGCTGCTGACCGAGGGCTGTGTGGCTCTTTGTTGGCCGGCGCGGACATGGTGGGCCGAAATACCCTCCTTCTGCGCTGTAAATTTCTACGTTTCTTCTATGTTTCTATGAACTCATTGAATGGCAGAGCAGGCTCGCGGGACCAAATGGCCTACTCCTGTTCCTATTTCTCTTGTTCTTACATTTCTTATGTTTTTATTTGTCACTGGCGCGGATTCAGAATGACACCTCTGCAATTTGTTGGCTGTATTTTATTAATGGGCTTGCTGGAATTAATCTGCTCAAGTTCCGTCAAATCACAGTAGTCAGCACAAAACATGCAAATGTGGGCTTTCTTACCCTGTTAAAACACACAACAATTTTATACAACGCAAGCGATAAAAAGAACTATATTTAAATAATGAATGCTCTGTTACAATCTGTCATCTTTTAACTTGCGATTGTTGTTCTATTTAGATTTAATATGTAGCACACTCAGCCGTTTAAATTCAATGGAAAGGAAACATTCAATCAGTTGTTCGTTATTTTATCTTAAAGGACGACTCATCCCTTAAATCATGCGGAAGTATCTGACATCGGGTAGGATAATGAATGGTAAATCCATCAAATATTGGAAGATTAATCAAAAGGCTATTAAACAAGTCTCTGACACACTTTCACAGCAGAGAATTGGGTTGGAGATTTACCATTCAGATCTTACGAAGTCAGGCTAGTGCCAGCCATGTCTCAGTGGGTAGCAGTTTCGACGCTGAGTCAGAAGGTTGTGGGTTCAGGTTTAATGTCCCACTCCTGGAGACTTGAGCACAAAAATCTAGGCTGACACTCCCAGTACAGTTCTGAGGGAGTGCTGCACTGTCGGAGGTGCCATTTTTCAGATACGACGTTAAGCTGGGGACCCGTGTGCTCTCTCAGTTGGCCTAAAACATTCCAAGAGCAGTGACGCTATCTCCAGTGTCCTGGCCAATATTTATTCCTCAATCAATATCATTAAAATCGAGATTGTCTGGTCATCTTCAAATTGCTGCTTGTCGGAGCTTGCTGTGCGAGAATTGCCGACTGCGTTTCCTACACAAAAACAGTGACTACACTTCAAAAATTACTTCATTGGCTGCAAAGTGCTTTGAGACGTCTGTGGACATGAAAGGTGCTATATAAATGCAAGTCTTTCTTTTTTTTCAAAAGCTATATCGACCATTGCAGTATGGTTACGTTGCAGGTCGTACTTAACCTGTCGCTGACAAATTCAGTATATTCCGTCATTATTCTGAGATGGGAATATAAAACATACAGTGGCCTGGCGTTTCCAATCATTTGCATTTGCCTGAAATCAGCCAAACCAGCGGTTAAGATCACGGAATTTCAAGTGGAAGTTGCGTCCCATGCAAATCCAGTTTCTGCGATCTTTGTGGCGCTGGTTAAAATAAAATCATGGTGGAAGCTGGCCCCCCCCCAACAAAACTGGCCACACACCCCCAGATCGAACTACTCACCATGGCGAGTTCCCGCTAATTGTGACTATTTGCTATTAAAATGTTTTTTTTGGGGATGGCAAGGGCACTTATCATCATCATATGCAGTCCCTCAGAAGACTTGCTTCCACTCTTAATATGAGTCCTTAGGTGGCTGTACAGTCCAAAACGAGAACCAGAGTCTCTGTCACAGGTGGGACAGACAGTGGTTGAGGGAAGGGATGGGTGGGACAGGTTTGCCGCATGCTCTTTCCGCTGCCTGCACTTGATTTCTGCATGCTCTCGGCAATGATACTCGAGAGGCTCAGCGCCCTCCCGGATGCACTTCCTTCACTTAGGGTGGTCTTTGGCCAGGGACTCCCAGGTGTCAGTGGGGATGTTGCACTTTATCAGGGAGGCTTTGAGAGTGTCCTTGTAATGTTTCCTCGGCCCACCTTTGGTTCGTTTGCCATGAAGGAGTTCCGAGTAGAGCGCCTGCTTTGGGAGTCTCCTGTCTGGCATGCGGACAATGTGGTCTGCCCAGTGGAGCTGATCAAGTGTGGTCAGCACTTATACGCACTTTTTAAATGCTTTTGGAAATAATTTATTTTTAATTTGCCAAGAAACTGACTAATATACCCCAATGTAAATAATAAATTGTTCTGTATATTTTTTTGAAGTTATTTTCAATTATTCAAAATTGGATTACTCACAGGCAGTGGATCAAACACTCCGATAAAAATGCTTATTTTTTACGATGAAGTAATTCATTGAAACCTGCCATCCTTATCTGGTCTGCCCTGTATATGACTCCAGTACCACACCAAAGTGGTTCACTCATAACTGTTTCTGAAGGTCAATTACCACCCTCTCAAGACCAATCAGGGATGAGGAATGTTTTTATTCATTCCGGGATGTGGACATCGCTGGCAAGGCCAGAGAAGAATGAACAGATTTTGTTATATATGTTAATCTGTAAATACCTTGTTTAACCACAAGAGGGCTCATTTCCTGGAGTCCCAAAGAATCCCACAATCCCTTGGGAGCACCTGTACATAAAGAGGCCTCACAGGCTGGAGAGACACTCAGGAGACCTGCAATAAAAGACTCAGGTCACACTTTACTTTGAGCTTACAGTATCTGGTCAGATTCTATATTCATACACTACAACTGGCGACGAGATGCAGATGACAAACCCAACGATGCAGAGAACAGTGGGCATCCTGGAGACATTTTCGGAGATCATTGGGAAACCTTCGTGGAGCGACTCGACCAATACTTCGTGGCCAACGAGCTGGAAGGAAAAGAGAATGCTGACAAACGAAGGGCGATTATCCTCACTGTTTGCGGGGCACCAACTTATGGCCTCATGAAAAATCTGCTTGCTCCAGTGAAACCCACAGAGAAATCGTATGATGATTTATGCACACTGGTGTGGGAGCATCTTAACCCGAAGGAAAGCGTTCTGATGGCGAGGTATCGGTTCTACACGTGCAAGAGGTCTGAAGGCCAGGAAGTGGCGAGCTATGTTGCCGAGCTAAGACGCCTTGCAGGACATTGTGAATTTGAAGGACATTTGGAGCACATGCTCAAGGACTTCTTTGTACTTGGCATTGGCCATGAAGTAATACTTTGGAAACTTTTGACTGTAGAGACCCCAACCTTGAGTAAAGCCATAGCGGTAGCCCAGGCGTTCATTGCCACCAGTGACAATACCAAGCAAATCTCTCAGCACGCGAGCGCTGCTACAAGGACTGTGAACAAAGTGATGTTGTTTTTGAATCGCAACGTACAGGGCAGGTCACACATACCTGCAGCTGCACATCCGCAGATGACTCAGAGTCCACCATCAAAGTGATGAATGCAAGGCCATTAACACCTTGTTGGTGCTGCGGGGGTGATCATCGCTTCCATTCATGCCGCTTCAAAGGATACGTTTGCAAGGGCTGTGGAACAATGGGACACTTCCAACGTATGTGCAGGCGAGCTGCAAACCCTGCTAATCGGGCAAACCACCATGTTGCAGAGGAGGACAGATCCATGGCGGATCACGACGAACCAGTGCCTCAGACCGAGGAGGCAGAGGTATATGGGGTGCATACATTTACCACAAAGTATCCCCGGTAATGCTGAAGGTTGAATTAAATGGACTTCCGGAGTCAATGGAGCTGGACACGGGCGTGAGCCAGTCCATTATGAGCAAAAAGACTTTAGATAAATTGTGGTGCCTTAAGGCCATTCCTGACTCCAATTCTCACGAAACTGAGAACGTACACAAAGGAACTGATTCCTGTAATCGGCAGTGCTACTGTAAAGGTCTCCTACAATGGAGCGGTGCACAAGTTAGCAGTCTGGGTGGTACCGGGCGATGGCCCTGCACTGCTCACACTTCGTGTGCCCAGGTCCTAAATAAGTTCCCCTCGCTGTTCGAACCAGGCATCGGGAATTTACAAGGAGCAAAAGTGCAGATCCACCTAATTCTGGGGGCGCGACCCATCCATCACAAGGCGAGAGGGGGACCGTACATGACGAGAGAGAGGGTGGAGATTGAGTAGGACCGGCTGAAACGAGAGGGCATCATTTCGCCGATCGAGTTCACCGAGTGGGTCAGTCCGATTGTTCCAGTCCTCAAGGGAGACGGCTCCGTCAGAACCTGTGGTGATTACAAAGTAACTATCAATCGTTTCTCCCTGCAGGATCAATACCTACTTCCAAAGGCAGATGACCTTTTTCTGATGCTGGCGGGAGGAAAGACGTTCACGAAGCTGGACTTGACCGCGGCCTACATGACGCAGGAGCTGGAGGAATCATCGAAGGGCCTCACCTGTATCAACACGGAAAAAGATCTTTTCATTAGCGTGTGTTTATGGGGTAAAGAAAATGCATCAATATCTGTTTGGGCTCAAATTTGAATTGGAAACTGACCATAAGCCACCGATATCCCTCTTTTCTGAAAGTAAGGGGATAAATACGAATGCCTACCATCCAGAGATGGGCGATTATGTTGTCCGCATACAACTATGCCATCCTCCACAGGCCAGGCAAAGAAAACTGTGCCGATGCTCTCAGTAAGCTGCCATTGCCCACCACGGGGGTGGAAATGCCACAGCCCGCAGATTTAGTTATGGTATTGAAAGCATTCGAGAGTGAGCAATTACCTGTTACTGCCTGACAGATTAGAACCTGGATGAGCCAGGACCCCTTACTGTCCTTAGTAAAAAATTGTGTGCTTCACGGGAGCTGGCCCAGTGTCCCATTAGAAATGCAGGAAGAAATAAAGCCGTACCAGTGGCGCAAAGATGAAATGACTATACAGGCAGACTGCCTTCTCTGGAGTTATCGGGTAGTGGTGCCAAAAAAGGGCAGAGACACTTTCATTAGTGATCTCCACAGCATCCACCCAGGCATTGTAATGATGAAAGCGATAGCCAGATCCCACGTGTGGTGGCCCGGTATCAATGCGGACTTAGAATCCTGCATGCACAAATGTAACACATGTTCACAGTTAAGCAATGCACCAAGGGAGGCGCCACTAAGTTTATGATCTTGGCCCTCCAAACCATGGTCCAGGGTCCATGTCGACTATGCAGGCCCGTTCTTGGGAAAAATGTTCCTACTAGTTGTAGATGCGTACTCCAAATGGATTGAATGTGAGATAATGTTGGCAAGCATGTCCCTGCCACCTCTGAAAGCTTGCAGGCCAAGTTTGCTACACACAGCCTGCCTGATGTCCTTGTGAGTGACAACGGGCCATGTTTCACCAGTACTGAGTTCAAAGAGTTCATGACCCGCAATAGGATCAAACATGTCACATCTGCCTCGTTCAAACCAGCATCCAATGGTCAGGCAGAGAGAGCATTGCAAACAATCAAGCAGAGCTTGAAGAGGGTAACTGAAGGCTCACTGCAGACTTGCCTATCCCGAGTCCTGCTTAGTTACCGCACGAGACCCCACTCGCTCACTGGGACTCCACCCGCTGAACTGCTCATGAAAAGGGCATTTAAGACAAGGCTTTCATTAGTCCACCCTGATCTACACGAACAGGTAGAGAGCAGCCGGCTTCAACAAAGTACATATCATGATAGCGCAAATGTGTCACACGAAATTGAGATTAATGATCCTGTATTTGTGTTGAACTATGGACAAGGTCCTAAGTGGCTTCCCGGCACTGTCGTGGCCAAAGAGGGGAGTAGGGTGTTTCGGGTCAAACTTTCAAATGGACTCATCTACAGGAAACACTTGGACCAAACCAAACTCAGATTCACGGACTATCCTGAGCAACCCACATTAGACCCTACCTTTTTAACACATACACCAGTGGCAACCGACACAGTGGTTGAACACGAAGCAGAACCCATCACCTGCAGCAGCCCAGCAGGACTCACCACACCAGGCAGCCCAGCAAGGTCAGCTGCACAGCAGCCCAGCGAGGGCCCAACAAACGACTGGGCCCAACAAACGACTCACCAAAACCAGCATTTGCACCGAGACAATCAACTAGGGAAGGAAAGGCCCCAGATCGACTCACCTTGTAAATAGTTAGGGGTGGGCAGGTGGGGGGGGGGGGGGGCGGAGTGTTGTTATATATATTAACCTGTAAATACCTTGTTTAACCACCAGAGGGCTCATCCCCTGGAGTCCCAAGGGATCCCACAATCCCTTGAGAGCACCTCTACTTAAGGAGGCCTCACAGTTGGAGAGGCACTCTGGCGACCTGTAATAAAAGACGATGGTCACATTTTACTTTGAGCTCACAGTATCTGGTCAGACTCTTTATTCATACACTACAGGCTGGGTCTCTTTTCTCTTGAAAAAAGAAGGCTGAGGAGTGACCTAATAGAGGTTTTTAGAATTCTGAAATGTTTTGATAGAGTGGATACAGAGAGAGTGTTTCTACTTGTGGGGCAGAGCATAACTAGAGGCCATCAATATAAGATAGTCACCAAGAAATCCAATAGGGAACTCAGAAGAAACCTCTTTACCCAAACAGTAGTGAGAATCTGGAACTCACTACCATAGGGAGTGGTTGAAGCGAATAGTATAGATGCATTTAAGGGGAGGCTAGACAAGCATATGAGGGAGAAGGGAATAGAGGGTTATGCTGATAGATTTGGATGAGGAAAGATGGGAGGAGGCTCGAGTGGAGCATAAATGCCAGCTGGACTGGTTGGGCCGAATGGCCTGTTTCTCTGTTGTACATCCTATGTAATTTATTGCCCATCTCTAATTGCCCTTGAGAAGAAGGTGGTGAGCTGCCTTCTTGAACTGCTGCAGTTCTTGTGATGAAGGTACTCCGGCAGTACTGTTAGGGAAGGACTTCCTGGATTTTGACCCAGCAATGATGAAGTAACGGCAATATATTTCCAAGTCAGGAAGGTATGTGACTTGGAGGGCAAGGTGCCCTTGTCCTTCTAGGTGGTAGAGGTCGCGGGTTTGTGAGGTGCTGCCGAAGAACCCTTGGCGTGTTGCTGCAGTGCATTTTGCCGATGGTACACACTGTAGCCAAGGTGGGCCGATGGTAGAGGAAGTGAATGTTTAAGTTTAATGCTGGCCTTGCCAATGTAACAATGTACTATCTTCCAACAATCGGCACTCCTTCTTTTGGATGGTAGCCAGCTATGTTATTCAAATAAGAACATAAGAAATACGAGCAGGAATAGGCCATACAGTGCCTCGAGCCTGTTGCGCCATTCAATAAGATCATGGTTGATCTGACCTTGGCCTTAACTCCACTTTCCCGCCTATTCCCCATAACCCTTGCCTCCCCTGTAATTCAAGAATATATCTATCTCTGCCTTGAATGTATTCAATGACCCAGCCTGCATGGCTCTCTGGGGTAGAGAATTCCAAAGATTCACAACCTTCTATAAGAAATTCCTCCTCATCCCTGTCTTACGTGGGTGACCCTTTATTCTGAAACTATGCTCCCTAGTTCTAGATGTCCCCACGAGGGGAAACATCCTCTCAGCATCTGCCCTCTCAGAATAAGATCATCTCTCAATCTTCTAAACTCCAATTAGTACAGGTCCAACCTGCTCACCCTTTTCTTATAAGACAACCCCTTTCATCCCAGGAATCAACCTAGTGAACCTTCTCTGAACTGCCTCCAATGCAATTATTTCTATCCTTAAGTAAAGAGACCAAAACTGTACGCAGTAATCAAATTGAAAGAACAGTAAGAAAAAAGTTTAGACTACAATCATTCCAATAACTGAAACAGGAAATTGCGAACTTCTGTTTTCATAACTGGCGAAACAGTCATAAGCATGAATGCTGCAAAATTAATCGGTATGTTGGGAGTAAGTGATTCTTTTTCTTAGACAGTTATGTATTACACAGCTAAGCCAACAGCGGGTCCCTGTCTCTTTAGCAGGTTGTAAACCCCATTAGTTTCCTGAAATAATGAGGTGTCTGCAGGGTGTTTACCAGACAGACCCATTACTATCTTTAGTAATTAACTGTTTGTCTAATCATATCAGATTATCCTCCAGCTTTTCCACAGCGCAGGAGCCCATTGTGCTCAAAGAGGCAGTGGCCTAGATATCCTATAATAATATATGGTCTGCCTTCCTAATGCTGCGAAACAATGGAAACTCTCTCTCTCTCTCGCTGGCATGGACTGGTTGGGCCTAATGGCCTGTTTCTGTGCCGTATATCCTATGTAATCCTCTGCAAGCTCAGTGCAGGTTTCCACCAGAGCCAATCAGCTGCAGGCCTCATCTGATCTGGTCTATACAAATGGTGTTAGTTCACATATCAGCTGTGATCTCATTGAATGGTGGAACAGGCCTATTTCTGATCCACATGTTCTTGTGGTCATCACAACCTTCATCGAGACATGTGTAATAAGGTCAGAAATAGGACTGTTCGCTAATGATTCTACAGTGGTGAGCTCCATTCACAATGCCTCTGATAATGGAGCAGCCTAAACCAGTCTACAGGAGGATCCGGACAGCATTGGATTGACAAAGGACAGGTTAAACTTGCACCACGTAAGTGTCAGGCAATGGCCATCGCCAAAAGAGAAGGCCCAATCGCCTCTCCCTCAGCTTCAGCAAAACCATTGACCAAAAGCTGAAATGGACCACCCATATAAGCATGTGGCTACAAGAACAGGACAGGTGATGGGTACCCGGTGAGGAGTGGTCTGACCTTCTGACCCTTCAATGCCTTTTCACCATCTACAATGCACATGTCGGGTGTGTGATGCACATTCTCTCCACTCGCTGGAACCACCCGAGAAGCTCAATGACCTCTGAGACAAAGCATTCCGCTTGATGACTTCCCCAAACATTGGGTGCAATACCAACTGCAAGAGCAAGATTGATTATCAAAGATGTTATCTGGCTATTATGGAGGCACTGAGCTGGCTAAACAAAAGGTATGCTTAAAACCACACGTACACAAGATGACTACTCATTGACCTCGGGCTCAAGGGAGCAATAAAGAACACCCAAAGAGGAACTAATATAACCATATAACAATATAAGGCGAGTGACACCTGGAAGAAGGGAACAAATGCATATTGTTCATGCATTGGTACAACCAATCACGTCCACGCAGACACCCATGTGCTAAACCCTGTATAATTAAGGTGCAATTTGAACAGTTCGTTGGAGATCCTCTCTCAGGCGGTTGAGAAGTGAGACGCTCCCCCTTCACGTGTTGGAATTAAAGTAATTGAAACTTATCCAAGGTGTCAGTCTGTTGAATCCGGGATTGTTAAGAGAGGAGAAGGGCGATTCTCCCCATCATCAACCCTGCAATATGTGCTATCTACAGAGTGCACCACAACTAGTCACCAAGGTTAATTTGACAAGCTCCTCCCAGCCCCTCAACATCTAATGAGGAGTAGAATAAGCGGAGCAATGTCATGCGGACTTCGTAACCTCCATATTCGCCTCCGTATCCCAGCCTTCCCCATTGTCACTGGGTCAAAACTACTGGAATTCCCTAACTATCACCACAAGGATGACAGCAGACAAAGGAGAATGCCCATTACCACCTTATCAGGGCAATTAGGGATGGGCAATAAATGTGACCTTGACAGCACTGAAGATTATGAAAGTGTTTGATAGCGTGGATGTAGAGAAGATGTTGCTACTTGTGGGGAAGACCTGAACTAGGGGCCATAAATATAAGATAGTCACTAATAAATCCAATCGGGAATTCAGCAGAAAGATCGTTACCCAAAGAATGGTGAGAATGTGGAACTCGCTACCACAGGGAGAGGTTGAAGCCAATAGTATCGATGCATTTAAGGGGGGGGGCTAGACAAGCATATGATGGAAAAAGGTATAGAAGGAGATGCTGATGGGATGAGATGAAGATGGGAGGAGGCTCGTGTGAAGCACAAACACTGGCATAGACCTGTGGAGCTGAACGGCCTGTTTCTGTGCTGTAAATACTTTGTTGCATTGCCCCCACACCAAGAACAAATTTAAAATGATAAAGAAAAATCTGCATTTACACAGCGCCTTTCACGAACACCAGACATCCCAAAGCACTTTACAGCCAATGATGTTCTATTGTTTTGAAGTGTCATCATCATACGCAGTCCCTCGGAATCGAGGAAGACTTGCTTCCACTCTTAGCATGAGTTCTTAGGTGGCTGTACAGTCCAAACGAGAACCACAGTCCCTGTCGCAGGTGGGACAGAAAGGGGTTGAAGGAAAGGGTGGGCAGGGAGTCTGGTTTGCCGCACGCTCCTTCCGCTGCCTGCGCTTGATTTCTGCATGCTCTCGCGACGAGACTCAAGGAGCTCAGTGCCCTCTCGATGCACTTGCTCCACTTAGGGACTCCCAGGTGTCAGTGGGGATGTCGCACTTTTTCAGGGAGGCTTTGAGGGTGGCCTTGTAACGTTTCCGCTGTCCACCATTGGCTCGTTTGCCGTGGATGAGTTCCAAGTAGAGCGCTTGCTTTGAGAGTCTCGTGTCTGGCATGCGAACTATGTGGCCTGCCCAGCGGAGCTGATCAAGTGTGGTCTGTGCTCCAATGTTGGGGATGTTGGCCTGGATGAGGATGCTAATGTTGGTGCGACTGTCCTCCCAGGGGATTTGTAGGATTTTGCAGAGACATGGCTGGTGGTATTTCTCCAGTGACTTGAAGTGTCTACTGTACACGGTCCATGTTTCTGAGCCATACAGGAAGGCGGGTATTACTACGACCCGAAAGACCATGAGCTTGGTGACAGTTTTGAGGGCCTGGTCTGCAAATACTCTTTTCCTCAGGCGGCCGAAGGCTACACTGGCGCACTGGAGGCGGTGTTGGATCTCATTGTCAATGCTGCCTGTTCTTGTTGATAGGAGGCTCCCAAGATAAGGGAAGTGGTCCACGTTGTCCAGGGCTGCGCCGTGGATCTTGATGACTGGGGGGCAGTGCTGTGTGGTGAGGACAGGCTGGTGGAGGGCCTTTGTCTTACTCATGATTAGCATAAGTCCCGTGCTTTCGTACGCCTCGGTAAGTACGTCAACTATGACCTGGAGTTCAGCCTCTGTGTGTGCAGAGACGCAGGCATCTGTAGCTCGATGACAGAGGTTGATGTAGTCTTGGACCTGGCCTGGAGACGGCAAAGGTTGAACAGTTTCCCACTGGTTCTGTAGTTTAGACCTACTCCAGTGGGGAGTTTGTGAACTGTGAGATGGAGCATGGCAGCGAAGAAGATTGCGAAGAAGATTGAGGTGATGATGCAGCCCTGCTTGACCCGGGGCCGGACGTGGATTGGATCTGTGATGGATCCATTGGTAAGGATAACGGCCTGCATGTCATCGTGGAGCAGGCGGAGGATGGTGACGTACTTTTGGAGGCATCCGAAACAGAGGAGGACGTTCCATAGACCCTCGCGGTTGACAGTGTCAAAGGTCTTTGTTATGTCAAAGTAGGCCATGTATAAGGACTGGCGCTGTTCCTTGCATTTTTCCTGCAGCTGTCGCGCTGCAAAAATCATGTCCGTTGTGCCCCAGAAGGGACGAAATCCACACTGCAACTCCGGGAGGAGCTCCTCTGCCACAGGGAGAAGACGGTTGAGGGGGACTCGAACGACGCATTTCCCAGTGGCTGATAGCAGGGAGATTCCTCTGTAGTTGCTGCAGTCGGACTTGGCCCCTTTTTAAAAAATGGTCATGATCACTGCATCTCTAAGATCTCCTGGCATGCTCTCCTCCCTCCAGATGAGAGAGATGAGGTCAGCAGTGCCTCTCCGCCATACTTCAATGCCTCAGCAGGGATTCCATCCGCTCCCGTAGCCTTGTTGTTTTTAAGCTGTCTTATGGCCTTTTCTACCTCATACAGTGTTGGGGTCTCACTGAGGTGGTGGTGGATCGCATGCTGTGGAATGGAGTCGAGAACACTCGAGTCAAAGGCAGAGTCTCAATTGAGGAGATCTTCGAAGTGCTCCTTCCAGCGGGCCCTGACTGCCTCGGTGTCCTTGATGAGTGTTTCCCCGTTCTTGGCCAGCAGTGGGGTGGGGCCTTAGGTGTTTGGGCCTTACCTGGCCTTGACTGCGATGAAGAATCCTTGCACATCATGGCTGTCGGCCAGCTGCTGTATCTCCTGTGCTTTCTCCGTCCACCACCTGTTCTTCAGGTCCCGTGTTTTTTGTTGGACCTTAGCCTTTAGCCGTCTGTAATGCTGCTTTGCTGCTCCCGAGTTGGGTTGTTGTTTAAAACTCAGAAATGCCCTGCGCTTGCAATCTATTAGCTCTTGAATCTCCTGATCATTCTCATCAAACCAGTCCTGGTTGAGTGACTGACTGTCTCTTTGCAGGCACTGGTTATGGAGGCCTGGAGGGCAGACCAAGCACTGTGGGCATTCTATGTCTCGGGGTCATCAAGGCACGCCAGGTTAGCTGTGAGGGCTCTCTTAGCTGGGTCCTCAAGTGCCCCGGCATTGACTTTTTTGTGTCACTGCTTCTGCTGCCCCCTTCGCTTTGGAGCTATGTTGATGTCAATGATGGATCGGATTAGTCGGTGGTCCGTCCTGCAGTTATCAGCTTCTGTCATGGCACGGGTGATGCGCACATCTTTGCGATCCCTGACTCGGATGATGACATTGGCGAGCAGGTGCCAGTGTTTGGAGCGAGGTTGTTGCCATGATGCCTTGTATTTGTCTCTCTGTCAGAACAAGGTGTTGGTGATAACAATTTCATGCTCTAGACATTTTGTCAGGAGTAGGGTATCACTGGAGTTGGCTTTCCCTACCCCCTCCCTGCCAATCACGCCTCCCCAGAGGTCTGTGTCCTTGCCGACCCTGGCATAGAAGTCGCCGAGGAGGATCAGTTTGTCGCCCGTGGGGATGCAGGACAGTGATTTTTCGAGGTTGGAGTAAAAACCCTCTTTGGCCTCATCTGTTGCATCGAGTGTTGGGGCGTAAACACTGATGACTGTGGCGCACCGGGATAGGGTGAGTCGAACCATCACGAGATGCTCGTTAGCCCCACAGGGGGAGTCTTTGAGGCGGTCGACCAGCTCGTTTTTGATGGTGAAGTCGACTCCGTGGATGTGACGTTCTTCCTCTGATTTCTCTTCCCAGAAGAAGGTGTAACCTCCACCTTGTTCCTTGAGCTGGCCTTCCCCTGCCCACCGGGTCTCGCTTAGGGCGGCGGTGTCGATATCAAAGCGTCTAAATTCCCGGGCAACTATGGCGGCGGTGCGGCGTTCCGGTCTGTCGCTGTTGGGATTGTCCATGAGGGTTCTGACGTTCCAGGTCCAAAACTTCATGTTAGAGGAGTGGAAGATGCCTGTGTGTGGGGTGGTCATTGCACACCAGCGACCACACGGGCTTAGCTGAGTAAGGTCTTGGTCCAGAGGCAAGGCGGTCCAAGATGACTGGAGACCAGGCTCTCCTCTATGGGCCTAGTTGCCTACGGCGAGATATTGGCCGCAGGCTCGGTGCTGGGTCGCACCCTTGATGGTAGGTGGTCCAAGGCTTGGTTGGGGGCAGGCATTGGAGGGGCCAGTGGTCCACTGGGGTTCAGAGTGGGAGGGCAGGACATTATACTCACCATGTGCTGGAGGAGGAAAGGAGGCCAGGCCATCAGTGGTGAAGGAGAGATCCAGATGGGGGTGGGGCAGGGAGGACGTGGAGACCCGATAGCCAGCTCCAGCCGCCCAGTCATCGCAGGAGGTCCAGCCGGGAGGCCCAGGTCGCGTCGAATGTTGTACAACTGCAGTGTTGTCGACCAAAATGGCCATCGGGGTAGTAGCTTCCAAGGGAGCTCCCCTGCTAAACAGCTCCTCGGCAAATTTCCACACCCAACCTCCCCCCTCCCACTGTGTAAAGTTCCCTAAGCCCCAGCCCTAGCCCTAATAGATCCTAATAGGGAGTCTTAAACACTGAAATCCCCATTCTAACCCCAACCCCGCGAATCCCAAAAGTTCGGGCCTATCTCAGGGCCCCCGCCATACCACACATCAGCGACTCGGCGTGACCTGGGCCTCCCGGCTGGACCTCCTGCTTTTTTGAAGTGTAGTCACTGTTGTAATGTCGGAAACACGGCAGCAAAATTTGTGCACAGCAAGCTCCCACAAAACAGCAATAATGACCAGTTAATCTGTTTTTAGTGACGTTGGTTGAGGGATAACTATTTTCCAGGACACCAGAGAGAACTTCTCTGCTCTTCTTTGAAATAGTGCTGTGGGTTCTTAAGTCCACCTGAGAGAGCAGACAAGACGGGACTTCAGTTTAATCTCTCATCCGAAAGGCGGCACCTCTGACAGTGCAATGCTCCTTCAGTACTGCACTGCAGTGTCAGCCTAGGTTTTTTATGCTCAAGTCTCTGGATTTGAAACCACCCAATTTTCCCATTATTTCTCTCCCGCGATCCAACATTATTTACTGCTAAATATTGCTCACTCGTGGGGACGGGGCGGGGGGGGCAGGTGGGGGGCGATGAGGAGGAAGGGTGTGACATGCCAATCATGGTCCCCTCTCGGCAAGTGGGAAGTTCAGAGCAGCACAGTGATGCTCCGTCGGGAAGGGTAGAGGCTTGGGCCTTCCAGGTCAAAAATGTTAACTCCCCTCACCTACCCCAGCAAAAATTGCTTGAAATTCACCTGGAGCCCTTTCTGGATAGCGTTTGATTGCTGTGCGAGTGGGTGCCCCTGGGAAACGTGTCTTTGAACATTGCCGCCCTGTTGGTGCAGTAAGTTCACCAGTTCAAGCAGAAACACTTTACCTTGGTCTCAGTAAAGCCGAGATTCCCGATAGCCTGACATCATCCCTTTTTGCACGATGGCACAATGGAACTGGGGGAGGGAGCAGGGGGGAGGTGGTCTCAAGACGGGCCCCTCCATCACAATTTCAAAAGTTTAAAAAGGAGGCAATTGAGGCCAGGCAGAACTGGATCCTACGATATATCTGTAATATATTTAGGCTTGGGGGTGACCAGACACCAGAGGGAGTCACTGTCGGATGTCATGCAGGCAATACAGGAAGTTGGATCTTGTACTTATCCGAGGTGGAATAAGAGAGATCGGGTACACACCCAATGGTGTTGATAATAACAGGACTCTTGTGCTGTTACAATATCCTTGCAACATCACCAACAAAAACATGCTACAAGATGGCGCTGAACAGAAACTGTCACCATGTGACCTTGCCACGTGATCCTTTTATTATTTACCTCAGTAGTTGGATTAACGCTGTAGTCCACTAGGGGGAGCTATATTACAAAACCTGCCCCCAAACCTCCACCTTTCAGCTGACCTGTGCCCCACTGCTCCCCTCGCAATCTTGGGGCACCTTGACATCGTTTGGAGCTGCTTGTCGATTTGTGACTCCCAGTCAGAGCGAGCCAGCGTGGAATGACTGGGTTTCTTTTTCCTTTGCTTCGTGTCTGCAGAAAAATGTGACGCTTGGAAGTGCGGCATCGGCAGGGTGATGGAGACAATTATTTTAATGTTTATTTCATGGTCATAACAACTTTATTGTTAAGATTCAAGGTTGGGCTTTTGAACGATTAGAAAAGCATGGAAATATACTTCACTGGAAAATTCCGCAAATTGATTTTTTACAACATGTATAAAATATTTACTGCGCATTAATTATGCATTTACGCACATTTGTGAAGCAGTTTATTGTCAAGGCAAAATATAATACATTATTAATGTATTATTGTATTTATTTATTCCCTATAATAGTTTTGCATGTTTAATTTAGGCAGCACGACGCTAAATAAAACATTAAATAAATAGAAAGCTGCACAGCTTGATTCTTGGTTTGCTTAATAGAAGATTTGGGGATGAAGTAGCTCGGATTCAATCGCAGCTCAAGGGCTGAACGTTGAGGAGGAAGGCGGGTAGGGAGTGGGGGGCAGCTCCGGGGCCGTCGGGAAACCCGGGACAATGGGTATCCTCAGGCCCAGGCAACTTTAACTGCAGGGCCTGCTTGTGATGGGAAGTGTCTATCGCTCACCCGCGGCCAGCCAGACTGACAGGCTGGCAGGCTCCGGAGGTGAATAGGCCTGTGGCACTAGGCCGCACAGAGCACAGAGCTCCCCCCCGGCCCTCTATCCCGCCGCTGTTAAACCAGAAGTGGGCAGATTGAAGGCGGGTTCAGGGCGGGAAACTAATTATTTACTCTTTAATTACCCCTACGCACCCAACCCACCATTTGTTTTTTAAGGTGTACATTCCAATTTAATAGCTATTTTAAAGAGAGAAATGGGGATCATTTCCCCCTTTACTGCTGAAGCGATTGAAATGGGTTTAGTGGATTGTGTGACTACTAACTCGCACCAAGTCCCGTTCACCCATCACCCCTGTGCTTGCTGGTCTAGCAATGCCTCAATTTTAAAATTCTCATCTTTGTTTTCAAATCCCTCCATGGCCTCTCCCCTACCTATCTCTGTAATCTTTTCCAGCCCCACAACCCCCCCGCCGAGATGTCTGCGCTGCTCTAATTCTGGCCTCTTGTGCATCCCTGATTATAATCGCTCCACCATTGTTGGCTGTGCCTTCAGCTGCCTGGGCCCCAAGCTCGGGAACTCCCTCCCTAAACCTATCCACCTCACTACCTCTTTCTCGCCCTTTAAGAAGCTCCTTAAAACTTACCACTTTGATCAAGCTTTTTGTCACCTGCCCTAATGTCTCCTTATTTGTCTCGGTGTCAAATTGTGTTTGCTAATACTCCTGTGAAGCACCTTGGGACATTTTATCACCTTAAATGTGCTTTATAGTTGCAAGTTGCTGCTACTCTGATTATAGGATCTGCCCGAGTGTCAATCGATAGGTTTCACAACGGACGGATGAGATGTCCCCTGGTTCACCACCCAAGCGGTGAAGATGAAAGTTTCTCCCATTGTCGCTCTCTTATTTTCTTTCAAGCCCACCCCCCCAACTCCCTCTAGCCCATTCCTCCACCAACTTTGAACTCTGGAATCTGGGCCTTACAGGCATCACTAGCACTTAAAGCATTGGAAGATCACTGTAATGTATTTGCTTCATGGGTTCTTTGGTTAATAATTCATAGCAACACATTGCTATTAAGAACTAGTTAGTTTATTAACAAAGGTTTAGATGCAGTATAATGTGGATAAATGTGAGGTTATCCATTTTGGGGGGCAAAAACACAAAAGCAGAATATTATCTGAATGGTGGCAGATTAGGAAAAGGGGAGGTGTAACGAGACCTGGGTGTCATGGTTCATCAGTCATTGAAAGTTGGCATGCAGGTACAGCAGGCGGTGAAGAAGGCAAATGGTATGTTGGCCTTCATAGCTAGGGAATTTGAGTATAGGAGCAGGGAAGTCTTACTGCAGTAGTATAGGGCCTTGGTGAGGTCTCACCTGGAATATTGTGTTCAGTTTTGGTCTCCTAATCTGAGGAAGAATGTTCTTGCTATTGAGGGAGTGCAGCGAAGGTTCACCAGACTGATTCCAGGGATGGCTGGACTGACATATGAGGAGAGACTGGATCAACTGGGCCTGTATTCACTGGAGTTTAAAAGGATGAGTGGGAATCTCATAGAACCATTTAAGATTCTGACGGGACTGAACAGGTTAGATGTGGGAAGAATGTTCCCGATGGTGGGGAAGTTCAGAACCAGGGGACATGGTCTTAGGATAAGGGGTAGGCCATTTAGGACTGAGATGAGGAGAATCTTCTTCACTCAGAGAGTTGTTAACCTGTGGAATTCCCTGCCGCAGAGAGTTGTTGATGCCAGTTCATTGGATATATTCAAGAGGGAGTTAGATGTGGCTCTTACGGCTAAAGATATCAAGGGGTATGGAGAGAAAGCAGGAAAGGGGTACTGAGGGAATGATCAACCATGATCTTATTGAATGGCGGTGCAGGCTCGAAGGGCCGAATGGCCTACTCCCGCACCTATTTTCTATGTTTCTATGTTTCTATGTTAATCACACTACATATTACCAGTTCATCCACCAGGCTCACAACCACCTGCCTCATCATGGATCCCCCGAACCCAACTGACTGGGGTTTTATTAAGTCTTGTAAACATCACATGATTGGCTAATCCACTCACAACTCAGCAGCTCTACCAAACTGTGAGCATCCTCACGGGTGCATACATTACAAGCATATGGAATGAACATGTAACTATCTACAGCAACTCACCAAGGCTTCTTCGACAGCACCTCCCAAACTCGTAACTTCGCCCAGCTAGAAGGACAAGGGCAGCAGGCCTTGTCCTTCTAGCTGGGAACACCATCACCTCCAAGTTCACCTCCAAGTCACACACCATCCCGACTTAGAAATATATCGGCCGTTCCCTCATTGTCACTAGGTCAACATCTTGGAACTCCCTCCCTAACAGCACTGTGGGAGCACCTTCACCACAAGGACTGCAGCGGTTCAAGAAGGCAGCTCACCACCACCTTCTCAAGGGCTATTAGGGATGGGCAATAAATGCTGGCCTTGCCAGCGATGCCCACATCCCGTGAATTAATTAAAGAAAAGCTTGCACTTTCAGCAACTTGCCACCCAAATAATTTGAAAACTCCAAACCTGATTTGACTAACACCAGATGCCATTGGATGTCCTGCGACAGAATAATCTGGGCCATCAATTTTTAAAGGTTCAAGTACTTGAGCGCCCATTCTACGAAATTCCTTTCCCTTGTGGTATATATAACGGGTGGTGAATCCGATTACCCCCAAAAGGTCTGTGTAATTTTCCTTTGTCTGCCATTTTAGTACAGGCACTGTGTGGGCACTTTAAATGGGTTTCCCTTAAAACAAAAGGCCAGGGAATGTGCTAAGCATTCGTCTGCTGATAAAATCTGCAGGCTTTATTCTTTGGGTTTCTACACGGTACGCCTTGGGCTGTGTGTCATTGCGTAATCAAAAAATAATTACAGTCTTTTGTTTTCCCCTTAAAAATATTTAAGCTCGAATCGATATCAACTAAATTAAATTGATAGTGCCTGCCGTCAGAAATCAGTCTTCATTAAAAAATAAATGAACAAATCTTCAATAATAAAAGTACAGCAAACAGCCCAAATCGCTTTTCTGTTTTGGCGCAGTACGCATTACCTTCCATCTCTCTATATTAAATGTCATTTGTCATTTATCTGGCTGGTCACTTAGCACTTTTATTATAAAGGATCCCTCGCGTCAACTAAACCAGTATAAACCGAAGTGTCTGTCTATTGCTGCGTTACAGGACCTTAACTCGCCAACTGTGCTCACCACTGCCAGCCACGTTAATAGCTTCCTGTGTTATAAGTACTGTCATTAGATTAAAGTTACTGCATATATCAATCAATATCTCTGTTCTTTCTATTCACTCTCTTGGAAGCAAATAGATCGATGAACATCACATGGAGAAAGAAGCTCCCGTGAAGAAGTATAATGTCTCTGTGCTCAGTTTGTGCATTTTGATGGATCACTCAGTGAAACCCGAACACCTTCTCTCATTGAGTGATGATACGCCACTGATGGTGACACTTGCCATCTCCCTGATGTTAAGAGTGCTACCAGAGGTCGAAGTACGTTCACAGGGAAAGCTGCAGGTTTTGGGTTGTGGGAGTGAAGGAAGGTATCAGCTGTGCCTGGTGCCCGGACATTAATGCATGGAAACTCTCCTGTTCCTTCATCCCACCTTTGGCGGCCGTGCCTTCAGCTACTTAGGTCCCAAGCTCTGGAATTCACTCCCTACACCCCTCCACCTCTCTCCCCTTCTTTAAGATGCTCGTTAAAATCCAGCTCTTTGACCAAGCTTTTGGTCAATCGTCCTAATATCACGTTCTGTAGCTTGGTGCCGTGCGTTTCTCAACAAATGAAAAGAGTTTAACCATTTTAGGACTACGCTGTGGAAGGAAGCACATGACATTCAGCTCTGTTCCTTTCTATTTAAAAGAATAATGCAAGTTGTTGGGGTAAGTTATGCCGTCTTTTTATTTAACATATAATATGTTATCGGACTTGAAATTCCGATTGAGGTCTTCCCGCGGGCAAAGGAGTGAAATAGGGAAAAAAGATGCGCACTTACCTGTTGCTGCTGCGCCCGTTGGAACTTCCGAGCCTGAGGCCTCTGGTGACTGCGCGTCGCAGCGCGTGCACGTGGGGACGTGCGCAGGCCGGGATCTGGAGACAGCAGTCAATCAGGTGAAGTATATTTTCTCATTCATAGTAATAGGAGTTCCGTAAGTCCGGAACTCCTATTATTATGAGTGAGAACCCCCCTCCCCACAAAACACCCAAAACACAATAAAAAAATAGAAAATAAACTACATATTTAGCATTCATTTAAATTAAAGTTCTTTTTAAAAAGTCGGGAAAATATTTTTTTATAAGTTTTTTTTTATTAAGCCTTAATAATAAACTTACCTTCGTGGGGAGGGTTTTTAAAAGTAAAGTATGTTTTTATAACTTTATTTTTAAATGTTTCTGTGTATTTTTAAACACTTGCGCCTGTAAAAGTAGGCTATACGCCTGCTTTTTCAGGCGCAAGATTTCAAAGGACACTTGCTGGGCAAGATATTCGTAAATATCGGAAATCTTGCCCTGCAAGTGTCCTCGCTCCCGAGGTACGGACAATCTGTCAAGCCAGAAACTTGACAGATCGGAAAAGCCAGTTTTCAGAGCATTCGCATTGCGCGGTGAAAACCGGCTTTTCCGATGCCTTCCCAGGTGCGTAGAAACTTCGTACGGACACGGGACATCGGAATGTCAGGGACATTATATATTTTTTGACTCAACATTGAGTTCATTTTCAAAATATAAACTCTGCGCCCATTTTTTCGGATGGCAGCTGTTGACGATTCTGTTATTTTCATTTACACCTCCTCCAGACCCAATTTCTGTTTCTTTTCTTGTCCCATTACCATCTCTGTGCCTCGCACCATTGTCCCTTTGGTCATTTAATCTCTCCTGCCTTCCACCCTATCACAGACCTTCCCTTTTGTTCTTTCCTCCCCTCCCGCTTTCCCTGCTCCTACACTTGCTTAAATTTCTAAATTTTCCAGTTCTGTCGACCTGAAACGTGAACTCTGTTTCTCTCTCCACAGATGCTGTCTGACCTGCTGAGCGTTTACAACAGCTCTCGGTTTTTATTTCAGTCAATTTATTTTCAGTTGTTATTTTTCTTAAATCCAATGTTCATTAATTTTCTCCCCTCTGCTCCGCTTCGGTGTTGAGTCTTTGACGGAATATGGTTCCACAAGCATCGCTTAGCTGCCACTCGGTGTCGGCCTGATAACAGTCCGGTGACTCGCCTTCAGTTGTTTTGCACGCGAAAGGCACTATATAAATGCAAGTTGTTGTTGTTGTGTTCTCTCAAGATTACCGCTGTTCTGTTATCTCAATGTTGGTCAGGGACGGGCTTGAGTAGCTCGTGCTTGTTTCCTGTGGGATGAACATTTTTGGGTGCCGATATTACCGTATAGGTGCTTAACATGCTCGTGCAACTCTTATCTCTGCACTTCCAATCAAGGCGTTAACGTACTCATTTTGAACAAGTCAGCCAGATGAACAGGCTGGGTCTTTTTTCTCTTGGAATAAAAAGGCTGAGGGGGTGACCTAATAGAAGGACTTTAAAATTATGAAATGTTTTGATCGAGTGGACATAGAGAGAATGTTTCCACTTGTGAGGAAGAGCATAACTAGAGGCATAACTAGACATATGAAGAAAGACTGGATCGACTAGGTTTATATTCACTGGAATTTAGAAGAAGGAGAGGAAATCTCATAGAAACATATAAAATTCTGACGGAATTGGACAGGTTAGATGCAGGAAGAATGTTCCCGAATTTGAGGAAGTCCAGAACTAAGGGTCACAGTCTAAGGATAAGGGGTAAACCATTTAGGATCGAGATGAGGAGAAACTTCTTCACCCAGAGAATTATGAACTTGTGGAATTCTCTACCGCAGAAAGTTGTTGAGGCCACTTCGTTAGATATATTCAAAAGGGAGTTAGATGTGGGCCTTACGGCTAAAGGGATCAAGGGATATGGAGAGAAAGCAGTAATGGGATATTGAAGTTGCATGATTGGCCATGATCATATTGAATGGTGGTGCAGGCTTGAAGGGCCGAATGGCCTACTCCTGCAATTATTTTCTATGTTTCAATGTTTCTATGTCACCAAGAAATTCAACAGGGAATTCAGAAGAAATTTCTTTACCCAGAGAATGGTGAGAATGTGGAATTCGCTACCACTGGGAGTGGTTGAAGTGAATAGCATAGATGCATTTAAGGGGGAGGCTAGACAAGCATATGAGGGAGAAGGGAATAGAGGGTTATGCTGATAGACTTAGAGGAGGAAAGACGGGAGGAGGCTCGAGTGGAGCATAAACGCCGGCATGGACTGGTTAGGCCGAATGGCTTGTTTCTGTGCCGTTTCTCCCATGTAAAAACTCTGTCAAATCATATTCTTACTGAGTTGATAGGGTAGACACACAGAAACTATATCCTCTGGTAAGTGAATCAGGAAGAATGGCACTTAAAATTAGAGCCAGGCCATTCTGGAGTGAAAATAGGGAGCACTTTTTCCACACAAAGGGTCGTGGAAATCTGGAACTCTCTCTCCCAAAGGGCTATGGATGTTGGGGGACAATTGAAGCATTCCAGATTGCGATCACTAGATTTTTGTTAGGTAAGTGTCTCACATGATTTGGAGCAAAGAGTAAATAGAGTTGAGGTACAAATCCGCCAGGATCTAATTGAAGGGTGGAGCAGCCTCGGAGGGCTGAATGGCCTATTCCTGTTCCAAAGATGATTGCAACGCCTTCCCAAGATTTGCAAGCTCTCTCCTTAGAGTCGTTTGCAATGTAGCAACAAAACCAGAGCCTGCTCCGATATTTTGTTCGCTTTCGTGGCTCTATTCCTTTAATCTCAATTCCCTGTCTTTTCGTTGGTAAGACCACAGCTGGAGTACTGCGTACAGTTTTGATCTCCTTATTTAAAGGAGTGATATACTTGCATTGGAGGCAGTTCAGAGAAGGTTGGCGAGCTTGATTCCTGACATGAAGGTGTTATCTTATGGTGCAGGTTTGAGCAGGTTGGTCCTAAACATATTGGAGTTTAGAAGAATGAGAGGTGATCTTATTGAAACCGATAAGATTCTGAGGGGCTTGACAGGGTAGATGCAGAGAGGATGTTTCCCCTCGTGGGGGAATCTAGAACTAGGCAACATGGTTTCAGACTAAGGGGTCGCCTATTTAAAACGAAGATGAGGAGAAATTTCTTCTCTCAGTAGGTCGTGAATCTTTGGAATTCTCTGCCCCAGAGAGCTGTGGAGGCTGGGTCATTGAATATATTTAAGGTGAAGATAGTCAGATTTTTGAATGATTACGGAGTCAAGGACTATAGTCAGCAGGCAAGGAAGTGGAGTTGAGGCCAAGATCAGATCAGCCATGATCTTAGTGAACAGCGGAGCAGGATCAAGGAGCCAAATAGCCGACTCCTGCTCCATATTCTTATGTTCTTATGTAGACTCTTCCTTTCCAAGTAAGCATCTGACTCCATAAGGCAGGGAGACCTCATTAAGTGGAAAATCCTTTGTGCATTATTTCTGACTAATTAGTTAATGCATGCAGGTTAAATTCTTCTGTTGTGATATTCTAATGAAGTTGCTGACTTGTTTATCAAAAATACATTTATAACTTCATTAAAATAAGTCAACAGAGAAATTTCTGTGAAGAAACGCTCTTCGGCCATAGCTGCAATACAATCCCTGCGGATTTACTTACCCAGCCAAGCTGCCTCGCTGCCACGTGCTTTCATTTGCCCACAAGAAAGGTTTTATAACAAGCACAACCTCCATCTGTCCGGGGACTTGTCAGCTTAGCTCAATCGGTCGCATTCTCACCTCTCACAGCCGTCATGAGGTCGAGCCCCACTGAATGACCTGAGCACACAATTAAGACTGACGCTCCAGTGCAGCACTGATTGAGTACTGCATTGGCAGAGGTGCATTCCTTTGGATGAGACATTAAATCAGGACCCAGCTCTGTGAATGTTAAAGAACCCCGCGACATGCAGTTCTCCAATTGTACTGCTCAACATTCCTGCTCAAAAATGATCACCAAGAAACAACCAGATTAAATCGTACCTTAGTACGTATTCAGCAGTGCACAAAATGACTGCCGTGCTTGCTGAGATGGCAAAGGGGGGAGTTTTAACATCCAAGGATTGGCGGGAGAAGGGCGCGGGGTGGGGGGGGGAGCGGGGGTTAAATTCTTAAAAATGAGAAACCCAATCCCAACCTGCCGTGAACACGTCAATTTCTGGTTTAACCCCTCCTCTTATCTCTTTATGAGGCTGGGTATTTTTATGTATGTAACTATGTAATACCTGCCACCAGAGGGCGCGACTGTTGGAGTCCTAATGGTCACCTGCACACACATGCAGGGCCAGTATAAAAGGTTGGCTGCCATGTTGTTTAGGCACTCTGGGGTTGTAATAAAGAAGTCTAAGGTCACACTAAGTTTAGCTTCGTGGAGTTTTTCTATACACAACAGGTATATGTTCCTGTGAAGCGCCTTGGAATGTTTTACTACATTAAAGGTGTTATATAAATGCAAGTTGTTGTTTTTAAACCATATTTAGCGGGGCGGCTATTTCGGGCAGTTCACGCAGCTGTTTGGCAGGGTTAGGGGAGCCACATCCGCCCAATCCCACTGCACTGCCGCTCGCCCCCTGCACGCACCATTGGTTTAATGTATTTCAATCGCTCCCTCAGTAAGTGTTCATTTCAGCGGTTCAGGAATGGTAAAATGGATCAGGGGATGTTGCTAGTCAGAAGGCGCCACATTTCTGAGCATTACGACAAGAGAAAGTGATGATTATACGAACAAAGAAACAGATATATATTGAGCAAGCTTCACATTTCATAAAATCCAACGATAGCTGTACAATTTCATACACTGCAATCCAGGCCTCTCCGGGTCCGTCCGGGTCTCTTGACAGATTTTCCGCATCCCTGGGAGAGGACATCTACGTGGGAGAACTCTTGCTCAGCAAATGTCCCGAATACTCTTGCGCCTGGTAAAAGCAGGCGTAATGCTTGCTTTTACCAGCGTAACAGTTTTAAAACATAAAAAATAAAATTTAAAAACACATTACTGAGGTAAGTTTATTTTAAACCCTATTAAAACACTTTTTTAAAAAATCCTCAAAATATATATTTTTTCTAAAACATTTAATTAAATTTAATTTCAATTAATGTTAATATGAGGTTCTTTGAAATTGTTTATTTGGTGTTTGGGTGTTTTAGGGCATGTTCTCGGCGATACTGAGGTCCTGTTATTATCAGTGAAAATACTGTACCGTGATTGGTGGTCCTTGAGAGGGCAGACGGGGACTTGGTTCAACATCTCTTCTAAAAGACGGCACTCCGGCAATGCAGCACTCCCTCAGCACTGCACTGAAGTGACAGCCGAAATTTTTTGTGCTCAAGTCTCCGGAGATGGAACTTGAACCCACAACCTTCTGACTCAGAGGCAAGAGCGTTACCCACTGAGCCACGGTTAACGCAAGCAAACACGAAGGACTCACGTTCCAAAAACAGAGTCTCAAGAAAGCAGCTCGGACCCAGAAATAATTATAGCAAAGGGAATTAAATTTTAAGAGTTTTTTTCATAGATCTTTTGGTACAAAAGTAAACCAGTCACCTCAACGTAGCTGTGCCAGAGCTCTGTAACTACCTTATCTCATTTTCCTGCTCTTTCCTCGTACCCATTAAGGAAAATAACTTGCATTGATGTTGCACCTTTCACGACCTCAGGTTGTCCCAAAGCACTTTACAGCCAATTAAGTACTTTTGCAGTGCAGTCACTGTTATAATGTAGGGAAATATCTGGCTTTATCACTGCACATGGGAGGAATAACATTTGTGGTGAAGCATATGCAAATTCACATTTAGAGGGACTGCCGTATTATCTAAAAGAAATCAAATGTCCTGAAGTAGAAGGGAAAGAATAATTCAGTTCATAGCAACCAGAGGTTACTGTTCCGAGAGCAAGGGGGAATATTCATACAGGTCCGTGATGTAGCTTATAGTTGGTCTGTGGAAAGAGTGAGCTGTTTCTGATTCCGTGCTGTTTTGTATTCTTCTGTCGTCAGAACACAGAATTATGAAATAGCCAATCACCATTCAACTCTTCTTCTATCTCTTGTTCTCCAGAACGAGCAAGAATGGAACAATAATGATTGCATTTGGAATAATTAGCATGCCTATGCACATACTGCCTCAACCACACACTGGGACACATACAGAGACGCACATAGACTGGGGCACACAAAGACACACACACTGACACACACACACTTGCTAACACACACACTGGCACACACACACTGACACACGTACTTGCTAACACACACTGATACACACACACACACACGCACATGCTAACACACACTGATACACACACACACACACAGTGACACACACACATGCTAACACACACGCTAACACACACGCTAACACAGATTGTCACGCACACACCCTAACATACACACTGATACACACACACACTGATACACAGACAATCGACTGGGGCACACACTGACACACCCACACACACACACACACACACACACACACACACACACACACACTGACACTCATCATCATCATCATCATAGGCAGACCCTCGAAACGAGGATGATTTGCTTCTACGCCAAAAAAGGATGAGTTCACAGGTGTTTCGATGAAGAACCTAATATTCCAGGTCCTGAACTACATGTTGAAGGCTGGAAGATGCCTGTGCGTGGATTTTTTTAACGTGTGGTGACCGTTGCACACCAGCCACCGTACGGGCTTGACAGAGCTAGGTCTTGGACCAATGGCAAGGATTAACCAGGACGACTGGAGACCAGCTCTGCTGCACGGACCTAGTGCGCACACATATCGCAGTGTGGGCTGGCCCGTGCAGCCCCTGGACCCTCGCCTCTTCTGGACCCGAACTCGCGCCTCTCCTGGCCGATCTCATCCCTCTACAGTCTCTCGCTGGTCCTTCGCCCTGACCTCGCCGCTCCTGCTGTCCCTGCCCATGCTCCATGAGTGAGTTATGGCCAGTGCCATGAAAAGTTTTGTTTGTATTCCATGGGCAGAGAATTCTACAGATTTACAACTCTCAGAGAAAAAATTCCTCCTCATCTCAGTTTTAAATGGGTGGCCCCTTATTCTGAAACAATGGGCTAGACTTTATACTTTTGTGCAGATCGCTCATAAATGGGCGTTACTTCCGGCGTGGGTGGTAAAAATGGGATTTCAGATCGCCGGCTTGTCGCCCATTCTCAAAGCACCTAGTCGCCATTTTTGCAATTGGGCGTTACCGCGAGCGATATGAAATGGGCGTTAGCGATAAATCATTCTGACTTTCTGCCGTAAAGTGTCACCGTCCTTAGCAATGGCATGGCAACGCTCGATTCCCGCGATTCAGGAGGTCAAGGGTCATCATGACATGCGCATAAGAGGAGACAGAGAAAGAGGGACTGAGAGGGAGTGAAGGCGTGTGTGGGTGTGGTGTGGCTACTTTGGGAGGATGGAGGGAGAGTTTAGAGCTTTAGAGCAAATTGGAACAAAAAAAATTAGCTGTTACCAGTCAGATATTTTCCCGAATTTGGTGCCTGTAATGGAGGGAGAGGAGGAGGCGACACAGTACGCTGTGGAGGCTGATGCTGGCGAGAGCAGTGAGCTGGGAGAGGAGCACATTGGAGGGCGCAAAAAAGCGAAGAATTTCTCGAGTGAGACAAATGCCTCCCTCCTGCAGGAGGTCGAGTTACGCTGGGGTGATTTGACACAGAGAGGGTATGGGAAGCCCACCCCAAAGGCCAACCAGAAGATATGGACCGAGATAGCAGAGGTGGTCTCGTCGGCGACCAACGAGGTGTGTGAGGGCAACCAATCCCGCAAATGATGAAACGACCTTGTGGGATCCGCAAGAGTAAGTATTACATTTATTTACATGTACTTATGTATTTATATAATTTGATTTGTAACAGAGTGATTGTGTCATGAGTGATTATCATCAGATGTGAGGTCTTTCACTTTTACCGGGAACGTTGTACTCAAAGTCTGCGGTCATGGTGTACATCTTTAGGTAAAGAATGATAATTATCATAATAATCATGATTACATCTGTCGGTTATGTGTTGTATCAGTCTCTGTGACAGTATCTAACAATGATATCATGCAATGATCTCATGCCATGTTGTCCTGTCACCTTTTACAGAAGAAGCTATCGATGATGAGGCCCATGCAGAGGCGTACGGGTGGGGGGTCACCAGTCCCCAGTGACATCACTGACATGGAGGAGCAGGTGCTCACACTTGTGGGGAAGCACACCCGGATGGCCACGCAAGCAGCTGCAGACCCTGAAGTGAAGGCCACGTGAGTAAAGTATACACCATTGCGTGATGTAAAGTCAATAGATGTGACACCCACTCATATCTGACCAATAATATATGATAGATGGTTTCTAAAATTGTCCTAGAAATAATGCTGGCCTAATGAATATCAGTGCAATGCAACATGTGTTGATGGTTATCAAATACGATGTCTGTGATGATTTTGATAGTGGTGCTTTTGTCGTGCATATGTTGTATGTAGCTTTGGACTCATCTTGTGACCCTAGCACCCCCTTCTCCTCTAATAACCTCATTTGTGTTTTGCAGCTCAGCCAGCAGCGCATCCCAAGGCAAGATCACAGAGGCCTGAAGGTGGGGGCGCGGGGCAGAAGTCAATGGACGATCCTACATCTGGTACTGAGGAGCACCGATTCTCGCCCATCAATCCGCTGGGTCTGTTCTCTACAGATGAGAGCGCGGACTTCGAGGAATCTGCCTGGCTCCAGAAGGCATTCCACCCCAAGGCCATCTAGTGCTCCTCTGGCCATTCCCGCCTCCACTCTGGAGGTACCGGGCCCAAGCACCCCATTTGTTCCCAGGATGGCTCCGACCCCGCAGAGGTTTCGTGGACGCGGCAGGTCTGGTCCACGAGCGCCACATGAGAGCAGAGAGATGGTACAGTTGTCCAGGAGGACTGTAGACATTGGTGACCAGATCCTCGATGCATTGGGGGGGCATATCCTGACAGCTAGCCACCATGACTGAGTACGTTCCATGGTTGGCGGAGGTCCTGGAGGCAATAAACCAGGAACACTGCTGGCACAGGCCTCCCAGTGGTCCCGGAGCACGGCACTCCACCCCTAGGTTCCGCACCAGCAGTGCCAATGACACATGAGCGGCAGCACCAAGATCCTGCTTCCCCCGCTCCAGTACCCATGCAACCACCGCCTCTACCTTCATCCACCCCCCAATGAGGCATCGCCCGAGGAGCTCCTCGGCCAGGCGCCGTGGAGCGAAGAGGGGAAGGGGTAGAGGTGGGGAGAAGAAGGGGAGGGGGGTAAGGAATGTGATGTGCATGTCCGCAGGTGATGGTTGTGTTATATCTCTATCTGGGTGCATGCAATTTGTTGTAATGTATGGGGGGAGGGGGCTACTCTCCCACTTTGCACTTGTGTTCTGTGTTGCTGGACATGTTGACCATTTGATTGATGTCAATGGTGAAAAAAGTGGGGTGTGGGCGGGGTGTTTTTGCCCATCATACTTATGATTTCAGACCAATGGTCGTATAAACCAATCAGTCCCTTCTGGCAATTCTTGTCCCCTCCTGATAGCCAGGTTGTGCAGCATGGAGCACACGACCACGAATTTAGCTACTTGCTCAGAGTTGTATTGTACCTCCCTTCCTGAGTGCTCCAGGCATCTAAAGTGCTGCTTCAGCACAGTTATTGTTTTCTGGACCACATTGCTTGTGTCTCTGTGACTCTGGTTGTATCGCTTCTCGGCCTCAATGTGGATGTCACACAAGGGGGTTCATCAGCCAGGTGGCTAGACCATATCGGTTGTCACCAGGCATCCAGCATTGTCCTTGTGGCTGACTCTTAAACATGTCAGAGACAGCGCTCTCATGCAGGATGTGAGCCTCATCGAAGCTGCCCGGACATTTGGCATTTACTGCCATTATTATCTTGTTGTGGTCAACAATTAGTTAGACCTTCAGAGAGTGAAGTTCTTTTCTGTTACGAAAAAGCTCTGGGTCCTGAGAAGGTGCGCGCATGGCGATGTGAGTGCACTGTATTGATCACTGCACCCCGGGGAGCTTACCAATTCGGTAGAATGCTCCAGCCCTGTCCGTGGTCTGTGGCCATGGGGAAGCTGTTAATATCCATCCTACGCGTGTACAGGACCTCCGTGACCTGCTTAATGCAGTGATGGGTTGCATGGTAAGACAGAAAGGAAATTTCGACCGCGGAGGCCCGAAAGGAACCGGACGCACAGAAAGACAGTGCCGCGGTGACCTTGACCTCGACCGACACTGATGTCCTGATGGCAGGCTGCATATGTGGCCTGATGAGCTCACATATTTCATTGATCACCACCTTGTGGAAGCGCAGTCTCCGAAGGCAGGTGTGGTCGTACACGTCGAGGTAAGACCTCTTTTCTCTGTACGTGCGGGGTTTGTGTGGTTTGAACCTCCTCCTCATTCTTGCGCGTCTTAAATTGGGGACATAGTGATGTGCATCACACATTGAGCCTCTGCACTCTGCAGCATCTACATTTTAATCGATGCAGGCTGAGAAATGGCTGACCCATTTCACTGAAAGTATAATAGCGATTGATCAGAAGGAATCATTTCCACATTAAAAGACACCGACAGTAAAACCCAATCATCCAGAGTCTGAAAAGATGTCTGTTGAGATGGTCACTTCACCTGAGAAGAACTCCAGAGTCAATCCAAACTCCCCCGTAGTGCAAACAGCCTTTTCAATGAAGTGACCTGCGATTTGAAAAATGGCGCCCACACCGCTGGCTTTAGTTCAGAACAGTTCCACTTTTTCGAGGTGGTGTTTTGGCCAAGTGATGTTGTGGGTGAGGTGTGTGGGAGGTGGTGAAAATGAGGCTGGGCGATTTCCTGGGCGGTGTTTTGGCCAAGTGATCTTTGTGACAAAAAAAGTGGGCGGGCGGTATTATTGAATGCCAGCGTTAATTACGCGCCGAAAGTAACGCTGGCCGATATTATGGGCGTTGGTTTAGCGCATTCTGATTACGTGCCGAAAGTAACGCTGGCCGATATTATGGGCGTTGGTTTAGCGCATTCTGATGATTCCACTCCAAAAAAGTAGGCGGGTGGTATTATTTTTTCCCGGCGTTATGCACATGGGGAAAGTAATGCTCGGCGGTAAGTGTCCAAAAAACATAGAAACATAGAAACATAGAAAATAGGTGCAGGAGTAGGCCATTCGGCTCTTCGAGCCTGCACCGCCATTCAATAGGATCATGGCTGATCATTCCCTCAGTACCCCTTTCCTGCTTTCTCTCCATACACCTTGATCGCCTTAGCCGTAAGGAACATATCTAACTCCCTCTTGAATATATCCAATGAACTGGCATCAACAACTCTCTGCGGCAGGGAATTCCATAGGTTAACAACTCTCTGAGTGAAGAAGTTTCTCCTCATCTCAGTCCTAAATGGCCTACCTCTTATCCTAAGACTATGTTGTCTGGTTCTGGACTTCCCCAACATCGGGAACATTCTTCCCACATCTAACCTATCCAGTCCCGTCAGAATCTTATACGTTTCTATGAGATCCCCTCTCATCCCTCTAAACTCAAGTGAATAAAGGCCCAGTTGATCCAGTCTCTCCTCAAATGAAGTCCAGCCATCCCTGGAATCAGTCTGGTGAACCTTCGCTGCACTCCCTCAATAGCAAGAAGCTCCTTCCTCAGATTCGGAGACCAAAACTGAACACAACATTCCAGGTGAGGTCTCACCAAGGCCCTGTACAACTGCAGTAAGACCTCCCTGCTCCTATACTCAAATCCCCTAGCTATGAAGGCCAACATACCTTTTGCCTTCTTCACCGCCTGCTGCACCTGCATGCCCACTTTCAGCGATGAACCATGACACCCAGGTCTCGTTGCACCTCCACTTTTCCTAATCTGCCACCATTCAGATAATATTCTGCCTTCGTGTTTTTGCCCCCAAAACGGATAACCTCACATTTATCCACATTATACTGCATCTGCCATGCATTTGCCCGCTCACCTAACCTATCCAAGTCACCCTGCAGCCTCTTAGCATCCTCCTCACAGCTCACATTGCCACGCAGTTTAGTGTCATCCACAAACTTGGAGATATTAAACTCAATTCCTTCATCTAAATCGTTAATGTATATTGTAAAGAGCTGGGGTCCCACCACTGAGCCCTGCGGCACTCCACGAGTCACTGCCTGCCATTCTGAAAAGGACCTGTTTATCCCGACTCTCTGCTTCCTGTCTGCCAACTAGTTCTCTATCCATGTCAGTACATTGCCCCCAATACCATGCGCTTTGATTTTGCACACCAATCTCTTGTGCGGGAGCTTGTCAAAAGCCTTTTGGAAGTCCAAATACACCACATCCACTGGTTCTCCCTTGTCCACTCTGCTAGTTACATCCTCTAAAAATTCCAGAAGATTCGTCAAGCATGATTTCCCTTTCATAAATCCATGCTAACTTGGACCAATCCTGTCACTGTTTTCCAAATGTGTTGCTATTTCATCCTTAATAATTGATTCCAACATTCTCCCCACTACTGATGTCAGGCTAACCGGTCTATAATTACCTGTTTTCTCTCTCCCTCCTTTTTTAAAAAGTGGTGTTACAGTAGCTACCCTCCAGCCCATAGGAACTTACCAGAGAGAATATTTCCACTCTTAGAGGAAACTAAATGAAACCTAGGGGACATAGGGCTAGATTTTCAACTATTTTGGCATGCTTAACGCCCACAACGTCCATTTTAATGCTGAAATGAGGTATAATGCCCAGATATCGCCCATTTAGCATCAAAATGGAAACTGACGGCCTTTAAAAAGGCCCAGCGTGGTGAGTTCGGCAAGAGGCCTGCTTGTGCAGCTGCAGCAGGGAGAGAAGGCAAAAAAGAAATAGAAGGACATCGAAAGGTGAAGTCACAGCCAAGGGGGTAACTGATTGGCTGGTGATTGGTCAGTAGCTTTTCTTTTTTCTTTATCAGTAAGTAACCTTTAGCATTGTTGTTGCCAAATTAAGTTTATCTAAGGGTTAAGTCATGGCAGGACAGCTCGGACACATGTTATGCTCCTCCTGTACTATGTGGGAAGACAGGGACGCTTCCGGTGTCCCTGACGACTACGTGTGCAGGAAGTGTATCTGCCTTCCAGCTCCTGACGGACCGCATTGCAGCACTGGGGCTGCGGGTGGATTCACTCTGGAGCAGCCACGATGCTGAGAATTACATGAATAGCACATTTACCGAGTTGGTCTCACCGCAGGTAAAGGGTACACAGCCAGATAGTAAATGGGTGACCAGCAGGAAGAGCAGTGGAATGAAGATAGTGCAGGGGTCCCCTGCGGTCATCCCCCTGCAAAACAGATACACCGCTTTGGGTACTGTTGAGGGGGATGACTCATCAGGGGGGAGCAGCAGCAGCCAAGTTCCTCACCTTGTCGAGCCCCGTCTTATCTTATATGTTTCGATAAGATCACCTCTCATTCTTCTGAAGTCCAACCTACTCAACCTATTTTCATAAGTTAACTCCTTCATCTCAGGAATCAACCTAGTGAACCTTCTCTGAACTGACTCCAATGCAAGTATATCTTTCCTAATACCCTGTACAGTTGTAGCAGGATTTCACTGCTTTTATACTCCATTCCCCTTGCAATAAAGGCCAACAATACATTTGCCTTCCTGATTGCTTGCTGTACCTGCATATTAACTTTTTCTGTTTCATGCACAAGGAACCCCAGGTCCCTCTGTACAATTTTTCTCCATTTAAATTATAATTCTGCTTTTCTATGTTTTCTGCCAAAGTGGATAACCTCACATTTTCTCACATTATATTCCATCTGCCAATTTTTTGCCGATTCACTTAGCCTATCTATATCCCTTTGCAGATTTTTTGTTTCCTTGTCACAATTTGCTTTCGCATCCAATCGGACTTGTCCGATTTTTTAAAGATGGTCACAATTACGGCATCTCTGAGATCTCCCGGCATGCTCTCCTCCTTCCAGATAAGAGAGATGAAGTCATGCACTTATGCCAATAATGCTTCTCCGACATATTTTAGCGCCTCAGCGGGGATTCCATCTGCTCCTGATGCCTTGTTCTTGAGCTGACGGATGGCCTTTTCTAACTCGTGCAGGGCTGGGGTTTTGCTGAGATGGTGGCGGGCAGCATGTTGCGGGATGGAGTCGAGGACACTTGTGTCAAAGGCAGAGTTTCGATTGAGAAGATCTTCAAAGTGCTCCTACCTGCGGGCCCTGACTGCCTCGGTGTCCTTAATGAGTGTCTCCCGGTTCTTGGCCAGCATTGGGGTGGGACCTTGGATGTTTGGGCCGTAGGTGGACTTGACTATGGTGAAGAATCCTTGCACGTCATGGCTGTCGGCCAACTGCTGGATCTCCTGTGCTTTCTCCACCCACCATCTATTCTTTAGCTCGCGGGTTTTTTTGCTGGACCTCGGCCTTCAGTCGCCTGTAGAGCTGCTTTGCTATTCCCAAGTTGGGTTGTTGTTTTAAGTTCAGAAATGCCTTGCACTTGCAGTTTATTAGCTCCTGGATCTCCTGGTCATTCTCATTAAACCAGTCCTGGTGTTTCCTGGTTGAGTGACTGAGCGCCTTTTCGCAGTTACTGGTTATGGTGGCCTGGAGAGCAGACCAGGTGCAATTGGCAATCTGCGTCTCGGGGTCATCGAGGGTCACCAGGTTGACAGTGAGGTGCTGGCTGTATAGGGTTCTCTTAACTGGGTCTTTGAGTGCCCCGGCGTTGATTTTTCTGCTGCATTGCTGACGTTGCCACTTTGGGGCTATACTAATATTGATGACGGAATGGATTAGGCGGTGGTCCATCCAGCAGTCGTCGGCTCATGTCATGGCGCGGGTGATGCGCATGTCCTTGCAGGGACTTGGGACAGGGATTGTTCAAGACCGAAGTAGAATTCCTCTTTGGCCTCATCTGTTGCGTTGAGTGTTGGGGCTTAAGCACTGATAACTGTGGCACACTGGTTGTGGGATAGCCGGAGAGTCATGAGACATTTGCTAATCCCGCAGGCGGTGTCTCTGAGGCAGCCGACCGGCTCGTTCTTGATGGTGAAGCTAACTCCATGGAGGCGGTGTTCTTCTTCTGGTTTGCCTTTCCCGAAGAAGATATAACCACCAGCTGATACACGCACACTGAGACACACAAACTGACACACAAACACACTGAGACACACACACACACACTGAGACACACACACACACTGACACACACACACACACTGACACACACACACACTGATACACACACACACTGAGACACACACACACACACTGAGACACACACACACACACACACTGACACACACACACACACTGAGACACACTACTGACACACACTGACACTGACACACACTGACATACACACATACTGACACACACACATTCACTGACACACACACTGACACACAGACACTCACTCACACAAACCACACACACTCACTGAAACACACAAACACACACACACAGACACACACACACAGGAAAATGCTGACACATACACAGACACATGTTGGCGCACACACTGATAGATACGACAGGAGAAGTATCACCAACGCCGACTCCGCAAGATCCTGCAAATCCATTGGCCGGTGAGGTGCACTAATGTCAGTGTTCTCGCTCAGGCCAACATCCCCAGATTGAAGCACTGACCACGCTCGATCAGCTCTGCTGGACGGGCCACATTGTCTGCATGCCTGACATGGGACTCCCAAAACAAGCGTTCTACTCGGAGCTCCGACACGGCAAGCGAGCCCCAGGTGGGCAGAGGAAATGCTTCCACGACACCCTCAAAGCCTCCTTGAAAAAATGTAACATCCCCATTGATACGTGGGAATACGTGGCCTAATACCGCCCAAAGTGGAGGAAAAGCATCTGGGAAGGCGCCGAACACCTCGAGTCTCTTCACCGAGAGCAAGCTGAAGCCAAGCATCGATAGCGGAAGGAGTGTGCGGCAACCCAGACCCCCCACCCATCCGTTCCTTCAACCACCATCTGCCCCACCTGTGACAGACACTGTACGTCCTGCATTGGACTCTTCAGTCACCTGAGAACACATTTTTCGTGTGGAAGCAAGTCATCCTCGACTCCGAGGGACTGCCTATGATGATGATGGTGGATACATGCACTGACACATAAACTGGCGCACACACTCGGACACACACAAACACACCCACTGATACACACACTAACGCACTCATTGACATTCATATTAATGGTAGCATTCATTGAATGACAAACTTAATGACAACTTAATACTTTGGTTCTGTCTTCACGAAAGAAGACACAAATAACCTTAAGAAAATACTAGGGAACTGAGGGTCTAGTGAGAAGAGGGAACTGAAGGAAGCCCTTATTCGGCGGGAAATTGTGTTGGGGAAATTGATGGGATGGAAGGCCGATAAATCCCCGGGGCCTGATAGTCTGCATCCCAGAGTACTTAAGGAAGTGGCCTTAGAAACGGTGGATACATTGGTGATCATTTTCCAACAGTCTATCGACTCTGGATCAGTTTCTATGGACTGGAGGGTAGCTAATATAACACCACTTTTTAAAAAAGGAGGGAGAGAGAAAACAGGTAATTATAGACCGGTTAGCCTAACATCAGTAGTGGGGAAAATGTTGGAATCAATTAATAAAGATGAAATAGCAGCGCATTTGGAAAGCAGTGACAGGATCGGTCCAAGTCAGCATGGATTTATGAAAGGGAAATCATGCTTGACAAATCTTCTGGAATTTTTTTGAGGATGTAACTAGTAGAGTGGACAAGGGAGAACCAGTGGATGTGGTGTATTTGAACTTTCAAAAGGCTTTTGACAAAGTCCCACACAAGAGATTGGTGTGCAAAATTATAGCACATGGTATTGGGGGTAATGTACTGACGTGGATAGAGAACTGGTTGGCAGACAGGAAGCAGAGAGTCGGGATAAACGGGTCCTTTTCAGAATGGCAGGCAGTGACTAGTGGGGTGCCGCAGGGCTCAGTGCTGGGACTCCAGCTATTTACAATATACATTAATGATTTGGATGAAGGAATTGAGTGTAATATCTCCAGGTTTTCAGATGACACTAAACTGGGTGGCGGTGTGAGCTGTGAGGTGGACGCTAAGAGGCTGCAGGGTGACTTGGATAGGTTAGGTGAGTGGGCAAATGCATGACAGATGCAGTATAATGTGGATAAATGTGAGGTTATCCACTTTGGTGGCAAAAACACGAAGGCAGAATATTATCTGAATGGCGGCAGATTAGGAAAAGGGGAGATGCAACGAGACCTGGGTGTCATGGTTCATCAGTCATTGAAAGTTGGCATACAGGTACAGCAGGTGTTGAAGAAGTCAAATGGTATGTTGGCCTTCATAGCTAGGGGATTTGAGAAAAGGAGCAGGGAGGTCTTACTGCAGTTGTATAGGGCCTTGGTGAGGCTTCACCTGGAATATTGTGTTCTGTTTTGGTCTCCTAATCTGAGGAAGGACGTTCTTGCTATTGATGGAGTGCAGCAAAGGTTCACCAGACTGATTCCTGGGATGGCAGAACTAACATATGAGGAGAGACTGGATCGGCTGGGCCTGTATTCACTGGAGTTTAGAAGGATGAGAGGGTATCTCATAGAAACATATAAAATTCTGACGGGACTGGACAGGTTAGATGCAGGAAGAATGTTCCCAATGTTGCGGAAGTCCAGAACCAGAGGACACAGTCTAATGATAAGGGGTAAGCCATTTAGGACTGAGATGAGGATAAACGTCTTCATTCAAAGAGTTGTTAATCTGTCGAATTCCCTACCGCAGAGAGTAGTTGATGCCAGTTCATTGGATATATTCAAGAGGGAGTTAGATATGGCCCTTACGGCTAAAGGGATCAAGGGGTATGGAGAGAAAGCAGGAAAGGGATACTGAGGTGAATGATCAGCCATGATCTTATTGAATGGTGGTGCAGACTCGAAGAGCTGACTGGCCTACTCCTGCACCTTTTTTCTATTTTTCTATCTTTCCTATTAAGACAACCAAAAATATATACACACTTAGATGCATTCATCAACAACTTCCATTGATATTGAGCCTTTTAACGTAGAAATACAACCCAGAGGCATAAGGGAAAGGTGAATGACGAGCCAAAGAAAGAGATATTTGGGAAGACAACCAAATATTTTGGTCAGAGATATGGGTTGGGAATTTCTTCGGAGTTTCTCCCCATTTCACCACCATAACTTCACCGGGAGTATGGTGGAAATCATATGGTGGAAATCATAAACATCATTTTCACTTCCAGGGGAAAAAAAATGGTCGCCAAGAAGGCGAGGAACCAAAGGTGCTTTCAAGTGTCAGCCGTGGCACAATAGATAGCACCCTTGCCTCTGAGTTCGAAGATTGTGGGTTCAGGTCCCATTCCAGAGACGTCAGCACCAAAATCTAGGCTGATGCTCCCAGTGCAGTGCTAAGGGAGTGCGGCACTGTCAGAGGTGCCGACTTTCAGATGACACGCTAAACTCTGGCCTTGTCTGATCTCTCAGGTGGAGGGAAAAGATCCTGTGACACTATTTTGAAGAAGGTCAGGGGAGTTATCCCCGGTGTCCTGGCTGTTGCGGATGTAAATAAACAGAAAAGCTGAAACCAGAAATAACTGTGTCCTTTATAGCAACTCCCAAAATGGTATTCCAAAACCAGCATGAACCAGCATGTTTAAAGCAACTGTGAATAGCTCCTGCAGGATCCTAATGCCTGTCGAGTGAGGGTTTGTGTAACAAACAAATAGGGTATGAACACTACACTGGTCAATATTTATCCCTCAATCAATATCACTAACACAGTTTATCTGGACATGATCACATGTTGTGTGTGGGAGTTTGCTGTGTGCAAATTGGCTGCTGCATTTCCTACATTATAAAAGTGACTACACTTCAAAAGTACTTCATTGGCTGTAAAACACTTTGGGATATCTGAGGTCATAAAAGGCGCTATATAAATCCAAGTCTTTCTTTTTTTTAAAGGAAGGCAGTATTGGGAAGTGGAACTCAAGAGGTAATGTGGTTGTGTGTCCTGCTTCGCACACCAGCAGCATGAGCAATATCTGTACGTTGCTGACTGACCAATGCCCAAAGTTGGTTTGCTTGGTGTAAGAAAAGTGCTGCGAACATAGAAATGTGATTGGTCACCTTTACTGGCACCAGCAATGGTTTCGCTGATGCAATGTGGCACTCGAAGCTGCTCATACACATCTCCCAGGTTTGTTTCGTGAAGCCAAATCTGCAAAAGCAGTTTGTGTCTAAACAATACATAAAACTTCTCTCAATTTAGTATACTGTACTCGCTGCTCACGGTGCGGTCTCCTCTACACTGGGGAGACAAAACGTAGGTTGGGTGACCACTTTGCAGAACACCTCCATTCAGTCTGTCAGTGTGATCCTGAGCTTCCGGTCGCCTGTCACTTTAATTCTCCGCTCCTCTCCCACTTCGACATCTCCATCCTTGGCCTCCTCCACTGTTCCAATGAAGCTCAACATAAGCTCGAGGAACAGAACCACATCTTTTGTTTCGGCACTTTACAGCCTTCTGAATTCAGTATTGAGTTCAACAATTTCAGCCCGTAAACTCTGCCCCAATTTTTTTCTCTCTCTTTCCCACCGCAGCTGTTGCTGATTCTCCCATTTCCATTTACACCCTATCGAGACTCATCCTTTGTTTCTTAACTTGTCCCATTGCCATCTCGTTTTCCCTTGCACCATCGTCCCTTTTGTCTCTCTAATCTCTGCTGCCTTCCACCCGATCACAGACCTTCCCTTTTGTTCTTTCCTCCCCTCCCCCTTTTCCCTGCCCCTGCACTTGTTTAAAAATCTGTTACTTCTCTAATTTTTTCTAGTTCTGATGAAGGGTCATCGACCTGAAACGTTAACTCTGTTTCTCTCTCTGCAGATGTTGCCTGACCTGCTGAGTGCTTCCAGCATTTTCTGTTTTTATTTCAGATTTCAAGCAGCCGTAGTGTTTCATTATAAAACATGTCAGTTGTCAAGACAACCGGAAAGAGTTTCCCTGAGCTAATGTGACAGTCACAGTGCCAATGTAACTAATTGCTCGTGTGAAAAAAATATTACATTAACCTTCTTTTCTTTACTGATCAGCTGGTTTTAGTGAGCATAACTGCTTGTGGCATATACACATGCAAATCACTTTGCTATCTTTCTCCCGAGTTGTCTCCCTTCACCCTCCGATAGGTTTTGACTGCAGGCAAGTCACAAGGTTCATTGGACACCAACTACTGGACAGTAACCTCGCTGAGTGATAACTCTTCATACGTTACACTGAGTATTAGCAGGCTGTTAAACTATCACACCATGCCCAATCCTACCCTCCCCCATACCCATGTATACACGCATACTTTCCAGCAGGGAATCACCGGATAATGATCGGGAGCAGCAATCCCTTGTTTAATTCCACTCATCTTTGCCCAGTAGTGTGGTACTTGTAATGTATGCACCTGTTTCAATTTCCAGTCAGGAGGTTCCAAACCGTCTATTGGTAGGCCTTTACATGTCTGTAATTGTAATGTCTATCTCTCACACACCGCAGCATGAACACAGATCACACTATCCCACACACGGCAGTGTGAGCACAGATCAGACTCATTCATTCATTCATAGGCAGTCCCTCGGAATCGAGGAAGACTTGCTTCCACTCCCTAAGTGAATTCTTTGATGCCTGAACAGTCCGATACGAGAGCCGCAGACCCTGTTACAGGTGGGACAGACATTTGTTGAGGGAAGGCGGTCGGTGGGGCTGGTTTGCCTCGCGCTCCTTCCGCTGCCTGCACTTGGCCTCTTCACGCTCTTTGCATTGAGACTTGAAGAGCTCAACGCTCTCCCGGATGCACTTTCACCACCTCGGGTGGTCTGCGGCCAGGGTCTCCCAGGTATCAGTGGTGATGTCGCACTTTACCAGCGAGACTTTAAGGTATCCTTATAACGTTTCCGCTGTCCTCCTTTGGTTCGTTTACCACGAAGAAGCTGCGCATCAAGCATTTGCTTAGGGAGTCTCGTATCTGGCATGCGAACTATGTGGCCTGCCCAGCGAAGCTGATCGAGTGTGGTCAGTGCTTCAATACTGGGGATGTTAGCCTGGTCGAGGACACTGATGTTGGTGCGCCTGTCCTCCCAGGGGATTTGCAGAATCTTGCAGAGACATCGTTGGTGATATATCTTCAGCAACTTGAGGTGCCTTCTATACATTGTCCATGCCTCAGATCCATACAGGAGGGCGGGTATTACTACAGCCCTGTAGATCATCAGCTTGGTGATAGATTTGAGGGCCTGGTCTTCCAAACACTCTTTTCCTCAGATGGCCGAAGGCTGCATTGGCATACTGGAGGCGATGTTAAATCTCCGCATCAATGTCTGCCTTTGTTGATAAGAGGCTCCCGAGATATGGGAAATGGTCCATGTTGTCAAGGGCCGCGCCGCTGGAATGGAACTCCCTACTGGAGTGGAACTAAACTACAGAACCAGTGGGAAGCCACCTCCAGGCCAGGTCCAAGATCACCCCAACCTCTGTCGTTGAGCTGCAGTATGCGGACAATGCCTGCGTCTGCGCACATTCTGATGCTGAACATCAGGATATAGTCTACGTATTCACTGAGGCATATGAAAGCATGGGCCTTACGCTTAACATCCGTAAGACAAAGCTCCTCCACCAACCTGTCACCGCCGCACAGCACTGCCCTTCAATCATCAAGATCAGGCTATCTCACACAACCCATTGTGAACACAGATCAGGCTACAGGATGACTGAATTGGATGTCACAAGGCCCAGGTCAGTGATTGGAGAGTGGGCAGGTAAAACAGGAGCGGTGAGGTTGGGGCGAAGGAGTGGCGAGAGATTGTAGAGCGATGTGATCAGGGTCCAGGAGAGGCACAATTTCAGGGGCCTAGAAGAAGCAAAGGCCCAGGGGCAGCACGAGCCAGCCCACACTGTGATATGTGTGCGCACTAGGTCCATGTAGCAGAGCAGGTCTCCAGTCCTCTTGGTTACCCTTTGCCAATGGACCAAGACCTAGCTCTGTCAAGCCCATGTGGTGGCTGGTGTGCAACGGCCACCACATGTTAAAAAAACCCAAGCACAGGCATCTTCCAGCCTTCAACATGTAGTTTGGGACCTGGAATATTAGATCCTTCATTGAAACAGCTGTGAAAGCAAGCCATCCTCGGTATGAGGGACTGCCTATGATGATGAATTGCAATGTATGCCCCGTGAGAATGCTCACAGGTTGTGGAGCTGTTGCACTGTGAGTGGCTGAGCTGTGATGTTCACAAGACTCAATAAAACCCCGGTTAATTGAGCTCAGGTTCTCCACGATGCGATTTGCAGTTATGAGCCTGGTGGATGAACTGGTAGGGTGCCGTATGCTTGTTAAACCTTTACCAATAAACCAGCTAGTTCTTTACAACAAATGTGTTGCTGTGAATTCGTAAGTAAAGAACCCATGAAGCAAATATACTGCAGTACTTGCACATCACTTCTGGAGTACTGTCATCACCATAGGCGGTCCCTCGAAATGAGGATGACTTGCTTTCAAACCAAGAAAGGATGAGTTCACAGGTGTTTCAATGAAGGACCTGAACCACAGCCAGAAGGATGGAAGATGCCTGCGTGTGGCCTTTTTTTTTAACATGTAGTGGTCGTTGCACACCAGCCACTACACGGGCTTGACAGAGCTAAGTCTTGGTCCAGTGTGTAAGGGGTTTTCACAGGGTTGTTGTGCCTTGGGTGTCTCTCGCTGGGCTTCTGCCCTCACAGCTTATGCCTGGCCTGTGAGGTACCCTGAGTGCTGCAAGAGCACCCCTGGAGAGACTGTGTCCACAGCTTATGAAGGGGGTTTTGAGACTCGTGCGTCCCCATAGCTTATGCCTAGCCTGTGAGGCACCTGTGAGTGTCAAACACTCCTAACCCCTTCTTCCCTAGCCTGTGACACACAGTTGAGCGTTTGAGGTGCTCCTAGCTTCCCTTACACTGTTCTGACATAAGACTCATGATCAGGAGATGTAATACAATAGAACTGAGACAAGGTGATTCCAAGAGGAACTTTAGGCTTCCAATTTATTTGACAAGGTGTATCTCAACAAACAGCAATACACCATCAAAACAATCCCCCTAAATCCCACTAAACGGACACAACGAAAATCTTTACACAAGTTTAGCAGTACAATTCCCAACCTCCCACCTTTCCTGGCCTAACTGAGTTGGAAGTTCCGGGGACCAGAGGTTATACTCACTACTGTGCCTTCTACAGTCTGGTGGGTTGTTTCTTCTATCTTCTGTGTCTTCCTTCAGTGTTTTCCTTCAGTGTCGAGAGGCTTGCTGGTTGTTGGATCACGAAGGCAGGGAACCACCCACACTACGTCATAAATCCCTTTTTATAGCCAGATTATCCAGTCCGCCTCTCCTGCTGAAATCGATTCTTCCCATTGGTGGGCTTTGTGATTTTGAAAAATGCAGCAGTTTTAGATTATTGCGTTTTTTTTCCACTGATATTAACCTACTCAAGGTTTGAGTGGGTGTTGATAGCGTTGGCCTCCTGTAGCCATTGTGTCGGCCCTTGGGTTCCCTGTTTTGGGTTCCCTGGTTTCTGAAGGTCTGCATAATTGTCCTCCAATTCAGTTTTTCTAACCTACTCAAGGTTTGAGTCGGTGTTAATTGGGTTGGTCTCCTGTAGCCATTGTGTAGGCCCTTAGCTTGTTTTGGGTTCCCTAGTTTTCTGAAGGTCTGCATAATTTCCTTCCATAGTGTAAACTTGGGAAAGACAATAGCCCGATAATGGCTATGGGTCAGTCCCACAGTTTTCGAGCAAGTGCTCTCCCATTGGCTTGAGAGCCCCATGCTTCGGGCTGACTCTGTCCCACCATTGGCCCTCCGGTGTCCTCCCCCGTCCAATCACTGCTCTGCCAATGTCAAACCGTCTCGGTTTCAATTCACAGCACAGACCGATCCCACAGCCCTTTTCCTTCTGGGTAAAATGAGGGGGTTTTCGTCCTCCCCTACAGTGGCGTACTGTGGAGTACTGTATGCAGTAAGGAAAGAACGTCGCATCCAAAAGACGGCACCTCTGACAGTGCAGCATGCCCTCAGTACTGCACTGGTGTGTCAGTCTCGATTCTGTGCTCTTTCTGTATTATTCCATGGTTCAATGATAACTCTGTTTCCTTTAGGTAGCCAACACTGACTTTCAGTTTTATGACACTTGAGAGAGTGCCAATATTGGCAGGAGGTTTTGACAGGTGTCAATCTTTATTAACGAATATTCACTCCCGAGCTGTTTGATATGAATTAATTCCATAAGTTTATGCACTTGTGTCACTGGAAACAATTTCTCCTTAGTTACACTATTGGTTGTTCTATGGACATTGCATGTCATCTGGTAACGGCAATCATGGTTGAAAAAAAGACTTGCATTTATATAGCGCCTTTCATGAACAGCATACGTCCCCCAAAGCATTTTACAGCCAATGAGCTACATTTTGGAGTGTGGTCACTGTTGTAATGTAGGAAACACAACAGCCAATTTGTGCACTGCAAGCTCCCATGAACTGCAACATGATAATGACCAGAAAATCTGTTTTAGTGATGTTGATTGAGGGATAAATATTGGCCAGCACAACAGGGTTAACTGCCCAGTTCTTCTTCAAAATAGTGCCATGGGATCTTTTTTGACCACTTGAGAGAGCAGACGTCAGTTCAACATCTCATCCGAAAGACGGCACCTCCAACAGTGCAGCAGTCCCTCAACACTGCACTGCAGTATCCGGCTAGATTTTTGTGCTCAAGTCCCTGGAGTGGGTCTTGAACACACAACCTTCTGACTCAGTGGCGAGAGTCCTACCCACTGGCCCACAGCTGACACAGAGAGACTCACCCCGACCATCTCCAGGGCAACGAGGGTTGGGCAATAAATGCCATTCTTGCCAGCGACGCCCACAACCCGAAGAATTATTTTTAAATAAAGCATTGTTAAATATTGATGATTCATTATTATATTTCCATAGGTAGTATTGAAATCAATTTCATAAGCTATAGCTGGCACTATTACTCCTTCAATAGACTGCTTCACATTATACTGCACATACAACAGGGATTCTCCATTGCATGCCTGCTATATCATGGTCTGATAATAGAGATAAATCTAGGATTATATCAGTGACGACATATTGTTCTATTTTGTAATGGATGTACCTGTTTGTCATTTGGCTAGGCTAAGGTTTGCCTTCGGTTTTTAAAACAGGTTTATCGACAAGCAGCTTTTGACTTTACCCTTGCAGTCGGCTCACACAGGGCTTTAACAACTCCCCGAGTAAATAATAAACATTTCTGTGGTATCGCGTGACTTCCCCCACTGATTCCCTTAAAGCGGAAATGTCGGTCTAGTTTTTGTCTGACGTTTTAATCACATTGTCTGCTTTTAATCACTCTACCGTTGGTGACTGTGCCTTCAGTTGTCTAGGCCCCAAGCTCTGGAACTCCCTCCCTAATCCTCTCCGCCTCTCTGCCTCTCTTTCCTTCTTCAAGATGCTCCATTAAAACCTATGCCTTTGACCGAACACCTGCCCTAATATTCCCTTAACTGGCTTGGTGTTAAATTGTGTTTTATTACGCTCCTGTGAAGCGCCTAGGGATGTTTCACTATGTTAAAGGCGCTATATAAATACAAGTTGTTTTTTTTTAAAGATTTGTGTGTCAAAATCCCACTGCATGATCTTACTAAGGAATATGTAGATGCGTTTGTATGACATTGTGTTTTCCACCATTTTAACATTGGGTTAATGTGTTTGTTGGAAATGCTGACAAAGGGATGTGATACAAGGGCAGGAGTCGTTTGTTTTCCATTTTGAAACAGTGCTTTAAGGCAGTCAAACAAACCCCTTAACATTTTAAATGGACATTGTCAGCACAGACTTTGTGTGTGAAATACCCAAGTAAAGAATGCGTGCTGATAGAGAAAATCTGATATATTATAGATTAAAGGTGACTTGACTGTATACGCAAACATTTGGATTTTCATTTAGATACCTCGCGATGGGGTCCTCAACCTTTCCCTTCCCTCAAGTGCCAATGGTCTTTCGACATGTGTGCCTAATCACTTCATTTATACGCAAACTAATCTGGAAAGGGAAACCAGAGGAAGAACGCCGCCTCCACGGAGTCGGCTTCGCCATCAAAAACGAGCTGGTCGACCGCCTCAAAGACTCCCCCTGTGGGATTAACGAATGCCTCATGACTTGTCGACTCACCCTATCCCAGAATCAATGTGCCACAGGCATCAGTGCGTAGCCCCAGCACTCAATGCAACAGATGAGACCAAAGAGGGTATCTACTCCAACCTCAAATAATCCCAGTCTCACATCCCCGCAGTCGACAAACTAATCCTCCTTGGTGACTTCAATGCCAGGATCGGCAAGGACACAGCCCTCTGGGGAGGCATGATCAGCAGAGAGGGGGTAGGGAAAGCCAGCTCCAGTGGTACCCTACTCCTGACAAAATGTCTAGAACGACTATATTAACGACTTGGAAGAAGGGACTGAGTGTAACGTAGCCTAGTTTGCTGACGATGCAAAGATGGGAGGAAAAGCAATGTGTGCAGAGGACACAAAAAATCTGCAAAAGGATATAGACAGGCTAAATGAGTGGGCAAAACTTTGGCAGATGGAGTATAATGTTGGAAAGTGTGAGGTCATGCACTTTGGCAGAAAATATCAAAGAATAAGTTATTATTTAAATGGAGAAAGATTGCAAAGTGCCGCAGTACAGGGGGTACTTGTGCATGAAACACAAAAAGATAGTATACAGGTACAGCAAATGATCAGGAAGGCCAATGGTATCTTGGCCTTTATTGCAAAGGGGATGGAGTATAAAAGCAGGGAAGTCTTTCTACACCTATATAAGGTATTGGTGAGGCCACACCTGGAATACTGTGTGCAGTTTTGGTTTCCATATTTATGAAAGGATATACTTGCTTTGGAGGCAGTTCAGAGAAGGTTCACTAGGTTGATTCCGGGGATGAGGGGGTTGACTTATGAGGAAAGGTTGAGTAGGTTGGGCCTCTACTCACTGGAATTCAGAAGAATGAGAGGTGATCTTATCGAAATATAAAAGATTATGAGCGGTCTTGACAAGGTGGATGCAGAGAGGATGTTTCCACTGATGGGGAAGACTAGAACTAGAGGGCACGATCTTAGATTAAGGGGCCGCCCATGTAAAACAGAGATGGGGAGAAAATTCTTCTCTCAGAGGGTTGTAAATCTGTGGAATTCGCTGCCTCAGAGAGCTGTGGAAGCTGGGACATTGAATAAATTTAAGACAGAAATAGACAGTTTCTTAAACAATAAGGGGATAAGGGGTTATGGGGAGCAGGCAGGGAAGTGAAGCTGAATCCATGATCAGATCAGCCATGATATTATTGAATGGCGGAGCAGGCTCGAAGGGCCGTATGGCCTACTCCTGTTCCTATTTCTTATGTTCTTATGAACTTGTCATCACCAACACCTTGTTCCGCCAGAGGGACAAATACAAGGATCGTGGCAATACCCTCGCTCAAAAAACTGGCACCTGCTCAACTATGTCAGCGTTCGAGCCAGGGATCGCAAGGATGTGCGCATCAACCACGCATGACAGGAGCTGATGATTGCTGGACGGACCACCGCCTAATGAATATGCCATTGACATCAACATAGCCCCAAAGCGCAGTGCCGCAAAAAAGTCAATGCCGGGGCACTGCAAAGCAGCATGACAGGCGGCTCAAGGCTGAGGTCCTTGAAACCTGGGACCTAAAGAACAGGTGGTGGATGGAGAAAACACAGGAGATACAGCAGCTGGTGAAAGCCATGATGTGCGAGGATACTTCGTCGCAGTCAAGGCCACCTACGGTCCAAACTCCCAAGACCCCACCCTACTGCTGGCCAAGAATGGGGAAACACTCATCAAGGGCACCGAAGCAGTCAGGGAGCACTGGAAGGAGCACTTCGAAAATCTCCTCAATCTCCTCAATGATTTGGACGAGGGGATTAAATGTAGTATTTCCAAATTTGCGGATGACACTAAGTTGGGTGGCACTGTGAGCTGCGAGGAGGATGCTATGAGGCTGCAGAGTGACTTGGATAGGTTAGGTGAGTGGGCAAATGCGTGGCAGATGAAGTATAATGTGGATAAATGTGAGGTGATCCACTTTGGTGGTAAAAACAGAGAGACAGACTATTATCTGAATGGTGACAGATTAGGAAAAGGGGAGGTGCAAAGAGACCTGGGTGTCATGGTACATCAGTCATTGAAGGTTGGCATGCAGGTACAGCAGGCGGTTAAGAAAGCAAATGGCATGTTGGCCTTCATAGCGAGGGGATTTGAGTACAGGGGCAGGGAGGTGTTGCTACAGTTGTACAAGGCCTTGGTGAGGCCACACCTGGAGTATTGTGTACAGTTTTGGTCTCCTAACTTGAGGAAAGACATTCTTGCTATTGAGGGAGTGCAGCGTAGGTTCACCAGACTGATTCCCGGGATGGCGGGACTGACATATCAAGAAAGACTGGATCAACTGGGCTTGTATTCACTGGAGTTCAGAAGAATGAGAGGGGATCTCATAGAAACGTTTAAAATTCTGACAGGTTTCGACAGGAAGAATGTTCCCAATGTTGGGGAAGTCCAGAACCGGTGGTCACAGTCTAAGGATAAGGGGTAAGCCATTTAGGACCGAGATGAGGAGAAACTTCTTCACCCAGAGAGTGGTGAACCTGTGGAATTCTCTACCACAGAAAGCTGTTGAGGCCAATTCACTAAATATATTCAAAAAGGAGTTAGATATCGTCCTTACTACTAGGGGGATCAAGGGGTATGGCGAGAAAGCAGGAATGGGGTACTGAGGTTGCATGTTCAGCCATGAACTCATTGAATGGCGGTGCAGGCTCAAAGGGCAGAATGGCCTATCCTGCACCTATTTTCTATGTTTCTATGAGACTCTGCCTTTGACTCGAGTGTTCTCGACTCCATTCTGCAGCATGCTACCCGCCACTTCCTCAGTAAAACCCCAACACTGCACGAGGTAGAAAAACCCATAAGATAGCTTAAGAACAGCTAGGTTACGGGAGCAGATGGAATCCCTGCTGAGGCACTGAAGTATGGTGGAGAGGTGTTGTTGGCGTGAATACATGACCTCATCTCTCTTATCTGGAGGGAGGAGAGCATGCCGGGAGATCTCAGAGATGCAGTGATCGTAACCATCTTTAAAAAAGGGGACCTGTCCGACTGCGGCAACTACAGAGGAATCTCCCTGTTATCAGCCCTGAGAAAGTCGCCGCTAGAGTCCTCCTCAACCGTCTTCTCCCTGTGGCTGAGGAGTTCCTCCCGGAGTCACAGTGCGGATTTCGTCCCCTGCGGGGCACAACGGACATGATTTTTTGCAGTGCGACAGCTGCAGCAAAAATGCAGGGAACAGCGCCAGCCCTTATACATGGCCTTCTTCGACCTTACAAAATCCTTTGACACTGTCAATCGCGAACGTCTATGGAGCATCCTCCTCCTCCATTTTATGTCCTTCACGATGACATACAGGCCATGATCCTTACCAATGGATCCATCACAGACCCAATCCAAGTCTAGACCGGAGGCAAACATGGCTGCGTCATCGTCCCAACCCTCTTCTCAATCTTCCTCGCTGCTATGCTCCACCTCACAGTCAACAAGCTCCCCGCTGGAGTGGAACTAAACTACAGAACCAGTGGGAACCTGTACAACCTTCGCCATCTCCAGGCCAGGTCCAAGACCATCCCAACCTCTGGCGTCGAGCTACAGTACGCGGACAATGTATCTGCGCATATACAGAGGCTGAACTCCAGGACATAGTCGACTGAGGCGTACGAAATCATGGGCCTTATGCTAGACATCCGGAAGACAAAGGTCCTCCACCAGCCTGTCCTCGCCGCACAGCACTGTCCCCCAGTCATCAAGATCCACAGCACGGCCCTGGACAACGTGGACCACTTCCCATATCTCGGGAGCCTCTTATCAACAAGAGCAGGCACCGACGACGAGATCCAACACCGCCTCCAGTGCGCCAGTGCAGCCTTCGGCTGCCTGAGGAAAAGAGTGTTTGAAGACCAGGCCATCAAAACTGCCACCAAGCTCATGGGCTACACGGCTGTAATAATACCAGTCTTCCTTTATGGCTCAGAGACATGGACCATGTACAGTAGACACCTCAAGTCGCTGGAGAAATATCACCAACGATGCCTCCGCAAGATCCTACAAATCCCCTGGGGGACAGATACACCAACAATAGCGTCCTCGACCAGGCCAACATCCCCAGTATTGAAGCACTGACCACACTCGATCAGCTCCACTGCGTAGGCCACAAAGTTCGCATGCCAGACACGAGACTCCCAAAGCAAGCACTCTACTCGGAGCACGGCAAACGAGCCAAAGGTGGGCAGAGGAAACGTTACAAGGACACCCTCAAAGCCTCCCTGATAAAGTGCAACATCCCCACCGACACCTGGGAGTACCTGGCCATTGACCGCCCTGAGTGGAGGAAGTGCATCCGGGAGGGTGCTGAGCCCCTCGAGTCTCATCGCCGAGAGCATGCAGAAATCAAGCGCAGGTAGCAAAAAGAGCGTGCGGCAAACCAGTCCCACCTACCCCTTCCCTCAATGACTATCTGTCCCACCCGTGGACAGGGACTGTGGCTCTCGTATTGGACTGTACAGCCACCAAATAACTCACTTCAGGATTGGAAGCAAGCCTTCCTCGATTCTGAAGGACTGCCTATAATGATGATGATGATGATGATGAAATTCTGCCACTTCACAGCTGCTACCAGGGGACTTACTGGTTAGAAAAAAAAAGAAATACTTGCATTTATATAGCGCCTTTCACAACCACCAAACTTCTCAAGAAGAGCAGGGGAGTTATCCCCGGTGTCCAGGCCAATATTTATCTCTCAATCTGTTATGTCTGTAATAACTCCACGAGGCAATGTGTTGTACTGAAACTGTAATGACCTTGGTCCTTTATTTCTAACTCCAGAGTGAGGCACAAGCATGGTGAGCATCCTTTGAAACTGGGCCCTGCACACCTATGCAGGTGACCCTCAGGTCTCCCACCGCAGTGCCCTCTGGTGGACAGCCTCTGCCACAGGGGCAGGAAACCCAGTCTCCACCAGTTGCACCCTCTAGTGGTGCCAGCATTGTATATGCACAGTGTTAACCTTATTGATATTACATCAGGTAACAAGTCAACTATACCGTGACGACACAGAGAGTATATCTATAGTCTGCATATATAACACAATCAACATAATTAAAACAGATTATCTTATCATTATCACATCGCTGTTTGTGGGAGCTTGCTGTGCGCAAATTAGCTGCCCTGTTTCCCACAATACAACAGTGACTGCACTGCACTGTAAAGCGCTTTGAGATTTCCGTTGGTCGTGAAAGGTGCTATATAAATGCAAGTTACGGGAGATGCCCGGTGGTTGGTCCACTGCCATCTTGGCCGCCATCTTTCACAAGCCATTTAGGGATGAAGAAACCAATAAACATCGGTAAAAAATGTAGCACCGGGGTCTGGGGGGTCGCGGGTGATGAGAATCGGCAGGCACCAAGGATCGGACGACCGGGGCCCAGGAAAGGTACATCTCGGGCCAGCGACGAGGTTGGAGCCCAGGAAAGGTACATCTCGGGCCAGCTGGGAGGTCGAGTCATGAGACCAGCAGCGAGGCCAGGACACGAGGCCACAATATGCGCGGTGATGAGTAAAGAACCAACGACCAAAGCGTGAGTGGCTAGAGAGAGAGGGGAAAAAGCGCAGCAGAACCTGCACATGGAGAGCAGCATGCTGGAGCTGGAACTGGGGGCCCGGGGCTTCAGGGTCAGTATTCTATGGACAGATACGCAAGCTGCTCCAAGATTAATGCGTTCACCTACACTACGATCTCTGAAAACCAGGCGTCCTGAGGGAGGGAGGGAGGGGGTCATTCGGAATATGTGTGTTTGCGTGTGTGTGTGCGTGTGTTACGCCCATGCAGCAGATTCTGGTCTCCAATCATCTTGGATCCCCTTGCCATTGGACCAAGACCTAGCTCTGTCAAGTCCGTGTGGTAACTGATGTGCAACGGCCACCCCACGATAATAGAATTTACGCACAGGCATCTTCCACCCTTTAAAATGAAGTTCGGGACCAGTCACCTTATAACCCATTATCGAATGGAAGCAAGTCATCCTCGACTCCGGGGGACTGCCTAAGAAAAGAAGAATGAAATGCAAGTGTTACTTTTTTTTCTAGCCAGCAGGCTCTCGAGTAGCAGCTGTGAAGTGGCAGAATGTATAAATGCAGTGAGTATACAAGCATGTAGCAAAGGCAGAGTGGTTTTAATGGGGGATTTTAATTTTCATGTCGATTGGGATAAGCAGACAAGCTTGTGACAGAAAGGTAGCAAATTTCTTGAGCTTTCAGCAAAATTGTCCTAAAATCAATAAGGGGACATCCCATATTAGTCACGAGCAATGGGCCAGATTTAGTTAATAGCCTAAAGGTGTGTGAACATTTATCGAATAGCAACCATAGTATGATGGAGTTCAACGTTGTGTTTGAAAGGGAGTAATACGAAACAGCCAAGAGGATTCTAGATTTAGGTAATGCTGACTTCAACGGGCTGAGACAGAGACTGCCTACAGTAAACCGGGTTAATCTGTTAATGGGCAGATCAAAAAAAAATGTTATGTGACACGGAATAAGTTTGTACCATTAAGGGGTAAGAGCTCCACTTGCCACAAAAAACCCCAACCGTGGATGATAAAAGATATGGGACAACATAACACTAAAAGAAAAAGCTTACAAAAATGCAAAAAGTTGCTCTGATCCTGGTGTCTGGGAGAGATACAAAGAACAACAAAAGCTGACAAACAGATAGTAAGAGTTGCAAAAAGGAAATATGAAAAAAAACTTGCAAAGTATATTAAAATCAACACAAACATTTTTTGCAATTATATTAGGAGCAATTGGGTGGTCAGGAGTGATGTGAGCCCCTTGAAAACTGATAAAAGTGATATTGTAATTGAAAATAAGGAAATAGCGGACATGTTGAGTAAATATTTTGCTTCAGTATTTACAGTAGAGGAAGGCTGGGGCTCTTTTCTCTAGAATAGAGAGGACTGAGAGGAGCTAGAGGTCTTTAAGATTATGAAATTGTTTGACAGGATAGACACCTGAAGATATTTCCATTTTTCCCCAGTGCCAAGGCCAATACTCATCCCTCAACCACCACCCAAAAACAGATTAATTATTCATTCACCTCATTGCTGTTTGAGGGACCTTGCTGTGCACAAATTGACTGCTTTGTTTGCTTACCTAACAACTTCAGAAGTAATCCACTGGCTGTGTAACACTCTTTGATGTCCTGAAGTCGTGATAAAGAATTGGGAGGTTATACCTATCAGAAAAGATTGAAAAGGCTGGGGCTATTTTCTCTAGTGATGAGGAGACTGAGAGGTGATCTGATAGAGGTCTTTAAGATTATGAAAGGGTTTTGATAGGGTAAACATAGAGAGAATATCGCCACTTGCAGGGCAGACCAGAACTCGGGCCATAAATATAAGATAGTCACCAATAAAGCCAATAGGGAATTCAGGAGAAACTTCGTTACCCAGAGAGCAATGAGAATGTGGAATTCGTTACCACAGGGAATGGGTGAGATGAACGGGCTAGATGCATTTAAGGGGAAGCTAGATGAACACACAAGGGAGAAAGGAATAGGATTTGTTGTTGGGGTTAGATGGAGAAGGGTGGGAGGGGGTTCATGTGAAGCATAAACACTGGCATGGATCTGTTGGGCCAAACGTCCTGTTTCTGTGCTGTCAATACTTTGCAGTACTGTGTAATACTTAGCTCCAAGATAGATGGAATGGTTTAGCAATGAAAAGTGTACCAGTGCACTGTGCTGCGAAAATTTGCTGTTATAGATAGTTAAACTTGCTGCCGTGTCTCCCTGGACATGAGGTTATCCCCAGGTTGTCTCAGCCTGCATGTAAGTAAGATTAGTTAAGTGGGATATGTATCAGGCAAACAGAAACCCTGTGTAATAGGAACAGAAAATGCTGGAAGCACTCAGTAGACCAGGCATCATCTGTGGAGAGACAAACAGAGTTAACGTTTCAGGTCGACGACCTTTTGTTAAAACTCTATTTTTAAGGATTATTTGTTTTGGAGACTCTCAAGGGTGATGATGGGTCAGGACTCCCAACTGGCCAAAAGAACTAGTATGCACCCTAGTGGATCATTAAGGCAAAAATGCGGACAGCCCTGTGTAAAGTCCTGTCCCTGCAGTACAAATTCACACGAGGCACATGTTGAAGTCAAGGTCACTCAGGACCTGCACTTTTATTACACAGCTCTCGAAAGCCACACTTGCCTGAGACCTGTGCTTATATACCTGTCAGGGACAGGTATCCAGTGTCTCCTGCAAGTGCACCCCTGGTGGTAAAGTAAGCTTGTGGTTACAGGTCATCTCTAGTTACAGTCATGTATAGCATGGTAAGATACAGTTATGCACAGTAGTGTGAGATAAATGACATCACCCTACCCCAAGGTTTTATTTTCTTTATAAGTTCAGTCTCTCAGGTGATCTACGCTCTCATGTGGAGCGTCTTAGTTGTGGTTCAATTGTTTGCCTTGGTGCCTGTTTTTCTTTCGGTGTGATTGCTGGTATCTCGCCTGGGCTGTCTGTTTCGTTCAGTCTGATTGTTGGTGTCTCGCCTGGGCTGTCTGTTGGGTTTGCCCTTTACTCAGGTTGTTCCCTCTGTCTGTCCACCAGGTGTGGTGTGAGTTCCACATTGTAGTCAGCTTCTGGTTCAGCAGTGTTGTTGATAAATCTACTTTTGACTTGGTCTACATGCCTCCGGCAGGTTTGGCCATTGTCCATTTGTACCACCAGTAGCCTGTTTCCTTCCTTGCCTGTTACTGTCCCTGCAAGCCATTTGGGACCCCTGCCATAGTTTAACACAAACACTTTGTCCCCTATCTCATTCCACCTCCCCCTCGAATTTCAGTCATGGTACTCGGTTAGCTTACGGCGCTTTGCCTCAACGATTTCATGCATGTCTGGGAGCATTAATGAGAGTCTTGTCTTTAATGTCCGTTTCATCAATAGTTGCGCGGGGGGAACTCCAGTCAATGAAATTGGACAAGATCTGTATGCCAGCAGCAGTCGCGACAGGCGGCCCTGCAGCGTGGGACCTTGGATTTTGAGCATGCCTTGTTTAATGATCTGCATTGCTTGCTCCACCTGGCCGTTGGAGGCTGGCTTGAACGGTACCGTCCTAACATGATTTATGCCGTGGTCACTCATAAAATCTTCGAATTCTGCACTGGTGAAGCACGGACCATTATCACTGACCAATATGTCAGGAATGCCGTGCGTTGTGAACATGGTTCCAAGGCTCTCCACAGTGGTAGAGGTGGTGCTCGAGTTTAAAATGGTGCATTCGATCCACTTTGAAAATGCATCTACAACTACGAGGAACATTTTGCCCATGAATGGGACCGCATAGTCTATGTGCACCCGCGACCACAGTTTGGTGGGCCAGGGCCAGGGGCTTAGGGGGGCCCCCCGGGGGCATTACTGAGTTGGGCACAAATGGTGCACCGTCGGACGCAGAGCTCCAAGTCCGCGTCAATGCCAGGCCACCAGACGTGGGATCTGGCTATGGCCTTCATGAGAACGATCCACGGGTGCTCGCGGTGGAACTCCCAGACAAACGCCTCTCTGCCTCGCAGAGGCATAATTACTCGCCTGCCCCACATCAGGCAGTCTGCTTGTAGTGACAGCTCATGCATGCGCCTGTGGAAAGGTTTGATCTCCTCGGGGCAGGCATCGCGAGCCTCTGCCCAGTCACCAGTTAAGACACATCTTTTTACAAGGGATAACGTGGGGTCGCTGGTTGTCCAGGCTCTGATTTGGCGAGCCGTCATGGGCGAACCTGTGGACTCAAAGGCATTGATTGCCATGACTATCTAACAGTCCTGTTCATCAGACCCTACCGTGGTTGCCAGGGGTAGCCTGCTAAGTGCGTCGGCACAGTTGTCTGTGCCTGATCTGTGCCTTATGGCGTAATCGTAAGACACCAGCATGCGTGCCCAATGTTGAATGCGTGCCGAGGCGTTGCCGTTTATTGTCTTGCTCTCGGATAGTAGGGACGTGATGGGCTTGTGGTCGGTTTCTAACGCGAACTTGGCCCCAAAAAGGTATTGGTGCATCTTTTTGACACCGTACACGCACGCGAGCGCCTCCTTCTCCACCATTCCGTACCCGCGCTCTGCCCGCGAAAATTACCTGGAGGCATAAGCTATGCGTTGTAATTTACCCGCACTATTGATATGTTGTAAAACGCACCCGACCCCATACGCTGACGTATCGCATGTGAGAACTAGCTTTTTACCTGAGTCAAAGAAAGTCAAAACACTGTTGGAACACAGAAGATTGCGTGCCTTATTGAAGGCGCGTCCCTGGGCGTCCCCCCAAAACCAATCGCACCCCTTCCTGAGTAGCATGTGGCGAGGCTCCAGCAGCATGCTTAAGTTCTGCATAACGTTCCCAAAGTAATTGAGTAGCCCGAGAAAGGTGCGCAGTTCTGAAACATTCCGGGGCCTGGGTGCCAGGCGAATTGCTTCGGTTTTGGATTCTGTTGGGCGGATTCCATCAGCGGCAATCCTTCTGCCCAAAAATTCAACCTCGGGCATGAGAAACAGCTGCTTGGATTTCTTAACTCTTATGCCTACCCAATCCAACCGCTTTAGTACTTCCTCCAAATTGCGGAGATGGGAATCGGTGTCCCTGCACGTGATAAGTATGTCGTCTTGAAATACAACCGTCCCCGGGATGGACTTGAGCAGACTCTCCATGTTGCGCTGGAATATAGCAGCCACCGACCTGATGCCGAATGGGCATTGATTGAACATGAAAAGGCCTCGATGCGTGTTGATGGTGGTGAGTAGCTTAGACTCGTCGGTCAATTCTTGCATCATATACGCAGATGTGAGATCTAGTTTTGAGAAAAGTTTTCCTCCAGCCAATGTGGCAAATAAGTCCTCTGCTCTGGGCAGCGAGTATTGGTCCTGTAGGGAGACTCTGTTTATGGTAGATTTGTAGTCCCCACAGATTCATACGGATCCATCAGGCTTCATGACGGGGACGATGGGACTTGCCCAGTCGCCAAATTCCACGGGTGAGATAATGCCTTCCCGCAGAAGACTGTCCAGTTCATGTTCAATCTTTTCCCTCATCACATAGGGCACAGCTCTGGCCTTGTGATGGACCGGTCTAGCATTCTGTGTGATGTAGATTTTGACTTTAGCCCCTTTGAAGGTGCTCACACCTGGCTGAAAGAGATGTTCAAATCGACTTAGAACTGTTGAGCAGGAGGTCCATTCCTCTGACGACATAGCGTGAACATCATCCCATTTCCAGTTTAGTTTTGCCAGCCAGCTTCTCCCCAGCAGTGCTGGGAGATCTCCGGGGACAATCCACAGGGGAAATCGGTTCACTGTCCCTTTATGTGTGACTGAGAGCATGGCACTGCCAAGGACTGGGACGATTTATTTGGTATAGGTCCTTAGTTTGGTGTCGACCTTTGTGAGCTTTGGTCTGTCTCTTTTGTGCGGCCACAGCTGTTCAAATTGTTGAGTGCTCATGAGAGATTGACTCGCTCCCGTATCCAGCTCCATGTTGACGGGTATCCTGTTGAGTAGGACCCTCATCATTATTGCAGGCGTCTTGTTGTAGGAGCAGTGGCCATTGATCGTGTTGACCCGCTGTACCTCGGTGTCCCGGGTACTGTCCCCACCGTCTTCCATTCCGCTTTCCGACCCTTCCGATTTGTATACCAGCCAAGCTATCGTTTTTCTTCACATGTGGGCCAGATGCCCTGTATAGTCGCAGTTTCTGAAAGCAGCATGCTGAAATCGACACCCCCTTGATGAGTGCCTTCCCACACATCTCCAGCACAGACCGCTTCCATTGTTTCCAAAGGATGAGCTGCGTCTGGCTAATCTCTCTTGAGCTTCTCTCAGTTTGTCGTTGATTGCTCGCATTGTGGGTTGATGAGGTGTGAACGGCCATTCATGTGGCCCTTGATGGCTTCTGGCACCACTGCCTGCTGTTGAGGGCCTGCTCTCCTGCCTTTGTCTGTGTGTGGGGGTAGCAGCTTGTTTCACGCTGTGAGCCCCTTGTTCCAATGTTTCGTTAGTTGTCTTACCCGCAGTATAGATCAACCTCGTCTCTTCTTCTCCTGCCAAGAATGTCTGTGCGACCAGTGCTGCTGCCTCTAGGGTCAGGTTCTTGGTCTCTATGAGCTTTCGGAATATACCTGCGTGGCCTATTCCTTCAATAAAAAAGTCTCTCAGTACTTCTCTCCTTAGTTCATCAGAGAACTCACATAAGCTAGCCAACCTCCGAAGTTCCACCACTGAAATCGGCTATGCTCTGGCCCACACAGCATCTGCAGTTGTAGAACCTGTGTCTGGCCATGTGTAGGCTGCTCTTTGGCTTCAGTGGTCTCTTACCAGTGTGCTCAACTCCTCAAACGACTTGCTTGCTGGTTTCTCGGATGCCAGCAGGTTCTTCATTAAGGCGCATGTTTTCGAGCCACAGCTGGTCAAGAGATGGGCTCTTCTCTTGTCTGCCTTATCGTCGCCTAACCAGTCTTTGGTTACAAAGCTTTGCTGGAGCCTTTCTATAAAGTCCTCCCAATTATCTCCAGCATTGTATTTTTCATCTGAGCAGTTGGTCGCCATTCTGTGGATTCTATAATCCCATAACTCGTCACCACTGTAAAGTCCTGTCCCTGCAGTACAGATTTACACAAGGCATATACTGAAGTCAAGGTCACTCTGGACCTGCACCTTTATTACACAGCTCTCGAATGCCACACTTGCCTGAGACCTGTCCTTGTATACCTGTCTGGGACAGGTATCCAGTGTCTCCTGCAAGTGCACCCCTGGTGGTAAGGTAAGCTTGTGGTTACAGGTCATATCTAGTTACAGTCATGTATAGCATGATACGATAGTTATGTACAGTAGTGTGAGATACATGACACCTTGGTTTATGACAGCATATCAAAACATTTTTGTTACCTTTACACAAAGAGGAAAATCTATACAATTGTTGGAGCCTCATAGCCGTGTTTCCTACATTCAACTGTGACTGCACTTCAAAATACTTCATTGGCTGTAAAGCGCATTGGGACGTCCTAATTTCATGAAAGGGGCTATATAAATGCAAGTGTTTCTGTCTTTCTTTTTGCCTTGTAACTTAGCCTGTATTTGTCCTTTTCTGAGAGTCCCATGAAGTTGTTTCACTCTCCAACAGATGTATGAAATGTTTTTTTTAAGGTTTTTTTTGATAGTTTCTCTTCACATTATTCTCCAACTCAAACCAATACCCACGGGGCGGGGATTGTTGAGCCATGGCTACTGGGGTATTTTGTCACGTCATTTCCATTTTGTTCTGAGGTGACATTGGAACTGGAATCTGTCACTGGTTCTGCTTGTTTCACTAGTTCTTTCCTGCAGCTATCGCTGTATCTCTCCACCACTCTATCTCCCTCTCCTCCTTTAAGATGCTCCTCACAACCTACCTCTTTGACCAAGCTTTCGGCCATCTGCCTCTTTATGTGGCTCGGTGTCAAATTATGTTTGATAATTCTCCTGTGAAGCACCCTTGAGTCTGTGCCGGCTCTTTTAAAGAGGAATCCAGTTAGTCCCACTCCCCCCGCTCTTTCCCCATAATCCCTGCAATTTTTTCTCCCTCAAGTATTTATCCAATTCCCATTTGAAGGCTACTATTAAATCTGTATCCACCACCCTATCAGGTATTTCATTCCAAATCCTCGGATCCTTTTGCCAATCACCTTAAATCTGTGCCCTCTGGTTATCGACCCATCAGCCAAAGGAATCAGTTCATCTTTATTTACCCAATCTAAACCCCTTCTTTATTTTAAATGCTCCTGTCAAATCTCCTCTTAGCCTTCTCTGCTCGAAGGAGAACAACCCCAGCTTCTCCAGTCTCTCCACATAAGTGTACTCCCTCAACCCCGAGAACCATTCTACTTCTAGTGACTCGAAGCAGAGTGGTTTAAGGTAGTTTTAGAGTGCAGTGATTTGAAAGTCAATTCGAAAATAACACAACCCCCACCCACCCACCTACCCACCCATTCTTCTGCAAACAGCAACCAGCAGAGCCTCAAAGTGCTGTCAGCACTCGGGTGGATCAGTGTAGCTGTGTCTTGTAGAGTCTGGTCTCAGGAGGATTAATCTGTCGAATGCAGAATGTCCCTCAGAATGTTGAAATTACAGGCATTTTGCATCATGTAATGTGTACAGAGATGATCATGAACAGCTGCCTGTTAGAAAATCTGAGCAATGTACACAGTCATTCATTATTTATTAGGGTATATTTCCTCAAGACTTAAAGCAAATTTGAATCCTCTGATTTTCCTTCTTTTGCATATATTTATCTATTCTGATGTACTGGTTTAGGATGAATGCTGATTACAGTAAGGCCAAAGCTATTTTTTTTAAATAGACAAAAATGACATTTTATATTCATAATAATATAGCACTTCCAGACAGCTTAAGATCTGAGACATATGACATTTATGGCACTTAGATGCTGAATAATGAGGTGTTAAACTCATCCATTTAGATGAGCAAATTTGCAAAGGTGATAATGGGGAAAATTGGACCTATTAATCTTGTGCTTAAATGTGCATTTTGTGCACGGAGTGCAAAGCCACTGATCCTGACGGGAATTACCTTCAATGTTGTACGCTTAACACAGTGGCCTTGAAAGTCCGTGCCTCCTGGGTCCGTACGGAGTGTGTACGGACCAGGGAAGGCATCACAAAAGCCAATTTTCAGTGCACAATGCGCATGCGCTGAAAACCAGCTTTTCCGATCTGTCGAGCTGGAGCTTGATAGATCTTTCGTATCTCGGCAGTCAGGACATTCGCATGGGCAAGATTGCGGGATTTACCCATATCTTGCCCAGCGGGTGTCCTGAAAACTCTTGTGCCTGATAAAAGCAGGTGCATTGCCTCCTTTAACAAGCGTCAGAGTTTTAAATCACACTTAAAACATCAAAAATAAAATATTAAAAACACATATTATTTTTTAAAAACCCTGCCTACTACGTTAAATTTATTTTAAAGCATAATTTAAAAAACTTGAAAAAAAATCGGAATTTTTTTTTAATAGTACATAAATAACTTTAATTTAAATTAATGTTGAATATGTAGAGTATTTTTTCTATTTTTTATTAATGTTTTGTGTGTTTGGGGAGGCTTTCTCATTTATAATAATGAGAACATCAACTTATTATTATGAATGAGAACATACTTTACCTTGATTGGCTGCCCAGAGCCATGTGACTGCAGTTCCAGCCCTGCGCACGTCCTGATGTGCATGCGTTGCGACGCGCAGTCAGTGGAGGCCTCAGGACCGGGAACTCGCATGGGGGCAGCAGGAACAGGTAGATGCGCATTTTTTTTGTAGAATCCAGTCGAATGCCCGTGGGAAGGAGAAACTAGGATTTCTGGGGCAATGGCTGCTGGACAAATAAATGGGAGCAATTTTTGGTATTTAAGAGAGCAGCAGGTATATCTTAAAGTGGAATCATCCTGAACTTTCAACTTTACCGCAGTTATTAAAGAGAAATCTCTCTGATGGTTCTAACTGGAATGCTAGCCCCTGGTCCAGACCCCAACTCACTTCATCCCACCATTGGTGGCCATGCCTTCAGTGTCTAGGCCCTAAGCTCTGGAATACCCTTTTTAAACCTCCATCTCTCCACCTCTCTCTCACCTCCCTTAGGATGCTACTTAATACCTACCTCTGTGAACAAGCTTTTGGGCACCTAGTCTAGAATCATTGAATGGTACTGCACAGAAGGAGGCCACTCAGCCCATCGATGCTTGAGCCAACATTTTGAAAGAGCTATCCAATTAGTCCCACTCCCCAAATGTCTCTTCCTTTGGCTCATAGAAACATAGAAACATAGAAAATAGGTGCAGGAGTAGGCCATTCGGCCCTTCAAGCCTGCACCATCATTCAATGAGTTCATGGCTGAACATGCAACTTCAGTACCCTATTCCTCCTTTCTTGCCATACCCCCTGATCCCCCAATTGGCCTCAACAACTTTCTGTGGTAGAGAATTCCACAGGTTCACCACTCTCTGGGTGAAGAAGTTTCTCCTCATCTCGGTCCTAATTGGCTTACCCCTTATCCTTAGACTGTGACCCCTAGTTCTGGACTTCCCCAACATTGGGAACATTCTTCCTGCATCTAACCTGTCTAAACCCGTCAGAATTTTAAACGTTTCTATGAGGTCCCCTCTCATTCTTCTGAACTCCAGTGAATACAAGGCCAGTTGATCCAGTCTTTCTTGATAGGTCAGTCCCACCATCCCGGGAATCAGTCTGGTGAACCTTCGCTGCACTCCCTCAACAGCAAGAATGTCCTTCCTCAGGTTAGGAGACCCAAACTGTACACAATACTCCAGATGTGGCCTCACCTGTACAACTGTAGTAACACCTCCCCGCCCCTGTTCTCAAATCCCCTCACTATGAAGGCCAACATGCCATTTGCTGTCTTAATCACCTCGATGTCATTCTTGTCTGATAACGCTCCTGTGAAGCGTCTTGGGATGTTTCACTATGTTATAGTGCTGGGCAAATGCAAACATTTGTTGTTGTTGTTGAATCACCATTCCTTATTAGTTTGCACGCATAAATTACCCCAGCAAGGCATTGTACGGGGTGAGTTTTCAGACACTGCCGATTTTGCTGACACTGATACACCTGGAAGCCCAACACTCTGCAGATTAACCTCCGGCGATATGATCAAAGTATTAAATGTTACGAAAGGACGGGGCAGGATAGTCAGAAGCAAAAACAACAACAACAACTTGTATTTATATAGCACCTTTAACGTAGTGAAATGCCCCAAGCCGCTTCACAGGAGTATCATGAGACAAAAAATGTAACATCGAGCCGCATAAAGAGCAATTACGGCAGGTGAACAAAAGATTGGTCAAAGAGGTAAGTTTTAAGGAGCGCCTTAAAGGAAGAAGGAGAGGTAGAGAGGCGGGGAAAGGTTCAGACATGGAGTTCCAGAGACTAGGGCCCAGGCAACAGAAGGCACGGCCACCAATAGTTGAGCAGTTATAATTAGGGATGCTCAAGCAAGGAAGGAAAACAAGGAACTGGCATTTATATAGCACCTTTAACAACTTCTAGACGTCACAAAATGCTTTACAGCCAATTATATAATTTCTTGAATTATAGGTGTAATGTCTGTAGCTCCACACTGTGTTACTGCAGCCAGTGCTGTTCATAATAAAGAGGCCAGGTCACCTGACTGGGGACTTCTGGAAGCTTCTGCCATCTTAAAAGCTGTGTGTGCTCTCTGCAAAATGTTGTAATGTCGGAAATGCAGCAGTCCAGTTGCACACAATAAGATTCCACAGACAGCACTGCGTTAATGACCGGATAATTGTAATATAGAACTCCCCCTAGTGGACTATTGCGCCATCTAGTGGACTACTGTGGTAATGCAACTACTGATGTAAATAATGAAAGGGTCATAGCCACAGGACGACAGTTGGAGCCATCATGTGGAGTGTGCTGTGTTAGTGATGTCCGAAGAATGTATCACAATGATCTCTCTCAGTGATGTTGGTTGAGGGATAAAAACCAGGGAAGACTACCTTGCTCTTCTTTGAATAGTGCCGTGGGATCTAGTACATTCCTCCTGAGAGGACAGACAAGGCCCAGTTGCAGGGTCTCATCCAAATGACGGCACCTCTGACAGTGCAGCCCTCCCTCAGCTTGGCCTTGATTGTGTGCTCAGGTCTCTGGAGCAGAGTTGCAACTCGCAACGTTACTTTCTGGTCGTGGAAACCTGGAGCTTTCTCCCCAATAGACTATGGATGGCAGGATAATTGGTGCTTTCAAGACTGAGATCGATGGACCTTTGTTAGATAAGGGTATCAAGGAGATCGGCCATGATCTAACTGAATGACGTAGCAGGCCCGAGGGGGACTGAATGGCTGAGTCCATTCCCGAATGCTCCTGTGTTCCTAAGAGTAGGCTGAGTGAACAAAAAGCTTACTTCCTTTGCAAGTGCCTCGGTCCAGCCGTTTGTGTAAGAATTCCTTTGTGTGTTGTTTGAACCACTGAGGGATACATTTTCTCATGCTCCCAGTGCAGAGTGTCATGTGGCGGGCAATGTTCCCTTGGAAGCCACATGGCCAAGCAAACTGATGAGCCAGTATTTAAATGCGCAGACTTTTGAATACGGCACTCAGCCAGTTAAAGGGGTGTTCAGCCCCCTCACCCCCCCAAAAAACAAATTACGGGAAGCATTAGTGGCAGGATCACATAGCTGTTAAAACTGCCGTCAAATGGAGCACATGTTCCAACCCCTGACATCCCTGTCGTGAAAAGCCGGGAGTCTGGAATGCTAAAGACACCAAAACCTAATTTAGCATAAACTGGCTTGGCAACTGTGCTGAACTCGGAGCACAGAGGACATTTTTACACAGATGCGCCAACCATTGTGCTCCAGAGGAAATTATACTCCTGCCTGGGAGTCTGACCCGATTTAACATTTTATCGGGGTTGCAGGAATAGAGGGAGCTGGGGATTTAGGTACAGAACTCTTTGACAGGACAAGTTGAAAGGATGTTAAAAATGCATACGAGATTCTTGGCCTTATAAATAGCGATGATATAAAAGCCAGGAGTATAAGAAATAAGAAATTGAAGCAGGAGCAGGCCACTCAGCCCCTCGAGCCTGTTCTGCCATTCAATTAGATCATGGCTGATCTGTCTCTTAACTCCATCTAAAGAAGGAAAATGAAAAAGACTTGCATTTATATAGCGCTTTCACGATCACCGGACATCTCAAAGCACTGTATAGCCAATGAAGTACTTTTTTGAAGTGCAGTCTCTGTTGTAATGTGGGAAACACGGCAGCCAATTAGCACGCAGCAAGCTCCCACAAACAGCAATGTGATAATGGCCAGATAATCTGTTTTTGTCATGTTGATTGAGGGATAAATATATTGGCCAGGACACTGGGAATAATTCCCCTGCTCTTCTTCGAAATAGTGCCTTGGGATCTTTTACTTCCACCTGAGAGAGCAGACGGGGCCTCGGTTTAACATCTCATCTGAAAGACAGCACCTCCGACAGTGCAGCACTCCCTCAGCACTGCTCTGGAGTGTCAGCCTAGATTCTTGTGCTCAAGTCCCTGGAGTGGGACTTGAACCCACAACCTTCTGACTCAGAGGTGAATGTGCTACCCACTGAGCCACGGCTTGGTCCCGAGACTCTTCATACCTTTGATTAATTAAAATGGCACTAACAGGTCAAATTATTTTTCAAACTCCAACGATCCGATTTGTTTTGTTTTATTTTATTGGCACTGATCCCTCTCTCAAATGAGAGATAAAAGCAGTTTTTCCCAGCCCTGGCTGTGAGGTTTCCAATCAGCATATCAAGCAGCGTGCTTTTTACTTACACAAGGGTGAAGAAATCTGTTTGCTGCTGGTTGCATTGTTGAACTGCGATCGTCAGTTCAGCTCAGTGCTGCCATCCTTCAGAGGAGACATTAAAGTGAGTCCCGGCTGCCTCTTCCGGTGCCTCAAGTGAAGAAGAGCTGAGGTTTTCTCCGATCGTCCCACCTCACAAGTCCTTGACCGAAAGCAGACTAAGGGGCCAATCACCTAATTGTGGTTTGTGGGATCCTGCTGTTTGCAAAATAGAGCTGTCTTTATCCACTCCCTGCCCTTCAAAATAATTCATTGCCTGTTGCCTGGGTTCTGATAAGGTGTTATATAAATGAGAGTTCTTTCTCTCTTTCTAATTGCTGTTCTTCAGTGATTGATTTGTCTCATTTACTGAAATTTATGAACAGCAGGCAGCTCCGGGCTACCGACTGAAAAATGTACATTGTGCAATAAAAGGTAAGAAAGACTTGCTTATATATGCACCTTGCATAACCCCTCATGACGTCCCGAAGCGCTTTACAGTCGATGAAAGAAAGAATGAAAGAAAGAAAGAAAGAAAGAAAGAAAGAAAGAAGGAAAGAAGGAAAGAAAGAAAGAAAGAAAGAAAGAAAGAAAGAAAGAAAGAAAGAAAGAAAGAAAGAAAGAAAGAAAGAAAGAAAGAAAGACTTGAATTTATATAGCGCCTTTCACGACCACTGGACATCTCAAAGCGCTTTACTGCCAATTAAGTACTTTTGGAGTGTACTCACTGCTGTAATGTAGGAAACGCAGCAACCAAATTGTGCACAGCAAGCTACCACGAAAAGAAATGTGATAATGACCAGATCATCTGTTTTCGTTATGTTGATTAAGGGACAAATATTGGCCAGGATACCGGGGATAACTCCCCTGCTCTTCTCCAAAATAGTGCTGTGGGATTGCTTACATCCACCTGAGAGAATAGACAGCACCTCCGGCAGTGCAGCACTCCCTCAGTACTGCACTGGAGTGTCAACCTAGATCTTTGTGCTTTTGAAGTGTAGCCACCGTGGTAATGTAAAGAAACGCAGCAGCCAATTTGTGCACAGCCAGCTCCCACAAACAGCAATGTGATCACGAGCAGAGTGGTGTTGGTTGGGGGATAAAATATTGGCCAGGACACCGGCGAGAACTCTCCTGCTCTTCTACAAAAAGTAATCACACTCTCAGCTGTGAGTTACAAGGCTGTGGGGCATGAACTCATAATCTAGGCTGGTGCTCTGGTGCAGTGGTGAGTTGGTGCTGGAACGTTGGATATGACTTTGAATCCAAAAGTCTCTCGATCTGCTCAGGTGGATGTAAAAACTTCCATGACCTTTTTTCAAAGAAGGGCTTTGAAGCTCTCCTGGTGCCCCAGCCAATATTTATCTCTCCAAGGTTAACTGGTCATCCATGTTGTGTTTCCTGCAGGAGTGACTACACGGCAAAAGTACTTTATTGGCTGTAAAATGCTTTTGGGATGAGCAGAAGCCATAAAAAGAGTGATATAAATGCAAGTCTTTCTTTCATCTTTCATCTCATAACTTAAAAAAAAATGAGTTAGGGATATGGGCATTGCTGGCAAGGCCAGCATTTATTGCCCATCTGTAATTGCCCTTGAGAAAGTGGTGGTGAGCTATCTTCTTGAACTGCTGCAGTCCGTGTGGTGAAAGTACTCCCACAGTGCTGTTAGGGAGTGGGTACAAGGATTTTGACCCAGTGACGATGAAGCAACAGCGATATATTTCCACATCAGGATGGTGTAGGGCTTGAAAACCTCACTTTTGAAAATCAGTAATAACTTTCAAAAGAAAACTTTTGTATAAAGCAGCCAGTGTAAGGCCCAAAAAACCAAACTCTGTGATTAATCTTTTGAAACATTCTGTATGAATGCACATGTAAAACATGAAAGATGTAAGTACTGACTTTCTGTAATCTGTAAGAAATTCTGGAGAGTTCTGTTTAAAATGCTTAATATGAATCTGTGCTAATGATGAGAAACCCCTGCAGAGAAACCCCCATACAATAGACTGTAAGAAACCTTTTGTGTAGGAATGTAAAAACACACAAACTGTAATCAACACAAACATTAAGAGAAACCCCAATACAATAGAAGCGATACACAAGCAAAATACAGCGGATGCTGAATCTGGAATAAAAACAGAAAATGCTGGAAATCTCAGCAGGTCAGGCAGCATCTGTGGAGAGAAAGCAGAGTTAATGTTTCGGGTCAATGACCCTTTGTCAGAACTAGAGAGTGTTCGGAAAGAGCAGATTTTTAACAAGCACTCCTTGTCTTTAATGGCAGCTGGTCATTATCCCACCATTCACACCCTATCTTGACTAATGTTTTTCTAACTCCTGGCATTACCATTTCAATTTGGCCCATCATCCTTTTTGTCTCTCGAATCTCTCCTGTCTTCCACTCTATCACAGACCTTCCCTTTTGTTCGTTCTTCCCCTCCCCCTTTCATTGCTCCTTAAGAATCTGTTCTTTCTCAACACTCTCCAGTTCTGACGAAGACCTGAAACACGAACTCTGTTTCTCTCTCCACAGATGTTGCCTGACCTGCTGAGATTTCCACCATTTCCTGTTACAATAGAAGCGTTACTGATTGTGAGGAACCTTTGTAGAAATGTAAACACCAATATTGACTATATAAAATGCGACAACTATAATCAATGAGACACAGAGAGGTCTATGATAATGCTAGACAATAGACAATAACAACCAATTTCAGAAGTGCTAATGCATGCTCAAGGAAGGTATAGATCATCAATGGATCAAAAGAAGGATTCGATGATGTGGCAGGTAGTCACGGAAATAACACATGAGAAAAAGCAGGAACAAATCTCACAGATGACGGGGCAAGCAGAAGCAGTAGACAGAGAAGGGTGGTCTGGTCAGTCATCAGAAGTTAAGCTCCATGAACCCGTCAGACCACCGGGTCGATCATGAGTGTGCAGGAAAATTAAGGCAGAGACTCAGTGAAGACGAGTGGGAACACGGCTGCAGTCAAGGAAGGGTGACTCGGTCAGTCATCAGAAACGCGCAACACGGCAGGTCAGTGGACCACTGGATGATCATGAGCACGCTGGGAACTGAGGAACTGGTAACTATAATGTAGCCTAGCAGCTCAAGGGATAGACTGATGGGTGTAATGTGGATAACAGGTTGATCAGACTCAGTATAGACTGCCACACACAGTGGGAACTATACTTATTGGTGTCATGTCATTATTTTCCAGAGTTGAACTCTGAGAAGTAGCTGGTAGTATTAACTAGTTGTTCTTGCCCGCTACAAAATAATCCGGGATGAAACCATCATCTTACAATGGTGTGCAACTTGGAGGGGAACTTGCAGGTAATGTTGTCATGTATATATGCTTGGGGTTACTAGCCACCAGGGGGCGCCACTTTCGGAGGTCATTGGGCTGTACGCATATGTGTGCGGGCCAGGTACATAAAGCAAGCCACCATGTAATGTGTGCACTTTGGGACCAAATAAAGTTGAGCCAGCTTTGCACCTGAGTGAGTTTACAGTATTCAGTCTATCGAGTTATTACATACATAACAGAAACCATCGTCCTACAATGGTGTGCAACTTGGAAGGAAACTTGCAGGTGATGCTGTTCCCATGCATCTCCTGCAATTGTTCTTCTAGGCGGTAGAGGTCGTGGGTTTGGGAGGTACTGTCGAAGAAGCCTTGGCGAGTTGCTGCACTGCATCTTGTAGATGGTGCACATGGCAGCCATGATGTGCCGGTGGTGAAGGGAGTGAATGTTGAAGGTGGTAGATGGGGTCTTGCTATGCGCTAACTGGAAGAACATTTGTGACAACATGTCACAATGCAATTTATTGGCTCTAAATTGCTTCGGGAGCTACGGAAGATGTGGAAAGTGCAATCTAAAAATAAATTTGTTCTTTCCTTCGATTATTGTGTAACAGCACCTGATCTCATACATCAGTATTCTAAACGAGCTTCCCTACATGTGTCTGAACTTAAGAAAGCATGAAACGAGAAAGGACTGTTGTTTTTGCATACCGCACCTAGTCAAGCCGATCGTGCACTGTTTCCCCTGACTGGAGAGTCTAGAACTAGGTGTCACAGTCTCAGAAAACACACAAACTCATCCACAATATACTCATCCACACACACAAACACGCTCATCCACACACACACACATACACACACACACACACTCATCCACAATATACTCATACACACACACACACAAACACGCTCATCCACACACACACACACTCATACACAATATACCTATACACACACACACATACACACACACACACACATACACAATTTACTTATACACACACACATACACACATACACACACACACGCACTCATACACACACACAACCACACCCACTCATACACACCACACTCCCACATACACACTCATACATGCACACCCACACACATGCATACACCCACACACACACTCCTGCATACTCACAAACACACACACACACCACTCCCACACACACACAGCACAGACACACACAAATATTATCTCTTTTATCAACAATTTAATTCAACACCAGATTCTGAAATGTTTTGGAATAAAATACTTACTCTTATTAAACCAGCATGCAAGTAAATGATGATTGTGTTTATCTAGCATTTTAACTTATCACTAAAATATCTCAAAGCGCTCACACATGGAGTTGTTATTGCACTGATTGCGGTTACATAGTCAAATAAGGCAGCTAATCTGTGCCAGCAGCATCCCACACATGTCTATACACTTCTTCAAATAACACTAAGGGATCTTTATCACCCATCTAAATAGGCCGATTGGGACCTCAGTCTAATAGCTCAACACAAATCCTGGTGGGACTTCGATTCACGACCCTATATGAAGAATTTCTATTAGCTCAGTTTTCTGAAATAATGTAGACAATTTCAAAAATTGCCAATCATAGACTAGTACAGCACAGAAGGAGGCTGTTCGGCCCATCGCGTCTGTGCCAGCTCTTTCGAAGAGCAATCCAGTTCGTCCCACTACCCCCGCTCTTTCCCCGTATCCCTGCAATTTTTTTCTCCTTCAATTATTTATCCAATTCCCTTTTGAAGGCTGCTATTGAATCTGTATACACTGCCTGATCAGGCAGTGCATTCCAAATCCTAACCATGCATTGCTAAGGGTCACAGTCTCAGGATAAAGGGTCGGCCATTTAAGGCAGAGAAATTTCTTCACTCAGAGGTTTATGAATCTTTGGAATTCTCTGCCCCAGAGGGCTGTGGATGCTGAGTCTCTGAATCTATTCAAGGTTGAGATCGACAGATTTTTGGAGTCCAGGGGAATCAAAGGATATGGAGATCGGACGGAAAAGTAGAGTTGAGATCGATGATCAGCCATGATCTTATTGAATGGCAGAGCAGGCTCGAGGGGCTGCAGGGCCTACTCTTGCTCCTATCTCTGATGTACCTATTGCATAAAAACATTTTATCCTCATGTTGCCTCTGGTTCTTTTGCCAATCACCTTAAATCTGTGCCCACTGGTTATCGACCCTTCAGCCATTGGAAACAGTTTCACTCTATTTACCCTATCTAAACCCTACGTGATTTTAAACCTCTATCAAATCTCCTCTTAGCCTTCTCTGCTCTAAGGAGAACAAACCAAGTATCTCCAGTCTATCCACGTAACTGTAATCTCTCATCCCTTGAACCCTTAAAATAAAATCTCTTCTGTACCCCTCTCCAAAATATTTGCAACCAAACAGTTCCCAATCATCACACGTGGGATGTTTGAATGGACCAGGCTGAATAAGAACATCAGAAATAGGAGCAAGAATCAGCCATTTGGCCCCTCGAGTCTGCTCCGCCATTCAATAAGATCATGGCTGATAGGATCTTGGGTTCAGTTCCACTTCCTTGCCCACTCCCTATAACTATTTACTCTCTTAGTGGAGTCTTTGGTAGAAGATCAGCCATGATCTTACTGAAGGCAGCGCAGGCTCAAACATAAGAACATAAGAACATCAGAAATAGGAGCAGGAGTAGGCCATTTGGCCCCTTGAGCCTGCTCTGCCATTAAATAAGATCATGGCTGATCTGAGCCTGACCTCAACTCCACTTCCCCGCCCGCTCCCCATAACCCTTGACTCCCTTATCATTCAAAAATCTATCTCCACCTTAAATATATTCGATGACCCAGCCTCCACAGCTCTCGCGGGCAGAGAATTCCACAGATTTACAACCCTCTGCGAGAAGAAACTCCTCCTCATCTCAGTTCTAAATCGGTGACACCTTATTTTGAAAATATGCCCCTTAGTTCTAGATTCCCCAAGGGGAAACATCCTCTCTGCATCTACCTTGTCGAGCCCCCTCATTATCTTATATATTTCGATAAGATCACCTCTCCTTCTTCTAAACTCCCAATGAGTATAGGTCCAACCTGCTCAAACTTTCTTCAAAAGTCAACCCCTTCATCGCAGGAATCAACCTCGTGAACCTTCTCTGAACTACTTCCAATGCAAGTATATCCTTCCTTAAATACGGAGACCAAAACTGCATGCAGTACTCCAGCTGTGGTCTCACCAATACCCTGTCCAGCATAGCTTTGGGGAGCAATGGAAGGAAACACTGGATTGGTGATGAGATTCTGTAGATTGAATGAAAGCAGAGGTTTGTTTCAAGTTATTTCGCTTTAGTCATGTAAACAAGAGTTTAAACAATCATAAGCGTGTTTGAAAATAGCCTTGGGTAGTGTTCACCCAGCAGTAATTGTTACCAAGGACATTTTTGATGGAACAACGCCGGTCCATTCAATAACATCGTGCACAAAGCCTCAAGGTATTTTCATATTATAAAAGCTTTGTTTCAGGTGTACAATGCTAAAACAAAAATCCTTTCTCAGGAAGCATTGGGGAAACAATTAGTTTGAAAATGTTTTTTTACCGAAGTGACGAGGCGCTCTGTCAATGAGCAAGTGAACCATAGGCAAGGACACAAAACAATGAGAGGGAAAAATTACCTGGAATAGAAAGGCAGAAGAAGAAAGGCATTCAAGTTGAAATCGCATTGTGTGATTTCAGAAAGAAAAGAAAAAAGCGTTTTGAGTTGCAAGTAATTTTACGGTAATTTTACTGGCTGCGACTGGCGTGACATTGACGATGAGACTACTTCACTTGTAACAATTTGGAAAGATTTATTAAACAAATGAATGCATCTATTTTAACAAACCTAGGCTGTAATTAACCAGTTTTACACAGGCTTTACTTTGTTCGTCGTGACCGCGTGTTGTCTTCATGTCTTCGTGTCCTTCCTAGCTTGTCGTTCCTTCCTTATTCGCGGTGCCTTCTCGGGGCAGGTCTGGCTTCTTTTCGCCAAACTCCAGGCCCTGCCTCCTCATGCACGATCCTGCTGAGCCTGGTGATTGGTTCCCGAGCTGCAGGATCACCCTCTGATTGGTTCTCCTTGCTCCTACACCGACCTCATCCAATGACGTCCTTCCAGGGGGAGTTTCAAACAGAGTGGCTATCTGCACTGTGTTTTTTCTGGGCCGACATCCTCTGGACTCCGCCCTCGATGCCTCTCGCGCATGCACAGGCTCCTCGGACCTTGAACCGGAAGTGGGGGCCATGATCTTGCAAGGAGTCCGCACAGAATCCGCTGCTGAAACATTTTCTGCCGCTGGAGCCTGGAGCTGGATTTGCTCCCAGCTTTTGCATTATTTCGACATTTTCCCAGCCTTCTGTGGGAGAGAAAACATCGGAGGCAGTGGGAGAGAGAAAGAGAGATGGCGGGTGATCGGGGGGGAGAGAGAGAGAAAGACACGGGGTGGAAGAGAGAGACACGGGGTTGGGGGGGTGGGGAGAGAGAGACACGGGGGGGAGAGAGAGACATGGGGGGGGGGAGGGAGACACGCGGGGGTGGCTGGGAAGAGAGAGGGAGACACGGGGGTGGCGGAGAGAGACACGGGGGGAGGGACGAGAGATGCACGGGGGCGATGGGGAAGAGAGAGAGACACACAGCGGAGAAGAGAGAGACACAGGGAGAGAGCGTGGGGGGGACGAACAGAGAGAGACGGAGGCGGGGAGAGAGGGGAAGCGGGAGGGGGGGGTCGGAGGGGAGGGAGGGACCTCAGGGAAGATGTATCACGTTCTTCCAACCCCCTTTGCACCCACACCCGATTTCTCGGAAAACTCGGTGCAGGTGTTACTAGGGACATCGTTTGAGTGGATGAAATGTGGAAGCCACCGACACTGTCACTATTCACTTCATACCCAATAAACCTGTGAACAATCCGTGACCCACACACAATGCCCCATCTATGGCCGGGGCAAGGTCAGGAACTTGAGCTGGGGGTGGCATGAACTTGGGCTGGAGGCAGTGGGGCAGGGGGGTGGTAAGGAACGTGGGCTGCGGGAGGCCTGATCTTGGGCTGGGGAGGGATGAATTTGGTCTGGGTGTGTCAGGAACTTTGGCTGAGGGAGCCATGCACTTGGGCTGGGATGGGAACAGGAACTTGGGAGGTTTTTGCAGAGTTGGAGGAGTTCTCTCCTCTCTCTGGGGTCTGAAGTCAGAATGGTTCGAATTACATTTTGCAAAGTCACTCAGAGCATGGGCTGGGCAGTTCCAATTACACATTCCAGAGAAACTTCTGGGGGTGCCTTATCCTCCAAGGGGACCAATCAGCAATCAGGTCATGTGATAATGGAGAGCCAATCAACATTTTCACAGTGCAATTAACTGCATCCAATTTCAAAAGCAAGCTTGCCTTATAACTTTACAAAGTTACATAGGAACTGAATTCACGGCCACTACGGACGCGTATGAGGTGCGCACCTACCCTTAGGGGCCGTGCAAGGTCGGTGTTTAGGTATGCAAAGCTCATGTGCTTAAAACCGGAACTTGCGATCTGTCAAGACTTCTCATGACAGATCGGATGCATCCAAAACTAAAGGGCCTCCACGGGCGGAGAGTTAGGCTGTTTGCTCAACTCCTGCCGGTGAATGACCTTGAAATGTTTACAACTGATAAAAGCAGGCGTAAGGCCAGCTTTTATCAGCAGACGACTTTTAAAGCACATAATGATACATTTTTTTCAATAATTTAAACATTTAAAATCCTATTAAATAAGGTAAGTTTATTTTTAGATTCGTTAAAATATGTAAATTTATTTTTCAAAAAATTAATTTTTAGTTTTAAATAATTAATTAAATTCCATTTTGATTAATTTTAGATATGTGATGTATTTTTTAAAATTTTATCTTAGGTGCTTAGGTGTTTTGGCGGGGTAAGAACATAAGAACATAAGAAATAGGAGCAGGATTAGGCCATTTAATACGATCATGGCTGATTCGATCATGGACTCAGCTCCACTTCCCTGCCCACCCCCCATAATCCTTTACTCCCTTATTGCTCAAAAATCTGTCCATCTCTTCCTTAAATATATTCAATAACTCAGCATCCACAGCCGTCTGGAGTAGAGAATTCCACAGCTTTACAACTCTCTGAGAGAAGAAATTTCTCTTCATCTACTTTATTGTAATTGCAAATTCCGGGCCCTTGGTATTAAATGTCTGGCAGTGGGGACCACATTCAATTGCACCTTTTAATGGAAAATTGGATAAATGATTGAAGCAGATGAAATGCCGAGTGGTGGGTAGAGAGCAGGGTAGGGCTTGGGGTGCTCTGGCATAAATCCAACACAGGCCCGATGGGCCAAATAGCTTCCTTCTGTTGTGTAAACCTCGATGGTCCTAATGGGTCAATAAGAACCTAAGAACATAAGACATAAGAATTAGGAACAGGAGTAGGCCATCTAGCCCCTCGAGCTGCTCCGCCATTCAACAAGATCATGGCTGATCTGGCCGTGGACTCAGCTCCACTTACCCACCCGCTCCCCATAACCCTAATTCCCTTATTGGTTAAAAATCTATCTTTCTGTGACTTGAATACATTCACTGAGCTAGCCTCAACTGCTTCCTTGGGCAGAGAATTCCACAGATTCACAACCCTCTGGGAGAAGAAATTCCTTCTCAACTCAGTTTTAAATTGGCTCCCCCGTATTTTGAGGCTGTGCCACCTAGTTCTAGTCTCCCCGACCAGTAGAAACAAACTCTCTGCCTCTATTTTGTCTATCCCTTTCATTATTTTAAATGTTTCTATAAGATCACCCCTCATCCTTCTGAACTCCAACGAGTAAAGACCCAGTCTACTCAATCTATCATCATAAGGCAACCCCCTCATCTCCGGAATCAGCCTAGTGAATCGTCTCTGTACCCCTTCCAAAGCTAGTATATCCTTCCTTAAGTAAGGTGATCAAAACTGCATGCAGTACTCCAGGTGCAGCCTCACCAATACCCTATACAGTTGCAGAACGACCTTCCTGCTTTTGTACTCCATCCCTCTCGCAATGAAGGCCAACATTCCATTCGCCTTCCTGATTACCTGCTGCACCTGCAAACTAACTTTCTGGGATTCATTCACAAGGACCCCCAGGTCCCTCTGCACCACAGCATGTTGTAATTTCTCCCCATTTAAATAATATTCCCTTTTACTGTTTTTTTCCCCCAAGGTGGATGACCTCACACTTTCCGACATTGTATTCCATCTGCCAAACCTTAGCCCATTCGCTTAACCTACCTAAATCTCTTTGCAGCCTCTCTGTGTCCTCTACACAACCTGCTTTCCCACTAATCTTTGTGTCATCTGCAAATTTTGTTACACTACACTCTGTCCCCTCTTCCAGGTCATCTATGTATATTGTAAATAGTTGTGGTCCCAGCACCGATCACTGTGGCACACCACTAACCACCAATTTCCAACCTGAAAAGGACCCATTTATCCCGACTCTGTGCTTTCTATTAGCCAGCCAATTCTCTATCCATGCCAATACATTTCCTCTGACTCCGCGTACCTTTATCTTCTACAGTAACCTTTTGTGTGGCACCTTATCGAATGCCTTTTGAAAATCTCAATACACCATCCATCGGTACACCTCTCTCCACCATGCTCATTATATCCTCAAAGAATTCCAGTAAATTAGTTAAACATGATTTCCCCTTCATGAATCCATGCTGCGTCTGCTTGATTGCACTATTCCTATCTAGATGTCCCGCTTTTTCTTCCTTAATGATAGTTTCAAGCATTTTCCCCACTACAGATGTTAAACTAGCCGGCCTATAGTTACCTGCCTTTTGTCTGCCCCCTTTTTTAAACAGAGGCGTTACATTAGCTGCTTTCCAATCCACTGGTACCTCCCCAGAGTCCAGAGAATTTTCGTAGATTATAACGAATGCATCTGCTAGAACTTCCGCCATCTCTTTTAATACCCTGGGATGCTTTTCATCAGGATCAGGGGACTTGTCTACCTTGATTCCATTAGCCTGTCCAGCACTACGCGCCTAGTGATCGTGATTGTCTCAAGGTTCTCCCTTCCCACATTCCTGTGACCAGCAATTTTTGGCATGGTTTTTGTGTCTTCCACTGTGAAGACTGAAGCAATACCCTATAAGAAAATCAGCTGCTCACATAAAGCGTGGCCAGTGAGATGCAGTCATATCGCTGGCCGTTGTATAAGCGTGGTATCTTCTCCATGAGCCACACTGTCGTCACAATGCGCCAACTGGCCTCTTCCCTGTGATGTATCATTCTATGATTCTCTGTCCTTGAGCATCTCAGAAACATGGCGGGGGGGGCAGGGGTGTTGAGGGGGGGCAGAGGGGAGAGGCGGGTAGCTGATGTCCAACCTTCACCTCTTGGGCGAATGACAACAACATCAACAATAACTTTTATTTATATAGCACCTTTAATGTAGTAAAACATCCCAAGGCACCTCACAGGAGTGTCACAAGACAAAACAGATACATTTAACACCGGGCCACATAATTGGAAATGAGGGCAAGAGACCAAATGCTTGGTCAAAGAAGTAGGTTTCAAGGAGCGTTTTAAAGGAGGAAAGAGAGGTAGAGAGGTGGCGAGGCTTAGGCAGGGAGTTCCAGAGCTTAGGGCCCAAGCAACTGAAAGCAAGGTCACCGGAGGTTAGAAACATAGAAAATAGGTGCTGAATTAGGCCATTTTGCCCTTCGAGCCTGAACCACCATTCAATATGATCATACTGAACTTCAGTACCCCATTCCTGCTTTCTCTCCATACCCCTTGATCTCTTTAGCCATAAGGGCCACATCTAACTCCCTTTTGAATACATCTAATGAACTGGCCTCAACAACTTTCTGTGGTAGAGAATTCCACAGGTTCACAATTCTCTGAGTGAAGAAGTTTCTCCTCATCTCAGACCTAAATGGCTTACCCCTTATCCTTGTGATATATTCACATAGAACAAAGCACACACAGCTTCCCACATGGCAGGCAGCTCTCTCTCGGAAGCCTCTGGAAATCTGCCTGGTACTGTTTAATTATTAACTGTGTAATTGCAGTACACATTCATAGTGTGGAGCTACAAACATTACAAGCTGACAGACATTACATTTCTCCCTCCTTAATGAAGAAGTTATTAAAACAATCATCATACATAACTTTCATATTTATACATAACACAGGATATAGACTTTTTTTTTTCATATTTACAAATTTAACTTTACCACTTGCTTTCTGTTTCGAAGAGGATACCTTCGCTCTCGAACAGAACCTTCCAAACTTGGTATCGATTTCACACTCATTCAAGGCTCAACCTGAGGAACGTTTTCCTCCACGAAATTTCCTTGATTTTCATTTGACTCACTCTAACTTCAGGCTCTTTGTTTTCCTGACTCGGACTCAGACTTTCATTCTGATTCTCTCCTGGATTTGTTGCCAGTACATTGGATTTAGGATTTACTACTGGTGTATCGAAACTATCTGATGAGTCAGAAATAATTGAATCATTCCCACCTTCAACTCCTTGCAGGTCAGTAGGTAAAATATGATCACAATGAACAAACCTAACTTGTCCATTATCAAACATCTTTACCAAATATGTGCGAGGAACACATACCTTCACCACTCTTCCTGGTAACCATTTTAACGATTTATGGTGATGGTCTCACCTTCTGGTTTAATTTCACTCTTCTCTCTTTTACTCCACCTCTATCATGAATCACTTTCTGTCTTAATTGTGTCTCTTCTACGGACTGTGCCAAATTTGGCTTTAACAAAGAGAATCTGGTTCGTGGCTGTCGTTTGAGAAACAACTGTGGTGGTGTTCTCCCAGTCATTGTATGAGGAGTATTTCGATATGTAATCAAAAAATTAGCCAATTTGTGACACAATGACAAATGTCGTTTCCTTAGATTTGGATCTAACATTTGTTTTATGAGGGCACGTTTTACAATTTGTACAATGCACTCTGCTGCACCATTCGAAGCAGGATGGTATGGTGGAACCTTGGTATGTTTCATACCATTTTTGCTCGTGAATTGTGAAAATTCTTATGAACGAAATTGTGGTCCATTATCCGAAACAATCTCTTCAGGGAGGCCAAATGAAGAAAATAATTTTCATAAATGTCCAATGTTTTACTTGTTGTTATTTTCCGCATTGGAAACACCTCAACCCACTTCGAATGGCTATCAATCACAATGAACAACTGTTGTCCTTCTAGCTCAGCAAAATCAATATGTAGCCTTTGCCACAACCTGGGAGGCCATTTCCATGGCTGTAATGGTACTGATGGTGGTTGCTTGCTTACCAATTGACATATCGTACACTGACTCACAATGTACTCTATATCTTTATTAAGACCTGGCCACCATAAATAACTGCATGCAAAACTCTTGGTCAAGCACATTCCCAGGTGCTGGTTATGGAGGGCTCCTAATAATTTGGACCTGAATTTATTTGGTATAACCACTCTTGCACCCCACATGATACAATCTTTATCTACTGATAATTCATTCCTATGAATGAAGAATGGATGTGTATCTTTTTCTGTTACCTGGTTTGGCCATCCAATTACAATATATTCATAAACCTTTGACATCACTGGGTCACGTTTGGTTGCTCTACCAATCTCTTCAGCTGTGACTGGCAGTTCATCAATGTATGAAAAATAAAACACTTCTTTCCTATCGGTTGTAACTTGTGATGGGGAAGGCAATCTAGACATTGCATCAGCATTACTGTGATCAGCTGATTGTCTGTATTCAATATCATATGTATATGCTGACAAAATCAAAGCCCATCTCTGCATTCAGGCTACAGCTAATGTTGGAACTGGGGACTTTGGATGGAGGATTGCTGTTAGGGGCTTATGGTCTGTAATGATGGTAAACTTACGACCATACAAGTATTTGTGAAACTTCTTGATCCCAAGAATTAATGCCAAAGCTTCCCTTTCAATTTGCGCATAATTACTCTCACTGGCACTGTGAGTGCATGAAGCAAAAGCAATTGGTCTCTTCTCCCCACTACTTAATACATGAGAGATTACTGCCCCAACTCCATATGGAGAGGCATCACATGCTAGCTTAATCTCCTTAGATATGTCATAGTGAACTAACATGGTGCTCTCTACCAATTTGCTTTTACACTCCTTGAATGCTGTATCGCATTCTTTTGACCACTTCCAATGGACCTGTTTTTTCAAAAGTTCATTCAGTGGATGTAACACTGTAGCCAAATTTGGAAGGAACTTCCCATAATAGTTCAAAAGACCCAAGAATGAACGAAGTTCAGTGACATTCCTGGGAGTGGGTGCATTTCTGATTGCATCCAATTTTCCCATAGCCGGATGTAAACCATCTTTGTCTACTCTGTACCCTAAGTACTCCAGTGAGTTTTTAAATAACTCACACTTACAAGCAGACACTTGTACTCTGTGCTTCTCTAGCCGTTTGAGGACTTCATTCAATATGTTATCATGAATTTGCCTATTTGGTGCTAAAATTAATATGTCATCCAAATAACATTCTACCCCTTCAATACCTTGTAAAATCTGGTTCATCACCCCTTGGAATATGGGAGGGGCGGAAGACACTCCAAACGGTAGCCTATTAAATTGATATAGGCCTAGATGAGTATTTATAGTCAAACATGACTTAGACTGCTCATCTAGTTCAAGCTGTAAGTAGGCATTCGTAAGATCCAGTTTTGAGAAGATCTGACCACCTGTCAGTGTTGTGAACAAATCTTCTATATTCGGCAATGTATTGGGGACATTACCCTCTAGAACTTGGTTTATGGTAACTTTATAATGACCATACAATCTTACCTTACCATCGGACTTAGGTACAACAACAATGGGTGTAGCCCAATTATATAGATCTATCTTACAAATAATGTTCTCAGTTTCTAGTCTTTTGAGTTCTTGCTCAACTTTCTCCTTGAGTGCATATGGTACGGAACATGGCTTGTAGTAAACCGATTTAGCGTCCTTCTGTACCCTGACACTCGCCTTGAAGCCTTGGATTGGACTGCCCGTTTCGCAGAACACCTTCGAATACTTCTTCGTAACATCATCCGTTGATGCAAATCTCGCTTCCACACGGAAAATCTCACTCCAATCCAACTTCAGTGATTTCAACCAATTTCTTCCTAGTAAGGCAGGCTTGTCTCCTTTCACTACTTTCGAGGCAAGTTCTGAAATTGATCTTAATATTTCACCGGTACGGTGATAAATCCTACCACAGGAATTTTCTCTCCTGAGTAGCCTTGCAGCTCTATCTTTGATTTCTCCAGTTGAAAATCACGCAATTTGTCGAGGTACAGTGACTCTGGTACTGCACTCACGGATGCACCCGTGTCAATTTCCATTGGTATCTTGAATCCCGCAATAGCTATTTGGATTTTGATGCTTTCCGAATCGCTGTCCGTTAAACTCAGGCTCCTGATGATGTGTAACTCTAACATCTCCTCATCCTGTTGTGTTCTTCCATGCTATGTAGTCTCTTGGGATTTCTACTCATAGTTTTGAACGCTGATTTACCCTTCAGCTGGCATGCCTTTGCAAGATGCCCAGTCTTTCTGCAGAAGAAACACTCTGCCTTCATGTATGGACAACTTTGAGCAATGTGTTGTTCCAGGCACCTATAGCACGACTTCAACCCTCTGGTAGAATTTCCAGTTTCTGAGACTTTGGGACCCCACTGTCTTTTACATTGATCCTGCAGGTGATTTACCTCGGTTGACTGATGACCGTCGTTATTATTTAATTCTTGGGAATATTGTTCGGCCATGCCCATCGACCTCGCTGTCTGACAAGCAATCTCAAAAGTCAATTCATCCGTCGTCAATAACTTCCTTCTGATCGCATCATTTTTCACCCCACAAACAAAACGATCCATAATGCTCGGTTTTGAAAGTTTCCAAAATTACAGTGAATCGATAGCTTTTTTAATGCTACGATGTAATCACTGATATCCCATCAGCTGTTTGATTCTGAATCCCGAAACGATAGCTTTCAGCAATTTCTAACGGTTTGGGGTTATAGTGCTGCTCCAGCTTCATTAATATCTCTTTAAGCGTTGTGTCCTTTGGCTCGTCAGGCACAAGCAGATTTACAAGGGTTTTGTAGAATGCCGGACCCGCCACCGATAAGAAGATCGCTTTCTTACGTTCCAACACAGCCCGGTTCTGGACTGCATTGTCTGGAACTTCGATTATGTTATTTGCAGTGAAATACATTTCTAGCAAATCCACATATGCTTTAAAATGTTCCCGGTCGTGTCTATATTCCCCCAAAGGTCCGATTACACCTGCCATTTTAATCTCCAGCTGTTCACACCGTGTGCTGTATTTTACCTCGGATTTTGTAGCTTTTTTCCAAAGACCGAAACTTCCAAAGTCTCTCTGTTGGCTGGCTGAATCCTTCACCAACAATGCTTTAAATCATCCGATAAATCCCATCCTCGTCGCCAAATGTGATATATTCACAGAGCACAAGCACACACAGCTTCCTACATGGCAGGCAGCTCTCTCTCAGAAGCCTCAGGAAATCTGCCTGGTTCTATTTAATTATTAACTGTGCAATTGCAGTACACAATAATCCTTAGACTGTGACCCCTGGTTCTGGACTTCCCCAACATCAGGAACATTCTTCCTGCATCTAACCTGTCCAATCCCATCAGAATTTTATATGTTTTGATGAGATCCCCTCTCATTCTTTTAAATTCCAGTGAATATAAGCCTAGTCGATCCAGTCTTTCTTCATATGTCAGTCCTGCCATCCCGGGAATCAGTCTGGTGAACCTTCGCTGCACTCCCTCAATAGCAAAAATGTCTTTCCTCAGATTAGGAGACCAAAGCTGTACACAAAGGTTGAGCGATTATAATCAGGGATTTTCAAGTGGGCAGAATTGGAGGAGTGCAGATATCTTGGGGGAGGTTGTGAGGCTGAAGGAGATTACAGAGATAGGGAGGAGCGAGGCCACAGAGGGATTTGTAAACAAGGGTGAGAATTTTGGAATCGAGGCATTGCTAAACCGGGAGCCAATGTAGGTCAGCGAGCACAGGGGTGATGGGTGAACGGGACTTGGGGCGAGTTAGGACACGGGTTGTGGATCACCTCAAGTTTAAATAGGGTCGAATGTGGAAGGCCAACCTTGAGTGTAAATTTTTAGATTTGCTTTTTAGATTAACTTTAACCTTAAAAGCTGGAATAGTCAAGTCTAAGGGAACAGAGGCATGGATGAGGGTTTCAGCAGCAGATGAGCTGAGGCAGGGGAGGAGGCAGAGGAGGAAATAGGCAGTTTTAGTTATGCCGCGGATATGTGGCCTGAAGCTCACTTCAGCATCAAATATGACGCCTTGGTTGCGATCAGACTGGTTCAGCCTCAGACAGATAATTGGTGGAGCAGATCTCCCACCCATTATAGAACCCGCCCACTGTTTATTTCCGTTGATTTTAATGGGATGAAAATCGGACGGGCTCTCTCTCTCGTGAGCCACAATCCACTCTGCCAGCTCGCCGCCCAAGCGCTGAAGGTTGAACCAAATGACCAATTGTTTGGTGTCCCTGATGCTGTCCACTGTGAGCTGCTGAGTGCCCTGTAGAGCAAACAAGCTGAGGCTTCGCTCAGACAAATGTACCGTGAACAGGAAGCAAAGACCATTCACCGGGCAAGTGCAGGGGCACACAGAGATGGATTAAGAATTCTTTTTGGGCCCTAGGCACCCAGAACACATTGCACCATAGAATCATAGAAATTTACAGCACGGAAGGAGGCCATTTCGGCCATCATGTCCGTGCCTAATGCAGCCTAATCCCACTTTCCAGCTCTAGGTCCGTAGCCCTGTAGGTTTCGGCACTTCAGGTGCACATCCAAGTACTTCTTAAATGTGGTGAGGGTTTCTACCTCTACCATCATTTCAGGCAGTGATTCCAGACCCCCACCACCCTCTGGATGAAGAAATTTCCCCTCAAATCCCCTTTATATCTCCTACCAATTACTTTAAATCTATGGCCCCTGGTTATTGACTCTTCTGCTAAGGGAAATAGGTCCTTCCTATTCATTCTATCTGGGCCCCTCATAATTTTATTCACCTCAATAAGATCTCCCCTCAGTTTGCTCTGTTCCAAAGATAACAACCCCAGCCCATCCAATCTTTCCTCATAGCTAAAATTCTCCATTCTAGGCAACATCCTCGTAAATCTCCTCTGCACCCTCTCCAATGCAATCACATCTTTCCTGTAATGTGGTAACCAGAATTGCACGCAGTACTCTAGCTGTGGCCCAACTAGTGTTTTATACATCATAATAGGCAGGTCCCTCGAAATCGGGGAAGTCTTGCTTCCGCTCTAAAAGTGAGTTCTCAGGTGAGTGTACAGTCCAATACGGAAATTACAATCTCTATCAAAGGTGGGACAGACAGTCATTGAAGAAAAGGATGGGTGGGGAGTCTGGTTTGACATACGCTCCTTCCGCTGCCTGCGCTTGGTTTCTGCACGCTCTCGGTGACGAGACTCGAGGTGCTCAGCGCCCTCCCTGATGCACTTCCTCCACTTAGGGCGGTCTTTGGCCAGGGACTCCCAGGTGTCGGTGGGGATGTTGCATTTTATCAAGGAGGCTTTGAGGGTATCCTCGCTGTGGCTCGCTTGCCATGTTCAAGCATAACCTCCTTGCTCTTGTATTCTGTCTCGCATGTGGCCTCCTCCGCATTATCCCACCACCCATTCCATTAAATTGCAGAACATGCAGTAAAATGCATGAAGAAATAATCCCATAGATTGTTTGCACACTGCCTTAATAATTAAGCAAACCATATTACAATATACTAGGCTTAAATGACCCACTTACTTTTACTGGAACCCCATATTGGGCTGCGACTTCTGGGCACAGGCGCTATGGCCCCGTGTGTTAATTGGGTGAAAAGGCACCATGGTAAGTTGGCGACGGTGCATCTATAATGCAACTCATGACATCATCCACCATAAAAAGAACTTGCATCCCTATAGCACCTTTCACGACCTCAGCACATCCCAAAGTGCTTTACAGCCAATGAAGCACTTTAGAAATATAGTCACAGTTGTAATGCAGGAAAAACGGCAGCTGATTTGCGCAGAGCATGCTCCCACAAACAGCGATGTGATAACGACCAGATAATCTGATTTGTTTTTAGTGATATTGATTATTGAGATAAGTGTTGGCCCAGGACACCGGGAAGAACTCCCCTGCTATTCTTCGAATAGTGCCCATGGCATTATTTTAACGTCCTCCCGAGAGGGCAGACAGGGCCTCGGTTTTAACACCTCATTTGAAAGACGGCACCTCTGACAGCGCAGCACTCCCTCGGCACGGCGCGGATTTTGTTTCTGGCATATGCCACGTTCGAAGGGAGACGGAATGCCACCGACTGCATGTAGCATCCGCTAACAAGCGTGAGTGGGGCGGCCCCGCTCAATCATTGAACCTTGACATTGCTGTCACGTGCTGCTCGCACATGCCATTTGAACGGTGCAAATACTAACACTGAAGATTAAATGCGTCGGAGGTGGTAACCATACTACGATCAGCCCACTGCACCTCCCACTCACTAGTCACAATACTCCGAATGGCTTCCTTTGCAAAATGAAAGCTTTATGAAATATTAATGAGTGTACACATTATGGGCTACGCTCCATTCTTTTGATGTATCTGTCAGCGTGCGAGAATTTAGCACTTTGACTGAAAGTGTATTTTTACAGATTTGAAAGACTGTGACAGGTAAATTGTCTCAAGTTCTTTTTGTAAACACAGTAAAGTGAATTTTCTAAAATGTCGTTACAGGAATGACTGAGCACTGATCACGTACAATTTCTCATCGATGATGCAATTTAATTATTTAAATTTATTCAGGCCAGCCCCCAGCCTTCACTGGTCTCTAAAACCGCCTATTTCCACCCCGGTAACAATGCCCGCTTCCGCCCCTGCCTTAACTCATCTTCTGCTGAAGCCCTCATCCATGCCTTTGTTACCTCTAGACTTGACTATTCCAATGCACTCCTGGCTGGCCTCCCGCATTCTACCCTACGTAAACTAGAGGTTATCTAAAACTCGGCAGCCCATGTCCTATCTTGCACCAAGTCCCGCTCACCCATCACCCCCTGTGCTCGCTGACCTACATTGGCACCCGGTTAAACAACACCTCGATTTCAAAATTCTCATCCATGTTTACAAATCCCTCCATGGCCTCGCCCCTCCCTATCTCTGTATTCTCCTTCAGCCTCACATCCCCATGAGATGTCTGCGCTCCTCAAATTCTGCCTCTTGAGCATCCCTGATTCTAACTGTTCAACCATTGGTAGCGGTGCCTTAGCTGCCTGGGCCTTAAGATCTGGAATTCCCTGCCTAAATCTCTCCGTTTCTCTACCTCTCTTTCTTCCTTTAAGACGGTCCTTAAAACCTACCTCTTTAACCAAGCTTTTGGTCATCTGCCGTAATTTCTTCTTTTGTGGCTTGGTGTCAAATTTATCTGTTTTGTCTTATAACACTGCTGTGAAGTTCCTTGGGGTGTTTTACTATGTTAAAGGCACTATATAAATAAAAGTTGTTGTTGTTGTTGTCTTGGTGTTAGGGGCTCACCAGAGAGATGGGTAAGTTTAAAGGTAAATGGTTGCACATAGGGGAAAACATTTTCTCAGGAACATCAAAACACAGAAACATGAGTGGGCCATTCATCCCCTCGAGCTTATTCTGTCATTCAATGAGATTATGGCTGATCTGTATCTTAACTGCATTCACCTGCCTTGGCTCCACATCCCTTAATACCCTTGTCTAGCAAATATTCTATCAATCTGAGATTTAAAATTATTAATGGGGCTTGCATCTACTACTTTTTGTGGGAGAGAATTCCACACTTCTACCACACTCTATGTGAAGAAGTGATTCCTAACACCTCTCCTGAATGGCCTGCCTCTGATTTTAAGGTTATGTCCCTTTGCCCTAGACTTCCCACCAGTGGATAAAGTTTCTCTCTATCCACCCTACCTTTCAAAACTTTCAAAATCTTAAAAACCTCAATCAAATAACCCCTTAAGTCTAGGGGAAAGAAGCCTAGTTTATGTAATCTGACCCATTATAGAACCCGCCCACTGTTTATTTCCGTTGATTTTAATGGGACGAAAATCGGACGGGCTCTCTCTCTAGCGGGCCACGATACACTCTGCCAGATCGCTGCCCAAGCGCTGAAGGTTGAACCAAATGACCAATTGTTTAGTGTCCCTGATGCTGTCCACTATGAGCTGATGAGTGCCCTGTAGAGCAAACAAGCTGAGGGCTTCGCTCAGACAAATGTACCGTGAACAGGCAAAAGAAGCCTAGTTTATGTAATCTCTCCTGTTATGTAACACCTAGAGCCCTGGTAACATTCTGGAGAATCTCTGCTGTGCTCCTTCCGAGGCCAATATCTCCTTTCTAAGGTGCGGTGCCCAGAACTGTATACAATGCTGTCGATGTGGGCTAACCAGCCTTTCCAAAGCTGTGTGGTACCAAAACAGTGACTGGCAAAATCTAATGACCTACATAAAACATCGAGAGACAGCAAGCAGAATCAGCATCTTAGTGCTGGAGTGACAGAAAGCTCAAGCCCCTTGTTTGATGGCTGGTAAAGTGGAGGGGTGTCCTCTTTGCCAGTCGAGAGCAATCCTTCCGGAGGCAAGGCACCCAGGCTCAACACTTCCCATGCCAGCCGCAGATCCCGAGGACAGAATTGGAAGAAGTTAGAACCCCTTGGGCAAGCTGCTAACAGAGGTTTACCCAATATTTCCATTTACCAGCTACAAGGTACACCTTTGCATACTCTCGCAAATGTGTAACTTGCCCATTCCAATCCCTCACACATCCTTACAGCTCATTCATTGCTAATTGTAACGTATGCACCTGTGAGTATGCTCACAGGTTTGTAGATCTGTTGATGCGGTCTGGAGGCGTCCGTGTTCCATGTTTATGTTGAGTGTGTGAGATTGCAGGCCCTCTTTCAATATTTGCAGGGGCTGCTCTTCAAATGCTGGTCCCATGCTCCTGATCTTTGGGCACCCTGTGCGGAGGGGAGTGGGTAGGTCAAAAGGTCTTCTCGTAGGACTGCTCCTGGGCATGGCCAAGGTGGCCATCAACCGGTCCAGGCAGTGGGCATTCGAGGGGGTCGTTCAGCCCACCTGCCTGCCTCTCTTCCGCGGTTCCATCTTTGCCAGGGTGGCCCTGGAGATGGAGCACGCGGTGTCCATCAGTACACTCGTGGCCTTCCGTGAGAGGTGGGCACCAGAGGGACTGGAGTGCATCATCAACCCTGGCAAACAAATTTTAATTTGATCCATTTAATGTTAAAAGTTTAATTTGTTAATTTGTCGGTTTTAGTGCCCCCTTTAATCAAGGGACACTTGATAAGGAATAATAAAGGGAAAAAGTCACTGGTGGGTGTAGTCTATAGGCCCCCTAACAGTAGCAACTATGTTGATCGGAGAATATACCAGGAAATAGTGGGGGCTTGTAAAAAGGGATCAGCAATAATCATGGGTGATTTTAACCTCCATATTGATTGGGCAAATCTAATTGGTCAGGGTAGCCTTGAGGAAGAGTTCATAGAATGCATACGGGACATGTTCCTTCAGCAGTATGTAACAGAACCAGGGGTCAGAGTATCTTAGATCTGGTCCTGTGTAATGAGACAGGATTAATAAGCAATCTCCTAGGAAATGATCTGTTGTGGAATATTTAAAGGAAAACACTCTCACCGAGTTCTGTAGAAATGAAAAGACAAGTTTATTACTTGCAAGGGAAATGGGTAATCTCTGTCAGCCACTCACTGAGTTCTCTAACCCAATCTCAAAGGTTCACTTGAGCTGCAGTAGCAGTTACACAGAAAGCAAGTCGGCGTATACATTCATTGTCCATCCACATTACCTTTTTCAGTCAAAGATACAGATATATGACTTGTTTTGATAAATTCATACAGGTTGGACCTTTGGGGACTTTCTACATTTCTAGCATCCTTTGTTTGAAGAAATGCAGACTGCTAGGCTTCCTGTTGTTCAACACCTAGCCTACCACAAGTCTTAACATAGACTGGATGACGTGTGTTACCACGGCCAATTTTAAAACTACTAATGCAGGTTGTTGGCTAAAGCAGACCCAATTCCTACTTCAATTCCCCCTTTTGGTCCTTGATTACTCAGCTCAAGGTGACTAACCCGCCTAAATTCTGCACTGCTAAAGGCCCCCACTCCAATTGCAGTGATCAGCCACTAGGTTTGGGGGGCCTAGTGCACATGGAGCTGTATGGCTCCCTTATCTAAACTCTATCTCAATAGCTTACTCTGCTCCTTTACTATAGCTTTAGATTTCTTTTATTATTTTGTTTTGAGCAAGCAGCGCATGTCATTCCCAACCAGCATAGAGCCAGAATCAGTTGAACTGTGACCAATATGTGAGAAATGATACATATCCATGGATGAATTTTAACGTTCAGTCCCCAGTTCCATGCCTTCTCATTCCAACGGATACATTGAAGGTCTTTTGCAATGTCCTAGCCCAGTTTGCGCAGCTCCTGTTTGAGCACGTGATATTGTCTTATGCTTGCCAGCAGAGGATCCTTTATATCTCTCAGGTCCTCAGGCAGGTGGGGTATTGGTGCAGCCAGTTCACTTTGATATTGGTACAGATGGTGTTTAATTTCATCAGTCAGGTTCAGGGTAATGGTTTCTCGAGCATGAACATACGTCATTCGTCCGATTGTTACCGGTAGCCCTCGGGGTGAAGCAGAAGTTAGGGTTAGTGATATTACATTGATGTTACCACACTGTATTCCAGTAGGCTGAGTGGGTGTATTCGGATTCTGGTGGGCTTATTTCTAAGACACACCCAATGGTTTGATTAAATCCAAACCCATCCTCGCTTCCCCAACCTACTGGATGTGGACATATAGTTAGGCCTCCTACCCTGCGGCACCCTGCTAATGAGACCCCTCTCACGGTTCCATTCTGTTTGATCGCATATTGATCCATTGGGTAGTACCGCATGTAGTTCTCACCCCGGATTAGCCCCAAGTTCTCTACCTCAAACTGGGAGTGTGGTCCAGGCTCCCCCTTCACCATTACCGGAATCATTAGGGACCATCCCCACCAGGGCAGAATGTGAATCTGTGCATCCACCGGTCACCGGAAAGACTCTTGTCATTCCTTTCATGGTGCACGCATCCACTGACCCTTGGTGCTGTGCTAGGCGGAACAAGCGGGTACTATTTATCCAGTCTGGGACTGCGCCCCTGTGTATTTGGTCCAGGTTCTCCCTGACCTGCCCAATTATCCGTCCCCTGTAAGCATGGCAGAGGTCTCGCTGAACCTCTGTCTTTTCAGCATTGAATTCTCGGTCAACCAGACAGTTTATGGTGACAGCATGGCCCTCCAGGACTGTAATCCCTTTGACTAAGTTCTCTGCTGCCCCTTCTCCTTCCCACACAGCCCCTTTGGCTGCATCTGTCTGCCTTTGCAGCAGCTTCCTGACTGTGTCTTTAAGGCCTTCCGATTGTTCGGCCACATTCAATACCTAAGGTCCTATTGTAGCGCATTGCGACGCCTAATAAAGTGGGCTGGGTTTCCTTACAACCGCGAAAATTTTTGTCTGGTCCGAGAGGAGCCTCTGCACCCTGTCGCCGGAATATACCAGTCAGGTAGGCTCCATTTCCAACTTCGGTCTTTTGATAGTCCGGGTCTTCATAATTCGGGTGTAGCTCATCACCTTCAGCCCCATGATTTGAATCCTGTAAAATCAAACTTCCCCCTAGTTGAAGTATTCTGCTAGGGTCGTTTTAGCGGGGGCCAGTGTTTCCACTGTCATACTCCATTCATATCCACACATGCACACGTGTCACCGCTGATCAATATCTCGTGTGGTCCCGACCACCACGGCGCAAATCCGGTTCGTCCCGGTAGCCCCTTAACCATTACTTTCTCCCCCACTTGGGGAAGATCTACTGGGGACTCTAACTCTTCTTGTTTGTCCCGGCCTGCCTGTCGTTCTCTTACTTCCTGTCTCATATCCTTAAGTTGCTATCAAAAGACCCATTACATATCTGCTAATCTGATCCCGCAATGGGCCCACATCAGACCCTCCTGTGATTATACCTTCGGGTAATCGCATTGCCCGACCAGCCATGAGCTCATATGGAGTTAATCCTGTTGTCTGGTTCGGGGTTGCCCATTGTCTCATCAGGATGGCAGGCAGCAGCTCAGCCTAGGCCTATCCGGCTTCTTGCAATGCTTTTGACAGGGCTGTCTTTATCGTCCGATTCATCCGTTCTACCATCCCCGAACTCTGTGGGTGGTAGGGGATGTGAAATTTTTGTTTAATACCCAATGTGGTGCATAGTAATTTTACCACTTGCCCTGTGAAGTGGGTTCCCTGATCGGAGTCTATTTGGGTGGGGATGCCCCAGCGGGGAATCATCTCCTCGGCTAAGATACGGGCTACTGTGGTTACTGTGCAGTTTCAGGTAGCAAAAGCTTCCACCCAACATGTGAACAAATTAATTATTGCTCGACAGTATTTCTTTCCTCTAGAGCTCTAGAGATTTGTATATTCTCCCCTGGCCCTCGTGGCCGTGGTTGATGGGCCAGTCTAATTTTAATGGCCTTTCCCAGATTATGCTGGGCACAAGTAATGCATTGCTGGCAATATTTAGCAATGTCTCGTCCCATGCCTGGCCACCACCAATCTCGAGAGACACTGCTGATCAGGGCATTTCGCCCGACATGGTTTATACCGTGGTGCAATTACATGAGCATCTTTCTTATACAAGTGGGGGCTGCCATCTTACCGTCCTTTCTCCACACGGAGTCTGGATCTGGTGCCCCTCCCTGTCTTTTGCATTGGGTCGTCTCTTCATCACTTACATCTGCATGTAATTTTACAATGTCAATATCTTCTTTAGTAAAGATACTACTTACTGATTCCTCCCTCACTTCGGACGAAACTGCTGCCTCCTGCACCGCTTATCCGCAGCCTCATTACCTCTCTGGACATTGTCCACCACTTTCTGGTGGGTTTTCACCCTTATTACCCTTATTACCGCCGCCTCGGCGGGTTTACTAGCCGCGTCTAGTAGCAGCCTTATCCGGCCGTCATGTTTGATGGCCTCCCCGCCTGAGATGACAAACCCCCACCTCCCCCAGGCAGTCATGTAGTCATGGACTACTCCACAAGCATAGCGGCTGTCTCTTTAGATATTTGCCCGCTTGCCTTCAGCTAATTGGGGGGCTTCTGTCAGGGCAGTGAGTTCTGCCACTTGTGCGGAAAGTCCCCCGTCCAGTCCCCCACTTAGGGCCGTGTCAAGTGCTCCATTGACCACTGCCCACCCTGTATGTGGGGTCCCTTGGATATATTTGCGGGACCCGTCCACATAAAGGGTTAAATTGGAGTCCTCGAGTGGGATCTCATTACCGGGTGAGTCTTCCCACTCTCAGCCGTGGCACTCATGGGGTTCACCTGTGGCCAGGAGACCCTCTGCCGGCTTCTGCCCTGTGTCCCGTTCTATTTTCACAGACTCATCATGGGGGAGTAAAACTGACTCCCATTTAGCCCTGCGTACATTGGATATGGATCTTAGTTTCCCGGTGTTGAGCATTTCTACCAAAATGTATTTAGTGTGCAGTACAATCTCCCCGATCATCACTACTGGTTCATTGACTTCCACTGCCCACGTTGCACAGTCTAGAGCCGCCACACACCGGGACAGACTGGCCAATATGGGTGACTGTTGGGTTGAGTAATAGGCAACAGGACACATCCTGTCCCCATGTATCTGAGTAACCACTGCCCCATAGAATCCCCCCTCTTTATGGCAGTAAATGTGGAAATGTATGTCCATGTTCGGGAGTCCCAGGCCGGGTGCGGACATTAAGGCTTCCTTCAGATTATCATATGCTACTTCCTGCTATGGGCCCCACTCTACACTTTCGAGGGAGGGTTTCCCCCCTTTCACCAGTTTCTGTGATGGTTCTGCAATTGCTGCAAAGTTGGCTATCAAGTTTCTGCATCAATTAAAGAGTCACAGTACTTTCCGTACCCCTCGGACTGTCTTTGGGCGGGGCGTGATTCTGATAGCTTCTTTCCTATCTTGACACATTGTTCTCGTCCCCTGTGATATCTCATGTCCCAAATATTGCCCTACTGTCTGTCCGATCTGGGCTTTCTTGGGATTGGCTTTAAATCCCACCCTTTGTAGGGTTTCTAAGATTTCTATGAGAGCGCCCGTGTGTCCCTGTTCATCCTCCGAGGCAATCTACAAATCATCCACATACTGGAGGACTGTGCTTCTGTAAGGGGTTAGATCCACCTTTTCTAGGGCTGGACTCATAGTCCGGTGAAATATTGCCGGGCTATTGTGGAATCCCTGTGGCACTCATGTCCAGATATACTGGTGGTCCCCTACAGTAAAGGCAAACTTGTCCTGTGATTCCCGAGCCAGAAGTATGGACCAAAATCCATTGGCTATGTCAAGCACTGTGAATAGCTTATGTTCGGGTTTCAATCCATTAAAGATTGTGGCAGGACTGGCTACAATGAGGTGCTGACGTGGTGTCACTTTATTCAGAGCCATGTAATCTATAGTCAGCCGGTATGAGCCGTCCGACTTCTTTACCGGCCACATCGGTGAATTAGTGGTGCTCTCAGCTTCCCGGTGTATGCCACTATCCAGTAGATTTTGTACAATTTGTCTGACTGCCTCCCTGACTTCAGGTTTGATTGGATATTGTTTATGAGGAATGTGCTCAGGTCCCGGGACAATGATTGGGTTGGTTTCTACCAGCCCACAATCTTGTTTGGACCGTGCCCACACTCCGTTGATCTGCAGACACACGCGGCCATACCATTTTAATGTATCCCATTCTCTGGCGAGGAGTTGTACACTCTCCACCTTCGCATGGCTGTCCAATATATTTTGTTCCACAAAGGTAATAGTTTTGTGCCCATTTGGGCTTCTCCAAACTATTTTCTTCTCCTGTGAATCAATCAACATTCCTAATTGTTCTCGGAGATCAATTTCTAATATTATACCCTTATTATTGGGACAAATAGAAAATTATGCGGGGATTAGAATCCCTGCCACGTCCAATAATATTATTTTGCTTAGATGTGCCCTTGTGGTAGATCCTCCAACCCCTGTGATTAGAACTGAACTTCAGCAATTGTACATTCCTGTCTGGAGTAAAAATAAAACGGGGAAGGTGGCTCAACTATGGCTAACAAGGGAAATTAAAGATAGTTTTAAAGCCAAGGAAGAGGCATATCATTTGGCGAGAAAAAGCAGCAAACCTGAGGACTGGGAGAAATTTAGAATTCAACAGAGGAAGACTAAGGGTTTAATTAAGAGGGGGAAAATAGAGTACAAGAGGAAGCTTGCAGGGAACATAAAAACTGACTGCAAAAGCTTCCAGAAATAGGTGAAGAGAAAAAGATTAGTGAAGACAAACGTAGGTCCCTTGCAATCGGATTCAGGTAAATTTATAATGGGGAATAAAGAAATGGCAGACCAATTGAACAAATACTTTGGTTCTGTCTTCACAAAGGAAGACACAAATAACCTTCCAATTGTACTAGGGGACTGTAGGTCTAGTGAGAAGGAGGTACAGAAGGATAACTTTATTAGGTGGGAAATTGTGTTAGGGAACTTGATGGGATTGAAGGCCGATAAATCCCCAGGGCCTGATAGTCTGCATCCCAGAGTACATAAGGAAGTAGCCCTAGAAATAGTGGGTGCATTGGTGATCATTTTCCAACAGTCTATCGACTCTGGATCAGTTCCTATGGACTGGAGGGTAGCTAATGTAATACCACTATTTAAAAAAGGAGGGAGAGAGAAACCGCGTAATTATAGACCGGTTAGCCTGACACCAGTAGTGGGGAAAATGTTGGAATCAATCATTAAGGATGAAATAACAGCGCATTTGGAAAGCAGTGACAGGATCGGCCAAAGTCAGCATGGATTTATGAAAGAGAAATCATGCTTGACGAATCTTCTGCAATTTTTTGAGGATGCAACTAGCAGAGTGGACAAGGGAGAACCAGTGGATGTGGTGTATTTGGACTTTCAAAATGCTTTTAACAAGGTCCCGCACAAAAGATTGGTGTGCAAATTCAGAGCGCATGGTATTGGGGGTAATGTACTGATGTGGATAGAGAACTGGTTGGCAGACAGGAAGCAGAGAGTCGGGAAAAACAGGTCCTTTTCAGAATGACAGGCAGTGACTCGTGGAGTGCCGCAGGGCTCAGTGCTGGGACCCCACGATTTAGATGAAGGAATTGAGTGTAATATCTCCAAGTTTGTGGATGACACTAAACTGGGTGGTGGTGTGAGCTGTGAGGAGGATGCTAAGAGGCTGCAGGGTGATTTGGACAGGTTAGGTGAGTGGGCAAATGCATGGCAGATGCAGTATAATGTGGATAAATGTGAGGTTATCCATTTTGGGGGCAAAAACACGAAGGCAGAATATTATCTGAATGGCGGCAGATTAGGAAAAGGGGAGGTGTAACGACACCTGGGTGTCATGGTTCATCAGTCACTGAAAGTGGGCATGCAGGTGCTGCAGGCAGTGAAGAAGGCAAATGGTATGTTGGCCTTCATAGCTAGGGGATTTGAGTATAGGAGCAGGGAGGTCTTACTGCAGTTGTACAGGGCTTTAGTGAGGCCTCACCTGGAATATTGTGTACAGTTTTGGTCTCCTTATCTGAGGAAGAACGTTTTTGCTATTGAGGGAGTGTCGCAAAGTTTCACCAAACTGATTCCAGGGATGGCTGGACTGCCATATGAGGAGAGATTGGATAAACTGGGCCTTTATTCATTGTGGTTTAGAACGATGAGAGGGGATCTCATGGAAACATATAAGATTCTGATGGGACTGGATAGGTTAGATGCTGGAGGAATGTTCCCGATGTTGGGGAAGTCTAGAACCAGGGTACATAGACTTAGGATAAGGGGTATGCCATTTAGGAATGAGATGAGGAGAAACTTCTTCGCTCAGAGAGTTGTTAACCTGTGGAATTCCCTGCCGCAGAGAGTTGTTGATGCCAGTTCATTGGATATATTCAAGAGGTAGTTAGATATGGCCCCTACGGCTAAGGGGATCAAGGGGTATGGAGAGAAAGCAGGAAAGGGGTATTGAAGGAATGATCAGCCATGAACTTATTGAATGACGGTACAGGCTCGAAGGGCCGAATGTCCTACTCCTGCACCTATTTTCTATGTTTCTATGTTTCTATGTCCGTTTGGTTGTGGATAGGGGGATATCTGTTATTGAGACAAGGGCGCCTGTATCCACTTATATGTCACATTGCCGGCCCCCTAACAAAGCTGCAATGTGGATCCGAGGATTGCCTTCGCTCTGAGCGGGGCCGCTGGCTTTCAGTCCCTTGCCAGGTCCCTGAGGGCCTGGAGAAACTGATCCTAAAATTCCTTCTACCCCATGTGATATATTCACAGAGCACAAGCACACATGGCAGGCAGCTCTCTCGGAAGCCTCTGGAATCTGCCTGGTTCTGTTTAATTATTAACTCTGCAGTTGCAGTACACAATATGTCCACATCCACATTGTGGAGCTACAAAGATTACAAGCTTACAGACATTACACTTCTCCCTCCTTAATGAAGAAGTTATTCTAACAAACATCATACATAACTTTCATGTTTATACTTAACACCCGATATTTTTTTTCCATATTTACAAATTTAACTTTACCATTTGCTTTCTGTTTTGAAGAGGATACCTTCGCTCTCAAACAGAACCTTCCAAACATGGTGTTGATTTCACACTCATTCGAGGCTCATCCTGAGGAATGTTTTGCTCCACAGAATTTCCTTGATTTTCATTTGAACTCACTCTAACTTCAGGCTCTTTGTTTTCCTGACTCGGACTCAGACTTTCATTCTGATTCTCTCCTGGATTTGTTTCCAGTTCATTGGATTTAGGATTTGCTACTGGTGTATCAAAACTATCTGATGAGTCAGAAATAATTGAATCATTTCCACTTTCAACTCCTTCCATGTCTATCGGTAAAATATGATCAATATGAACAAACCTAACCTGTCCATTATCAAACATCTTTACCAAATATGTGCGAGGACCACATATCTTCACCACTCTTCCTGGTAACAACTTTAACCATTTATGGTGATGGATCTTCACTCTCAACTTCTGGTTTAATTTCACACTTCTATCATTACCTCAATCATGATTCTCTTTCTTTCTTAATTGTGTCTCATCTACTGACTGTGCCAAATTTGGCTTTAACCGAGAATCTGGTTTGATTGGCTGTCGTTTGAGAAACTAGTGTTCTACCAGTAGTTTTATGATGAGTATTTCGATATGTAATGAAAAAATTAGCCAATTTGTGATACAATGACAAATATCGTTTCCGTGGATTTGGATCTAAAATTAGTTTTATGAGGGCACGTTTTACAAGTTGTACAGTGCGCTCTGCTGCACCATTCGAAGCAGGGTGGTATGGTGGAACCTTGGCATGTTTCACACCATTTTTGCTTGTGAATTGTGCAAATTCTTCTGAACGAAATTGTGGTCCATTATCCAAAACAATTTCTGCAGGGAGGCCAAATGAAAAAAATAATTTTCGTAAAATGTCCAATCATTTACTTGTTCTTATTTTCCACATTGGAAACACCTCAAACCACTTCGAATGGCTATCAATCACAATGAACAATTGTTGTCCTTCGAACTGAGCAAAATCAATATGTAGCCTTTGCCACACCCTGGGAGGCCATTTCCATGGTTGTAATGGTACTGATGGTGGTTGCTTGCTTACCGATTGACATGTCGTACACTGACTCACGATGTACTCTATATCTTGATCAAGACCTGGCCACCATAAATAACTGCATGCAAAACTCTTGGTCAAGCACATTCCCAGGTGCTAGTCATGGAGGTCTCCTAATAATTTGGACCTGAATTTATTTGGTACAACCATTCTTGCACCCCACATGATACAATCTTTATCGACTGATAATTCATTCCTATGAATGAAGAATGGATGTGTATCTTTGTTTGTTACCTGGTTTGGCCATCCATTTTCAATATACTCATACACCTTTGACATCGCTGGGTCACGTTTGGTTGCTCTACCAATCTCTTCAGCTGTGACTGGCAGTTCATCAATGTATGAAAAATAAAACACTTCTTCCCTATCGGGTGTAACTTGTGATGGGGAAGGCAATCCAGACATTGCATCAGTATACTGTGATCAGCTGATCGTCTGTATTCAATATCATATATATATGCTGACAAAATCAAAGCCCATCTCTGCATTCGGGCTGCAGCTAATGTTGGAACTGGGGACTTTGGATGGAATATTGCTGTTAGGAGCTTATGGAACGTAACGATGGTAAACTTACGACCATACAAGTATTTGTGAAACTTCTTGACTCCAAAGATTAATGCCAAAGCTTCCCTTTCAATTTGCGCATAATTACTCTCACTGGCACTGAGAGTGCGTGAAGCAAAAGCAATTGGTCTCTCCTCCCCACTACTTAATACATGAGAGATCACTGCCCCAACTCCATATGGAGAGGCATCACATGCTAGCTTAATCTCCTTAGATATGTCATACTGAACTAACATGGCGCTCTCTACCAATTTGCTTTTACACTCCTTGAATGCTGTATTGCATTCTTTTGACCACTTCCAATGGACCTGTTTTTTCAATAGTTAATTCAGTGGATGTAATACTGCAGCCAAATTTGGTAGGAACTTCCCATAATAGTTCAAAAGACCCAAGAATGAACAAAGTTCAGCGACATTCCTGGGAGTGGGTGCATTTCTAATTGCATCCAATTTTTCCATGGTTGGATGTAAACCATCTTTGTCTACTCTGTACCCTAAGTACTCCACTGAGTTATTAAATAACTGACACTTATGAGCAGACACTCGTACTCTGTGCTTCTCTTGCTGTTTGAGGACTTCATTCAATATGTTATTATGAATTTGCCTATTTGGTGCTGAAATTAGTATGTCATCCAAATAACATACTACCCCTTCAATACCTTGCAAAATCTGGTTCATCACCCCTTGGAATATGGAAGGGGTGGAAGACACTCCAAACAGTAGCCTATTAAATTGATATAGGCCTGGATGAGTATTTATAGTCAAACATGACTTGGGCTCCTCATCGAGTTCAAGCTGTAAGTAGGCATTCGTAACATCCAGTTTTGAGAAGATCTGACCACCTGTCAGTGTTGTGAACAAATCTTCTATATTCGGAAATGAATTGGGGACATTACCCTCTAGTACCTGGTTTACGGTTACTTTATAATCACCATACAATCTTACCTTACCATCGGACTTAGGTCCAACAACAATGGGTGTAGCCCAATTACATCGATCTATCTTTCAAATAATGTTCTCAGTCTCTAGTCTTTTGAGTTCTTGCTCAACTTTCTCCTTGAGTGCATATGGTACGGAACGTGGCTTGTAGTAAACCGATCTAGCGTCCTTCTGTACCCTGACACTCGGCTTGAAGCCTTGGATCGGACTGCCCGTTTCGCAGATCACCTTCGGATACTTCTTGATAATCTCATCGGTTGATGAACATCTCCACACAGAAAATCTTACTCCAATCCAGCTTCAGTGAGCTTATCGAATTTCTTCCTAGTAAGGCAGACTTGTCTCCTTTCATTACTGTTAGAGGCAAGTTCTGAAATTGATCTCTACATTTCACCGGTACGATGATACAACCTACCACAGGAATTTTCTCTCTTGAGTAGCCTCGCAGCTCTATCTTGGATTTCTCCAGTTGCAAATCACGCAATTTATCGAGGTACAGCGACTCCAGTACTATACTCATGGATGCACCCGTGTCAATTTCCATTGGTATCTTGAATCCCGCAACATCTATGTGGATTTTAATGCTTTCCGAATCACTCTCCGTTAACCTCATGCTCCTGATGATGTGTAACTCTAACATCTCCTAATCGTGTTGTTGTTCTTCCATGCTATGTATTCTCTTGGGATTTCTAATCATAGCTTTGAACGCTGGACTCATAGCTTTAAAAACTGGTTTACCCTTCAGTCGGCATGCCTTCGCAAGATGCCCAGTTTTCTTGCAGAAGAAACACTCTGCCTTCTTGTATGGACAACTTTGAGCAATGTGTTGTCGCAGGCACCAAAAGCACGACTTCGACGCTCTGTTAGAATTTCCAGTTTCTGAAACTTTGGGCCCCCACCATCTTTTACTTTGAACCTGCAGGTGGTTTACCCCGGTTGACTGACGACCGTAATTATTATTTAATTCTCGGGAATATTGTTCGGCCATGCCCAATGACCTCGCTGTCTGACAAGCAATCTCTAAAGTCAAGTCATCTGTCGTCAATAACTTCCTTCTGATCGCATCATTTTTCACCCCACAAACAAAACGATCCTGTAATGCTCTGTTTTGAAAGTTTCCAAAATTACATTGCATCTATAGCTTTCTCAATGCTACGATGTAATCACTGATAATTTCATCAGTTTTTTGATTTCGAATCCCGAAACGATAGCTTTCAGCAATTTCTAATGGTTTGGGGTTATAGTGCTGCTCCAGCTTCATTAAAATCTCTTTTAGCGTTGTGTCCTTTGGCTCGTCAGGCACAAGCAGATTTACAAGGTACAATGCCGGACCCGCCTCCGATAAGAAGATCGCTTTCTTCCGTTCCAACACAGCCCAGTTCTGGACTGCATTGTCTCGAACTTCGATTATGTTATTTGCAGTGAAATACATTTCTAGCCAATCTACATATGCTTTAAAATGTCACCGGTCATATCTATATTCCCCCAAATGTCCAAACAGTAGCCTATTAAATTGATATAGGCCTAGATGAGTATTTATAGTCAAACATGACTTGGACTCCTCATCGAGTTCAAGCTGTAAGTAGGCATTCGTAAGATCCAGTTTTGAGAAGATCTGACCATCTGTCAGTGTTGTGAACAAATCTTCTATATTCGGCAATGAATTGGGGATATTACCCTCTAGAACCTGGTTTACGGTTACTTTATAATCACCATACAATCTTACCATTTTAATCTGTAGCTGTTCACACCGTGTGCTGTATTTTACCTTAGATTTTGTAGCTTTTTTTCCAAAGACAGAAACTTCCAAAGTCTCTCTGTCGGCTGGCTGAATCCTTCCCAAGCAAAATTTAAGCTTTAAATCATCCGATAAATCCCATCCTCGTCGCCAAATGTGATATATTCACAGAGCACAAGCACACACAGCTTCCTACATGGCAGGCAGCTCTCTCTCGGAAACCTCAGGAAATCTGCCTGGTTCTGTTTAATTATTAACTCTGCAGTTGCAGTACACAATACGTCCACATCCACAGTGTGGAGCTACAAACATTACAAGCTTACAGACATTGCACCCCAGGAGAAAATATTCTCGTCAAATTAAGAAAATCTCCAATATTAAGCCAGAGCTCACATCTGGCTGTGAAAGAGTTAACTTCCTTTGTTTCGAAAGTCGACAAACACAGACACCATCAATCAATGTCAACTTTCGCCCACAGCTTGCAATCTTTTCAGTTTAAAAACATAATCTTCCCTTTCACGCAGTGTGTTGCAGACCCCCACCACCCTCTGGGTGAAGAGATCTTCTCTAAACCTCCCCCCCTTCTATATTGTCGTCCTGATGGGTACTGTCACCATCACACCTGCTGTCGGTTTATTTTGACGCTTTCTCAGTCAATAGGCTAGTCCATCTATTTAATTCACAATACGTGTGAGTCACTAAAATGAGGGCCTTCTCCTCTTTTTGTTTCTTTTCCGACTCCCACCACTTCCTTTGTGCTGCAGGTGTGTCGTCTGGTTTCCAATTTTGTTTAATCATTATTTTAATTAGCTTTTGATTTTTTTTTTTTAAATTTTTTACGTACCGTGTCAGAGACACCTCTGGTTCCAATTTGAGTTTCTCACTTCCCATGGTTATATGTTGTCAGCGATACGTCCCTTAATTACTTGCCCTGAGTGAGACCAATACTTGCAACATATATCAATTATCAATTGGCAACGTTACGCAGACACACTTCTATATAACCGATCGCAATTGTTTCACCGGGGATCTTTCGCTGACTACTTCAAGTCTCTGTTAGACCTGCAGATTCGGATCTCTCAGGCAGCTGACACCAGACAGATTTCTGCCCTTGTCCTAACTGTGCGTGGTAATTAAAATGTACACAAGCCTTTGACATGGGTTTCATCTGCTGGTGTCTGTCGCCCGCTTGAAATTTTGTCGAATACGAAGGGAAAATTATTTTTTGCTTAAGCCTGTCTGCTGTTTATGTGTACGGGCCATCTCAGCCATTGCAGCTAGTTTGCATTTTGTATTGTTAACCCCTTAATTCCTGAAGGACGCAATGTCCCACTTCAATTCTTTTAGTTTCTCTATTTTTTTGGCTTGTTCAATTCTACGTATTTCAGAAATTGTCATGCTATAATTATGCCAGCTTTAGTTGCCCTTTTTCTCTTCTCTTTCTCCCACCACTCATTTTTGAGTAGGTGGCTCTCTAGATGGGTGCCAACCATCTTTTATCATTTTATCTATGTCCCTGGCGGTCATCGGCGTAAAACCCCGAGAGCGACTCTTCTGGTCCTCAGTCAGTTTTACCTCTTTCGGCCATTCCTTGGTCCGAACCGATAGTTGATAGTTTAATCTCTTCCAAGTTGGTTAACTCTCCAGACAACTACCATGCACTCAGATACTTCCTCGGCCCAGATCAACTGATCCTCGACTGTTATACGGAAAGTTATATTGTACACTCTAGACTTATACAATTATAACTAACTTAATTTACTTCCAACTTGCCGACATATATCGCAACCACAGTTTCCTGTCCAATTACTTTAACTAAATGTTACTTACTTCTATTCACTGTAGAACAAGTCTTTTCACTTTGCAAACGCCCCAGATTCGGATTCCCCAGTCGACTGACAAGTCGCGTCACAGATCACATCAAATTTTAGAGTGGTACAAAAACTACTCACTCTCTGTGATGGTCTGTAGACAGCTGCTTGTCGTCTTCAGAAGAATCCTGCCGCCATTTTGTTGTGCCATATTTAAAGGAAAACACTCTCACCGAGTTATGTAGACGCGAAAAGACAAATTTATTACTTGCAAGGGAGATGGGTAATCTCTGTCAGCCACTCACTGAGTTCTCCAACCCGATCTCAAAGATTCACTTGAGCTGCAGTAGCAGTTAAATGACAAGTAAGCGTTTACATTCATTGTCCATCCACATTACCTTTTTCGGTCAAAGATACAGATATACGACTTGTTTTGATAAATTCATACAGGTTGGACCTTTGGGGACTTTCTACATTTCTAGCATCCTTTGTTCTAAGAAATGCAGACTTCTAGGCTTCCTGTTATTCAACACCCAGCCTACCACAAGTCTTAACATAGACCTGTTGACGTGTGCTGCCATAGCCAATTTTAAGACTACTAATGCAGTTTGTTGGCTAAAGCAGACCCAATTCCTACTTCAGAATCCCCTTGGAATGCGTGATCATAGCATGATTGAATTTCAAATTCAGATGGAGGGTGAGAAAGTTGGATCTCTAACCAGTGTACTAAGCTTAAATAAAGGAGACTATGAAGGTATGAGGGCAGAGTTGGTTAAAGTGGACTGGGAAAATAGATTAAAGTGTAGGACGGTTGATGAACAGTGGTGTGCATTTAAGGAGATATTTCACAACTCTCAAGAAAAATATATTCCAGTGAGGAGGAAAGGGCGTAAGAGAAAAGATAGCCATCTGTGGCTAACTAAAGAAAGAAAGGACGGTGTCCAATTAAAAACAAGGGCATACAATGTGGCCAAAACTAGTGGGAGGACAGAAGATTGGGAAGCGTTTCAAAGCCAAAAAAGAATGAATTAAAAAAATGATCAAGAAAGGGAAGATAGACTATGAAAGTAAATAAGCACGAAATATAAAACCAGATAGCAAGAGTTTCTATAGGTATATAAAAAGGAAAAGAGTGGCTAGAGTAAATGTTGGTCCCTTAGAGGACGCGACCGGGGAATTAGTAATGGGGAACATGGAGATGGCAGAAACTCTGAACAAATATTTTGTATCAGTCTTGACAGTAGAGGACATTAACAATACTCCGACAGTGGATAGTCAAGGGGCTATGGGGGGAGGGACTTAACACAATCACAATCACTAAGGAGGTGGTACTCAGTAAGATAATGGGACTAAAGGCAGATAAATCACCTGGACCTGATGGCTTGCATCCTAGGGTCTTAAGAGAAGTACCGGCAGGGATAGTGGATGCATTGGTTGTAATTTACCAAAATTCCCTGGAGTCTGGGAAGGTCCCAGCAGATTGGAAAACTGCAAATGTAACGTCCCTATTTAAAAAGGAGGCAGACAAAAAGCAGGAAACTATAGACCAGTTAGTCTAACATCTGTGCTTGGGAAGATGTTGGAGTCCATTATTAAAGAAGCAGCAGCAGGACATTTAGAAAAGCATAATTCGGTCAGGCAAAGTCAGCACAGATTTATGAAGGGGAAGTCATGATTGACAAATTTGCCAGAATTCTTTGAGGATATAACGAACAGGGTGGATAAAGGGGAACCAGTGGATGTGGTGCATTTGGACTTCCAGAAGGCATTTGACAAGGTGCCAAATAAAAGGTTACTGCACAAGATAAAATATCACTTGGGTAATATATTAGCATGGATAGAGGATTGGCTATCGGACAGAAAACAGTGAATAGGGAAAATTGGTTCATTCTCGGGTTGGCAATCAGTAACTAGTGGGGTGCCGCAGGGATCAGTGCTGGGACCCCAACTATTTACAATCTATATTAATGACTTGGAGGAAGGGACTGAGTGTAACGTAGCCAAGTTTGCCGATGATACAAAGATGGGAGGAAAAGCAATAAGCAATGTGTGAGGAGGACATTCAAATTCTGCAAAAGGACATAAACAGGCTAAGTGAGTGGGCAAAAATTTGGCAGATGGAGTATAATTTTGGAAAGTGTGAGGTCATGTACTTTGGCAGAAAAAAATCAAAGAGCAAGTTATTATTTAAATGGAGAAAGATTGCAAAGTGCTGCAGTACAGCGGGACCCCCTGGGGGCATTTGTGCATGAAACACAAAAGGTTAGTATGCAGGTACAGCAAGTGATCAAGAAGGCCAATGAAATCTTTGCCTTTATTGCAAAGGGAATGGAGTATAAAAGCAGGGAAGTCTTGCTACAGTTGTACAGGGTATTGGTGAGGCCACAACTGGAATAGTGCGTGCAGTTTTGGTTTCCATATTTACGAAAGGATATACTTGCTTTGGAGGCAGTTCAGAGAAGGTTCACAAGGTTGATTTCAGAGATGAGTGGTTGACTTATGAGGAACAGTTGAGTAGGTTGGACCTCCACTCATTGGAATTCAGAAGAATTAGAGGAGATCTTATCGAAACATATAACATTATTGAGGGGGCTTGACAAGCTGGATGCAGAGAGGATGTTTCTGCTGCTAGGGGAGACTAGAACTAGAGAGCATAACCTTAGAATAAGGGGGCGTCCATTTAAAACTGAGATGAGGAGAAAAGTCTTCACTCAGAGGGTTGTGGATCTGTGGAATTCGCTGCTTCAGAGAGCTGTGGAAGCTGGGGCATTGAATAACTTTAAGACAGAAATAGACAGTTTCTTAAACGATAAGGGAATAAGGGGTTAATGAGAGCAGGCAGGGAAGTGGACCTGAGTCCATGATCGGATAATAAAGAAAGACTTGCATTTATATAATGTCTTTTCACGAACTCATGATGCCCCAAAGTGCTTTACAGCCAATGAAGTACTTCTGAAATGTATTCACTGTTGTCGTGTAGCTCAACCCCTTAATCTTCGATACACAAGGAATAACTTTAATAACTCTTTGGTTGTAAATCAGATATACAAACAGTTCACTCGTAAAGAGCCTCCAGTGCCTGCTAAGACAGGAATGGAGAGCTCATTTAGTCCACATATGAAGATTCGATGATAATAGACTGGCATGTTAAAACCAATACTTGCAAGGCGCGTCTAATCATGATACGTGTGCGGTTTGTCAAAAGAAGCAGGTTCTGCCCTGAAGAGGAATCGACTTCACTATCAATCAACTATAATATCAGGTTATCAAAGAAGCACCCGTGGGTCAGCATGACTGCCTGTTTGGTATTGACCTTTGAGGCAATTTATGACTTGGGTTAGTTTCCCCTGGGGACCCAGGCAGTTATAAATTCCAAAATAGGTCAATAACGCAGTGTGGCCTAAAGGAAAAAAATAGGTTGATGTGTTTTTGATTTATTTATTTGCATTGAGCACATTCGATGATTATTATGCACGTGTCACGGTGACGGCATAAGAATTGATTAACCCTTGTGGCAGGGGGAGGTGCTCACCAACGGGATCGCTGCTCTGAAACTGTCATTGATCCGTTAAAGCCAGAGATGGTTCTGTTTAGCCCGACGAGAGCCTGTGCGGCTGCTGTGGGTCTTCCCAGTGGAGCACTTTGTGCTGGTTTGTGAATAATTCAGTGCGGCAAAGTGCCCCTCATTGCAATTGCACAATGATGAGTGGAACAAATCGCCATTTAGCTGAAGGAGTTGCATTAATTTTTCTTTGGGGGCGGGGTGGAGCGGGGAGGGCTGGGGAAGAGGTGTGTTTGGTTACCTCCTTTGTGCTTAACATGGTGCGAATAGAAACAGCGGTATCAGGAAGGGTCACATAGAAGGGAATAACCCTCCACACTGTCCCACCATTAAACACTAATTCTACTTTCAGACAAGGTCTTCCTCACACCCTCACTATCAATTAGTTTGTGCTGCAAATCATATAGAAAGAAGGACTTGTACTGATATGGAACTTTACCCCTCTCCCTCCCTCCATGGAATCTATCTCCTTATTGCAGCTCATTCATTGCGATGCATCTCACGTTGGTGTACATGGGGATTAACAAACTGCAACTCAATGGGGATTGGAAGATCAGTATCAATATTGGTTACCTGCCACTTAATACCCAGATATCTCTGCTGGCAAGGTGCTAAATCAAGTGAGACAGCTCGGTGTTAAATGGTAGGGAACCGATAAGTGATGTATGATTAGTTCAAATATCCTATAAATTTGGCAGCCAAACATTTTTTAAGGACGGTGTCACTGCCCTTGGCAATTGACACATACAGAGGTCACTCTGTTTCCTCAAATCCTGACAATCCTATCAAAAGGAGAACTGGTCATTCTGGAAGGAGTGCAACTGTAGTTTGATTTACTTTGGGTATGTTCTACCTCAAAGTCCTGCTCTATATTGCAAGTTCCAGGTGCGTGGGGAGAGTCGGGAGGTGCGTTGCTGAGGCCTATAAACAGGCCCAACGCGTCGGAGAGGCTCGGGAGTTCCAGGTGCGTGGGGAGAGTCGGGAGGTGGGTGGAGGGGCCCAGCTTGTGCAGCTACAGGGAGAAGGCAAAAAAGAAGTAGAAAGAAATAGAAAGGTGACGTCACAGCCAAGGGGGTAAGTGATTGGCTGGTGACTGGTAAGTAGTTTTTCTTTTTTCTCTTCTATATCAGTGAGTAACTTGTAGTAATGTTATTGCCAATTTAAGTTAATCGAAGGGTTAAGTCATGGCAGGACAGCTCGGACACGTGTTATGCTCCTCCTGTACTATGTGGGAAATCAGGGACGCCTCCGGTGTCCCTGACGATGATGTGTGTGGGAAGTGCATCCGCCTCCAGCTCCTGACGGACCGCGTTGTGGAATTGGAGTTAAAGATGGGTTCACTCTGGAGCATCCACGATGCTGAAAATGACGTGAATAGCATGTTTAGTGAGTTGGTCTTACCGCAGGGAAAGGGTCCACAGCCAGATAGGGAATGGAAGACCAACAGGAAGAGCAGGGCAAGGAAGGTAGTGCAGGGATCCCCTGCGGTCATCCCCCTGCAAAACAGATACACCACTTTGAGTACTGTTGAGGTGGATGACTCATCAGGGGAGGGCAGCAGCAGCCAAGTCCATGGCACCGTGGCTGGCTCTGTTGCACAGGAGGGCAGGAAAAAAAGTGGGAAAGCGATAGTGATAGGGGATTCAATTGTAAGGGGAATAGATAGGCATTTCTGCGGCCGCAACCGAGACTCCAGCATGGTATGTTGCCTCCCTGGTGCAAGGGTCAAGGATGTCTCGGAGCGGGTGCAGGACATTCTGAAAAGGGAGGGTGAACAACCAGTTGTCGTGGTGCACATTGGTACCAACGATATAGGTAAAAAACGGGATGAGGTCCTACGAGACGGATTTAAGGAGCTAGGAGCTAAATTAAAAAGTAGGACCTCAAAAGTAGTAATCTCGGGATTGCTACCAGTGCCACGTGATAGTCAGAGTAGGAATCGCAGGGTAGCTCAGATGAATACGTGGCTTGAGCAGTGGTGCAGCAGGGAGGGATTCAAATTCCTGGGGCATTGGAACCGGTTCTGGGGGAGGTGGGACCAGTACAAACCGGATGGTCTGCACCTGGGCAGGACCGGAACCAATGTCCTCGGCGGAGTGTTTTCTAGTGCTGTTGGGGAGGAGTTAAACTAATATGGCAGGGGGATGGGAACCAATGCAGGGAGACAGAGGGAAACAAAATGGAGACAGAAGCAAAAGACAGACAGGAGATAAGTAAAAGTGGAGGGCAGAGAAACACAAGGCAAAAAACAAAAAGGGCCATTTTGCAGCAAAATTCTAAAGGGTCTAAGTGCGTTAAAAATGCAAGCCTGAAGGCTCTGTGCCTCAATGCGAGGAGTATTCGGAATAATGTGGACGAATTAACTGTGCAGATAGCAGTTAACGGATACGATGTGGTTGGCATCACGGAGACATGGCTCCAGGGTGACCAAGGCTGGGAACTCAACATTTAGGAAGGGTACTCAAAATTTAGGAAGGATAGAGAGAAAGGAAAAGGAGGTGGGGTGGCGTTGCTGGTTAAAGAGGAAATTAATTCAATTGTAAGGAAAGACATTAGCTTGGATGATGTGGAATCGGTATGGGTGGAGCTACGGAATACCAAGGGGCAGAAAACGCTAGTGGGAGTTGTGTACAGACCTCCAAACAGTAGTAGTGATGTTGGGGAGGGCATCAAACAGGAAATTAGGGGTGCATGCAATAAAGGTGCAGCAGTTATCATGGGTGACTTTAATATGCATATAGATTGGGCTAACCAAACTGGAAACAATACGGTGGAGAAGGACTTCCTGGAGTGCATAAGGGATGGTTTTCGAGACCAATATGTCAAGGAACCAACTAGGGGGGAGGCCATCTTAGACTGGGTGTTGCGTAATGAGAGAGGATTAATTAGCAATCTCGTTGTGCGAGGCCTCTTGGGGAAGAGTGACCATAATATGGTGGAATTCTACATTAGGATGGAGAATGAAACAGTTAATGCCGAGACCTTGGTCCAGAACTTAAAGAAGGGTAACTTTGAAGGTATGAGGCGTGAATTGGCTAGGATAGATTGGCGAATGATAATTAAGGGGTTGGGCAATGGCAGACATTTAGAGACCGCATGGATGAACTACAACAATTGCACATCCCTGTCTGGTGTAAAAATAAAAAAGGGAAGGTGGCTCAACCGTGGCTTTCAAGGGAAATCAGGGATAGTATTAAAGCCAAGGAAGTGGCATACAAATTGGCCAGAAATAGCAGCGAACTCGGGGACTGGGAGAAATTTAAAACTCAGCAGAGGAGGACAAAGGGTTTGATAAGGGCAGGGAAAATGGAGTACGAGAAGAAGCTTGCAGGGAACATTAAGACGGACTGCAAAAGTTTCTATAGATATGTAAAAAGAAAAAGGTTAGTAGAGACAAACATAGGTCCCCTGCAGTCAGAATCAGGGGAAGTCATAACTGGGAACAAAGAAATGGCAGACCAATTGAACAAGTACTTTGGTTTGGTATTCACTAAGGAGGACACAAACAACCTTCCGGATATAAAAGGGATCAGAGGGTCTAGTAAGAGGGAGGAACTGAGGGAAATCCTTATTAGTCAGGAAATTGTGTTGGGGAAATTGATGGGATTGAAGGCCGATAAATCCCCAGGGCCTGATGGACTGCATCCCAGAGCACTTAAGGAGGTGGCCTTGGAAGTAGCAGATGCATTGACAGTCATTTTCCAACATTCCATAGACTCTGGATCAGTTCCTATCGAATGGAGGGTAGCCAATGTAACCCCACTTTTTAAAAAAGGAGGGAGAGAAAACAGTGAATTATAGACCCGTCAGCCTGACATCGGTAGTGGGTAAAATGATGGAATCAATTATTAAGGAAGTCATAGCAGTGCATTTGGAAAGAGGTGACATGATAGGTCCAAGTCAGCATGGATTTGTCAAAGGGAAATCATGCTTGACAAATTTTCTGGAATTTATTTGAGGATGTTTCCAGTAGAGTGGATAAGGGGGAACCAGTTGATGTGGTGTATTTGGACTTTCAGAAGGCTTTCGACAAGGTCCCACACAAGAGATTAATGTGCAAAGTTAAAGCACATGGGATTGGGGGTAGTGTGCTGACGTGGATTGAGAACTGGTTGGCAGACAGGAAGCAAAGACTAGGAGTAAATGGGTACTTTTCAGAATGGCAGGCAGTGACTAGTAGGGTACCGCAAGGTTCTGTGTTGGGGCCCCAGCTGTTTACAGTGTACATTAATGATTTAGACGAGAGGATTAAATGTAGTATCTCCAAATTTGCAGATGACACTAAGTTGGGTGGCAGTGTGAGCTGCGAGGAGGATGCTATGAGGCTGCAGAGTGACTTGGATAGGTTAGGTGAGTGGGCAAATGCATGGCAGATGAAGTATAATGTGGATAAATGTGAGGTGATCCACTTTGGTGGTAAAAACAGAGAGACAGACTATTATCTGAATGGTGACAGATTAGGAAAAGGGGAGGTGCAACGAGACCTGGGTGTCATGGTACATCAGTCATTGAAAGTTGGCATGCAGCAGGCAGTTAAGAAAGTAAATGGCATGTTGGCCTTCATAGCGAGGGGATTTGAGTACAGGGGCAGGGAGGTGTTGCTACAGTTGTACAGGGCCTTGGTGAGGCCACACCTGGAATATTGTGTTCAGTTTTGGTCTCCTAACCTGAGGAAGGACATTCTTGCTATTGAGGGAGTGCAGCGAAGGTTCACCAGACTGATTCCCGGGATGGCGGGACTGACATATCAAGAAAGACTGGATCAACTGGGCTTGTATTCACTGGAGTTCAGAAGAATGAGAGGGGATCTCATAGAAACGTTTAAAATTCTGACGAGTTTCGACAGATTAGATGCAGGAAGAATGTTCCCAATGTTGGGGAAGTCCAGAACCAGGGGTCACAGTCTAAGGATATGGCGTAAGCCATTTAGGACTGAGATGAGGAGAAACTTCTTCGCCCAGAGAGTGGTGAACCTGTGTAATTCTCTGCCACAGAAAGTTGTTGAGGCCAATTCACTAAATATATTCAAAAAGGAGTTAGATGTAATCCTTACTACTAGGGGGATCAAGGGGTATGGCGTGAAAGCAGGAATGGGGTACTGAAGTTGCATGTTCAGCCATGAACTCTTTGAATGGCGGTGCAGGCTCGAAGGGACGAATGGCCTACTCCTGCACCTATTTTCTATGTTTCTATGTTTCTATAGTATGTCTAACTATTTAACACAGAACCACGTGAAAACTGAGAATCTATCCAAGTAGGGCCTGGGCATAAGAACATCAGAACATAACAATTAGGAACAAGACTAGGTCATTTGGCCCCTCGACCATTTAACACGGAGATAAGGAGGAATTTCTTCTCTCAGAAGGTCGTGAATCTTTGGAATTCTCTGCCCCAGAGAGCTGTGGAAGCTGGATCATTGAATATATTTAAGGTGGCGATAACAGATTTTTGAATGATAAGGGAGTCAAACGTTATGGGGAGCAGGCAGGGAAGTGGAGCTGAGGCCAGGATCAGGTCAGCCATGATATTCAATCATGGAGCCGGCTTGAGGGACCAAATTGTCTACTCCTGCTCCTAGTTCTTATATTCTAATGTTCGAGCCTGCTTCACCATTCAATAAGATCATGGCTGATCTTCTACCAAAAACTCCACTTTCCTGCATTATCCCCATATCCCTTCACACCCTTAATATTCAAAAATCTATCGATTTCTGTATTCAATATACTCAACGACTGAGAATCCACTGCCCTCTGGTGTAGCGAATTCCAAAGATTCACCACCCTGAGTGAAGAAATTGCTCCTCATCTCAGTCCTAAATGGCCGACCCCTTATTTTGAGACTGTGACTTCTGGTTCTAGACTTCCCAGCCAGGGGAAACATCCTCCCTGCATCTACCCTGACATACCCTGTAAGAATTTTGTACGTTTCAGTGAGATCACCTCTCATTCTTCTAAACTCGAGAGAATATAGGCCTAGTTTACTCAAGCTCTCCTCATAGGACAATCCCCCCATCCCAGGAATCAGCCTGGTGAACCTTTGTTGCACTCCCTCAATGGCAAGTATATTCCTCCTTAGGTAAGGAGACCAGAACTGCAGACAATACTCCGGGTGTGGTGAACCTTTTGGCCTGGAATTTGCAAAAGCAGGGCATCTCAAGCCAGTTAGACATATTCCAGCACCTTTCAGCTCAACATTTTTTTGCTCACAAAGTTGCTGGAAGTGTGAGCTGATATCCCCGCGGCAACAGGGCATCTTGGACCTTGGTGAACAATGGGACAAACTGTGTCTCTCCTTAACCAATGAGATTAAAGGATTGAGAAACAAACAGAGGAAGGACTGAGAAAGAAGGTGTATTCAAAGTCAAATCGGGTACAGAAAGAGAAATAAAGAGAGGGAAAGAAAGATTGGATTAAGAGAGAGAGAGAGAAAGGAGACAGAAAGGAAAAGTAAGCAAACATTATTGGGCCTGAATTCGTGGCGCCTGTGGGGTCCCTGCAAGTTCCGGGTTTAGGTATGCAAAGTGGATGCACCTAAACCCAGCACTTGCGATCTGTCAAAAATCATTTTGATGGAAGGAAAAGGGCCTCCGCGGGCGGAGAGTTGGGCTATTTGCCCCACTCCTGCCCAACGAATGTCCTTCAAATTCTTACGCTGGCAAAAGCAGGCGTAAGGCGAAAGAGTTTTAAAAAATAGAACAATAAACTGTTTATCTCTCATTTACATATTAAAAACCCTGTCCATTAAGGTAAGTTTATTTTTAGCCCTGTTAAATAATATTTCTCAAATTTCAAAAAAATACATTTTTGTATAAAATATTTAGTTAAATTGCATTTTAATTAATTTTAAATATGTAATGTGTTTTTAGTGTTTATTTTCAGTGTTTTTGTGCTTTTAGGGTATTCCCATTCATACTTATGGCAGCGCCGTAGAAACGGAACTCACCATAAGTATGAATGGGAACATCCCCATTGTGATAGGTTGGGCAGCACACGTGATTCCAGCGATGCGTACAAAGCCCTTACGCTCCTGGGATACATGGGCCTCTATACTGGCCTAGGCAGAGAGGCCCAGAATCCCAATTCTCCGAACCTCCCGGGCAAGGTACTTCCGTAGAAATCACGCATGTTCCCTTTCTAGTCGGTCACCACCAGATTAATAATTAAAAGTGGGAACCTTAGCTATTTTAGTTGCCCTTCTTAGTTATCGTGATACTGAGGCCAATTGTCGTCGTGCCTTGACTGAGATCAGATGCCTCAATTGCAAGCTGCAAATCAAACCTACTCTGAATGGATCATTACCACACCAGAGGGGATATTTACTAGATCATTGGAGGAGATCAGAACTGAAACTCGCCCCAGTTTAAAAAAGTCTCAAAGGCGAGTCTGTCAATTTGTCATCCCAGTCACTAACTAAAATATACTAAACGCTAAACCTTATTTTTTTTTCGTAGTTTCCATTGATGTAGATGCTGCATGTGATGCTAATAATATCGGTTTGCAATGCACCATGGTGCAATATTAGTTTTCTCTTCTGCAATCTGGCACACTTAGTGTTGGTATTAATCTATCTGACAACATGGGCATCACATTAATCATAGCTCACAAATCTAGTTCATTCTTTGCCAAGTTTTCAGCACGTTGGAGCTATACCTTCTGTAATCTAATAATCATTAACTTCTGAAAACTCGAGTTTCGAGTCACCTAATAACTGTTTCCTGTTTTATCTCATCTCTTCTGCTCTTTCCTCGCTTGGTAGTGTCCTGCACCCTTAACTCTTCCCTTAGGTTTCCCAATTTTTACATTTAAAAAAATCATTCATGGGATGTGGGCGTCGTTGGTAAGGCCGGCATTTATGCCCATCCCTTCTTGCCCTTGAGAAGGTGAGCCACTTTCTTTAACCATTGCAGTCTGTGTGGTGAAGGTGCTACCACAGTGCTGTTTGGTCAGTAGTTGCAGAATTTTGACCCAGCGACGATGAAGGAATTTCGATATATAAGAACCGAAGGAATAGGAGCAAGAGCAGGCCCTTGAACCCGATATGCATAGCCTTTTGATTGCCCAAGGCTCCAAAAATCTTTCTATCTTAGCCTTTGAATATATTCAGAGACTCAGCATCCACAGCCCTCTGGGGCAGAGAATTTCAAAGATTCACAACCCTCTGAGTGAAGAAATTTCTCCTCATCTCTGTCTTAAAAGGCCTACCCCTTATCCTGAGACTGTGACCCCAGTTCTTGACACTCCAGCCAGGGGAAACAACCTCTCAGCATCTACCCTGTCAATCCCCTTCGGAATTTTGTATGGCGGAGCAGGCTAGATGGGCCCTAGGACCTACTCCTGCTCCTATTTCATTTGTTCTTAAAGGGCGGTTGAAGCAGATTCAATAGGGACTTACAAAAAGGAAACTGGATAAATGCTTGAAAAGGGAAAGTGCAGGACTATGGGGAAAGATCAGGGGGGAGTGGGACTAATTGGACAGCTCTTTCCAAGAGCCGGCACAGACACGATGGGCCGAATGGGCCTCTGGTGCTGTACGATTCTGTACAGCATCCAGCTGGCTGCCCTGATTGGTTCCTGTGCTAATTGTCTGTGGCTGTTTTCACAGTCCTGTTGTCTGGTTTTGGTAATTCCGCCCTTTGATGGCTCGTGATCCCGATTACTTTTTGACACTTCCCTGTGACATAAACAGCTGCCAGAGTGTGGGTGAGTTTGGCTGAAGCCAGCGCAGAACTACAGCTCTTAATTTTCACCACCTCCCTGCCTGGTGTGACTCACTGTCAAGGCGCAATTACCCACCAGCCACAGTCACAGGTCCAGACTGGCAGGGGTTCCAATTTAACAATCTGTTGCGTTGCAGGGATAGCCATATGCTCTTGTCCGCCCGAACAACACTCTTCTGAGGCAAAATCCATGAACTCCTTGTGCAAGTCGAAAGTGGGAGGGAGGGGGGTTGCCAGCATTGCATGCTGTGTTAACTCTGACATGACGAGAGTGTATGTATGAACGGTCCACGAGGTTAACGGCCTCAGCTTGTCTCTACCAGACTGATTGCAAGAGCCCCAGCCATGAAGCAGCAGCAGACGTTTCCACGCTCAATAATTCATGAGGAGACAGACCATCGCGCGCACTTAAAACCAGGGGGGGAGGCAGGGGATAGACCTGATCTCACTTTTTGCTGAGCAGAAATCGATCAGTCACCCTCTTGTTAAACTCGACTGGAAACAGTGCCCGGTCTCTGGCTGACACCGTCTGATATATCAATCAGTGTCACTTGGCTGATCCATCACTCGGAAAAATGCTTGGGATCGGGTCATGGCGTTCTACAGTGTCTTCGCCTAAAGCAGTGAAGTGTAGAAAGCAGCTGTTCTATTGAGCTTCTAACACTAATGGGGATGTACAAGGTACACATTAATCAGCTCAGCACATGAGCTTTTATATTGATGGCCACGAATTAAAAAAATATAGCCGTGTCGTGTGTTTATTAACTTTATATACAGTTCTTTGCAGCACTAACTTGCATTTCTATAGCACCTTCACTACGCTTGACAGGAACGTCATCAGGTGAAATTCGACACGAACATGTATATAGAGACGTTAGGACAGGTGACCAAAAGCTGGGTCAAAGAGCTAGGTTTTTAAGGAGGGAGAGAAGTAGAGAGGTGCAGAGGTTTAGGGAGGGAGTTCCAGAGCTCACGGCTTAGGCAGCTGTGGTGCAGCGATTAAAGTTAGGGAGGCAGAATTGGAGGAGCGCAGGGATCTCGGAGGGTTGCAGGCCTGGAGGAGGTTACAGAGATAGGGAAGGGAGAGGCCACGGAGGGAATTGACACGGGGTTCAGAATTTTAAAATTGTGACCGTTTACAAATTCTGGGGGTGAAATTGCCTTGCGCCCCGATTGGGGGCGGTAACTAGCTGGGGGCGGGACTTCCTGCGCGCAGCGCACAAGTTCCGCCCCTGTCGCTGAATTGGGTTTACCGCCCCTCAATGGAAGCGGAGTGAAATCTCGCGCGCTGCACTTCCTTTGGGGGCAGTTCCCAGGGCGCGTCTGGGGCGGGGAGTCAAGCGTTACGCGGATGCTCCTTGAAGCGCTGAAGCATTTAAACGCCCCTCCCCTTCGCTTAAAGGAGTGGGCTGCTGAGCACTCTGCAAGGCCACTGATGGCCTCCACTAGGCCAGCAAGGCAAGCGTGGAACCGGGCCTGCAACTCAGCACCCAAGACGGAGCGCCGGGTTCTACGACGGCAGCCCGGACCACGTTAGGGCCGCTATCTTTGAGCCGACCTGACAGTTGGCAATCCAGAAAAGATGGCGGCGCGGGGCGCTGGCGCCCTCTCCTTTAAGTAGCACCCACCGAGAGCGGATGCCGGCCAGCTTCGAGACCCGCGACGCTGGGGTTGACATCCGCTTGTGCCAGCCTCGCGGCCTGCGGGGTAATTTCCCCCACCGGGCAGAATGGGGTCGGTGCAGGGCGGTGAAGGGTCCTCCGTTGTGCGGGGCGCGGGGCATGGACTGCAGAGTGCGGTGCTGCCGTGGCTGTACCTCTGTAAGCTCCTGCCCCCGCCAGGCGAAAAGTCTCCTCTGCCCCGGCCCCTCTTAAAAAAAAACAGGGAAAATTAACCACCTAGTTTTTCACATCTAGTTTTTCAATTCTCTTTCCCTTTGGCTAATGAAGCTTAATGAGAGAGGATTAATTAACAATGTTGTTGTGCGAGGCCCCTTGGGGAAGAGTGACCATAATATGGTAGAATTTTTTATCAAGATGGAGAATGACACAATTAATTCAGAAACTAGGGTTCTGAACTTAAGGAAAGGTAACTTCGATGGTTTGAGGCGTGAATTGGCTAGAATAGACTAACAAATCATAGTTAGAGGGTTGACGGTGGATAGGCAATGGCAAACATTTAAAGATCACATGGATGAACTTCAACAATTGTACATCCCTGTCTGGAGTAAAAATAAAACGGGAAAGGTGGCTCAACCGTGGCTAACAAGGGAAATTAAGGATAGTGTTAAATCCAAGGAAGAGGTGTATAAATTGGCGAGACAAAGCAACAAACCTGAGGACTGGGAGAAATTTAGAATTCAGCAGAGGAGGACAAAGGGTTTAATTAGGAGGGGGAAAATAGAGTATGAGAGGAAGTTTGCTGGGAGCATAAATACTGACTGCAAAAGCTTCTATAGATATGTGAAGAGAAAAAGCTTAGTGAAGAAAAATGTAGGTCCCTTGCAGTCAGATTCAGGTGAATTTATAATGGGGAACAAAGAAATGACAGGCCAGCTGAACAAATACTTTTGATCTGTCTTCATGAAGGAAGACACTAATAACCTTCCGGAAATACTAGGGGACCGAAGGTCTAGTGAGAAGGAGGAACTGAAGGAAATCCTTATTAGTCGGGAAATTGTGTTCGGGAATTTGATGGGATTGAAGGCCGATAATTCTCTGGGGCCTGATAGTCTGCATCCCAGAATAGTTAAGGAAGTGGCCCTGGATCCATTGGTGTACATTTTCCAACAGTCTATCGACTCTGGATCAGTTCCAATGGACTGGAGGATAGCTAATGTAACACCACTTTTTAAAAAAGGAGGGAAAAGAGAAAACGGGTAATTATAGATCGGTTAGCCTGACATCAGTAGTGGGGAAAATGTTGGAATCAATTATTAAAGATGAAATAGCAGCGCATTTGGAAAGCAATAACAGGATTGGTCCAAGTCAGCATGGATGTATGAAAGGGAAATCATGCTTGACAAATCTTCTGGATGTAACTAGTAGAGTGGACAAGGGAGAACCAGTGGATGTGGTGTTTTTGGACTTTCAAAAGTCTTTTGCTAAGGTCCCACACAAGAGATTGGTGTGCAACATCAGAGCACATGGTATTGGGGGTAATGTACTGATTGGCAGACAAGAAGCAGAGACTCAGGATAAACGGGTCCTTTTCAGAATGGCAGGCAGTGGCTAATGGGGTGAACATAAGAACATAAGAACATAAGAATTAGGAACAGGAGTAGGCCATCTAGCCCCTCGAGCCTGCTCCGCCATTCAACAAGTTCATGGCTGATCTGGCCGTGGACTCAGCTCCACTTACCCGCCCGCTCCCCGTAACCCTTAATTCCATTATTGGTTAAAAATCTATCAATCTGTGACTTGAATACATTCAATGAGCTAGCCTCAATTGCTTCCTTGGGCAGAGAATTCCACAGATTCTCTGGGAGAAGAAATTCCTTCTCAACTCGGTTTTAAATTGGCTCCCCCGTATTTTGAGGTTGTGCCCCCTAGTTCTAGTCTCCCCGACCAGTGGAAACAACCTCTTTGCCTCTATCTTGTCTATCCCTTTCATTATTTTAAATGTTTCTATAAGATCCCCCCTCATCCTTCTGAACTCCAATGAGTAAAGACCCAGTCTACTCAATCTATCATCATAAGGTAACCCCCTCATCTCCGGAATCAGCCTCGTGAATCATCTCTGTACCCCCTCCAAAGCTAGTATATCCTTCCTTAAGTAAGGTGACCAAAACTGCATGCAGTACTCCAGGTGCGGCCTCACCAATACCCGATATAGTTGCAGAAGGACCTCCATGCTTTTGTTCTCCATCCCTCTCGCAATGAAGGCCAACATTCCATTCGCCTTCCTGATTACCTCAGCAGGGCTCAGTGCTGGGACCAAAGCTATTTACAATATACATTAATGATTTAGATGAAGGAATTGAGTGTAATATCTCCAAGTTTGCAGATGACACTAAGCTGGCTGGTGGTGTGAGCTGTGAGGAGGACGCAAAGAGGCTGCAGAGTGTCTTGGACAGGTTAGTTGAGTGGGTAAATGCATGGCAGATGCAGTATAATGTGGATAAATGTGAGGTTATCAACTTTGTTGGCAAAAACACGTAGGCAGAATATCATCTGAATGGCGGAAGATTAGGAAAAGGGGAGGTGCAACGAGACCTGGGTGTCATGGTACATCAGTCATTGAAAGTTGGCATGCAGATGCATAGAAAACATAGAAACATAGAAAATAGGTGCAGGAGTAGGCCATTCGTCCCTTCTAGCCTGCACCGCCATTCAATGAATTCATGGCTGAACATGCAACTTCAGTACCCCATTCCTGCTTTCTCGCCATACCCCTTGATCCCCCTAGTAGTAAGGACTTCATCTAACTCCTTTTTGAATATATTTAGTGAATTGGCCTCAACAACTTTCTGTGGTAGAGAATTCCACAGGTTCACCACTCTCTGAGAGAAGAAGTTCCTCCTCATCTCGGTCCTAAATGGCTTACCCCTTATCCTTAGACTGTGTCCCCTGGTTCTGGACTTCCCCAACATTGGGAACATTCTTCCTGCATCTAACCTGTCTAACCCCGTCAGAATTTTAAACGTTTCTATGAGGTCCCCTCTCATTCTTCTGAACTCCAGTGAATACAAGCCCAGTTGATCTAGTCTTTCTTGATAGGTCAGTCCCGCCATCCCGGGAATCAGTCTGGTGAACCTTCGCTGCACTCCCTCAATAGCAAGAATGTCCTTCCTCAGGTTAGGAGACCAAAACTGTACACAATACTCCAGGTGTGGCCTCACCAAGGCCCTGTACAACTGTAGCAAAACCTCCCTGCCCCTGTACTCAAATCCCCTTGCTATGAAGGCCAACATGCCGTTTGCTTTCTTAACCGCCTGCTGTACCTGCATGCCAACCTTCAATGACTGATGTACCATGACACCCAGGTCTCTTTGCACCTCCCCTTTTCCTAATCTGTCACCATTCAGATAATAGTCTGTCTCTCTGTTTTTACCACCAAAGTGGATAACCTCACATTTATCCACATTATACTTCATCTGCCATGCATTTGCCCACTCACCAAACCTATCCAAGTCGCTCTGCAGCCTCATAGCATCCTCCTCGCAGCTCACACTGCCACCCAACTTATTGTCATCCGCAAGTTTGGAGATACTACATTTAATCCCCTCATCTAAATCATTAATGTACAGTGTAAACAGCTGGGGTCCCAGCACAGAACCTTGCGGTACCCCACTAGTCACTGCCTGCCATTCTGAAAAGTCCCCATTTACTCCTACTCTTTGCTTCCTGTCTGACAACCAGTTCTCAATCCATTTCAGCACACTACCCCCAATCCCATGTGCTTTAACTTTGCACATTAATCTCTTGTGTGGGAGCTTGTCGAATGCCTTCTGAAAGTCCAAATATACCACATCAACTGGTTCTCCCTTGTCCACTCTACTGGAAACATCTTGTCTGCATGCGGTGAAGAAGGCAAATGATATGTTGGGCTTCATAGCTGGGGGGATTTGAGTATAGGAGCAGTGAAGTCTTGCTGCAGTTGTACAGAGCCTTGGTGAGGCCTCACCTGGAATATTGTGTTCAGTTTTGGTCTCTTAATCTGAGGAAGGACGTTCATGCTATTGAGGGAGTGCAGCGAAGGTTCACCAGACTGATTTCCGGGATGGCAGGACTGACATATGAGGAGAGATTGGATCGACTGGGCCTGTATTCACTCAAGTTTAGAAGGATGAGAGGGGATCTCATGGAAACATATAAAATTCTGACGGGACTGGACAGGTTAGATGCAGAAAGAATATTCCCGATGTTAGCGAAGTTCAGAACCAGGGGACACAGTCTTAGGATAAGGGGTAGGCCATTTAGGACTGAGATGAGGAGAAACTTCTTCACTCAGAGAGTTGTTAATCTGTGGAATTCCCCAACGCAGAGAGTTGTTGATGCCAGTTCATTGGATATATTCAAGAGGGAGTTAGATATGGCCCTTACGGCTAAAGGGATCAATGGGTATGGAGAGAAAGCAGGAAAGAGGTACTGAGGTGAATGATCAGCCATGATCTTATTAAATTGTGCTGCCGGCTCGAAAGGCTCAATGGCCTACTCCTGCACCTATTTTTTATGTTTCTATGTTTCTATGTTTGAGCTGCTGATAATACTGCAATGTTTATTTCTGCACATCATTGCCTGTAATTTTGACGAATAACAGTTTTAGTAGGTTTCATCCACATATATAAATTTCATCGAAGGGATAAATGAATGGAAATTAAAAATCAGAGTTGAATTTCTCAGAGCCTCTACTGTGACAAAGGGAATAAAAGCTGTCCGTTTGACTTGCACTCAATCTCCACCCTAGCGACCTGAAAAAGCCAATGAAAAATCCAGCATTTATAACACAATTGCATGAGGAACAATTATGAATTTATTTTGATGGCATAACTGGACTGATCATTACACAATGTGAGAATAGCAGAAAATGCTGGCAATACACAGCACGTTGAGACGACTGTTAAAAAGTCATACAGGACCCTTGGCTTGATAAAGTGCAAAAGCAAGAAAGTGAGGCTAAACCTTTATAAAAGACTGCTTAGACCTCAGCTGGAGTATTGTGTCCAATTCTGGGCACCACACTTTAAGAAGGATGTCAAGGCCTGAGGGAGGTTGCGGAGGAGAATTACTGGAATAGTACCAGGGTTGATAGACTTCAGTTGCGTGGAAGGACTGGACAATCTGGGATTGTTCTCCTTGGAGCAGGAAAGGTTAAGGGACAGATTGGATAGAGGTGTTCAAAATCATGAAGGGTTTTGATAGAGTCATTCAGGAGAATCTGATTCTAATGGCAAATGGGTCGGTAATCAGAGGACGCAGATTTAAGGTGATTGGCAAAAGAAGAAGAGGCAACAGGAGGTACCAAAAATACGCAGCGAGTTGTTGTGATCTGGAACGCACAGCCTGAAAGGGTGATGGAAGTGGATTCAATAGTAACCTTCTAAAGGGAATTGGGTAAATACTTGAAGGGGATAATTTGAAGGTCTGTGGGGAAAGTGCAGTGGCAGTGGGATGAATTGAATCACTCATTCAAAGAGCCAGGACCAGCACCATGAGCCAAATGGCCTCCTTCTGTGCCATACCCCTCTGTGATTCGAAGTCCATCGACCTCTGTAAACAGAAAAGGCAGGATATAGCTGCTTTAGAGGGAGTACAACAAAGGTTCACCAGATTGATTCCTGGGATGGGGGGATTGTTCTATTTGGAGAGATTGAGTAGATTAGGCCTCTATTCTCTAGAGTTTAGAAGAATGAGAGATATCGCATTGAAACATGCAAAATTCTTGCAGGGCTTGACAGGGTAGATGCAGGGAGGATGTTTCCTCCGACTGGGGAGTCTAGAACCAGGGTTCACAGGCTCAGAATAAGGGGGTCGGCCATTTAGAACTGAGATGAGGAGAAATTTCTTCACTCAGAGGGTGGTGAATCTTTGGCATTCTCTACCCCAGAGGCTCACTCTTTGAGTATATTCAAGACAGAGATCAATAGATTTTTGGATATTAAAGGGGATCAAGGGATATGAGGATAGTGGGGGCAGGTGGAGTTGAGGGAGAGGATCAGCCATGATTTTGTCGAATGGTCAGCAGCTTGAGGGGCCAAAGGCTCCTATTTCTTATATCCTTAAGTTATGTCCTAATGCTTTATGCAACACCTCGCTCCACCTGAAGCATTGAGCCATCGTTCTCTCCTTCCAGAGGCTGATTCGCTTTTGTTGTATTTCCTGCTTTTTCTGCTTTTATTGATTTCCGTGTTGATTCTTGTTGGTTTTTGGCTCATCGAGAGATCTCTTGTCTGCTTGCAACTTCAATTTACAGCAGTGTCGCGTGCTGCATTTATTGTGCTTGTGAGCACTTTGCCCGAAGCCATTTTCAGGAAAGCATCGGAGAGTGTTTGGCCGGGCACAATCTACACTTGCGATTATTCGCACATCAGCTCCTGATCTCAAATGTGTCACTGTGGCCCAAATGGAAGGCCGGACATCTCTACAATAGGACTAATTGTTCTGTTAAATGTCCCCGCTGTGGCTCAGTGGGTAGCACACTCGCCTCTGAGTCAGAAGGTTGTGGGTTCAAGTTCCACTCCAGGAACTTGAATGCATAAATCCATGCTGACACTCCGGTGCCGTGCTAAGGGAGTGCTGCACTGTTGGAGGTCCTGTCTTTCGGGTGAGACGTTAATACGAGGCCCTGTCTGCTCTCTGGTGGACGTAAAAGATCCCATGTGTAGGCTGTTCATCTTACACTCTATCCTGATGCGTAGGTCTCGGGAATTACAGGAAAGGACAATACACAATGCAAAATTTGGACTTAACCCAACTGTCAGTTTTATTATGCAAAAACTAACTAAAAATTACAGAACAAAACTTCTGAGACAATTGACCGAAGGCATACAATCACCTGTCCAGTTAGTTGCTGTAACCGTAGATTTAGGTTCGTGGCCGCTGGTTCCGTGACCGGTTGTTCTTCTTCGATGTTCCCTCTTCTGGTCCTTCTCTTCTCTTCCGCATCTTTCATGTTCGTTCCATTCCTTTTTGTTCACCGCTAGCTGCTCCCAGCTCGTGTATATATATCCATTTTATAAAACACCCGCTGAGCTGGGGCATCCGTTAATGTGTCTGTATCGATTCGTTGTTTGCGGCGATCCGTTTGACTGACTGCCATGATGGGTCTGGATGTCCCCAATTTGCACACGTAGTCTAGAGGGCAAAAGATAACTCCTCATCTTAAGTGCTCCGTTCTCCAAAATTGGAACCCCTTTGTTGTCCTGGTTTCGTGCAGACTTGGAGTCTCCACAGAGAATTGTTTTTCCCCCTCCAGCCAATCAGACCAGCGGCTCTTCTGTGGGTTTTTATGAATTGTATCAATCCCTTTGTTTCTATGTTTAAACAGGTCTGGTTCTCGACCTCAGGGATTGGTGATGAGTCACCACCTGCCCTGGGCTGGAGCCTTTTTCTCCCTTTGTCCAGTCACTCCCAATCGCTTGTGTTAAAACATTTTTAGTTTGTGGCCTCTTCCTGTGTCTTCCTTACACATGGCACTATTTCGAAGAAGAGCGGGGGAGTTATCCCCGGTGTCCTGGCCAATATTTATCCTTCAGTCAACTTAACAAAAACAGATTATCTGGTCATTATCACATTGCTGTTTGTGGGAGCTTGCTGTGTGGAGGTTGGCTGCTGCATTTCCCACATTACATTCAGTGACTACACTCCAAAAGTAATTAATTGGCTGTAAAGTGCTTTGAGACGTCCGGTGGTCGTGAAAGGCGCTATATAAATGCAAGTCTTTCTTTCTTTCTTAAATAGTGTTTAATTAATAGGCCCTTTCACTTGCTGTATGCAACTTGTAAAGCAGTACTTCCTACTAGAAAGGACTTGCATTTCTATGGTGCCTTTCACGGCCCCAGCATGTCCCAAAGCACTTCACAGCCAATGAAGTACTTTTGAAGTGTTACACGGTTATAATGTAGGAAACACGTCAGCCAATTTTCACACAGCAAGGTCCCACAAACAGAAATGTGGTAATGACCAGATAATCTGTTTCAGTGACATTGGTTGAGGAATAAATATTGGCCAGGACACTGGGGAGAACTCCCCTGCTCTACTTCAAAATACTGTCCCTGGGATCTTTTGCGTACATCCAAGAGGGCAGATGTGGCCTCGGTTTAATGTCTCATCCAAAAGGCAGCACTTCTGAGAGTGCAGCATTCCCTCAGTGCTATACCGCAGTGTCAGTTTAGATTTTTATGCTCAAGGCTCGGGAACAGGATTGAGCCCGAGACCATCTGATTCAAAAGTGAAAGTGCTATCGACGGAGTCATGGTGTAAATCTATGGTTTGTGCCCTCTGATTATGCATGATTAGTGTAATGTATTTGCTTCATGGGTTCTTTGCTTAAGGATTCATAGCAACACGTTGCGATTAAGAAGTAGTTACTTTATTAGCCTCCTTCTGTGCCATACCATTCTATGATTTAACAATCACGACACATTATCAGTTCATCCACCAGGTTCACAACCACCTGCCTTGTCATGGAACCCCAAGCCAACTGGCTGGGGTTTTATTGAGTCTTGTGAACATCATGCCACTGGCTAAGCCACTCCCAACTCAACAGATATACAACTATTTTGGTAGAACATAAGAACATAAGAACATCAGAAATAAGATCAGGAGAAGGCCATAAGGCCCCTCGAGCCTGCTCCGCCATTTAATACGATCATGGCTGATCTGATCATGGACTCAGGTCCACTTCCCTGCCTGCTCTGCATAACTCCTTATTCCCTTATCGTTTAAGAAATTGTTTATTTCTGTCTTAAATGTATTCAATGTCCCAGCTTCCACAGCTCTCTGAGGCAGCAAATTCCACAGATCCACAACCCTCTGAGTGAAGACATTTCTCCTCATCTCAGTTTTAAATGGGCGGCCCCTTATTCTAAGATTATGCCCTCTAGTTCTAGTCTCACCTATCAACGGAAACATCCTCTCTGCATCCAGCTTGTCAAGCCTCCTCATAATCTTATATGTTTCGATAAGATCACCGCTAATTCTTCTGAATTCCAATGAGTGGAGGCCCAACCTACTCAACCGTTCCTCATAAGTCAACCACTCATCTCTGAAATCAACCTTGTGAACATTCTCTGAACTGCCTCCAAAGCAAGTATATCCTTTCGTAAATATGGAAACCAAAACTGCACGCACTATTCCAGGTGTGGCCTCACCAATACCCTGTACCGCTGTAGCAAGACTTCCCTGCTTTTATACTCCATTCCCTTTGCAATAAAGGCCAAGATTTCATTGGCCTTCCTGATCACTTGCTGTACCTGCATACTAACCTTTTGTGTTTCATGCACAAGTATCCCATAGTAATGCAGCACTTTGCAATCTTTCTCCATTTAAATAATAACTTGCTCTTTGATTTTTTTTCTGCCAAAGTGCATAACCTCACACTTTCCAACATTATACTCCAGCTGCCAAATTTTGCCCACTAACTTAGCCTGTCTATGTCCTTTTAAAAATTTGTTGTGTCCTCCTCACATATTGCTTTTTCTATCATCTTTGTATCATCAGCAGACTTGTCTACGTTACACTCAGTCCATTCCTCCAAGTCGTTATTGTAGATTGTAAATAGTTGGGGTCCCAGCACTGAACCACTTGTTACTGATTGCTAACCCAACAATGAACCATTTATCTCTACTCTCTGTTCTCTTTTAGTTAGCCACTCCTCCATCCATGCTAACATATTACCCGCAATCCCGTGAACTTTCATCTTGTGCAGTAACCTTTTATGTGGCACCTTGTGAAATGCCTTCTGGAGTTCAAATGCACTGGTTCCCCTTTATCCACCCTGTTCATTACATCCTCAAAGAATTCTAGCAAATTTGTCAAACATGACTTCCCCTTCATAAATCCATGCTGACTCTGCTTGACCGAATTTTGCTTTTCCAAATGTCCTGCTACTGCTTCTTTAATAAAGGACTCCAACATTTTCCCAACCACAGATGTTACGCTAACTGGTCTATTGTTTCATGGTTTTTGTCTAACCCCTTTTTTAAATAGGGCATTACATTTTCAGTTTGCCAATCTGCTGGGATCTCCCCAGAATCCAGGGAATTTTGGTAAATTACAACCAATGCAGCCACTATCCCTGCCGGTACTTCTCTTAAGACCCTAGGATGCAAGCAATCAGGTCCAGGGGATTTATCTGCCTTTAATCTCGTTATCTTACTGAGTACCACCTTCTTAGTGATTGTGATTGTGTTAAGTTCCTCCCCCCCGCCATAGCCCCTTGACTATCCACTGTCGGAATATTGTTAGTGTCATCTGTCGTAAAGACTGATACAGAATATTTGTTCAGAGTTTCTGCCATCTCCCATGTTCCCCATTACTAATTCCCCAGTCTCATCCTCTAAGGGACCAACATTTACTCTAGCCACTCTTTTCCTTTTTTTTATACCTATGGAAACTTTTGCTATCTGTTTTTATATTTCGTGCTAGTTTACTTTCATAGTCTATCTTCCTTTTCTTTATCATTTTTTTAGTCATTCTTTGTTGGCTTTTAAACGCTTCCCAAACTTCCTCCCACTAGTTTTGGCCACTTGTGTTTAAGTGGATACCGTCCTTTATTTCTTTAGTTAGCCACGGATGGCTATCTTTTCTCTTACACCCTTTCCTCCTCACTGGAATATATTTTTCTTGAGAGATGTGAACTATCTCCTTAAATGTACAGCACTGTTCATCAACCGTCCTACACTTTAATCTATTTTCCCAGTCCACTTTACCCAACTCAGCCCTCATACCGTCATAGAATCCTTTATTTAAGCTTAGGATGCTGGTTAGAGATCCAACTTCCTCACCCTCCATCTGAATTTGAAATTCAATCATGCTATGATCACTCATTCTAAGGGGATCTTTTACGAGGAGATTGTTTATTAATCCTATCTCAGGCCCAGATCCCGATACAGTTTCAAGAGTCCCCTAATAATCAAGAGTCCCCTAATTTTTGTTGTGGTTTGCTGGTATGGCAATACCCCTCACAGGAATGAACACAACTTCAAAACAAATAACAAAAATTACACTGTGACTGGAGAGGATTGGTGTTAGCAACCTGCACAGTGAAGTCTTGTTTCGCACAAGACTTTGATCCCATGGAAATTCTGCTGGATAATCGTGAATGGATTGTAGTCCACTGGAAGTTCCATTGCAGTGCTAAATTTCCAAGTGTAAAATTAACCTCTCGATGAAATTTAATTTTAATAATACAGACTACTGAACGTAACAATTCAAAATGGAGACACTCGATCCCTTTAATTCTGATGCTGTTTCCATTGTCTGATCTATTGCCAAATCAATAAAGTGTAAGTGAGAGGATGTCCTGCTAAAACTGTACTGGGCTGTGGTCAGACTGCACTCTGACAACTGTGTCTAGCTTTAGATCAAAGAGACAAGAGGCAAGCATTCGACTTCCATGCTCTTCTTCGAAATACTGCTGTGGTTCTTTTATGTCCACCTGAGAGGGCAGGCGGGGCCTCGGTTGAATGTCTCCTCCAAAAGACGACACCTCCAACAGTGCAGCACTCCTGCAAGTGATTTTTTGTTCTTTTGGACCAGCTTAAATTGACAGCAAGATCACTAATGTATGACAAATCGGAAAAGGTTATTAAACATACAAATATATATCTTATCCAGTTTTTAAGGTGGTTGGTGGAAGGTTTAGAGGGGATTTGAGGGGGGGTCTTCTTTTCGCAGAGGGTTGTGGGGATTTGGAACTCGCTGCCTGGAAGAGTGGTGGATGCAGAAACCCTCACCACTTTTAAGAGATGGTTGGATGGGCACTTAAAGTGCCGTAACCTGCAGGGTTGCAGAACTAGAGCTGGTAATTGGGATTAGACTGGATGACCTTTTGTTGGACGGCGCAGATACAATGGTAAGTACTGCAGGGAATCGAATACGGCCAGGATCTAGTGTCGATCGCCTGGATGGGGTCGGAGAGGAACTTTCCCATATTTTTTTTCTACCTAAATTGGCCTGGGTTTTTTATCTGGTTTTTGCCTCTCCCAGGAGATCACATGGCTCTGGTTCAGTCGAGTGTAAATGTTTTTAGTATAAGGGGTGTTGTAGCTGTGTGAGGCAGACTGGTTGGGCTGGGTGTTCTTTGCCTTTCCATCATTGTTCATAGGTTAACCTTTAGGGCTGCTGACCAAGGGCTGTGCGGCTCTGGTGTCGGCCGGCGCGGACCCGATGGGCCGAAATGGCCTCCTTCTGTGCTGTAAATATCTATGTTTCTATGTTTAACAAAAATAGGCATCAATTAACTGGTTCAGACAGGCTTTACTTCCCGGATATATATTTGGACGGCGGAGAGCGCTGACTTGACTTGGGTGCGTAGTGATGATTCCCTGTTCTTCCCAGCTCCTCGTTCCTCGTTTCTCCGCTGTGCCTGCCAGCATTTGGCTCACTTCTTTTCTTCAGTCTCCAGTGCCTGGACCCTTGGTGCACAATCCTGTTGAGCCAGATGATTGGTTCCCAAGCTGCGTTATCACCCTCCGATTGGTTCTCCTTGCTCCGGCCACCGGCCTTGTCCAATGGCGCCCTTCCAGGGGTAATTTCAAAGGCAAGCTCACCTCCTTGGCACGGTCTCCAGCACCAACTCCTTCCGCAGTCAAAGGTCACAGTTCACAAGTTCATATTAGAGAGCCCGCCTATATTCGAGAGCCCGTCTATCCTCATACATACATTCCAAGCAATAATTCATCAGCAAGTTTCTGCACATAAACATGAATTCATTATTAAATCCCGACACGTAAACATGAATTAATTCCTAACCACACTCTCACGGAGCTCCCTCAGTACTGCACTGGAATGGCAAATTAGATTTTTGTGCTCAAGTCTCTGGAGTGAGACTTGAACCTACAACCTTCTGACTCAGAGGTGAGGTGCTACCCACTGAGCCTAACCGAGTAACAAATATTAGATAAGATAGGGCCGACTATAGAGAATAGCTTCCGAGCATTCAAAGAGCAAGATTGCTTTCAACTGACAATCTCAATGTGCAACTGTAGGGGTACTATGAGCTGGAAATCCATCAGCTCTATCAGGTAACGAATGTCACAATTCCTCAAGCGGCTATAAAAGTGGAAGAAGATGAGGCTGTTGCTGAAGTACAGGCCCGCAGTGACTCAAAAGAATCTGGTAAATCACTAAAAACTAAACGCAGACACAACTGGAAGCTGCGTGACAGCTCAAGAGTCCTACGGAAATATGGATCTTACAATGTCAGTGTGTCTCTGGAGCTTGTATCATTTATATTAAAGAGTGCCATGGATAATGGGAGCAGCACACGTTTCTGAGCATTCTTTTACACTCCATGCCTTTGTTACCTCTAGAATTGACTATTCCAAAGCACTCCTGGCTGGGCTCCCACATTCTACCCTATGTAAACTAGAGGTGATCCAAAACTCAGCTGCCCGTGTCCTAGCTCGCACCAAGTCCCGCTCACCCATCACTCCATATGCTCGCTGACCTTCATTGGCTCCCAGTCAAGCAGCGCCTCGATTTTAAAATTCTCATACTTGTTTTTAAATCCCTCCATGGCTTCGCCCCTCCCTATCTCTGGAACCACCTCCAGCCCCACAACCCTCTGAGATGTCTCCGCCCCTCTAATTCTGTCCTCTTGGGCATTCCTGATTATAATCGCTCAACCATTGGTGGCTGTGCCTTCTGATGCCTAGGCGCCAAGCTCTGGAATTCCCTCCCTAAACCTCTCCGCCTCTCTACCTTTCGTTCCTCCTTCTAGATGCTCCTTAGTACATACCGCTTTGACCAAGCCTGTGCTAATTTCTCCTTCTGCGGTTCAGTGTCAAATTTTTGATCTCATAATTCTCCTGTGAAGCGCCTCGGGATGTTTCACTATTTTAAAGGCGCTATATAAATACAAGTTGTTTTTGTTAATGAATGTTTAAAATGCGAAGTAGTTCACTAGGTACTTTGACTGTGACCTTGTGGCCAACTTTAATACTACAATACAACAAAAATATATTCCAATGCGACGGAAAGACTGGAAGAGAAGGGATAACCATACGTGACTAACTAAAAAAATAAGGGATGGTATCAAATTAAAAACAAGGGCACACAAAGTGGCCAAGATTAGTGGGAGGCCAGAGGATTGGGAAACTTTTAAAAGCCAGCAAAAAGCGACTAAAAAAATAATAAAGAGAGGGAAGGTAGATTATGAAAGTAAACTAGCATGAAATATAAAAACATATAGTAAGAGTTTCTACAGGTACATGAAGAGGAAAAGAGTGGCAAAAGTAAATGTTGGTCCCTTAGAGGATGAGACGGGGGAATTAATAATGGGGAACAATGAAATGCCAGAGACTTTGAACAAATATTTTGTATTGGTCTTCACAGTAAAAGACACTAAAAACATCTCAATAATGGATAATCTAGGGGCTATAGGGGGGAGGAACTTAAAACAATCACTATCTCTAAAGAAGTATTACTCGGTAAAATAATGGGATAAAGTTGGACAAGTCCCCTGGACCTGATGGCTTAAAATCTAGGGTCTTAAAAGAAGTAGCTGCAGAGATAGTGGATGCATTGGTTGTGATCGACCAAAACTCCCTGGATTCTGGGGAGGTCCCAGCGGATGGAAAACCGCAAATGTAACGACCGTATTTAAAAAAGGAGGCAGACAAAAAACAGGAAACTATAGACCACTTAGCCTAACATCTGTTCTTGGGAAAATGCTGCAGGACATTTGGAAAAGCATAATTCAATCAAGCAGAATAAGCATGGTTTTATGAAAGGGAAATCATATTTGATAAATTTGCTAGAGTTCTTTGAGAATGTAATGAGCAGGGTGGATCAGAGGGAAAACCAGTGGATGTGGTGTATTTGGAAGGCATTCGATAAGTTGTCACGTAAAAGGTTACTGCACAAGATAAAAGTTCATGGGGTTGGGGGTAATATATTAGCATGGATAGAGGATTGGCTAACTAACAGAAAACAGAGAGTCGGGATTAACAGGTCATTTTCCGGTTGGCAAACAGTAACTAGTGAGGTGCAGCAGGGATCGGTGCTGGGGCCTCAACTATTTACAATCTATATTAATGACTTGGATGAAGGGAATGAGTGTAATGTAGCCAAGTTTGCTGATAATACAAAGATGGGTGGGAAAGCAAATTGTGATGAGGATACCAAAAATATGCAAAGGGATACAGAGAGGCTAAGTGAGTGGGCAAAAATTTGGCACATAGAATATAATGTGGGAAAATGTGAGGTTATCCACTTTAGCAGAAAAAATAGTAAAGCAAAATTATAATTTAAATGTAGAAAAATTGAAAAGTGCTGCAGTACAGAGGGACCTGGGGGTCCTTGTGCATAAAATAAAAAAGATTAGTATACAGGTACAGCAAGTAATCAGGAAGGCAAATGGAATGTTGGCCTTTATTGCAAGGGGGATGGAGTTTCAAAGCAGAGAAGTCCTCCTACAACTGTACAGGGTATTGGTGAGGCCACACCTAGAGTACTGCGTACAGTTTTTAAGGAAGGATATACTTGCTTTGGAGGCAGTTCAGAGCAGGTTCACTAGGTTGATTCCGGAGATGAGGGGGTTAACCTATGAGGAAAGGTTGAATAGTTTGGGCCTATACACATTGGATTTCAGAAGAATGAAAGGTGATCTTGCCGAAACATATAAGATAATGAGGGGACTCGATAAGGTGGATGCAGAGAGGATATTTCCACTCATCGGGGAAACTAAAACTCAGGGACATAGTCTCAGGATAAGGGACCTCCTATTTAAAACTGAGATGAGGAGGAATGTCTTTTCTCAGAGGGTTGTAATTTTATGGAATTCACTGCTGCAGAGAGCTGTGGAGGCTGGGTCATTGAATATATTTAAGGTGGAGATGGACACATTTTTGAGTGACAAGGGAATAAAGGGTTATGGGGAGCAGGTAGGGAAGTGGAGCTAAGTTCAGCCATGATCTTATCAAATGGCAGAGCAGGCTCGAGGGGCCAAATGGCCTACTCCTGCTCCTATTTCTTATGTTCTTATGTGCCAGTAATTTACACTGATAATTGCCATGAAAAGTTGAAGTGAGTAGTTTGGTTTAGTTTTCTGTGAGTTTTTAGTCATCAAGTGAGGGATGTTAGTGCTTGAGCAACCTCCATTTCAAGCGTTCAGTGCCAATAATAAGCACTGCCATTAGAGGGCGAGTAAACCTCCCTCTGTTCTGCACCAATATGTAGCTTGTCCCCAGCATCAGATTAATGTGTGACATTTTTCTATTTCTTACCACGGCCACCCTGCGCGAGATTACCCATTCAGTGCGCCTGTGGAGGATTCAAACACATTTCAATTTGGTCCCTTCCACTGAGCAGACAGAGGAGACATTTAGAATCAAGCATTGTTTGCATAATTATTCTTACCTCATTATCAACCTAATTACTGTAGCCTCTCAAGTACAATATAACATACACTCTGAAACCAGCGGGGAAATCTAGCTGCTAAAAGCCCATGGGTAGCCCACTTTTCATTGCGCAGATACAAATCTATTGGTAAGCATACAGAGAGATAGGAGGACAGCACTCTGATGGAATTCCAGAAATTAGGGCCCAGGCAGCTTTTGGCACGGCAGCCAAGGGTGGACCGCTGAAAATCAGGGGTGTACAAGGAGGCCAAAATTTATGTTCATGCCGCCAGAGCAGTTTCTATAAGCAGAATGGACCGAAATTCATATCCTTCTACACATCGGGACAGATTTTGCAGTGGGTAACACAGCTGACTCTGTCATCTGTCTTTGAACTTGACTGCAATTTCAGGATTCCCACAAGCCCTTGCACACACGCTAAATCCTGAACTTGTGATCTTTCAAATGGGCTTTTACAACAATCCGATAGTTTCATAGAAACAAGGGCCCCAAGTTTCGTCCCGCGGCGAAAACGGCGCACCTCCGAGCTGGGCGCACCTCCGAGCTCCTTGGAGCTCGATGTCTGCTTGGCGCAGCGCGCTCTTCGCAGCAGGGGGCGGAGCCTAACACTCGCGCCGATTTTCTAAGTAGCAGGGGGCGGGTACAATTTAAATTAGCCTGCGCGTGCGCGTTGGAGCATGCGCGCAACAAACATTGGCACTCGGCCATTTTTAAAAGGAGTGCAGAAAAAGTGAAGATTTGTTTCTTGGACCCACTGACGCCGCCCCATAAGCATGACCGAACGGCCGAAAGAATCTTAATCAGCTGCGTGTGTCCTGTGTTCTTTCTTCGGCTCCCGGCCAGCCACTGACGCCGCTGCTATCTCATGGCCGGATGGCCTCACATCCGTCCTTCCTCTCCTGATTCTTCGGCTGCCTTCGAGCCACTGACGCCGCCCCATAAGCGTGGCCGAACGGCCTAAAGAATCTTAAATCAGCTGCGTGTGTCCTGTGTTCATTCTTCGGCTCCCGGCCAGCCACTGACGCCGCTGCAATCCCATGGCCGAATGGCCTCAAGTCCGTCCGGGTGCTGCATCTTCGCAGGGAATGAAGGCCTGCCTCAAGCACCGCAGCTCAGCTCGAAGGCTGCTTCCTGCCTACCGCTGCCGTCGAGACACTGACGCCACACCCCTGCCTGTCTCCAACATGAAAGGCCTGCCTGAAGCACAGCAGCTCGAATGCTTCTGCTGTTTCACACAGGTAGGAAGATGGTTTATTTAATATTTTCTTTGCTTATACATTTTTATTCAGGTTTGATTTATTTGTATAATATTTGTATGAGTATAACTAAGGATTGATTGTAGAATTTAATGACTTCCCTTCCCCCCCCTCCTCCCCCCCCACCTCGTTCCCTACACCTAATTTGTAACCTACGCCTGATTTTCTAAAGTGTAGACAAGGTTTTTTCGAGCGTACAAAAATCTTCACTTACTCCATTCTAAGTTAGTTTGGAGTAAGTTTTCACCGACGAAACTTTGAAAACAGGCGTAAGTGGCCGGACATGCCCCCTTTTGAAAAAAAAATTCTGTTCCAAAGTGAAACTGTTCTAACTGACTAGAACTGGAGCAAACTAAATGGTGAGAATTCCAATTTCTAAGATACTCCGTTCTACACCAGTTACTCCTAAAAATCAGGAGCAAATCATGGCAAAACTTGGGGCCATAGAATCATAGAAACATTATGACACAGAAAGAGGCCATTTGGCCCATCGTGTCCGTGCCGGTCAAACAAGAGCTACCCAGCTTATTGACCCCTCTGCTAAGGGAAATATGATCTTTCTATCCACTCTATCAGGGTCCCTCATTATTTTATACACCTCAATTAAATCTCCCCTCAGCCTCCTCTGTTCCAAGGAAAACAACCCCAGCCTATCCAATCTTTCACCATAGCTAAAGTTTTCCAGTCCTAGCAACATCCTTGTAAATCTCCTCTGCACCATTTCCAGTGCAATCACATCTTTCCTGTAATGTGGTGACCAGAACTGCAAGCAGTACTCTAGCTGTGGCCTAACTAGTGTTGTATACAGTTCTAGCATAACTTCTCTCCACTTGTATTCTATGCATCGGCTAATAAAGTAAAACAATCCATTATACTTCAAGGTCCCTCTGTTCCTTCACACCTCTCAGTATCCACCTATTTATTGAATATTCCCTTGCCTTGTTACCTGGTCATCATAATTGATACTAGCTATTTTATTCCAGATTCATTTAATTGTAAATCCCCCACTGCCATAGCAGGATGTGAACTCATCTCATGAGATCATTAATCCAGCTCTCGGGATTAGTAGTCCAGTAAGATAACGGCTCAAAAATTCCGGCCTCCTGGATCGGTACTGAGTGTGTACGGATCCGGGAATACATCGCAAAAGCCGGTTTTCAGCGCACAATGCACAGTCAGTGGAGGCCTCAGGACCGGGAACTCTTGTGGGTGCAGCAGGAACAGCTAGGTGCACATCTTTTTTAACATTTTTACCCGATCGCCCGCGGAAAGTAGCTGATTGGGATTTCTGGGCCAATCACTATGCCTACCGTTCCCTGTGATACCTGCCTTTTGTTCTTTGACTGCATGATAACGGCACATTGTCTGACTCACACGCCATGGAACTTACTTTGTCTATTTGGTCCTGTTGCTGTTGGGGACAGACACGAGATGGAAGAGGTGATTAAATCACCCCGTCCCATGCTTCCACATTCCTAAGGAGCCTAGATCGAGAATTAGGGTTGCAATATTGTATAGTATAGTATTAGGCAATGTAGGATGTTCATTTTCCACTCTACTTTGATTCATAGACCTCAGGAATTACAGGAAGGACTCTACATAACGCAACATTTAGGCTGAAACACAACTGTTAGTTTATTACACAAAAACCAACAAAACATTACAGAACAAGACTTCTTCGAGATTGATCGAAGACATACAATCACCCATCCAGCCAGTTGCTGCTGTTGTCGATTGTAGGCTTGTGGAGCGAGGGAAGGTGTTGGGTCCCAGCTGCATGCTTCTCCACTTGTCTCTCTCTTCTTGGTCTTCTTTCCGTTGTTCCCCTTCGTGATCATTGTTCCTGTGACCTGTTGTTCTGAGGTGTTGTTCTTCGACCTGTTGTTCTGCGGGGTTCCTTCGATCTGTTCTGCACTATTTTACTTCTGTGAGCTCCTTCATATATATCTATTCGATTATACAAGTCTCCTGCTGGGTTGCTTTCAGTTGATGCATCTGGTTGAGTCTCGATGGCTGTGATGATGGATTTGGATCTGTTTGGATGGCCACAATTTGCACCTCGTTAACTGTTGCTTCCACAACTCTGTGCATGGAATCGGCAGGGCCAAAGATAACTCGACTAGGCTTGTATTTACTGGAATTTAGAAGAATGAGAGGGGATCTCATAGAAACATATAAAATTCCGACGGGATTGGACAGGTTAGATGCATGAAGAATGTTCCCGATGTTGGGGAAGTCCAGAACCAGGGGTCACAGTCGAAGGATAAGGGGTAAGCCATTTAGGACTGAGATGAGGAGAAACTTCTTCACTCAGAGAATTGTGAACCTGTGCAATTCTCTACCATGGAAAGTTGTTGAGACCAGTTTGTTAGATATATTCAAAAAGGAGTTAGATGTGGCCCTTATGGCTAATGGGTTCAAGCGGTATGGAGAGAAAGCAGGAAAGGGGTACTGAAGTTGCATGATCAGCCATGATTATATTGAATGGTGGTGCAGGCTTGAAGGTGCCGAATGGCCGACTCCTGCACCTATTTTCTATGTTTCTATGTTTCCTTACCTTTTGTGCCGCACTATCCAAAAATGCACATCTTATGGGATCCTATGTTGTCTTGGGTTTTCGCAGACTTGTAGTCTCCATAGGGAACTGGTTTTCCCCTCCGGCCAATTAATCCATGGGCTTCTCTGTTTGATTGTATCAAAGCCCTTTGTCTCGATGTTAATTGGGTCTCGGTCCTGACTGCAGAAATTGGAATAATCAGTTATGAGTCACCACCTACCCTCGGCTGGCGCTCTTTCTCCCACCCAACAGTCCCACAGGTTTTCTTTTAAACCATTTTAGTCCATGACCTCTTGCTGTGCCTTGATCACAAAACATGTAACCCTTACAGCAGTCCCTCAGGGTCAAGGATGACCACCACACGGGCTAGAGCAAGGTCTTAGTCCAGTGGCAAGGAGATCTAAGACGACTGGAGACCAAGCTCCGCTGCACAGGCCGTTACACACACATACTCCCACAGGGTGGAGTGTGGGCCTCACAGCCTCACTGTTGGTCCATGCTGCACCTTTCCTGAGCCCCGACCTCGTTGCTCGTACTCGCTGCGCCACTCCTGATCCTCGACCTCGCTACCGGGCTCCAGCTCGATTCCGGGCCCCGACCCCATCACTCCTGGACCTCAACCGTACTGCTCCTGGGCCCCGACCTCATCGTTCCTCCGCTGCTCGCCGCTTCTGACTTCGCTCACGCCGCCTCCGATCGCCGCTCCCCGTTGGTCTCAATCACTGAGCCCCGCCGCTCCTCCTGTGTAGATGGGTCTCGACCCCACCACCGGTCTCGTCCACACTTGAAACGACTATCTAGACTCTAATTACCTCGATCCAGTCGCCCTCCTCGATTCCGTCGCCAGTTCTTCTCCAAATGCACCTCCCTTGCAGTCTAGCTTTCGACTGACAGCTCAGGATTGTGAAATCAGCCCAGTAATCTCATCTTTTATTAGGTGTCCACAGACTTTTTGAAGAGGTTTAAACCTCACTGTAATTGTTACCTATGCAGACTATAGATATACTCTCTGTGTAGTCACTGTATAGTTGCATAAGATGGAGACTCGTTTATCTGATGTACTATCAATAAGGCTTAAACTGTGTATTTACATGCTGGCATCACTAGAGGGTGCAACTGGTGGAGACCGGGGTTTCCTGCCCTGGTGGCAGGGGCTGTATAATAGGGGAGCCACCATGCGGCTCTTCACTCTGGAGTTTGGAATAAAGGACCAAGGTCACTATAGTTTGCGTACAACACATTGCCTCGTGGAGTCATTCATAAGTACATTACAGACATAATGTGTACTCATTCCTTGGAATATTATTGCCTGGTTTACTATGACATGCATTTATCAGGGACAAACTTCAAAGGGTTTGCTTTTTCATCAAAGGAAAAGATGCTTTTAAAACTCACGGATATTCCTAGGATTTTTATATCCCTGCTTTGCTCTGACACTATGCATGACGAGACTGAAAGGGCATCTGTGATGAACTTCAATTATATTTCCATCAGATACTGTCACTTGGAATATACTGAACACACGTTCAAAGAATTTGGACTGCTTATTTTTCTTGAAACAGTTAAAAAAATGATGTATGTTTCATTATTGTTGTTTGTCAGCCAGTGGCTCAATGGGAAGCACCTATTTCCTGTGAGTCTCGAAGGTTGTGGGTTCAAGTCCCATGCCAGAGACTTCAGTTCCAAAATCTAGACTGATGCTTCAGTGCAGTGCTGAGGGAGTGCTGCATTGTCAGAGATGTTGTGTTTTGGATAAGATGTTAAATTGAGGCCCATCTGCTCTCTCAGGTGGATGTAAATGATCCCATGGCACGATTTCAAATAGTATAGTATAGTATAGTAGTATTAGGCAGTCCCTCCTATTGAGGATGATCTGCTTCCACACCAAAAAGGGATGAGTTCATTGGTATTTCAATGAGGGACCTGACATTCTAGGCCCCGATCTACATACTGAACGGTGGAAGATGCCTGTGCGTAGATTCTTTTAAAGTGTGCTCGCCGTTGTACACCAGTCACCACACGGGCTTGACAGATGACTGGAGACCAAGCTGTGCTTTCAAATTTCAAATAATAGCAGGGGAGTTATCCCCGGTTTCCTGGCCAATATTTATATGTGATGGACATGACACTTGTTCATCTGTGAGTAAGTTAAATCAGGGTAAGTGTCATGTGTGTAATAAAGGTTCAAACTGAGTACTGTTTAACTAAACAAGGTACGACCTTGCTTCTGCTTTATTTAGTCCCAAAAGTGCCTGACTCACAAAATGGCTGGCCTTTATACCAGCGCAGCACCATGAGCGTGCTGCTCAGTGGCCTTCAAACAGCATGTACATATATGACAATACCCTCCTCTGAGATCTTATCACCGTCTTTCACAGGTTGAGACGGTCCGGTGCTTTACGCTCCCGGGTTGACCGTCTCAGTTCGATTCCGGCCTTGGGTGAGTGCACGGAGTCTGTTGTGGCTGGTGGCTGGATGACTGACTTGTTGGGGGTGGCAGTGGCCATGTCAGGAATTGCAAGTCCATTTTTATTGAACAAGTCCATGATGAAAATTCCGGGGTCACTGATGACCCTTGAGTCCACTGAAGGCTGCTGGTAGGTTGGTTGGTCGTCGATGGTTTCTTCGTCCGACTGCTCTGGCTCGTCTGTGTGCCTCAGCTTTGTTTGATCCATGTGTTTCCTGCAAGTTTTCCCATTCTTGAGCTTAATAACAAATACTCCGTTGCCCTCACCATGACCGTACCAGCGATCCATTTGGGACCCTGAACATATACAGGATCATTAACAGAAATTTCACATGACACAGTTGCGCGATCGTGGTACCCTTGTTGACTCTGTCTTCTGTATTTAACATGATTACTTAAATCCAGGTGTACAAGTGATAACTTGGTCTTAAGAACTCTTTTCATCATGAGTTCAGCAGGCTAGACCCCTGCGAGCGTGTGGGGTCTTGTCCTGTAACTCAGCAGTATGCAAGACAAGCAGGTCTGCAGTGACCCTTGGGTTACTCTCCTCATGCTTTGCTTGATAATTTGTACTGCACGTTCTGCTTGCCCGTTGGACGCAGGCTTGAATGGTGCTGACCTTACATGTTTTATGCCATTAAGTTTTACAAACTCCTGAAACTCCTGACTGGTGAAGCACGACCCATTGTCGCTCACCACTGTGCCAGGCAGACCATGTGTCGCGAACATGATATTGAGATTATCTATCGTTGCGGTGGACATTCTGGATGACATGATTATGCATTCTATCCACTTCGAATAAGCATCCACCACCACTAAAAACATCTTGCTCAGGAAGTGACCTGCAAAATCTACATGGATCCTGGACCAAGGTTTGGATGGCCATGACCACAGACCCAGCAGCGATTCCGCTGATGCTTTCTTGAGCTGCATGCAGGTGTTGCACTGATGCACACATGCTTCCAGCTCAGAATCAATTCCTGGCCACCATATATGGGACCTGACGATGGCCTTCATCATCACTATACCAGGATGTGTGCTGTATAACTCATGCACAAACTTCTCTCTCCCTTTCTTAGGCATTACAACTCAATTGCCCCACATTATGCAATTTGCTTGAATAGACAAGTTTGTCTTTGCAACGAATGTACAATTTGGCCTCCTCGCACATTTGCTTAGGTATGGCAGGCCAATCCCCTTTGAGGATGCAACCCTTTACCACCGATAATATTAGGTCCAGGCTGGTCCAGGTCTTAACTTGTTGAGCCATGTGTAATAAAAATCCCCAAAATGCCTGACTCACAAAATGGCTGGCCTTTTATACCAGAGCAGCACCATGTGCGTGCTGCTCAGTGGCCTCCAAAAATGACACCATCTGGTGGCTACAAACAGCATGTACATACATGACATGAAGCAAATCCAAACAGGAATAAAAATTTCGGTTCATAAAGTTCTTGTTCTGCTTATGGAAACCGCTCTCGCGGCATGAACCTAAACTCTGGTCTCTTGCTCATCCCTGATTTTCAGCGTACCATCATTGATGGCTGTGCCTACAGCTGCCAAAGCCCTAAGCTTTGGAATTCCCTCCCTAAACTTCCCCTGTCTTGTTACCTTAATCTCCTCTTTTAAGACCTACCTCTGTGACCAAACTTTTTCGGACATCTGTCCCAATCTGTGGCTCAGTGTCATGTTTTGTCTGATAACGTGCCCGTGAAGTGCCTTGTGAAGTTTTAATACTTAGCACACATAAGAAACATAAGAAATAGGAGCATGAGTAGGCCATTTGGCCCCTCGAGCCTGCTCTGCCATTTAATAAAATCATGATTGATCTGATCATGGACTCAGCTCCACTTCCCTGCCCACTCCCCATAACCCTTTATTCCCTTATCGCTTAAAAATGTGTCTATCTCCGTTGTAAATATATTCAATGATCCAGCCTCCACTGCTCTCTGAGCAACTCCTTCCCCTTCCCCTCCTGACTCCAAGCATCGCCTGAGGAGCTCCTTGGCCAGGCGGCTTGGGTCAGGAGGGGAAGGGGAAGGAGTTGAGGTGGGGAGGAGAAACAGGGGGGGTCGGGGGGGGAGGGTTGTTTTTTACAGATATACTTTTGATTTCAGACAAATGGTTGGTTTAAATGTTTTTTATTTAACATAACCTTGTTGCGCATTGGCTCAGATAACTTAAAGGTTAATTGTCACCAAGGAGATGCCCACCATTGATGTATGACCCAGCAGTGTGTCAGCCTTGTAAACACCACCAACGTTCTTTCAGGAAAAGCACTCATTTATGAGCTCCTGACGCAAGAGTCTTGTAGCTATCATGCTACCATGGGCCCTTTCCTGCGGTCTACGGGGGGCGGGGTCATGGCTTCAGCGTCAGCCTGATTGTCTGGGCCGATGTCAGCGTCCGCCTCCTCATCCTCCTCTTCTTCTCTCTCCTGAGGTGGACCGTCACACCCTTCTGGCAATTCTTGTCCCCTCCTGATATCCAAGTTGTGCAGCATGGAGCACACCACCACGAATTGAGCTATTTGCTCAGGGTGGTATTGGAGCTCGCCTCCTGATTAGTTCAGGCATTTAAATGGTTTTCTCCACAATATTGCGAGTGGCTCTGTGGCTCTCGTATCGCTTCTCGGCTTTGATGTGGGTGTCACGCAGGGGGTCATCAGCCAGGTGGCGAGGCCATATCCTTTGTCACCAAGCATCCAGCATTGACCTTGTGGCTGATTGTTAAATAAGTCAGATACAGTACTCTCACGCAGAATGTGAGCATCATGGATGCTGCCCAGAAATTTAGTATTCACTGCCATAATAATTTGCTCATGGTCGACAACGAGTTGCACATTCAGGGAGTGGAATCCCTTGCAGTTCCTGAAAGCCTCAGCATCCTGAAAAGGTGCGTGCATCGCGATGTGCGTACAGTCTATTGCTCCCTGCACCTTGGGGACGTTAGCAATTTGGTAGAATCCTAAAACCCTCTCAGTCTGAGCCTCCCTGGTCATAGGGAAGCTGATAAAGTCCATCCTGTGTTTGTACAGGGCTTCAGTGACCTGTCTAATGCAGCATTGTGTGGCATGCTGAGACAGACTGCAAATGTTGCCAGTTGAGGCCTAAAAAGAACCCGAGGTGTAGAACGACAGTGCTGCGGTGACTTTGACCTCGACGGACAGTGCAGTACTGATGGTGCTGGTAGGCTACAGATCTCCCCTTATGAGCTGGCATATCTCATTGATAATCTCTTTGTGGAAGCGCAGTAACTGAAGGCAGGTGTATCGGACAAGTTGAGGTAAGACCGCTCTCCCTGTAGATGCGGGGGGGTGTAATGTCTAGTCCTCCTCATCAGTCTGTCACATCTTACATTGGGCACATAATGCTGTGGAGCGTACCTTCGGCAATCTCGAGTCTGCAGCATGTAAGTGGTCATCAAGAGAGGGTGAGAAAGGACAGGCCCCATTCCAATAGCTATCTGTTTTCCACCGATTGGTCACAAAGAATGAATGTCCCCACGAAGACACCTTTTAAATTCCAATTGTCCACAGTATGATAAATGTTTGTTCAGATGTTCACATCACCTCCAAAGACCTCCAGAGTACATCCGAACTCCCCTGAGGTTGAAGCAGAGCAGCCTTTTAAATGATGTGACGTGCCATTCAGAACATGACATCCATACCGCGTGAGTAGTTCCTGTTAGTTCTACTCTTTCCTAGCGGTTTTTTCGGCAAGCGATATTGTGGGCGAGATGTGTGCGAGGTGCCGAAAGTAAGGATGGGCGATCTGGGCATTAGTTTCGGCAAATTTAATCTTTATGACAAAAAACAGAGACCGGGCGGTATTATTAAATCTCGCCGTTTATTACATGTGGAAAGTAATGCTCGGCAATAAGTGACCAAGAAATAGCGTCAGTTTCCATTTTGTGGCTAAATGGGTGATATCTGGGCGTTACATGTCATTTCAGCATTAAAATTGATGTTAAGTGGACGTTATGCATGCAGAAAGTTGTAAAATCTAGCCCATTGAGTATAGTCCCAACCTGTTCAACCTTTCTTCATAAGTCAGCTCCTTCATCTCAGGAATCAACCGAGTGAATCTTCTCTGATATGCCTCCAATGCAAGTATATCCCTCCTTAAATAAGGAGACCGAAACTGTATGCTGTACTCCAGGTGTGGCCTCACCAATACCTTGTACAGTTGTATCAGGACTTCTCTGCTTTTATACTCCATCCCCTTGCAATAAAAGCCAACATTCCATTTGCCTTCCTGATTACTTGCTGTACCTGCATTAAAGTCGCTATATAAATATAAGTTATTGTTGTTTGCAGTTGTGAGAGAGCTCGCACTGTAGCAGTTATGCCGGTGGTTAAGTAGGCAGAACGCAGGAACCATTTTGTAAATCCAACCCCAAAGATAACAATGAGATGAAACTCCAGTGAATGGTTTATCGCATCACACCAATTGCAGAATCTGGAGTACAATCCTGCTTTAAAGAACATATCTCAATAATACTTTGTTTAAGACAAACTGTGGAAGACCACCTCAACAAGGCATCACTGAGCATGAATGTTGGCCCCTTTTGTGTGCCAAGGTCTTCAGAAAGGTGTTGTTGCTAAGGAACGTAACCTTGGTTGCCTCAGGCTGTCACAATAAAGAAATAACTTATGTCACATAAGTGACCTAACTATCCTGCAGAATGACAGGTACAGTTTTTAGTGGTCATAATTATTGAGTGCATATGACACATACTAATTATTATTATTATAATTCCATAAACCTAGCTGTGATTGGCAGTTTTAAAGTATGATTGTGATGGGATTTATTGGTGAGTTTCTATTCCAGTTGTGCATTGTGATCTGCTTCGCCAGATTAGATTACGGTTTTCGGTAAAGGAAGGCATGGTTTTTGATTAACCGAGGACTAAAGAAAGACTTGCATTTATATAGCGTCTTTCAGGCCCTCAGGACATCCCTAACTGCTTTACAGCCAATGACGTACTTTTAAAGTTCAGTCACTGTCGTAATGTAGGAAACGCGGCAGCCAACATGCGCACAGCAAGCTCCCACAAACAGCAATATGATAACGACCAGATGATTGAGGGATAAATATTGCCCAGGACTCGAGGGATAACTCCTCTGATCTTCTTAGAAATAGTGCCGTGGGATCTTATACGTTCACCAGAGAGAGCAGAAGGCACCTCGGTTTAACGTCTCATCTGAAAGACAGCACCTCCAACAGCGCAGCACTTCCTCACTGAAGTGTCACCCTCGATTTTTGCGCTCAAATGTCTGGAGTGGGTTTTGAACCCACAACCTGCTCTCTCGGAGCACAAGAGTGTGACCAACTGAGCATCAGCTGACAACTGATTTATCCTTCATTTACTGATTTACCTAATATTTATCCTTCAACCAACATTAGATTATCTGTCATTATCGCATTGAAGTTTGTGGGAGCTTGCTGTGCGCAATTCGGCTGCTGTGTTTCCCACATTGCAACAGTGACTGCACTTCAAAAGTACTTCATTGGCTGTAAAGCACTTTGGGACATCCTGAGTACGTCTAAGGTGCAAGTCTTTACTTTCATTTTACCTTCCCTAAATTTCCTGTATTCGCTGCACCCTGTCGATGGACCTTGATATTTCCCCCCAACTTTTGATAATCTAAAAACAAGTAACAAACTCGAAGGATGTGCATGTGGCAACGTTCCAAGAGGCATAACAAATAGTCACAGGTGTCCCACAGCAGAAGTTAAACATATGTCTCTTCGTTCATTATTTCACAAACCCATTCGTGCTTGACACAAACACCTCATTTTTGGTCCCCTTCAGTTATCTCCTCTTCCTCCCTGAAGACCGTGTCTTATTCTGCGGTAAATTAATCACTGGGAAAATGGGAGCCAGGGCTAGTTTGTTTCTCCTTCCAAGCAAACCTATTGGACGTCTTACTTTGTTAGATGTCTCTGTGGAAACTGACCAGTTTGGACCCTTGCATTTTAACTGGGATGTCAAAGGGATCAATTACCACATCCTCAGGATAGGCTACTTCCCATACATCAAGTACCACTGCTCCATGGCTAGAATTGACGCGGGTGGCTGGTTACCCTTTGGCTGAAAAAAAAAACTGACCTAAAAGATCGTAACTACCTGAGTCACACTGGTGCAAATTGATTGGGGAAACTGTGGTTTTTCAACTCAGGCCAAAAAGAGCAGCCTGCTCCAAAAAAACGCCGCAAATCACTGTGGAAAATTGAGCCCTTTGACACAATGAAACATCCCAAGGCGCTTCACAGGGCTACTTGACAGTAAAGCATCACAGTCTCATCTGTACCTGCAACTTACCTAATGCTAAAAAAAACACACAGCTTCCAACAAGAAGAGTTTTAAATAAGAATTTTGAATTTGCAGCCTTGCGGGACTGGGAGCCAATGTAAGTCAGCGAGCACAAAAGACTAGCTGCGAATTAGGATACAGGCAGCAGGGTTTTTGACGAGCTCAAGTTTGTAGAGGATGGTAGGTAGGAGGTCGGCCATGAGAGTATTGGAATAGTCTAGTCTGGAGGTATCAAAAGCAGGGATTAGCTTATCAGCAATGATCACGCACAGTAATCTGAAAGGTCCCACGCAGGCTTCTACATTGTAAATACCGTGTGTGTGCAGAATATTCAAAGTGACCGCCCATTCAAAGAAACAGGCCGTGCAGAGCAAAGCACAGCTTAAAGCGAACATCGGTGATCAGCAGCATATTTAATGTATGGTGCGAGGCAGGTTGCATATACGCATCCCTTGAGACCATATTCGTCGATGACAAAGTCCAACACCGCCTTCAGTGTGCCAGTGCAGCCTTCGGTCGCCTGAGCAAGAGAGTGTTTGAAGACCAGGATCTCAAACCTGGCACCAAGCTCATGGTCTATAGAGCAGTAGTGATACCCGCCCTCCTATATGCTTCAGAGAAATGGTCTATGTACAGCAGGCACCTCAAAGCACTGGAGAAGTACCACCAACGCTGCCTCTGCGAGATCCATTGGCAGGATAGGCGCACCGATGTCAGTGTTCTCGCTCAGGCCAACATCCCCAGCATCAAAGCATTGACCACGCTCGATCAGCTCCGTTGGGAGGGCCACATTGTCCGCATGCCCGATACAAGACTCCCAAAACAAGCGCTCTACGCGGAGCTCCGACACAGCAAGCGGGCGCCAGGTGGGCAGAAGAAATGCTTCAAGGACACCCTCAAAACTTCCTTAAAAAAGTGCAACATCCCCACCCACACCTGGGAATTCCTGGCCCAAGACCACAAAAAAGTGGAGGAAAAGCATCCGGGAAGGCGCCGAGCACCTCGAGTCTCTTCGCCGGGCGCACGTGGAAGCCAAGCGTAGACAGCGAAAGGTGCACGCGGCAACCCAGGCTCCCCACCCACCCATCCTTCAAACACTGTCTGCCCCATCTGTGACAGAGACTGTAGGTCCCGCATTGGACTCATCAGTCACCTGAGAACTCATTTTTAGTGTGGAAGTAATTCATCCTCAACTCCAAGGGACTGCCTAAGATTGAGATTGATTGATTCGTGCTGCAGCTGTCCAAAATAAATAGTTAATATTTCACACATTGTCGAAGAGTTAAATTAATTTCACATTTCTAGCCTCCAGCAACCTCTGGCAATATAGATGAAAGACCTGTCGAGTATTGATCTCACTAATGTAACTAACTTTGTACTCTGGGTTTTCTGAAGTTTAATCTTCTAAGGCCCACAGTAAGATTCCTTCACTGAAGATTGGAAATATTACAAGGTTATAGCTTCACGTCTCATTCGGAGTAAAGTATAACTGGAGAAATTCTCTGAGGTTTAGTACAGTTCTGCTTTAAGAACGTGAACTTTTTTAATAGGGATAGTTCATTCGGTTTAAGAGGCTCAACTCATTTTTTGGCTACATCTGACCCTCCCACACACCTCCACACCATAACCCCCAGTCAATTCTCCCTCCAGAAACAAAGCTTATGTCAGCTTGGCTCAGTTGGTAGCACTCCCATCTCTGGATTGGGACGTTATGGGCTTAAGCAACACTGCGGAACTTCAACAACAACAAAAACTTGTATTGATATAGCGCCTTTAATGTAGTGAAACATCACAAGCGCTTCACAGGAGTATTATGAGGTAAATTATTTGACATCAAGTTGTATAAGTAAAAATTAGTACAGGTGAGAGGTATGTTTTAAGGAGCATCCTGAGGGAGGAAAGAGAGGTAGAGAGGCGGAGAGGTTAAGTGAGGGAGTTCCAGAGCTTGGGCTCTAGGCAGCTGAAGGCACGGCCACCAATGGTTGAGCGATTATAATCAAGGATGCTCAAGAGGGTAAAATTAGAGGAGCGCAGATATCTCAGGGGGTTGTGGGGCTGGAGGAGATTACAGAGATAGGGAGGGACGAGACCATGGAGGGATTTGAAAATAAGGTTGCGAATTTTGAAATCGAGGTGTTATTTAACCGGAAGCCAATGTAGGTCTGCGAGCACAGGGGTGATGGGTGAGCGGGACTTGATGCGAGTTAGGACACAGGCAGCCGATGTTTTGGGTCCCCACGAGTTTATGTAGGGTAGAATACTTCAACACATAATCTAGGCAGTGCTAAAGGAGCAGTGGACTGTTGGCAGTGGCGTGCTTTGAAGAGATGTTCCAATGGGACACAATCCACCTCTTCTGTTTGGATGGTCCCATGGTACTGTTCAAGTCAGAGCAGGAACTTTTCTTAGTGTCCTGATCAATATCCAATTCTCAACCAACACCAACAAAGAACCATTAACTGGGTAGCATCTCATTGTTGTTTGTGGGATATTGCAGGCTGGCTGCCCGATTTGGCTGTTTGGAAAGGAAAATTTGCATTTGTATGTCATCTTTCACAACCTCAGGACATCCCGAGGCGCTTTACATCGAATGAAGCACAGTTTGAAGTGTAGTCACTGTTGTAATGCAGGAATTGCAGCAGCCAAATTGCAGGCCGCAAGCTCCCACAAACAGCAATGTGATAATGACCAGATAATTATTGGGCTGGATTTTGGACTTTTTGGATTTCGGGGCGTTAACGGCAGCAGGACATTAAAGTTAGCGCCTGAAAATAGATTGCGCCTCCAACTGCAAGTTTCGGCGAAAGTGTAAGTTGGAGGAGTGTTGGCGTTAAGTCAGGTGTTACACAACGGACTTTGTGCGCCCAAGCCGAAACTTGCGGCGGTAAAGAAGTTTCATTGTTATTTAGTGCCGTGCAACATAACGTTGTATATTGTATGGTTTTATTTTGGTGGGGGGAGTTTTTATGACTTTGTTGCAGTGAAATTTAAGACTCATCTTTTGCCTTTGGTGTCTTGTGCAGGCAGTGAAGAAGGCAAAGGGCATGTTGGCCTTCATAGTGAGAGGATTTTAGTACAGGAGCAGGGAGGTCTTACTGCAGTTGTACAGGGCTTTGGTGAGACCACACCTTGAATATTGTGTACAGTTTTGGTCTCCTAATCTGAGGAAGGACATTCTTGCGATTGAGGGAGTGCAGCGAAGGATCACCAGACAGATTCCCGGGATGGCAGGACTGACATATGAAGAAAGACTGGATCGACTAGGCTTATATTCACTGGAATTTAGAAGAATGAGAGGGGATCTCATAGAAACATATAAAATTCTGATGGGATTGGCCAGGTTAGATGCAGGAAGAATGTTCCCAATGTTGGGGAAGTCCAGAACCAGGGGTCACAGTCTAAGGATAAGGGGTAATACATTTAGGACCGAGATGAGGAGAAACTTCTTCACTCAGAGAATTGTGAAGCTGTGGAATTCTCTGCCACAGAAAGTTGTTGAGGCCAGTTTGTTAGATATATTCAAAAGGGAGTTACATGTATTCCTTACGGCTAAAGGGATCAAGGGGTATGGAGCGAAAGCAGGAAAGGGGTACTGAAGTTGTATGATCAGCCATGATCTTATTGAATGGTGGTGCAGGCTCGGAGGACCGAATGGCTTACTCCTGCTCCTATTTTCGATGTTTCGATGTTTTTATTCCAACAGGCACCAGAGATGAGCCTTTATGGGGGCACATAGCGTGTCCAGTATTAGCTCCATCCCTCAGTTTTCTCCATTTAGGAGCCGGTCCATTAAGAGTTGGCGACGTGCGACTCTTGGTCTGACAGCATCTCCACGCTGCCCCCCCCCCCGTGGATGGGGCTATCTAATGGGGGCCTCGACAGGCTCCTCTTCATCGTCCTCCTCCTCCTGAGGTGGGCAATCAATCCCCACTGGCAATGCCTGGCCCCTCATGATGGCCAAGTTGTGCAGTTTGCAGCACACCACAATTAATTCGGATACCTGTTGAGGGGAGTATTGAAGGCTGCCTCCAGAGCGGTGCAGGCATGGGTCTGCCTGATGGAAGCGCAGCCTTCTCACACACTGCTCCTCAGAGAGCTGGAGGTCTGAGCCTTGATGCCTGTAAACCCCGTGGGGGGTAAGCCCTCCTCGCCCGACGTCTGCGGCCTCTCCTCCTCCATGGGCTGCCATGGCCAAGAGTCCTTCCTCTAGCTTAACACCGCCTGGCAATAGCATGGAGCATGTTTCGCTGGCGAACTAGTCAAGCCCCCATTAAATTCTCTCACTGAAGCTATAAGGGCACAGCAATGGCAGATAAAAGTGAAGTTTGCAAGTTGGAGCTGCACAACCGTTGTAGTCAATATGAAATGCTGCCAATACCGCCTGGGACCACTTGGTTTTTCAGGCGTTTCCTGGGCCGGGCATTAAATGAGGCATTAAGGCCGAATGTTCCATCCAGGGCACTAGCGCATCACTGCGCGACGATTGACATCATCACCAGCATCATCATCATCATCATCATCACAGGCAGTCCCTTGGAATCGAGGAAGACTTGCATCCATTCTTAAAATGAGTCCTTATGTGACTGAACAGCCCAATACGGGAACCACAGTCCCTGTCACAGGTGGGACAGCCAGTCATTGAGGGAAAGGGTGGGTGGGACAGATTTGCCGCACGCTCTTTCCGCTGCCTGCGTTTGTTTTCTGCATGCTCTCGGCGATGAGACTCGAGGTGCTCAGCGCCCTCCCGGATTGGCTTCCTCCACTTAGGGCGGTTTTTGGCCAGGGACTCCCAGGTGTCAGTGGGGATGTTGCACTTTATCAGGGAGGCTGCGAGGGTGTCCTTGGAACGTTTCCTCTGCCCACCTTTTGCTCGTTTGCTGTGAAGGAGTTCCGAGTAGAGCGCTTGCTTTGGGAGTCTCGTGTCTGGCATGCAGACAATGTGGCCCGCCCAGCGGAGCTAACCGAGGTGCAAGTTAGCCGTAAATCCAGTCCAATTCATTTTAACAATGTTAGTTGAGGGATTTAATATGGGCCAGGGCAGCGGAGGGAATCTCCCCTGCTCTTCTCCAAAATAGTGTCATGGTATCTTTTAACTCCAGCTGAGAGAGCAGACGGGACCTTGGTTTAAGCTCTAATCCGAAAGGTACCTTCAGCAGTGCAGCGCTCCCTCAGTACTGGAGTGTCTCCTAAACTATATGCTTAAATCTCTGGAGCAATACTATTACCCATAACTTTCTGACTTCGAGGTGGCAGTGCTACCAACTGAGCCATAGCTAACACAAAACAATCGCTGCACTCCAAAAGCAATTAAAGCAAAGCACTTGAGACATTTTAATGTGATAAAGTGCTTTATAAATGGAAGTGTCATTTATTATTGAACCCCTTCTTCTTCTTCTTTCGTATGTTAATAGCAAAGCAAATCAAACGTCAATATCTAAGTCAGATATCAAGGCCAAAGCTTCCGGTGTAACAGTGTGGATATCTTGTAGGCTGCCTGTGAATTTCCTCCAAGGGCCATGCTCAATGATGTGCTCCAGATGTGGGAAGAATGCAGGGAGCAGCACCAGCCCTTATACATGGCCTTTTTCGATCTTACAAAGGCCTTTGACACTGTCAACCGTGAGAGTCTACGGAGCGTCCTCCCCTGTTTCGGATTCCCCCAAAAGTTTGTCAACATCCTTTGCCTGCTCCACGACAACATCCAGGCCGTGATCCTTACCAACAGATCCATTACAGACCCAATCTAGGTACAGACAGGGTTTTGATATTGCTCCAGAGACATGAGCATATAGTTTAGGAGGATATCAATCTACTGGTCAGGTGGGCAGAGCAGTGGCAAATGGAATTTAATTCAGAGAAGTGTGAGGTGATGCACTTTGGGAGGGCTAATAATGAAAGGGCATACATATTAAGCGCTAGGCCACTTAATAGTGTAGATGAACAAAGGGACCTTGGAGTGCTTGTCCACAGATCCTTGAAAGTAGCAGGCCAGGTGGATAAGGTGGTTAGGCAGCATATGGAACACTTGCCTTTATTGGCCGAGGCATAGAATATAAGAGCAGGGAGGTTATGCTTAAATTGTATAATACTTTGGTTAGGCCACAGCTGGAGTACTGCATGCAATTCTGGTCGCCGTATTACAGGAAGGACGTGATTGCACTAAAGAGGGTGCAGAGGAGATTTACTAGGATGCTGCCTGGAATGGAGAATCTTAGTTATGAGGACAGATTGGATTGGCTGGGTTTGTTCTCATTGGAGCAGAGGAGGTGAAGAGGAGACCTTATTAGGGTATACAAAATATTGAGGGGCCTGGACATAGTGGATAGTGAGGGTCTATTTCCATTGGTGGAGGGGTCTATTACGAGGGTGCATAGTTTTAAGGTGGCTGGTGGAAGGTTTAGAGGGGATTTGAGGGGCGGGGGGCTTCTTTATGCAGAAGGTTGAGGGGATCTAAAATTCGCTGCCTGGAAGAGTGGTGGATGCAGAAACCCTCACCACTTTTAAGAGATGGTCGGATGGGTACTTAAAGTGCAGTAACCTGCAGGGTTACAGACCAAGAGCTGTTAATTGGGATTAGACGGGATGACCTTTTTTTGGACGGCACAGATATAATGGTAAATACTGCAGGGAATAGTTTACGGCCAGGGTGATCTCCTGGACTAGTTTCGATTGCCTGGATGGGTTAGAGAGGAATTTTCTCAGATTTTTTCTCCCTAAATTGGCCTGGGATTTTATCTGGTTTTTCCCTCTCCCAGGGGATCACATGGGTCCGGTTGGGTTGGAGTGTAGAATGTTTCAGTATAAGGGGTGTCGCAGTTGTGTGAGGTCGACTGGTTGGGCTGGGTGCTCTTTGCCTTTCCGTCATTGCTCATAGGTTTATATGTAACCTTAAGGGCTGCTGACCAAGGGCCGTGCGGCTCTTTGTCGGCCGACGCGGACACAATGGGCCGAAATGGCCTCCATCTGCGCTGTAAATTTCTATGTTTCTATGCTTCTATCAAGACTGAGGGGAGATCGCTGAAGGGCTTCGGCGACGGCCCAAAATGGTCGTCTAGATTTGAGACGGGTTGGTGGTAGGTTGTTCAAGTCGGCCTGGATCGGCATGTCTTTGTTGGTGTAGCGGTTATATTCTCTGGAGACTGCATGTTCACGACGTAGGTGTGGCGGTGCGATGTTTGCAAGCATGGGCAGCCAAAGTGTTGGTGTCGATAAAAGCGTACCTGTGAACCCCTTTATGCTACCTGCCTTCCACAGCCTTCCCCAAGAACTCATTGCACACCTCTATTACCGTTGGGTGAAGAAGCTCAGTTGAATTCCTTTTTTAGTGTCAGCTGTGGCTCAGTGTGCAACACCCTCGCCTCTCACTGAGAAGGTTGTGGGTTTAAGTCCCACTCCAAAGATTGAGCACAAAAATCCAGTGCAATGCTGAGGGAGCGCTACATTGTCAGAGGTGCCGTCTTTCAGATGAGACGTTAAAGATCCCACGCCACTATTTTGAAGAAGCGAAGGAGAGTTATCCCCCCGTGTCCTGGCCAATATTTATCCCTCAATCAACATAACAAAAAACAGATGATCTGGTCATTATTGCAATACTGTTTGTGGGAGCTCACTTGTGCGCAAATTTGCTGCCGCGTTTCCCACATTGTAACAGTGACCACACTCCAAAAGCACATCATTGTCTGTAAAGCACTTTGAGAGGTCATGAAAGATGTAAGGTATATACCTGTGAGTTGGTTGAGCTGTTGAGTTGGGAGTGGCTTAGCCAGTCACGTGATGTTCACAAGACTCAATAAAACCCCAGCCAGTTGGGTTCAGGGAACCCACGATGAGGCAGGTGGTTGTGAGCCTGGTGGATCAACTGGTAATGTGCAGTGTGATTGTTAAAACTTTTAGAAACATAGAAACATAGAAAATAGCTGCAGGAGCAGGCCATTCGGCCCTTCGAGCCTGCACCACCATTCAATAAGATCATGGCTGATCATCACCTCAGTACCCCTTTCTTGCTTTCTCTCCATACCCCTTGATCCCTTTAGTCATGAGGGCCACATCTAACTCCCTTTTGAATATATCCAACGAACGGGCATCAACAACTCTTTGCGGTAGGGAATTCCACAGGTTCACAACTCTCTGCTATTAAACCAACCATTTCATAATAGCAATGTGTTGCTATGAATTCTTAAGCAAAGAACTCATGAAACAAAAATATTACAAAATGGCACTATATAAAACTAAATCTTTCTTTTCTTCCTTCTTTGCTTCTAACGTTCCTTATTTTGAGGTGCGGTTCCTGCTACTTGAAGCCTGGACCATAATGAACAAATGGGGCAGTTTTCAACTGCTGGCTGCCTTGTTTATGAGGCGTCTGGCAGCTGAACATGGCAGGGGAAAAAGCTGTTGGCCCTTGGGCGTCCAAGGCCCGGCTAATGCGATTATCAGGCAGGCCGATAAATGGGAGCTGAGCACACCCACTCGAAACAAGAGGGAGGTTGCTTGCAGATGCAAATCGGAGCCCTGCGTTGGTTGCAATTTTTGATATTTATTGCAGCCTGGATCGGAGTAATGGCAGGAGCATTGCGGCCTGCTTTGGATTTAGCTTATGTGAGTTATCACCGAGGGAGCACCCTCAATATGACAGAGGACACCCAACCCATCTCACCTCGGATCCTTGACCAATTTTGACCTGCACGGTACGGACTCACATTCTTTAATCAAGCCAGAGAAATTATTGAGTATGACAATGCTAAACAAAGGTAATAGGTATGTAGCGAGACTTGGGTCTGACGGTTCCTCTTCCAAGCTCTCTGGGGCGCCATCTTATGTTCATGCTGTGTTCTGTTGACTGTAGTCTATCTTCTTCCTCGAGATGTGCCACGAAGGTTCTGTAGCCCCTCTATTTTATCCCCCTCGGGGTGCGAGTGCCTCACCACTTTCGGTCATGGATCGCTTCGGCCGAAATGATCGGATTATCGTCACATTTTGTTGGTTCATGGCCTCCTGATGTCCCAGCACCTACACCTCGTACTGGTGGGTCCTGTTTTCTGCTTTTGCAAGCGAATCAAAGTTCATACTTCCTCGAGTGCTGCTCGATTCCTGCAACTCTGCGGTTTTACAACCATCTACTCTGAAGCAAGTACAGATGTATCCTAGTATCTGTATCAATCTTCTTACACAAATGTTAGCATATTATCAACCCTTAAATCAAACTAGTGCAACTACACCTTGGCCTGTTTGGCCCAGCCTTCTAATCATGCCTTGTGGTTACAGTTGTGTCTTAACAAAGCAAGTAATAACACAAATTCAGTAAGGCAGAGTTATTGTTAAAACTACATGGGGCCGATTTTCATCACGGCCTCCACCCACCAAGTACCGCCCAAAGTGCCGCCGATGGCCGCCAACGTACTGGACCGTCGGGATATTCATCGTCGAGATCCCTCGAAGGTCGGCAGGCGGCAAATGGACAACATACGCCGCCAATCTGGGCGACAGTAGGTGGGAGGTCTCATTCTCGGCGGCAGAGACGTTTGCCGCCCAAGTGCCGCCGAGGATGGAGTCGCGCCCACGGAGGGTCGAAGACCCGAAAAAAAAATGCAGCAGTAAAAAAATGAAAAAAACTATTGGAAGACCTCCAGGGGACCCCATCCAGGTAAGTCGCTGTGGAAATGTTTTTTTTTTTAAATCTTCTTTTTTTTTCAGGTTCTCCCTACTTACCGTTGGGGACAGACCAGCCTCCAGCCAGCTGTACACCACTGTTCTGTCGCCGACTCCCGCCCGCATCAATATGGGAGCTCGGCGGGCGGGAGCTCAGTTGCGGCACTCGGCTGTCCGCTGACGTCAGCGGCAGTTCCCGGTGGCTCTCCCCTCTCGTCCACTCCAGGCCACCTCCAAAGTGGCACTGGGCGGATCTGCAAGAGCAATGTCAGTGGCAGTGAGCAACAGCGGATGATAAGTGATGAATTTCGGACCCCCCCCCGTATGTGAATCAAGAGAGTGAAGCGAAGGTTCACCAGACTGATTCCCGGGATGGCAGGACTGACATATGAGGAGAGACTGGAACGACTGGGCTTGTATTCACTGGAGTTTAGTAGGATGAAAGGGGATCTCATCGAAACATATCAAATTCTGATGGGACTGGACAGGTTAGATGCAGGAAGAATGTTTCCGATGTTGGGGAAGTCCAGAACCAGGGGACATAGTCTAAGGATAAGGGACAAGCCATTTAGAACCAAGATGAGGAGAGACCTCTTCACTCAGAGAGTTGTTAACCTGTGGAATTCCCTACCACAGAGAGTTGTTGAGGTCAGTTCATTGGATATATTCAAGAGGGAGTTAGATATGGCCTTTACGGCTAAAGGGATCAAGGGTATGGAGAGAAAGCAGGAAAGGGGTACTGAGGTGAATGATCAGCCATGATCATATTGAATGGTGGTGCAGGTTCGAAGGGCCGAATGGCCTATTCCTGCAACTATTTTCTATGTTTCTATGTTTCTATCAAATCCTACACCTTGCTGTGCATGGACTTCAAAAAAAATCAGCTTTCAGCTTGAAACAAATGTAATGACTTTGATACGGTTGTGGTCAGAACTACAGCAACACATGCTTTCACCAGGCAAAAAATGTCAATCTGATTACACTTGGGCAAGTTAACTTCACTGACTGCCAACCGGTTGCTTACTGCTCTCGTTATGCCCTCAATTTCCGAAGGAGCGATCGACGCACACACTGAGGACAGCCCTACGTGACTATTCAGTGCAATGTCCTGAGGCTAGTCAGCAGGGTTGGATGCAGTGATGTGAAAATGTCACATTTATTAATGCTGCTGGTAACTCTACTCTCTGGCGTTTTTTTAATAACCTGTTATATAAAACAAAAACCTAGCGGAGGTGCAGCCAGCATTAATAAAAGCGTTCATTTTGCACGAGTGCCTCGGAACCAGAGATCAAGGGGAAACTTTTTGTATTATTTTTCAATTCTCTGCAGAAAATAGTTATTTTAACACTTGGACAACTGACAGGTCGAAAGAATGTCTGACTGTCATCTACTGTGAGGCAGGAATGACGTTAATTATACGGTTAAATAAAATCATGTTCAAATATCACAGACACCTTCATCACTATAACCCTAACTCCTTTGAAACTTGCGGGCATTAGGGAAGTGGAAAGAATTTGCATTCATATAGTGCCTTTCACAACCTCAGGATGTCCCAAAGCGCTTAACAGCCAATGAAGTACTTTTTGAAGTGTAGTCACTGTTGTAATGGAGGAAACACAACAGCCAATTTGTGCACAGCAAGCTCCTACAAACAGCAATTAGATAATAACAGGATAATCTGGATTCCTTTGGTAGTATTGGTTGAGGGATAAATATTGGCCAAGACTCCTTGGCAAATATTGGTGAATTCCTCTGCTCTTCTTCAAAGTACAGGCAACTCTCGATTATCCGAGTCCCTCGGGGATTGGGCTATGCCGAGTAAACGATTTCTCCAAGTTGACATTACAGTTAATGCTTACAGTACTGCAGGTATGCCCTGACCAATAGATGTATCTTCTAATCCTTGAATTCTAGTCCTCTAGATCTAAAGACCATTAGGCTTGATGATTACTTCCTGTAACTGTTCGTGGCATTTTAATGAATTATGAGAGGCAGTGGACCTGTGTGGGAGCAGCAGTGGGAGCTGAGGTAGGCAGAGCGCTTAAAAACAAGGCTCAACAGGCAACATTCGAAAGGAACATCAGAGTTTCAAAGTGACGTCGGCAGCGCGCACACACACATAATTTTAAATGCCGTTACAACGGTTTCACGCTGCATCCGTGTGCGGATAATCGAGAGTTGCCTGCAGTGCCATGGGATCTTTTACATCCAGCTGAGATGCCGGACAGGGCCTCGGTTTAACATCTAATTCAAAAGACGGCACCTCCGACAGTGCAACGCACCCTCAGTACTGCACTGGAGTGTCAGCCTTGGTGCTCCAATCTCTGGAGTGGGACTTGTACCAACAATTCCCTGAATCACAAGTGAACTACCCACTGAGCCATGACTGACATAAGCAACCTGTTTTCAATCATCATCCTTGTCTTCAAATCCCTCCATGGCCCCGCCCATCCCTATCTCTGTAATCTCCTCCAGCCCCACAAACGTCCAAGCACTCAGTGCTCCTCCAATTCTGGTCTCTTACCCATCCCGGATTTTCATTGCTTCACCATCGGTGGCCGTGCCTTCAGCTGTCTGGGCCCCAAACTCTGGAACTCCCTCCCTAAACCTCTCCGCCTCTCTACCTCTCTCTCCTACTTTAAGATGCTCCTCAAAACCTCCCTCTTTGACCAAGCTTTTGGTCATCTGTCCTAATATTTTGTTCCGTGGCTCGGTGTCAAAAATGATTTTTATTGCTATCACTCTTGTTAAGCGACTTGGGACGATTTGTTACATTACTAAAAACCCTATATAACTGCACGTGGTGTTGTTGTCGTTGGAAGTCACGGAGGGATAGTGGCCCAGGTGTAATCAATTGGTGAAAGCTTGTGTTCGTGTAGTTCTGCTCACAATGTTATCCAGGTCAATGTTTGAAGCCAACAAAAAGGACAATTTTATATTTATGAACATAAGGGTCACAATGTCGTAGCTTTAATTCCAAACCAGTCTGCAATATTGGCAGTTCCGAGTTGGAAGGTTAGAGATTTGAGTACCACTCCAGGATTTGAGCTTGTTAGATTTCTAAATCTCTGGCATTAAATTGACAGAAAGACTGATTCTTTTAAAGCGATTTGGAATAGTTTATTAAACACACACACATATATCAGAGGAACAGCAGTTGCCAGCTATCCTATGGCTCTACTTAGTTACAACAGATACAATGATGTTACAATAAAGCACGTGGCCTGCTTCTTGGTCTGTAGAGGAAGGTTCTGCTTTTGCCGTGTGCTTAAGAAAAGAGAGACCCAGCAATCTTTGGCTTGACTTTTTATATCCCTGAAGGCCATTGTCTCTCAGAAAGCCTCAGGTTTGGGTCTTGTTTCCAGGGCCATTCCTGATTGGCCTCATACATGTGTCTGTCTGGAGGGCCGGTGCCATTCCTTGATTAGGTTAATGGCTTTCCAATGAACACTTTTTCTAGTTTGGTGAGTTTCAAAGCCATGCTTTCCTTTGTTCCTTGGGATCTGCCCAGCCAGAGGCCACAAGGGCTTGGGGACGTCATTCATTTTGTTTCTTTCAAAACTGCAGCCTTTCCGTATAATCTACACTTTTAACATTTACAGAATCAATGTCATCATTACTAAACACTTTTATTCTTACATGCTCCACCACATTCGAGCTGATGTTTCAGTGCAGTGCAATCCTTCCAAAGAGAGATTAAACAGCCCTCGCTCTCTCTTGAGAGAGGACGCTGACCATCTTGGCGTGTCAATCATGGCTCAGTGCTTAAAATAAGCAAATGGTTCAGTTGTGGCACTTTGACATGAAAAGCAGCAAAACCAAACCCATAATCCTTCGGGAACGGTAGCATAATGGCTGTGTTACTGGAATAGTAATCCCGAGGCCTGCACTAATGATCCGGAGATGTGAGTTCAATGGCAGTTGGGGAATTTAAATTCAGTCAATTAAATAAATCTGGAATAAAAAGCCAGCATCGGTAATGGTGACCATGAAACTACCGGATTGTAGTAAAAACCCATCGGGTTCATTAATATCCTTTAGGGAAGGAAATCTGCCGTCCTTATCCAGTCTGGCCTCCATGTGACTCTAGGCCCACAGCAGTGTGCTTGACTTTTAACTGCTCTCTGAAATGGCCTGGCAAACCCCTCAGTTGTAACATACTGCTGCAACAAACAATAATATGAATAAAACTGGACGGACCACCCGGCATCGGCATCAGACACGACAACAGCACACCCAGCCAGTCAACCCTGCAAATTCCTCCTCACCATCATCTGGGGACTTGTGCCAAATTGGAGAGAGCTGTCCCACAGACTAGTCAAGCAACAGCCTGACATAAACTAACACACAAAATCATGCCTTTTAGCCAATGTCCCAGTTTCCTCCTTCACCTGGGTATGTCCTGTCCCACCAGCAGGACAAACCCACCAGTGGTGGTGGTACAGTGGTATACAGTCGGGAGGGAGTGGCCCTGGGAATCCTCACCATTGACTCCAGATCCCATGAAGTCTCACGGCTTCAGGTCAAGCATGGGCAAGGAAATCTCCTGCTGATTACCACCTACCGCCCTCCTTCAGTTGATGAATCAGTACTCCTCCATGTTGTCCACCACTTGGAAGAAGCACTGAGAGTAGCAAGGGCACAGAATGTACTCTGGGTGGGGGACTTCAATGTCTATCACCAAGAGTGGCTCAGCAGCAGCATGATTGGCCGAGCTGGCCGAGTCGTGATGGACATAGCTGCCAGACTGGGCCTGTGGCAGGTGGTGAGAGAACCAACAACACGAGGGAAAAGCCTACGTGACCTCATCCTCACCAATCTACCTGCCCATGACAGCATTGGTAGCAGTGATCGCCGCCCAGTCTTTGTGGAGATGAAGTCTCGCCTTCACACTGAGGATACCATCCATCATGTTGTGTGGCACTACCACCATGCGAAATGGGATAGACTATTATCTGAATGGTGACAGATTAGGAAAAGGGGAGGTGCAAAGAGACCTGGGTGTCATGGTACATCAGTCATTGAAGGTTGGCATGCAGGTGCAGCAGGCGGTTAAGAAAGCAAATGGCATGTTGGCCTTCATAGCAAGGGGATTTGAGTACAGGGGCAGGGAGGTGTTGCTACAGTTGTACAGGGCATTGGTGAGGCCACACCTGGAGTATTGTGTACAGTTTTGGTCTCCTAACCTGAGGAAGGACATTCTTGCTATTGAGGGAGTGCAGCGAAGGTTCACCAGACTGATTCCCGGGATGGCGGGACTGACCTATCAAGAAAGACTGGATCAACTGGGCTTGTATTCACTGGAGTTCAGAAGAATGAGAGGGGACCTCATAGAAACATTTAAAATTCTGACGGGGTTAGACAGGTTAGATGCAGGAAGAATGTTCCCAATGTTGGGGAAGTCCAGAACCAGAGGTCACAGTCTAAGGATAAGGGGTAAGCCATTTAGGACCGAGATGCGGAGGAACTTCTTCACCCAGAGAGTGGTGAACCTGTGGAATTCTCTACCACAGAAAGTTGTTGAGGCCAATTCACTAAATATATTCAAAAAGGAGTTAGATGAGGTCCTTACTACTAGGGGGATCAAGGGGTATGGCGAGAAAGCAGGAATGGGGTACTGAAGTTGAATGTTCAGCCATGAACTCATTGAATGGCGGTGCAGGCTAGAAGGGCCGAATGGCCTACTCCTGCACCTATTTTCTATGTTTCTATGTTTCTATGTTAACACATCTAGCAGCTCAAAACTGGGCATTTATGAGACGCTGTGGGCCATCAGCAGCAGCAGAATTGTATTCCACCACAATCTGTAACCTCATGGCCCAGCATATCCCTCACTATAGCATTACCATCAAGCCAAGGGACTAACCCTGGTTCAATGAGGAGTGTAGAAGAGCATGCCAGGAGCAGCACCAGGCATACCTAAAAATGAGGTGCCAATCTGGGGAAGCTGCAACACAGGAATACATGCATGCTAAGCAGCGGAAGCAGCTGCTATAGACAAGGCTAAGCGATTCCACAACCAATGGATCAGATCAAAACTCTGCAGTTCTGCCACCTCCAATCATGAATGGTGAGGGGCATTTAAACAACTAATGGGAGGAGGAGGCTCCATGAATATCTCTATCCTCAATGATGGTGGAGTCAAGCACACGAATGCAAAAGACAAGGTTGAAGCATCTGCAACTAAAAAGCAGGACAAATCCAATCTCGTCAATTACCGCCCCATCAGCCTACTCTCAGTCATCAGCAAATTGATGGAAGGTGTCATCGACAGTACTATCAAGTGGCACTTACTCACCAATGAACTGCTCACTGATGCTCAATTTGGGTTTCACCAGGACCAAGATCTCATTACAGCCTTGGTCCAAACATGGACAAAAGAGCTGAATTCCAGAGGTGAGGTGAGAGTGACTGCCCTTGACATCAAGGCAGCATTTGACTGAGTGTGGCATCAAGGTGCCTTAGTAAAACTGAAGTCAGTGAGAATTAGGGGGAAACTCTCCACTGGCTGGAGTCATACCTAGCACAAAGGAAGATGGTTGTGGTGGTTGGAAGTCAATCATCACTGCCTCATGACATCGCTACAGGAGTTCCTCAGGGCAGTGTCCTCGGGCCAACCATCTTCAGCTGCTTCAGCAAAGACCTTCCCTTCATCTTCGGTTTAGAAGTGGGGATGTTTGCTGATGATTACACAGTGTTCAGCGCCATTCTCAACACCCCAGAAAATGAAGCAGTCCGTGCCCGCATACAGCCAGACCTGGACAACATTCAGGCTTAGGCTGATAAGTGGCAAGTAACATTTGTGCCACACAAGTGCCAGGCAATGACAATCCCCAACAAGCGAGGAGAGACTAATCACCGCCCCTTGATATTCAATGATATTATCATCACCGAATCCCCCACCATCAATATCCTGGGGGTCACCATTGACCAGAAACTTAACTGGACCAGCCACATAAATACTGTGGCTACAAGAGCAGGTCAGAGGCCGCAGTAGTCTGCAGTGAGTGTCTCACCTCCTGACTCCCGAAAGCCTTTCCACCATCTACAAGGCACAAGTCAGGAGTGTGATGGAATACTTTCCACTTGCCTGGATGAGTGCAGCTCCAACAACACTCAAGAAGCTCGACACCATCCAGTACAATGCAGCCCGCTTGATTGGCACCCCATCCACTACCTTAAACATTCACTCCCCCTACCTCTGGCGCACCGTGGCTGCAGTGTGTACCATCTATAAGTTGCACTGCAGCAACTCGCCAAGGCTTCTTCGGCAGCACCTCGCAAACCCGTGACTTTTATCATCAAGAAGGACAAGGGCAGCAGGCGCATGGGAATACCATCACCTGCAAGTTCTCTTCCAAGTTCACACACTGTCCTGACTTGGAAGTATATCGCCGTTCCTTCATCATCGCTGTGTCAAAATCGTGGAACTCCCTCTCTAACAGCAGTGTGGGAGCACCTTCACCACACGGACTGCAGCGGTTCAAGAAGGAGGCACACTATCACCTTCTCAAAGACAATTAGGGATGGGCAATAAATGCTGGCCTTGCCCGGGATGCCCATCCCGCACAACGAATGAAAAAAAACCTTATTTGGACCTTCTCTTGGCCGCTGCAGGAATTCTGCATCGCTGCAGAGGTCATTCCCCAGTGGGGAGGTGGGCTCCCTGTGAGTGTTGCTTCACGCTGGATTGAAAATGGAATCACACCTCATACACTGACATTGCAGGTACTTCATGAAGATTTATTTTGCAAAGTAGTAACCTTCTTTTAAAATATATTCCTACATTACAATAGTGGCAACGCTTTAAAAATACTTCATTGGATCATCCTGAGGTCATGAAAAGCTGGGCTTGTTTTCTTTGAATCAGAGGAGGCTGAGGGGGGACCTTATTGAGGTGTATAAAATTATGAGGGCCTGGATAGAGTGGATAGGAAAGACCTATTTCCCTTAGCAGAGGGGTCAACAACCAGGGGGCATAGATTTAAAGTAATTGGGGGGAGGTTTAGGGGGGATTTGAGGGGAAATTTCTTCACCCAGAGGGTGGTGGGGGTCTGGAACTCACTGCCTGAAAGAGTGATAGAGGCAGAAACCCTCACCACATTTAAAAAATACTTGGATGTGCACTTGAAGTGCCGTAACCTACAGGGCTACGGACCTACAGCTGGAAAGTGGGATTAGGCTGGATAGCTCTTGGTCGGCCGGCACAGACATGATGGGCCAAAATGGCCTCTTTCTGTGCTGTAAATTTCTATGATTCTATGATATAAATGTACATTCTTTCATCTGCAATTTTCATTAGAAGCATTAAACCAATGAAATCTTCTTCAACATATTTCGGATCTCCTCAGACATAAAGACCAGATGATTTTTTTTTACCCTGATAGTTTTCATCCCAACTATTAACAGTACTTAATTACTTTTTCACATCCTTTTACTTGACAAAGTTACCCAAATAATGTGTGATATTCATTTTTTTTAAATTAGTTTCTAACCTTGAGCAGCACTTGCGATATGTTACGCACATGATATGTGTTATGTATAACATTTTTTAGCAAGTTTGAAATTAAAGGCAGATTTGTAAAAGAATAAGTAACCTCGCAGCATAAATAATTGAATCTCTTTGTAAGGAAACTTATTTCCTAACTAATCAAACCTTTATGAAATATTAAGCAGCTTTTCAGTCATCAATATTAGTTAATAAAATGAGCTTGATGAATAATTAATTATCTATCCCTGCTGCGATATAATATTCAAATCGCTTCATCATGTGTTAAAGGAAAATTGCATGGCAGCCCTGTCATTATTATATTGATTAGTGTTCAGGATTACACAAGAGAACAAATCATGCGTCAGTGAAAAGCATTGATTATTTGCCAAAGATGTTATTTGTTAATAAAAAGGATGATCTACTTACACACACACACACATTGTTCAATTTTATAAGTACAAATAGAAATATATAATTCTGATACTGAATACATTAACGTGCCCCCATTGCATTCACCTGTTCTTTGTAGACATCTATCTATGTGTAGCTAGAATTTAGAAAAAGTATTGCACAGAGCACATACATTATGTGAGTGTCACCCTTTACTTGTCATGCTTCAGCTGTCATACGAAAGAGCACTTGCATTTATGTAGCGCCTTTCACAACCTCAAGACGTCCCGAAGCGCTGTACAGCCAATGAAATTATTTCAAAGTGTAATGCAACAATGATGACTTGATTTTATATAGCGCCTTCAAAGTAGCCTCCTTGAAGGCACCTCAAGTCGCTGTATATATATATCACCAACGATGTCTCCGCAAGATCCTGCAAATCCCCTGGGAGGACAGGCGCACCAACATCGATGACCTCATCCAGGCTAACATCCCCAGCATTGAAGCACTGACCACACTTGATCAGCTTCGCTGGGCAGGCCACATAGTTCGCATGCCAGATACGAAACTCCCTAAGCAAATGCTTTATGCGGAGCTCCTTCGTGGTAAACGAGCCAAAGGTGGGCAGCAGAATCGTTACAAGGACACCCTCAAGCCTCCCTGGTAAAGTGCGACATCACCACTGACACCTGGGAGACCCTGGCCGAAGACGGCCCGAAGTGGAGAAAGTGCATCCTGGAGAGCGTTGAGCTTTTCGAGTCTCAACGCAAAGAGCGTGAAGAGGTCAAGCATAGGCAGCGGAAGGAGCGCGCGGCAAACCAGCCCCACCGACTCCTTCCCTCAACAAATGTCTGTCTCACCTGTATCAGGGTCTGTGGCTCTCGCATCGGATTGTTCAGCCATCAAATAATTCACTTTGGGAGTGGAAGCAAGTCTTTCTCGATTCCAAGGGACTGCCTATGATGATGATGAGCAGTAAGCCTTCCCAAGGTGCTTCACAGGAGCATTATCAAATAAAATTTGACACCGAATCGCATGAGGAGATGTAAGGACATGTGACCAAAAGCTTGGTCAAAGAGATAGGTGTTAAGGAACTTCTTAAAGGAGGCAAGAGAGGTAAAGAGGCAGGGAGGTTTAGGGAGGGAATTCCAGAGCTTAGGGCCCAGGCAGTTGAAGGCACAGCCGGCAATGTCAGAACAATTAAAATTGGGGATGCTCAACAGACCAGAATTGGAGGAGCGCTGAGATCTCAGAGAATTGTTGGGCTGAAGCAGGTTACAGAGATAGGGAGGGGCGAGGCCATGGAGGGATTTGAAGTCTAGCATGACAATTTTAAAATGGAGACATTGCTGCAATGGGAGCCAATGTAGGTCAGCGAGCATAGGGGTGATGGATGAACGGGACTTGGTGTGGGTTGGAATATGGGCAGCCGAGGTTTGAATGACCTCAAGTTTACAGATATTGTAAAATGGGAGTCGGGTCAGGAGAGCATTGCAATCAAAAAGTAAGACTTGCATTTCTATAGTGCCTTTCATGATCTTGGGACTTCCCAAAGCACTTTACAGCCAATGCAGTTCTTTTGAACTGTCGTCACTGTTGTAAAGTAGGAAACATGGCAGCCAATGCACATAGCAATGTGATAATGAGCATTTATTCTGTTATGTATAAAGGATTCCGATACTTTATTCAAGATAGCAGACCTAGAGATTTTAGCAACCATACTGAATACTTTAAATCACATTCCTCCATTTCTAAGATTATAAAGAAAATTGTCAAATGCAATCCAAACACATTACCCACTGTGCAGAAGGGTTTAAATTCGGGGAGAAATGCTAAAAATGAGGAATTTAGGAGAAAGAAAGTGAAATCAAGTGCAGGTGCAGTGTCCCAAATCCGGACTTCTGAAAACAGAAATTGTCAGAAAACCGGACATTTCGGCGAGCGGTGAGGAAAGGAGGATCGGCGGCTGGCGACGACGTAAATCCGGCAAAGCCCAAAATCCGGCACGGATTCGGTCCCGAGGATTCCGGATTTCAGACTATTGATTTTCTTGTCTGAAATCCAGAAAAAATACCAAAAAAGGCACGAACTCGATCCCCGAGGATTCCGGATTTCAGACGTTGTGCCTGTACCTGCACAATGTTGTCAGCCAAAGGGTAAGAATAGATTAACAGGGAAATTAACTACATGAATGGATTCATGAAACAATTAAACATGCTTCGGGAGAGAAAGGGGATTTAAAGATATGATGAGAAGGCAGATAAGTGAGCATGATCTATTCAAGACAGGAGAGCTTGTTATGCTTAATGGCTTTTTCCTGTTCCTGGAAACTCTTAAGCTCCTATGTATTTTTTCATACACGGGTAATGTTCTCCTTTATCCTTTTTCCAGAAATATCAACATTGGACAGATCCTATGTTCAGTTGGGAGTTGAGGTGCTGATGTGTCAACAGCTCAGAAATGCAGCACGCACCTGAAAGACTTGTTTAAAAGCAAAAAGCTGAACCAGTTATGTGGGTTGCAGGGACGGGCAATTGCCATCAATATATTCATCTCCCTTCTCATGCTGCTTGTAATGAGTCTCTCTGCTGTACTGCACCTCCTCTTTTCCCATATTCGCTATCCCTCGTCATAGCCTGATCAGATTTCATATATGTGACCGCTTTTCCTCATCGAGGTCTGTCTTCAGACAGCTACAAGATGCACTGCAGCAACTCGCCAAGGCTTCTTCAGCAGCACCTCCTAAACCCGTGACCTCCACCGCCTAGAAGGACAAGGGCAGCAGGTGCATGGGAACACCACCATCTTCAAGTATCCCTCCAAGTCACGCACAATCCTGACTTGGAAATATATCGCCATTCCTTCATCGTCGCCAGGTCAAAATCCTGGAACTCTCTTCCTAACAGCACTGGAGGAGCACCTTCACCACACGGACTGCAGCTCACCACCACCTTCTCAAGAGCAATGATGGGCAATAAATGCTGGCCTTGCCAGCGACTCCCACATCCCGTGAATTAATAAAAAAAATCTTTACATCATTACAGTTAATGCAGGACTTTTGTATATTTTATTTTCCCACTAAAGTCTGGGCTGAGTCAACCCAGACTATCTCACTAGTATCCTTTACAGTTAACAACAGGAGGAATCCTAACTGAATTAGTGTTAAGCTGGGGAAAAGAAAGAATTTAATTTATACAGCGCCTTTCATGATTTCAGGATGTCCCAAAGTGTTTTACAGCTAATGTAGTACTTTTGAAATGTAGTCACTGTTGTAATGTGGGAAATGCGGCAGCCAATTTGCACACAGCAAGCTCGCACAAACAGCATCATCATCATCATCATAGTCAGTCCCTCAGAATCGAGGAAGACTTGCTTCCACTATAAAAATGAGTTCTTAGATAACTGAACACTCCAATACGAGAATTACAGTCTCTGTCACAGGTGGGACAGCCAGTCGTTGAGGGAAAGGGTGGGTGGGACTGGTTTGCCGCACGCTCCTTCTGCTGCCTGCGCTTGTTTTCTGCAAGCTCTCGACAACGAGACTCGAGTTGCTCAGCGCCCTCCCAGATGCACTTCCTCCACTTAGGGCGGTCTTTGGCCAGGGACTCCCAGGTGTCAGTGGGGATGTTGCACTTTATCAGGAAGGTTTTGAGGGTGTCCCTGAAACATTTCCTCTGCCCACCTTGGGCTCGTTTGCCGTGAAGGAGTTCCGAGTAGAGCGCTTGCTTTGGGAGTCTCGTGTCTGGCATGCGGACTATGTAGCCTGTCCGAAACAGCAATGTGGTAATGAGCAGATAATCTGTTTTTTTTTTAAAGTGATGGTGAATGAGGGATAAATATTGGCCAGGTCACTGGGGATAACTCCCCTGCTCGTCTTTGAAATATTGCCATGGGACCTTTTACGTCCACCTGAGAGAGCAGTTAAGGCCTTGCTTTAACATTTCATCCGAAAGACGGCACCTCCAACAGTGCAGCGCTACCTCAGTACTGCATGGTGCGTCAGCCTAGACTTTTATGCTCAAGACTCTGGAGTGAGCACAAAAATCTAGGCTGATACTCTGGGGGTACTGCACTGGCAGAGGCATCCGTCTTTCGGATGAGAAGGCTATCTTTATCTGTGAACAATTATCAACTCTGTATTGGATGCCGATCCATTATGAAGATGAGTTAAGACAAAGGGGAACAAGAGCCTAAGTTGATACAAACAATATCTGTTTGCTTCTGGGAGCCTAGAATGAAAGCAGAACATATGGAAGTTTCTGGACTGATGATTTCGAACTGCTACAGGTGTACCATCTTTTTAATTCCAGATGTTTGGGTCCAGAAGCTAAACCTCCCCATCAGGACTCCGTGTTTAGCTCAGTAAAGTGGGTTCAAATAGGGAGAGTGTAAAGCACTCTGCATAAGGCAAGCAGATACTCTATTTATGTGGATGTCTATGTAGAATATTATCGAGATTCTTAAACATGGCGATGGGTTTCCGTGAGCAAAAAAACTCTGTTGCATACTGCACATCAGCTAGGGGTATTTAATTTTTTCACTGAAAGATGGACTTGTATTTACGTAGCGCCTTTCAGGACCACCGGACGTCTCAAAGTGCTTTACAGCCAATTAAGTACTTTTCGAGTGTAGTCACTGTTGTAATGTGGGAAACGCAGCAGATGATTTGCGCACAGCAAGCTTCCACAAACAGCAATATGATAATGACCAGATCATTTCTTTTGTCATGTTGATTGAGAGATAAATATTGGCCAGGACACCGGGGATCACTCCCCTGTTCTCCTTCAAAATAGTGCCATGAGATATTTTACATCCACCTGAGAGAGCAAACGGGACCACAGTTTAGAAACATAGAAACATAGAAAATAGGTGCAGGAGTAGGCCATCCAGTCCTTTGAGCCTGCACCACCATTCAATAAGATCATGGCTGATCATTCACCTCAGTACCCCTTTCCTGTTTTCTCTCCATACCCCTTGATCCCTTTAGCCGTCAGGCTCATATCTAACTCCCTCTTGAGTATATCCAAACAACTGGCATCAACAACTCTCTGCGGTAGAGAATTCCAGAGGTTAACAACTCTCTGAGTGAAGAAGTTTCTCCTCATCTCGGTCCTAAATGGCTTACCGCTTATCCTTTGACTGTGATCCCTGGTTCTGGACTTCCCCAACATCGGAAACATTCTTCCTGTATCTAACCTGTGCAGTCCCATCAGAATTTTATATGTTAAAGTCTCATCCAAAATAAGGCACCTCCGACAGTGCAGCACTCCAGCGTCAGGCTAGAATTTTGTGCTCAAGTCTCTGGAGTGGGACTTGAACCCACAACCTTCTGACTCAGAGGCGAGAGAGCTGCCCACTGAGTCACAGCTGACAGACAACAGCTCTCAGCACAGCCATCCAACAGACATGAACACTGGAGACAAGAACTATCAGAAGTCCCACCCCTCAGATCGAGGAGCACTAATTCATTCATAATGCCAGCAGCTGTCTCCAACTACGACACTCAATGTCAGCTGTATTTTAAGTGGGTAGCATACTTGCCATTGAGTCAGAAGGTTGTGGGTTCAAGTCCCACTCCAAGAACTTGAGCACATAAAAAATCCAGGTTGATACTCCCAGTGCAGTGCTGAAGGAGTGCCGCACTGTCAGAGGAGCCGTCTTTCGGATGAGGTGTTAAACCGAGGCCGCGTCTGCCCTCTCAGGTGGACGTAAAAGATCCCTTGGCACTATTTCAAAGAAGAGCAGAATGTTATCCCCGGTGTCCTGGACCAATAGTTATCCTTCAATCAACGTAACAAAAACAGATTATCTGGTCATTATCACATTGATGTTTGTGGGAGCTTGCTGTGTGCAAATTGGCTGCCGCATTTCCCACGTTACAACAGTGGCCGCACTTCATAAAAAGTACGTCATTGGCTGTAAAGCGCTTGGAGACATCCGGTGGTCGTGAAAGGCGCTATATTAATCCAAGTATTTCTTTCTTTCTCTCCCTCCATCCTCTCTGCTTCCCAGCTGCAGCCTGGTGCCACAGGCCTGCCCACCCGACAGCCAGTCGGTCTCGCAATGTGGCTGGCTACGGGCTGGAAATAGAGGGGAAAAATGCTAATAGGGCCCTGCCGTTAAATTCTGCAGGGTCTGAGAGAAACCCGTTGTCCCTGGTTTCACGATGGCAATCCTGGCCCCCCCCTGCTCCCTGCTCACCCCTGGGTTAAAATCCTGGCCGTTGTGTTTGACTATCTCCATCAGAATGATCCCAATAGAGGCCAAGTGTCCTGAAAGCTGGCAAGGTTTATTTACTCTGCAGCGGTTGGTTGGTCATGTCACCGTTGTTTCCTCAAATATCTAGATTAGGTGCTCGCTGACCTAAATTGGTTCCTCATCTGACAACAGCTCAATTTTAAAATTCTCATCCTTGTTTTCAAATTCCTCCATGGCCTCATCCCTCCCTACCCGTGTAACCCTACTCCTGCCTTACAAGCCTTCAAGATCTCAGCGCTCCTCCAATTCTGGCCCATTGCATAGCCTGGATTTTCATCGCTCCACCATTGCTGGCCCGTGCTTTCAGCTGCCAAGGTGCTAAGCTCTGGAATTCCCGAACTAAACCTCTCCACCTCGCGGACACTCTCTCATCCTTTAAGACACTCCTCCCTCTTTGACCAAGCTTTTAGTCATCTGTCCTGTTATCTCCTTCTGTGGCTGGTGTTAAGCACCTTGCCACATTAATGGCGCTCTATAAATGCAAATTATTGTTGAAGGTAGGTATGCAAGGGAAGTTCAAAACTCACGAACGAACCCTAGCTCAGACCACTGGGCATTTTAGCGAGTGTCTTCTGCGCTGCCTGCATGGTCTTGACATCATCCTGTGTGACAAAACCATAAACGAGTTTATAAAGAACTGATTTATGACTTCATTATACAGAGAGCACAAAGATAATCTTTACCTTCAAGACCTATGATCAATTAATGGAATCATCCAGTTAAATGGAATCCAATCCAAAATCAAAATTTTTTTCTTGTAAGCTCACAACTTATGTCATCGCTCCATCTCAAGAACTTAATTTCTGCCACTTAAGACATCATGGAGCCGAAATTTCCCTCCCCCTCCCGCCCGAAACAGGGCGCCGGCTCTCCGTTTCAAGGGTTTTTACCGCCACTGTGGTTGAGGTCGTCACATGAGCGAAATTCCGCTCTCTGTTGTTTTTTTTTTATTTGGCTCCGGAAGTCGCTCTTAATGGAGGCGGATATGCGGCGGCAACACCACTAGCGGGGCAGAAGTTGGGGGCCGGTGCGGAATGGCCACCGCGATGACGTCATAACAGTTCCGTGTCACCACGGCTCTCCACTTCACTTAAAGGGGAGAGCCTGCTCGATTTTTCAACTTCAGTCCACTGGGCCACCAGGGAGGGTTTCGGCCGGGCCAGCGGCCTGGAACCCAAGAGGGTCTGGCAGGCTACCTGTTGGCGGCCCGGCCGAACCTGGGGGGCATAATTGCCGGGCCAACCTGGCAGTCGGCCAACAAAAGAAACATGGCAGCCACGGCAATGCATCCTTCCCTTTAAGGGAAGCCGCACCGCCATTGCAGAAGGCCACAACCTCACTGGACCACCGGGAAAAAAACAGGTTTTGGCACCTCCGGGTAGGCCGAAGATTTTCACGCCACAATTTAGCCGTCGGGGTGGGGCAGATCGGTGGTGAGCATGGTGATGATGCACTTAGCACGGATCGGCAGTAGCAGAGTGGTGGGGGGGGGGGGGGGGGGGATGGGAGCAGGGTCACTGCCGGGAGAACACGGGAGCGCAATTTTCAAAATGGCGGCCATTACACGAAAAGTCGGCACTTTCTGGTGTTAAGAGGTCTTCAGGAAAAGGGCAATTTCGTCCTCCACACCTCTAGAAATACACCATTGCTCCATACCCTCACCCAAGTTGTGTAGCTTTATAGGCTGAAAAAGAATCGTCAGTTGCCACATGTGCGCTGACGACACCCAGCTCCACCTCCCCACCACTTCTCTCGACCCATCCACGGTCTCTAAATTGTCAGACGGCTTGTGCAACATCCAGTACTGGAGGAGCAGAAATTTTCTCCAATTAAATGTTGGGAAGATCGAAGCCACTGTCTTTGGTTCCCGCCACAAACTGCATTTCCGAACCAACAACTCCATCCCTCTCCCTTGCATCTGGCTGAGGCTGAACCAGACTGTTCACAACCTAGGTGTCATATTTGACCCTGAAATGAACTTCCGGCCACATAGCCGCGGGCGTAAGTACAACCGCCTATTTACACTCCCGTAACATCGCCCGCCTCCGTCCCTGCCTCAGCTCATCTGCTGCTGAAGCTCTCATTCAGGCCTTTGTTACCTCTAGACTTGACCACTCCAACTCACTCCTGACTGGCCTCCCACATTCTACCCTACGTGAACTTGAGGTCATCCAAAACTCAGCAGCCCGGGGCCTAACTCGCACCAAGTCACGCTCACCCATCACCATGGCTGTGCCTTCAGCTGCCTGGACCTCAACTTCTGGAACCTCTTCCCTCAACCTCTTCGCCTCGCCACCTCGCTTTCCTCCTTTAAGACGCTCCTTAAAACCTACCTCTTTGACCAAGCTTTTGATCATCTGCCCTAATTTCTTCTGATGTGGCTCGGTGCCAAATGCATTTATTTTGTCATAACACTCCCGTGAAGTGCCTTGAGATGTTCACTATGTTAAAGGCGCTATATAAATATAAGTTGTTGTTGTTGAGTGTGGCCTAAATCACCACATTGGCTCAAATTTTGCTGCTGAAATAATGTCGAGTTTAATGGCGCTTACCATTATCAATGTGTAAATCGCTCGATAGCATGTGGCGAGAGAGAGGTACCCCGTGAATTGCGAAGCGCCACAAGTTGCTGGGCGATTTGCGTTGCTCTGCCATTAGCTTTGCGAAAACGGCAGCTCTCCCTCAACCTCTCCGTGAGTTTCATGAAATTGCTGCATTTGCAGCATTCATCGCCCATTAAACTGGCTGCAGAAAGTTAGGGCTGGTATTATCAGTGTTAGTACCCTCTTAATCACAAGATTGAAGTTCCTGCAATGCTGCTCGACCTCTCTGGCCCAGAAAGGGAACAAGTGAAACTGTGGAATCGCATTCCTGTGGGTAATTGTTCTTCGAGATTTTAAAAATCTAATATTTAAAATTTTTAATGTTATTTTTCTTACTTTTCCTTTCCCTGTCTCTCCTTTCACTCTCTTTGTTAGTCCAAACCCTCTTTCCCTCCCTTCATTTCTCTTTGTTCCTGATTTGACTCTAATTCATCCTATTTCCTTCTCGGTCCTTCCTGTTTCTTCCTCAGTCCTTAAATCTGGTTGGTTAAGGAAATAGACTGTTGATCCCGTCATTCCCGTCATTCCAGGATGCCTCTTTGCACCCCCGTCATCAGTTCGCAATTCCAGAGCAAAACTTTTCTCAAGTGAGGTGAAAAAGTCTAACTAAGGGGGCACACTGCAAAATGCTCCGCTCCAGCAACATTTGGACCAATGTGTTCATGACCTCTGACCAGTTAATACCTAAAATGGTGACCGGGGTCCTATTTTCATCATACGACCCTAATTACCATATTCAAATAACAGGCCCATTGCCTAAATTAGGTGGGTGCTCTGGACACCCTGGCTTTAGGACCCTTTCAAAATGGCGCCAGCTGTAATGTCGGTGTTTGTGATATATTCTTACGACATCACTAATAATTCACACTACAGCATGGCTCCAATACAGAAAACTGTCATAAGAACAGAAGAACATAAAAAATAGGAGCAGGAGTAGGCCATTTGGCCCCTCGAGCTTGCTCCGTCATTCAATAAGATCATGATTGATCTGATCTTGGGCTCAGCTCCACTACCCTGCCCGCTTCCCGTAACCTTTCACCCCCTTATCACTCAAAAATCTATCTATCTCCATCTTAAATATACTCAATGACCCAGCCTCCACAGCTCTCTGGGGCAGAGAATTCCCCAGATTTATGACCGTCTGAGAGAAGAAATTCCTCCGCATCTCAGATCTAATTGGGCAATCCCTTTTTCTGAAACTATGCCCCCTAGTCCTAGATTCCCCCACAAGGGGAAACATCCTCTGCATCTATCCTGTCAAGCCCCCTCCCAATCTTATAAGTCTCAATTAGATCACCTCTTATTCTTCTAAACTCCAATGTGTATAGGCCCAACCTGCTCAACCTTTCTTCATAAGTCAACCCCTTCATCTCAGGAATCAACCTAGTGAACCTTTTTTGAACTACCTCCAATGCAAGTATATCCTTCCTTGAGGATGTAACGAACAGGGTGGATAAAGTGGAACCAGTGGATGTGGTGTATTTGGACTTCCAGAAGGCATTTGACAAGGTACCACATAAAAGGTTACTGCACAAGATAAAAGTTCACGGGGTTGGGGGTAATATATTAGCATGGATAGAGGATTGGCTAACTAACAGAAAACAGAGAGTCGGGATAAATGGTTCATTCTCGGGTTGGCAATCAGTAACCAGTGGGGTGCCGCAGGGATCAGTGCTAGGACCCCAACTATTTCCAATCTATACAAATGATTTGGAGGAAGAGACTGAGTGTAACATAGCCAAGTTTGCTGACGATACAAAGATGGGAGGAAAAGCAATGTGTGAGGAGGACACAAAAAATCTCCAAAAGACATAGACAGGCTAAGTGAGTGGGAGAAAATTTGTCAGATGGAGTATAAAGTTGGAAAGCGTGAGGTCATGCACTTCGGCAGAAAAAAATCAAAGAGCAAGTTATTATTTAAATGGAGAAAGATTGCAAAGTGCTGCAGTACAGCGGGACCTGGGGGTCCTGGTGCATGAAACACAAAAGGGTAGTATGCAGGTACAGCAAGTGATCAGGAAGGCCAATGGAATCTTGGCCTTTATTGCAAAGGGGATGGAATATAAAAACAGGGAAGTCTTGCTACAGCTGTACAGGGTATTTGTGAGGCCACACCTGGAATACTGCGTGCAGTTTTGGTTTCCATATTTAAGAAAGGATATTCGTGCTTTGGAGGCAGTTCAGAGAAGGTTCACTAGGTTGATTTCGGAGATGAGGGGGTTGACTTATGAGGAAAGGTTGAGTAGGTTGGGCCTCTACTCATTGGAATTCAGAAGAATGAGAGGTGATCTTATCAAAACGTATAAGATTATGAGGGGGCTTGACAAGGTGGATGCACAGAGGATGTTTCCACTGATAGGGGAGACTAGAACTAGAGGGCATAATCTTAGATAAGGGAATAAGGGGTTATGGAGACCGGGCAGGGAAGTGGACCTGAGTCCATGATCGGATCAGCCATGATCGTATTAAATGGTGGAGCAGGCTCGAGGGGCCGTATGGCCTACTCCTGCTCCTATTTCTTATGTTCATATGTTCTCAAATAAGGAGACCAAAACTTTACACAGTTCTCTAGGTGTGGCCTCATCAGTACCCTGTACAGTTGTAGCAGGTCTTCCCTACTTTTATAGTCTATCCCGCTTGCAATAAAGGCCAACATTCCATTTGACTTCCTGATTACTTGCTGTACCTGGATATTCACTTTTTTTGTTTCATGCACAAGGACCCCCAGGTCCCTCTGTATGGCAGCACTTTGTAATTTAAATAATAATTAGCTTTTTTATTTTTCCTGCCAAAGTGGATAACTTCATATGCCATCTGCTAAATATTTGCCCACTCACTTAGCCTGTCTATATCATTTAGCAGATTGGGCGAACCTTTCCACTATGGTCGCTATTGACCAAAAATGGGTGATATTTCCAGCCTTAGTGCTTTTTATATTTTTCAGGATTGCTGGAATATCGCCCATTTGAAAAACCACGAGTTTCGCCTTTTTAATTTGGGTGATAGCCTTAGCGATGTGAAATGGGCCTTTAGCGATGGATTCAGTCATGCAAGGCTGGCGTCCATGGCAACGGCCGTTCTGCCCATGCGCGTTTTTTTTTCAGGTACAGAACTTTTCCCACGGGGACTGACAGAGTGAACAGGGGACCGATAACATTATAGAATCTTTATTTTATTTTAGCCCCTGTTGCTTTATAAAATAAAATCTACTAGCCAACTGAGGTGAACTCCATTTCCTTCCCCAAAGGATAATATTTCCTAGTCCTGCTTCTACTTGTACTGTGGACCAGAGAGGGAAAAAATTCCATGATTTATTAGCCCTGGCATTATAGCAATGTATTTGTATGTAACATTTTTCATTTTATTCGCCCATCTCTATTTTGCAGCATGCGATTAGTGATCAATACTGGTTGAGAAATTACAGGCACCCCTCCCATCACTATAAATGCCCTTAATTTGTCCTCAACTAATAGATGATTGGCAATAGTCAAAAAGACCCTTAAAATCATTCACAAATTGATTCTCCTGACAGCCTTTTACTACAAATCCTCCCCGTAGTGCTGAGACATGCTGAGTTATTGCACCTTTTCTTCAGCCTATTTTTGGGCCAGTGATCATTTGGGCGAATTGTGGACGAAATGCCGAAAGTAGTGCTCGCCGATAATCTGGGCCATAATGGGGCGCAAGTTTCCGTTATGAGTACTATTCTCGGCCTTGCACAAGGATGACGCTATGCATTTTTTTAAATAGTAGGCCGGGCAATGCAGCTCATTCAGCAGTGCCGAAAGTTGGGCCGGCGATAAATGGGCTATAACCAGGCGTTAGTTTCCACTTTTCTGCAAATATGGGCGATGGCTCAGCTCTGATATGGACGCTAAATGGACGATAAATGGGTGATGATGTACCAAAAATCTAGCCCCTCTGTGTCCTCCTCACAACTTGCTTTCCCACCCATCTTTGGATCATTAGCAAACTTGGCTACATTACACTCGGTCCCTTCATCCAAGTCATTAATATAGATTATAAATAGTTGAGCCCCAGCACCGATCCCTGTGGCACCCCACTAGTTGCCACATGATCCTTTATTATTTTTACATCAATAATTACATTACCACAGTAGTCCTCTAGGTGGAGGAGTAGTCCACGAAGGCGAGGTCTATTACAGTGTTAACACTGAAAGGCGACCAACAACATTTTGAGGGCGTTACCATCGGTAATGTGTTGAGCTGTGAGTGGCTTAGCCAGTCACATGGATGGCCCTTATGGCTAAAGGGATCAAGGGGTATGGAGAGAAAGCAGGAATGAGGTACTGAAGTTGCATGATCAGCCATGATCATATTGAATGGTGGTGCAGGCTCGAAGGGCCGAATGGCCTACTCCTGCACCTATTTTCTATGTTGCTATATTTCTATATTCGCAAGATTCGATAAAACCCCAGTGAGTTGGGCTCAGGGGATCCAAGGTAAGATCAGAAAGGAGGTGATCTTATTGAAATGTATAAGATTATGAGGGGGCTTGATAAAGTGGATGCAGAGAGGATGTTTCCACTGATAGGGGACTAGAACTGTGGGGCATAATCTTAGAATAAATTGAGATGAGGAGGAATTTCTTCTCTCAGAACGTTGTAAATCTGTGGAATTCGCTGCCTCAGAGAGCTGTGGAAGCTGGGACATTGAATAGATTTAAGACAGAGATAGACAGTTTCTTAACCGATAAGGGACTATGGGGTTATGGGGAGCGGGCGGAAATGGATCTGAGTCCATGATCGGATCAGCCATGATCGGATCAGCCATGATCGTATTAAATGGCGGAGAAGGCTCGAGGGGCCGTATGGCCCACTCCTGCTCCTATTTCTTACGTTCTTATGTTCTTACAATGAGGCAGGTGGCTGTGAGCCTAGTGGATGAACTGGTAATGTGCAGTGTGACTGTTAAACCTTTTGCTAATAAACCATGTAGTTCTTAATAGAAATGTGTTGCTATAATTCTCAAGCAAAAACCCATGAAGCAAAGACGTTACCCCATCCCCTTTAACGACCGGCAAAGATCACTCAAGACCAACCCCGTAGAGTGTAAGTTGAGGCGTTAAGATTCGAATTGAAGCGGAGAGTGAGATTGTCTGCTTCACTTCACCCCAGCGTCAGCTGAGATCGTGAGCTCTGATTCACATCACATTTACACGATGATGCAGCCTTCAGTGAGAAGTGAAACCGCTTCACACCGGCAATACAGTGTCAATTCCTATGTCTGTCATTGAGACAGAGGGCTTTAATACAATTGCTATGAAGGGGTTAATGGCCTTATTCAAGTAGCAGTTAAAGGAATGTCACCCTAATTTGTTACAACATGATCTCATCTACTTTGAGTTAGTGTTTCTTTTCCTTCTGCAAACTTTGAATTCGGAGCATTTAAATTTTTTTGTGCTCAGAATATGAAATTAGGATCGCTGCTAACACACTTCCCTAATTAGAATTTTTTATTTTTACTCGCTTCAGTAAATTACATCTTTGGGTTTTCTGAGTCACTCGTGAACAAACCATTCTGCAGCTGAGAGGACAGATTGGCTGCCTTACCCACAGCAACATGCCAAGCTGGTCAGAGTAAAGCCTTCCCAAGTCAGGTACAGCATGAATTAGATACAGAGTACAGCTTCTCGGTACTGCCTCATCAAGCCCTCCCATGTCACGTAAAAGAAAGAAAGACTTGTATTTATATAGCATCTTTCATGACCACCGGACGTCTCAAAGCCCTTTACAGCCAATTAAGTACTTTTGGAGTGTGCTGTTGTAATGTGGGAAACGCGGCAGCCAATTTGCACACAGCAAGCTCCCACAAACAGCAATGTGATCATGACCAGATAATCTGTTTTTTTGCAATGTTGGTTGAGGGATAAATATTGGCCCCAGGACACCGGGCACAACTCCTCTACTCTTCTTCGAAATAGTGCCGTTAGATCTTTTACGTCCATCTGAGAGGGCAGACAGGGTCTCGGTTTAACATCTCATCCAAAAGACAGCACGTCCATCAGTGCAGCACTCCCCCAGCACTGCACTGGAGTGTCAGCCTAGATTTATGTGCTCATGTTTCTGGAGTTGGGACTTGAATCCACAACCTTTTGACTCAAAGGCGAGTGTGCTATCCACTGAGCCACAGCTGACATTAAGCACTGCCAAATTAGGTACAAAATAATTAGGTGGGAAGATTTCCTCCATTCTGTTCTAACAATGTATGTCAAATCTTCAGTGAAGTACTGAGGGAGTGTGGCATTGTCAGATGTCTTTTGGAAGAGATGTTAAACCAGGTGGATGTAAAAGATCCCAAGGCATTATTTGAAGATCAGGAAGAGACCTCCCCAGTGCCCTGGCCAACAATTATCCCTGAACCAACATCACTAAAAACAGATTATCTGGTCATTATAACATTGCTGTTTGTGGAACCTTGCTGTGTATAAATTGGCTGCCGCATTTTCCACATTACAACAGAGATCACACTTAAAAAGTACTTCATTGGCTGTAAAGCACTTTGGGATGTCCTGAGGTCATGAAATGCGCTATATAAATGTAAGTTCTTTCTTTTTTGATTGGAGTTCTATTGTTCCATCATCTAACCTTCCTGAGTGGGATTACTAATTTAGCAACCGTCTCCTAATGTCCAACTAGGAGCTAGTATAAGAACATAAGTAATATGTTGTAAGTGGATAGATAGACGTTTCTGCGGCCGCAATCGAGACTCCAGGATGGTATGTTCCCTTCCTGGCAAATGTTAAGAATGTCTCGGAGCGGGTGCAGGACATTTTGAAAAGGGAGGATGAATAGCCAGTTGTCATGGTGCTTATAGGTAACAATGATATCGGTAAAAAACAGAATGAGGTCCTACAAGATGAATTTAGGGAGCTAGGAGCTAAATGAAAAAGTAGGACCTCAAAAGTAGTAATCTCAGGATTGCCACCAGTGCCATGTGCTAGTCAGAGTAGGAATCGCAGGATAGCTCAGATGAATACGTAGCTTGAGGAGTGATGCAGAAGGGAGGGATTCAAATTCCTGAGACATTGCAACCGGTTCTGGGGGAGGTGGGACAAGCACAAACCGGATGGTCTGCACCTGGGCAGGACCGGAACCAATGTCCTAGGAAGAGTGTTTGCAAGTTCTGTTGGGGAGGGGTTAAACTAATATGGCAGGGGGATGGGAACCTATTCAGGGAGACAGAGGGAAGTAGAATGGAGGCAGAAGCAAAAGATAGAAAGAAGAAAAGTACAAGTGGAAGGCAGAGAATTCCAAGGCAAAAAGCAAAAAGGACCACATTACAGCAAAATTCTAAAGGGGCAAAGGGTGTTAAAAAGACAAGCCTGAAGGCTCTGTGACTCAATGTGAGGAGTATTCGTAATAAGGTGGACGAATGAACTGCGCAGATAGCAGTTAACGGATATGATGTAATTGGCATTACGGAGAAATGGCTCCAGGGTGAGCAAGGCTGGGAACTCTACATCCAGGGATATTCAACATTCAGGAAGGATAGACAGAAAGGAAAAGGAGGTGGGGTGCCGTTGCTGGTTAAAGAGGAAATTAATGCAATAGTAAGGAAGGACATTAGCTTGGATGATGTGGAATCGGTATGGGTGGAGCTACGGAATACCAAAGGGCAAAAATCACTAGTGGGAGTTGTGTACTGAACATCAAACAGTAGTAGTGAGGTTGGGGACAGCATCAAACAAGAAATTGAGGATGCGTACAATAAAGGTACAGCAGTTATCATGGGTGACTTTAATCTACATATTGAGTGGGCTAACCAAACTGGTAGCAATGCGGTGGGGGAGGATTTCCTGGAGTGTATTAGGGGTGGTTTTCTGGACTAATATGTCGAGAAACCAACTAGAGGGCTGTCCATCCTAGATTGGGTGATGTGTAATGAGAAAGGACTAATTAGCAATCTTGTTGTGTGAGGCCCCTTGGGGACGAGTGATCATAATATGGTAGAATTCTTTATTAAGATGGAGAGTGACACAGTCAATTCAGTCTTGAACTTAAGGAAAGGTAACTTTGATGGCATGAGACGTGAATTGGCTAGACAAGACTGGCGAGTGATACTTAAAGGGTTGACGGTAGATAGGCAATGGCAAACATTCAAAGATCACATGGATAAGCTTCAACAATTGTATATCTCTGTCTGGAGTAAAAATAAAATGGGGAAGGTGGCTCAACCGTGGCTAACAAGGGAAATTAAGGATAGTGTTAAATCCAAGGAAGAGGCATATAAATTGGCCAGAAAAAGCATAAACCCGAGGACTGGGAGAATTTTGTAATACAGCAGAGGAGGACAAAGGGTTTAATTAGGAGGGGGAAAATAGAGTATGAGAAGAAGCTTGCTGGGAACATAAATATTGACTGCAAAATCTTCTATAGATATGTGACAAGAAAAAGATTAGTAAAAACAAACATAGGTCCATTGCAGTCAGATTCAGGTGAATTTATAATGGGGAACAAAGAAATGGCGGACCAGTTAAACAAATACTTTGGTTCTGTCTTCACGAAGGAAGACATAAATAACCTTCTGGAAATACGAGGGGACCAAGGGTCTAGTGAGAAGGAGGAACTGAAGGAAATCCTTATTAGGTGGGAAATTGTGTAGGGAAATTGATGGGATTGAAGGCCAATAACTCCCTGGGGCCTGAAAGTCTTCATCTCAGAGTACTTAAGGAAGTAGCCATCGAAATAGTGGCTGCATAAGTGATCATTTTCCAACAGTCTATCGATTCTGGATCAGTTCCTATGGACTGGAGGGTAGCTAATGTAACACCACTTTTTAAAAAAGGAGGGAGAGAGAAAACAGGTAATTATAGAACGGTTTGCCTGACATCAGTTGTGGAGAAAATGTTGGAATCAATTATTAAGGATGAAATAGCTGAGCATTTGGAAAGCAGTGACGGGATAAGGATAAGTGGTAAGCCATTTGGGACTGAGATGAGGAGAAACTTCTTCACTCAGAGAGTTGTTAACCTGTGGAATTCCCTCCCGCAGAGAGTTGTTGATGCCAGTTCATTGGATATATTCAAGAGGGAATTAGATATGGCCCTTACGGCTAAAGGGATCAAGAGGTATGGAGAGAAAGCAGGAAAGGGGTACTTAAGTGAATGATCAGCCATGATCTTATTGAATGGTGGTGTAGGCTCGAAGGGTCGAATGGCCTACTCCTGCACCTATTTTCGATGTTTCTATGTAGGAGCAGGAGTCGGCCATTTGGCTCCTCGAACCTGCTCCGCCATTCAATAGATCATGGCTGATCTGATCTTGGCCTCAACTCCACTTCCCTGCCCGCTCCCCATAACCCTTGACTCCCCTATCGATTAAAACTCTGTCTATCTCCACCTTAAATATACAGCCAACTTGTCATAATTTGAACTCACGTCCTTAAGATGAAAAGGCAGTTTATAACCCATTGCATCAGTCAGCTTGTTCCTTGGAGCTATTCCTCTAACTGTATTATATGAACTTAGTTACACTGGTGCCTTAAACCAATGTCTTTACTGAATTGTAATATTATAGATGTCAATTCATACGCTGTGAAAATGCAAGCTAATCTCGTAATATCACAACATATATTGCAGCCAAATAGGTTTAAATTAACATTGATTTTTTTCCCCCTGATTCAAGAGTTAAAAAGAAATTAAATTGAAGAATATCTGGTCTTTTCCAATTAATGTGCTAATATAAAGAGAATTGTTGTGTATGTATATACCCTGTACACTCAATGTACAGTTACATAAAACCAATGGATGTATCTCTACACTGTATACACTATGCCTGTACCACCAGAGGGTGCAACAGGTAAAGACCTAGAAGTCACCTGTACACTGCAGGTAACCAGGTATAAAAGGGAACCCACCTTACTGTAACCTCATTCAGGAGCTGCAATAAATGGACTAAGGTCACAACAGTTCAAGTGGAATACCTTACCTCATGGAGTCATTACTAGAGTGCCTGCAAACACCACAAGAATAATTCATAACAGGAGGCAGAGGTTTTTGTGATGTATGTAGCACTCAAATCACTGACTCCACACAGTCTGGTGTTGTAGTAACTGCTGTGACCTTGGTTCTTTATTGTGTAACTCCAGAATGCCCCTCAGGTGTGGTGGGCAGCCTTTTTTCTCTGTCTCGCAGGTACTTTCAGGTCTCCCACCACAGTGCCCCTTGTGGCGCACCATTGTAACTATATATTTAATGTACATGGACAATACATAACATCTCTGACTTGGACTCCAGTTTAGTTTCTGGGATGTTGCTCGCCTGAATGTCTGCCATGTTTGCCAATGTAACAACAGGCACTGCGTTCCTTAAAGAAATCCGGCTTCATTCTATCAGGTGCTTTGAAACATTTTGACTTTGGGATGAGGGGGCTTGAGCACAAAATCTAGGCTGACATTCCAGAGCAATACTGAGGGAGGTGACGTCTTTCAGACTGAGGTCCCGTCTGCTCTCTAAGCTGGATATAAACGATCGCCTGGCACTGTTTCCAAGAAGAGCAGGGGAGTTATCCTCAATGTCCTGGCCGATATTTGTCCCTCAACCAACATCACTAAAACAGGTTATCTGTTCGTGTGCAAAATAGCTGCATTTGGAAAAGTAACATCTTTTAGCCTTAGATGATGCAGTGGAATAAATCATAAGGGTAGATTTTCCCTACATGACCCATTACCATCTCCTTTTGCTGTTGTACTATCATACCTTTGGTCATTTAATCACTCCTGTCTTCCAGCGTTTCACAGACCTTTCCTTTTGTTCTCCCCCCGCCCCCCCTCCCACCCCCCACCTCCCCCCTCCCACTTTTCCCTGCGCCTGCACATGCTTAAAATCTGTTAAATCTCTAACTGTTTCCAGTTCTGATGAAAGATCACCGACCTGAAACGTTAACTCTGTTTCTCTCTCCACAGATGCTGTCTGACCTGCTCAGTGTTTCCAGCATTTTCTGTTTTTATCTTGTTTGCAGTATTGTACCCCGATGCTGTTGGTCAAGTTGCACCTTTGCATCGAAAAGAAAGAAAGAAAGACTTGGATTTGTATAGCTCCTTTCCCGTCCACTGGACGTCTAAAAGCACTTTACAGCCAATGAAGTACTTAGTGAAGTGTAGTCATCGTTGTAATGTAGTAAACGCGGCAGCCATTTGCGCACACTCCCACGTGCTCAGACAAAAATGTATATTGGTTCGGCCGCACGTTGAATGATACAATTTCACAGCACAGAAGGAGGCCATTTGATCCATCACATCTGGGCCAGCTCTTTGAAAGAGCTATCTTCTTAGTTCCATGTCTTTTCCCCATAGACGTTTAAAATATTATTTTTCAATGACTTGCGCTCCCCTCCCTTTTAAAAAGCTGCAATGTTTCTGGAAGGGGATTCTCTGTCCATTTTTATTTATTCATTCGGGGGATGTTGGCATCACTGGCAAGTCCAACATTTATTGCCCATCCCCAATTGCCCTTGTGCCACCGCAGTCCCTCATAGCAGCATTTTTTTTGATACAGCAGGGAGCCTTGCTCATGGCCATTTAAGAGTCAATGCAGCAGGCAATTTGCGCACACTCCCGCAAACAGCAATGTGATAATGACCAGATAACCTGTTTTTGTGATGTTGATTGAGGGATAAATATTGGCCGGGACACCGGGGATAACTCCCCTGTTCTTCTTCGAAATAGCGCCTTGGGATCTTTTACGTTCACCTGAAGAGAGCAGATGGGGCCTCGGTTTCACGTCTCATCTGAAAAATGGCACCTCCGACAGTGAGTCTGGAATCACAGGCCCCACAAGGATAGCAGGTTTCCTTCCCTGAAGAACATTAGTGAACCAGCTGGGTGTTTACAACAATCCGGTAGTTTAATGGTCATCATTATTGATACCAGCCTTTTATTCCAGATTGATTTAATTAATTGAAGTTAAATTCCCTCAACTCTCATGGTGGGATTGTTAGCCCAGTAACATAAGCACTACACTACCGCACCCACAAGAACCCACTGTTTTCTCTGAACCAATCCCTTTGTTCTTTTGGTGGCTACCTTAAACTGATGTCCTAAATTTTAGCCGACAAGATCCAGGCTGACGCTCCAATGCAGTAAATGAGGGAGAGCTGTACTGTCGGAGGTGGCATTTTTCGGCAGAGACGTTAAACCGAGGCCACGTCTGCTCTCTCAGGTGGACGTAGAAAATCCCACGGCTGCTATTAAAGAAGTTCTCCCCAGTGTCCTGGCCAATATATATCCCTTGATCAGTATCACTAAAAACACATCATCTGGTCATTAACACATTGCTGTTAGTGGGAGCTTGCTGTGCGTAATTGGCTGACACGTTTCCTACATTACGGCAGTTTCTGCACTTCAAAAGTACTTCATTGGCTGTAAAGCGCTTTGAGATGTCCTGAGGGCTGCGAAAGACGGCGTATAAATGCAAGTTCTTTCTTTCTACTGCACGTCAATGCATTTACTTGTTGGCAAAGTGCATTTAGATGTCACGGAGAGACACAATAAAGTAGGTTACCGAGATAAGACTTTTTAACAAAATGTAAAAACTAGTTATGCAGTAGCAACTAGGGACTTCACAATGATGTACAGTTCAAACTGTGAGGTGCTTACCTGCATAATTTACAACAGGAAAATGCAGTAACTCATAGATTTCAACCCTTAACCATTGACTTTAAAACTCAGCATGAAAGTGATCCAAAATGAAGAACTGCAACTTTTTGATTAACCCTGACCTTTATTTGAAAGCATTTCTTGCCAGATCTCTATGTGTTGTTGAGACAAATTCCCTATTAGGAAGAAGTGAATCAGCCAGGCAGAGCAGGTGCCCTGAGTGTGTGTGTGTGTGAGACACCTCACCAAACAGGAGGCAGCCGAGAGGTGCAATGTAGCTGTCGGAAACAATTTAGATCCATTTTTGCCAAGTCAACCGTCGGCTGCTTCTGGAACTTTCTCAGTTTTATCAGCCGCTTCAAGTTATTGCAAAGTATTGCAAAGTACTTGCATCACGGAGTCAGGCCATTCGGCCCCACAGTTCCTGCCGGAGTTTATGCTCCACACGAGCCTCCTCCCACTCTTCTTCATCTGGCCCCATCGACATATCCGTCTATTCCTTCTCCCTCATGTGTTTATCGAGCCTCCCCTTTTAATGCATCTATGCTACTCGCCTCAAGCACTCGGTGCGGTTCCATATTCTCACCACTCTCTGGGTAAAGAAATTTCTCCTGCATTCCCTTATTGGATTTATCAGTGACCATCTTGTATTTATATCCCCTAGTTCTGGTCTCTTCCAAGTGGACATGAGCAGATGGATAACTCAACTAGTAAGCCTTGTATAAGTTATTTAAGCTATTTTGACATTGCATCGAATGTACAGCACAGGAACCGGCAATTTGGCCCAACTGGTCCGTGCCGGTGTTAATACTCCATGTGAGCCTCCTCCCACCCCTCTTCATCTAAACCTACCAACAAATCCCTTCTATTCATTTCTCCCTCATGTGTTTATCTAGCTTCCCCTTAAATGTGGCTCAGTGGTTAACATACTCACTGAGTCAGAAGGTTGTGGATTCAAGTCCCACTCCAGGGACTTGTGCACATAAATCTAGATTGACACTTCTAGTGCAGTGCTGAGGGAGCACTGCACTGTCGGAGGAACATCTTTCAGATGAGACGCTAAACCGAGGCCCCGTCTGCTCTCTCAGGTAGACGTGAAATATCCGTTGGCACTATTCCATTGAAGAGCAGGGGAGTTATCCCCGGTGTCCTGACCAATATTTATCCCTCAATCAACATAACCAAAACAGTTTATCTGATCATTATCACATTGCTGTTTGAGGGAGCTTTCCCACATTACAACAATGACTACTCTCCAAAAGTGCTTCATTGGCTGTAAAGAGCTTTGAGACATCCGGTGGTAGTGAAATATTCTATAAAAATGCAAGTCTTTCTTTTCTTTAAAGGCATCTACAATATTCACCTCAACTACGTCTTGTGTAAGCAAGTTCCACAATCTCACCACTCTCTGGGTAAAGAAGCTGCTCCTGAATTCCCTGTTAGGTTTATTCGAGACTATCTCATATTTATAGCCTCTAGTTCTGGTCTCAATTGTTCACAGGCATGCCCATCGCAAGAGATTGAACTCAGGGTTGGAGGGGTTAAAATCCTCCACCATGAAGGTTGGATTATCCGCTTCATGCTCGTCGTGTGGTTATGGCCTGATCTTCAGATGCAATGTGACTTCCATAATTAGATCCTGACTAAGTCAATAAAATTGTCATGGTCCATCCACTGTCAATTAATACATATAAACCATGAATGTTAGGTGAACAATGCAAGTGAGATATTGGTCTGACTGCATTAGGCTATAAAAATCAATACATAATAAGAAATATTGAAGCTAATACAGAAATTATGTGCACGTTGCCTCAATTTTATGACAGACAGATCTGACTTGTGTGCTTTCTCTTCTGCATTGAAAAATATGTTATATGAATGCACTTTGCAATCAATTTTTACAGTGGTAACTAATTACTTGTAGTGGGCCATATCTGTTATGCGCTTATGTGATCCATATCACCACATACAAATAGAGCTTATTTTAGCCTGGGAATGAAACCCTTCCTGCCTGACTTCCATCCGAAAGGCAGCGGCTGCAGTCATACCAATGTAACCTTCCTTTGCCTAAATGGCCACTCTTTATCAGCTCAGGCGATGAAGAATATCTGGCTATTCTACTAAGGGGGAAGCATCACTGGTGAACTCAATCACATGCTCATTAAACATCAGTGCCTGCTCTCTTCGGCAGCACATTCCAGACAGGCTACCTCCACCACCTAGAAGGACGAGGGCGGCAGGCGCATGGGAACACCACCACCTTCAAGCTCCCCTCCAAGTCACATGCACCATCCCAACTGGGATATATATCATCCGTTTCATTACCATCCGAATCCTGGAATCCCGACCTAACTGCACTGTGGGAGCACCTTCACCCCATGGGACTGCAGCGGTTCAAGAAGGAGGCGGCCCACCACCTTCTCAAGGGTCAACGAGGTTATGGCCAGTTCTGCCAACGACGCGCATATCCCGCGACTGAGTAATAAATAACATTTTTCAGCAGGGCTCTCGGGAAAGGCTTTGCAAATCCTGCTTGAGTTTTGCCTGCCCTTCCCGAACCCAGGGGCCAATTGTAGTGATGCCCAGTGCCACCTTGAATGAGATAGGTTGCTCAGCACATCAGGGATCAATGCTTGACAGCTCCCCAATCATCTATATTTAGTTCATAGGCCAGTTTGAGACAGCCTGCTTTGCTTCACCTATTTAACTTTATGAGAAATAGTTGTATGTAGATGCACCCTGACCATCTCAAGTGAAGCTCCAGAATAATCATTCCATCCTCAATCCTCTACCCTTCGAATAATATTCCCCATCTAATCAGGAAGGTAAATGGAATGCTGGCCTTTATTGCAAGGGGGATAGAGTATAAAAGTAGGGAAGTCCTGCTACAACTGTACAGGGCGTTGGTAAGACCACACCTGGAGCACTGCGTACAGTTTTGGTCTGGACTAGTCTCCATTCTTGCTGTACCTGCATAAGGAGCGGCGTGCAGCCCAGGGAGCAGCGCAGAGGCCCCAACCTGCAAGAAACCAGCGGCAGGTCGGGACCATAAAAGGAGCGGCGTTCCGCCCAGAGAGCAGCGTGGAGGCATGCCACTACACGGTCCAGCGCGAACTGGTGCAGGAGGGCGACGGCAGCAAAGAGTGACGTCAGCAAGGTTCAGGCCGGTGATTGGAGCGTGGGCAGATGCAGCAGGAGCAGCGAGAGACTGTGGAGGGACGTGATCGGGGCGCAGGGGAGGCGTGAGTTCGGGGCCAGGGGCCCAGGGGCCCAGGGCCAGCACGGGCCAGCCCACACTGCAATATGTGTGCGCACTAGGTCCGTGCAACAAAACAGGTCTCCAGTTGTTTTGGGTAATCCTTGCCACTGGATAAAGACCTAGCTCTGTCAAGCCCGTGTGGTGGCTGGTGTGTAACGGCCACCACACGTTAAAAAAGTCCGCCAGCAGGCATCTTCCACCCTTGAGGATATAGTTCGGGTTCTTCATTCGAAACACCTGTGAACTCATCCTTTTTTTTGGCATGGAAGCAAGTCATCCTCGTTTCGAGGGACTGCCTATGATGATGATGATGATTCCCCATCTCCTCCTGTAATGTGTTTGCTTCGTGGGTTCTTTGTTAAGAATTCATAGCAACACATTGCTATTAGGAACTAGTTGGTTTATTAACAAAGGTTTAACAATCGCGCTACACATTACCAGTTCATCCACTAGGCTCACAACTGCATACCTCATTGTGGATGACCAAGACCTAACTGGCTGGGGTTTTATTGAGGCTTGTGAATGTCACGTGACTGGCTTGGTCACCTACCCCAGCCAGTCCTACGAGGAGGCCCTCGGACCTGCCCACTCCCCTCCGCACAGGGTGCCCAAAGATCAGGAATGTGGGACTGAAGTGCAACCATAGAAACATAGAAACATAGAAAATAGTTGCAGGAGTAGGCCATTCAACCCTTCTAGCCTGCACCGCCATTCAATGAGTTAATGGCTGAACATGCAACTTCAGTACCCCCTTCCTGTTTTCTCGCCATACCCCTTGATCCCCCTAGTAGTAAGGGCTTCATCTAACTCCCTTTTGAATATATTTAGTGAATTGGCCTCAACTACTTTTGTGGTAGAGAATTCCACAGGTTCACCACTCTCTGGGTGAAGAAGTTTCTCCTCATCTCGGTCCTAAATGGCTTACCTCTTATCCTTAGACTGTGACCCCTGGTTCTGGACTTCTCCAACATTGGGAACATTCTTCCCGCATCTAACCTGTCGAAACCCGTCAGAATTTTAAACGTTTCTATGAGGTCCCCTCTCATTCTTCTGAACTCCAGTGAATACAAGCCCAGTTGATCCAGTCTTTCTTGATAGGTCAGTCCCGCCATCCCGGGAATCAGTCTGGTGAATCTTCGCTGTACTCCCTCATTAGCAAGAATGTCCTTCCTCAAGTTAGGAGACCAAAACTGTACACAATACTCCAGGTGTGGCCTCACCAAGGCCTTGTACAACTGTAGCAACACCTCCCTGCCCCTGTAATCAAATCCCCTCGCTATGAAGGCCAACATGCCATTTGCTTTCTTAACCGCCTGCTGTACCTGCATGCCAACCTTCAATGACTGATGTACCATGACACCCAGGTCTCGTTGCAACTCTCCTTTTCCTAATTTGTCACCATTCAGATAATAGTCTGTCTCTCTGTTTTTACCACCAAAGTGGATAACCTCACATTTATCCACATTATACTTCATCTGCCATGCATTTGCCCACTCACCTAACCAAGTCACTCTGCAGCCTCATAGCATCCTCTTCACAGCTCACACTGCCACCCAACTGAGTGTCATCCACAAATTTGGAGATACTACATTTAATCCCCTCGTCTCAATCATTAATGTACAATGTAAACAGCTGGGGCACCAGCACAGAACCTTGCGGTACCCCACTAGTCACTGCCTGCCATTCTGAAAAGTACCCATTTACTCCTACTCTTTGCTTCCTGTCTGACAACCAGTTCTCAATCCACGTCAGCACACTACCCCCAATCCCATGTGCTTTAACTTTGCACATTAATCTCTTGTGTGGGACCTTGTCTAAAGCCTTCTGAAAGTCCAAATATACCACATCAACTGGTTCTCCCTTGTCCACTCTACTGGAAACGTCCTCAAAAAATTCCAGAAGATTTGTCAAGCATGATTTCCCTTTCACAAATCCATGCTGACTTGGACCTATCATGTCACCTTTTTCCAAATGCGCTGCTATGACATCCTTAATAATTGATTCCATCATTTTACCCACTACTGAGGTCAGGCTGACCGGTCCATAATTCCCTGTTTTCTCTCTCCCTCCTTTTTTAAAAAGTGGGGTTACATTGGCTACCCTCCACTCGATAGGAACTGATCCAGAGTCAATGGAATGTTGGAAAATGACTGTCAATGCATCTGCTATTTCCAAGGCCACCTCCTTAAGTACTCTGGGATGCAGTCCATCAGGCTCTGGGGATTTATCGGCCTTCAATCCCATCAATTTCCCCAACACAATTTCCCGACTAATAAAGATTTCCCTCAGTTCCTCCTCCTTACTAGACCCTCTGACCCCTTTTATATCCGGAAGGTTGTTTGTGTCCTCCTTTGTGAATACCGAACTAAAGTACTTGTTCAATTGGTCTGCCATTTCTTTGTTCCCCCTTTGTCTTTACTAACCTTTTTCTCTTTACCAGAATTTGAGGAGCAGCCCCTTCAAATAGTGGAAGAGGGGCTGCAACCTCGCACATTCAATAAAAACGTGGAACACGGACTCCTCTCGACCGCCGAAATGCAACAGCTCTACAACTATTTTGTTGCAAACAAAACAAACATTAAATCAAGTGCCCCTTGATTAAAGAGGGGGGACACTCCAAACAGTTTTCAAATGCCCTTTTTTGGGGGGTTTTGAGGGGATTTGTTTTTTTTTTGTGTTTTTTTTGTGTGCTAAAACCACAAATTTTACAAGTACCCCCTGGCTAAAAGGGGAGGGGGACACTAAAACCTGGCACAGTAAACAAATTAAACTTTGCAACATATACAATCAAATTAAAATTTGGTTTCTGGGGGTGATGATGCACTCTAGTCCCTCCGACGCCCACCTCTCGCGGAAGGCCTCGGGCGTACCGGTGGACACCGCTTGCTCCATCTCCAGGGACACCCTGGCCTGGATGTAACCGCAGAAGAGAGGCAGGCAGTCGGGCTGAACAACCCCCTCAACCGCCCGCTGCATTGACTAGATCATCTGTTTTTGTTCCGTTGATTGAAGGATAAATATTGGGCAAGACACCGGGGATAACTCCCCTGCTCTTCTTCAAAATTCTGCCATGGGATATTTTACGTCCATCTGAGAGGGTAGATGGGGCCTCGGTTTAACATCTCATCTAAAAGACGGCAACTCTGACAATACATACTCACTCGGTACTGCACTAGAGTGTCAGAGACTAGATTGTTGTGCTCAAGTCTCTGGAACAAGAATTGAACCCACAACCTTCTGACTCAGAGTCAGAGACAAGAGTGCTACCCACAGAGCCACAGATAGATGGATTGATGTTGAGGCCTTGGAGAGGTTGCAGTGGCGGTTCACTGGAATGGTGCCAGATGAAGGACTTGTTGTGCGGAGAGAATGGAGAAGCTCGGATTGTTCTCTTTCGAGCAGAGAAGGTTATGGGGAGATTTATCAGACTGATACTGGGGATGACGGACACTAGTCATGTGGAGAGACTAGAGAAGCTGGGATTGTACGCCTTCGAGCAGAGAAGGTTATGGAGAGATTTAATAGAGGTTTTTCAGAATTAGGAGAAATTTTGATAGAAACTGTTTCTGAAGGCAAGATGGTTAGTAGACAGAGGACACACAGATTTAAGTTTATTGGCAAAAAGATCCAGAGACGACATGAGGATAATTTTGTTTACGTAGCTGGTTGTTATGATCTGCAATGCGCTGCCTGAAAGTGGGGTGGAAGCAGATTCAATAGTAACTATCAAAAGGAAGATGGATAAATACTTAAAAATGAAAAATTACTAAGGCTGTGGGGAAAGAGCAGGATGAGCGGGATTAATTGGATAGGTCTTACAAAGAGCCGGTTGACGCATGATGCGCCAAATGGCCGCCTTCTGCCCTGTGATTCTGTGCTTCTACAATAAGCTACCTCAGCCCATCAGGGATCAATGCCCGATAGCTCCACAATCTGAATGTCTCAGCACCCAACTGGGCCATGAATTTAGAAACTGAGCCCTTAAGCAACGACCCAAAATAAACTGCATCTTTCAGGCAAAGAAGGAAATATTCAAAGTACTGTGGCGACTCAGAGCTCATTAGAACACTATCACTGTTTCTCATCTTTAAAGTACAAATCTTGAAAGCGAAAACAGGAAACATAATGCATTAATGACATTCTACCCCACTCCCCAAATATTTTATAGCAATAGACTGTGTTGACAGCGACTGAATAAAATTGGACAAGACCAGTAAATGTAGCTATCTCCAACATGAAGCAGGTTCTCCTAATGAGCTATCAGTCAGCGGTAAAAGGAACACCACACAGTGTGCAATTTGCATCCTCCCTGAGGATTCCAGGATTAATGAGGCATCAATCTAAATATTATTGGTGCTCCCGTTTGAACATTCTGCCTTATTTCCTCGCTCGGAGCTAGTTTGCCGAGACTCTGCAGCCTCTGTCGCTGTCCTTTCCAGTGAACTGCAGAGCGTGGAGCACAGCAACACCAAGAATAAAGCCCAAATAATGCCGCCTTGCTGTGCGAGTAGGTGGCTAAGTGGAATGATCGATGAGCAGATTGACAGATGCACGTACGCAAGCTTCACTGTGACAAAGTTGAGTGGGATGATTAAGTAGTACTTCATTACGAGAGGTTAAGAAAACACGGGATGAAAAAAGGTTATTCATCAAAGCAAGCCAAATCCAACCACAACGGTGCCCAATATAAGCTACCCTCTGCCCAAAGGGTGTCCAAACATTTGGCCTTTGTGGTCACACACAACTTGCTCACCATCTAAGCCAAATAGCTCATACCTTTTCTAAACTAACCAACAAGACACTGGGTTTCCCCAGTGTCATAGTGCTCAAGTTTCAGACCCCCGCTAGAACGGCGCACATCGGAGAGGCCCGACTAATTTGTACAACAAAAATTGCGTCACAATACTTACCTCGCGATTCTCCGATAGCTGTGGGCCCATTTAAAGCTGGGCGCGGTGCAGCAGGAGCTGCTGGGGGCGGAGCTACAGCCCTGCGCCAAAAACACAGGCGGCAGCTGTGCGCGTGCGCAGTAGCTCCCGGCCCTCCCGGGCCGAAGGCATGTCGCCCCCTATCCCGGGCCAAGTGGCCTGACACATCTTACCTCGTCATCGGTGGGGCTCGCCACCCAGCATCTCGCTGGGGGCGGGCCCCGCCCGAAGTCCTCCGTGGGAGCCCGGCAGCGGCAGCGACGAGCCCCGTTCAGCCTCCCTCCCTCTCAGCCCCCCCCACCCCACCAGCCCGTTCAGTCCCCCTCCCCTGCCCCCATTCAGCCCCTCTCTCCTCTCCCTCCCTCCCCTCTCCCCCCTCCCCTCTCCCCCTCCCCTCTCCCTTCCCTCTCCCTTCCCTCTCCCCCTCCTCTCTCCCCTCTCCTCTCCCCTCTCCCCCTCCTTTCTTCTCTCCCTCTCCCCCCCTCCTTCCCCCTCCCCTTCCCCGCTCCTCTCCCCCCCATCCCCCACCCACCCCTCGCTGTTGGAAACAGAGAGAGACACTGACAGAAAGAGACACAGAGGCAGAGAGAGAGAGAGAGACACACTGACAGAGACAGAGAGAGAGACACTGGGGGTGGGCCCATCCCAGCACGCTGTTGGAGGGCTCCCAGTGCTGCAGTCAGTGAGTAGAAACTTAATTTTTTATTTATTGCTTGATTTATTATTTTTTTTATTCTTTAATTTTTTTTGATTGATTTATTGATTTATTTATCATTTATTATTGATGATGGCTCTTTATTTGTAAAAGTGAAGTGTTTAATGTTTGTAAACCCCCCTTCCCCCCCTCTCCCCCCCCCCCCCTTCCCCCATCTCTCGTTCCCTACACCTGATTTATAAGTGTAAGCAAGGTTTTTCTGAGCGGACAAAAATCTACACTTACTCCATTCTAAGTTAGTTTGGAGTAAATTTCCGCTGCCTAAGCTTGAAAAACAGGCGTAGGTTACTGGACACGCTCCCTTTTGAAAAAAAAATTCTGTTCTATAATGGAACTATTCTAACTGACTAGAACTGGAGCAAACTAAATGCCGAGAATTGCAATTTCTAAGATGCTCCATTCTAAATTAGTTGCTCCAAAAAAATAGGAGCAACTCAGGCCAAAACTTAAGCCCATTAAGCCTGGGATAAGGTAGCATAATCGTTATGTTATACAGAAGCCTGGACTAATGACCCAATGATGTGAGTTCAAATCCTACCACAGGAGTTGGGGATTTTAAATTCTGTTCATTAGATAAATCTTGAATAAAAAGCTAGTCAGTAATGGTAAACATGAAACTACCAGATTGTTGTTAAAAACCCATTTGGTTCACTAACATCCCTTAGGGAAGGAAATCTGCTGTCCTTACCTGGTCTGGCCTATATGTGACTCCAGACCCACAGCAATGTGGGTTAACTCCTAACTGCCCTCTGAAATAGCCTAGCCACCTACTCAGTTGCATAGGAAGAAATGCTGGTGTCGCCAGCGATGCCTGTATCCTGTGAATGAATTTTTTAAAGAGTGACCCCATCTTAGAGGGGTGCAACTGATAGAGAACAAAACCATTAAAAAAACAAAGGAACAGAGAGACCTGGGAGTATACATTCACAAGTCTTTGATGGTGACGGGACAAGGTGAGAAGGCTGATAAAAAGGCATAAAGGATCTTTGGCTTTAAAAACAGAGGCATAGAGTAAAAAAGCAAGGACGTTATGCTATACCTTTATAAAAGACTGGTTAAACCACAGCTATTGTATCCAATTCTGGGCACCACACTTTAGGAAGGATGGCAAGGACTTGGAGAGAGTATGCAGAGGAGATTTAGAAGAATGGTACCATGGATGCGGGGCTTCAGTTACATGGAGAGACCAGGGAAATTGTTCTCCTTAGTTATGGGAGATTTAATAAATGTGTTCAAAATCATGATTGGTTTTGATAGAGTAAATGAGGAGAGACTGTGTACAGTGGCAGAAGGGTCCGTAACCAGAGAACACAGTTTGTTTTTTATTTGTTCAAGGGATGTGGGCATCGCTGGCAAGGCCAGCAATTATTGCCCATCCCTAATTGCCCCTTGAGAAAGTGGTGGCGAGCCGTCTTCTGAACTGCTGCCGTCCGTGTGGTGAAGGTACTCCCACAGTGCTGTTAGGGAGTGAGTTCCAGGATTTTGACCCAGCGACGATGAAGGAACGGCAATATATACTTCCAAGTGTGTAACTTGGAGGGAAACGTGGAGGTGGTGGTGTTCCCAGGTGCCTGCTGCCCTTGTCCCTGTAAGTGAAAGAAGCCACGGGTTTGGGAGGTGCTGCTGAAGAAGCCTTGGCGAGTTACTGCAGTGCATTGTGAACCTGTGGACTTCTCTACCACAGAAAGTTGTTGAGGCCAGTTTGTTAGATATATTCAAAAGGGAGTTAGATGTGACCCTTACGGCTAAAGGGATCAAGGGGTGTGGAGAGAAAGCAGGAATGGGGTGCTGAAGTTGCATGATCAGCCATGATCATATCGAGTGGTGGTGCAGGTTCGAAGGGCTGAATGGCATACTCTTGCACCTACTTTCTATGTTTCTATAGTCATTGCCTGGCACTTGTGTGGTGCGGTTTAAGATAATTGGTAAAAGAACCAGAGGTGACATGAGGAAAAATTATTTTACTCAGCGAGTTATGATTTGGAATGTGCTGCCTGAAAGGACAGTGGAAGTAGATTCAATAGTAACTTTCAAAAGTAAATTGGGTAAATATTTGAAGGGGCAAAATTTGCAGGGCTCTGGGGAAAGTGCAGGGGAGTGGAACTAACTGGATCGCTCTTTCAAAGAGCCAGCACAAGCACGATGGGCCAAATGGCCTCCTTCTGTGCTGTGTGATTCTATAGGGCTGACTTTTCAGCTTTGCTCATTTCGGGACGGTAATGGTTGCAGGGCGGTAAAGTTTGTGCCCAGGAAACGTTTGCCCCTCAGTCAGCAAAATTGGGCACTGGGTTCTGAGTGTGTGGGGCAGAGAGCTAAGGAAGGCGCTGCACACATCTCTCAGGGCGCTAGTCTGACCGAGCAAGTGAAAATCCCGACTAAACAGTCGGCCTCGGAGTGCTCTAAGAGAGGCTTGTAGAGAAAAAAAACACCAAACATTCCCAATAAATAACTCGCCACCACGACATAAATGACACAAATAAAAACAATCGCACTTACTTGAAGTCGGCATCACTTACCCCACTGCCGCCCGCTTTCACAGGCGGTCCCAGCACGTCACTCGATGCAGCGCTATGGATCGGGCAGGAGCCAAAAATCAAGCCGGTGCCGCAATAAGGGACGTTGCACACCGGCTCGTCTCTTCCGGGTGGTAATTGTTATGTCTGTAAACCTGTAAATACCATGTCTAACCACCAGGGGGCTTATTCCCTGGAGTCCCAAGGGATCCCACAATCCCTTGGGAGCACCTGTATATAAGGAGGCCTCACAGGCTGGTGAGGCACTCTGAGATCTGAAATAAAGGACTACGGTCACACCTTACTTTGAGCTTGCAGAATCTAGTCTGACTCTTTATTCAAGACATAACAGTAATGCTCCACGCACCATTGAAACCAGCACCAAAAGTCCCGGAGGGCCGCTGGAAACTGGCCAGCCGCCTGGAAGTGCTTACCACCGCCATTGTCCTCTGGGTGAAGACATTTACCCTCAGCTCCCCTCTAATCCTTCTACCAACTACTTTAAATCTATGCCCCGGTAATTGACCCCTCTGCTAAGGGAAATATGTCCTTCCTATCCACTCTATCTAGGCCCCTCATAATTTTATACACCTCAATTAAATCTCCCATCAGCCTCCTCTGTTCCCAAGAAAACAACCCCTGCCTATCCAATCCTTCCTCATAGCTAAAGTTTTCCAGTCCAGGCGACATCCTCAAAAATCTCCTCTGTACCCTCTCTAACGCAATCACATCTTTCCTGTAATGTGCTGATCAGAACTGCACGCAGTACTCGAGCTGTAGCCATTTAGTGTTGTATATAGTTCAAGCATAACTTCCCTCCTCTTGTATTCTATGCCTTGGCTAATAATCGAAGGAAATAAAAAGACTTGCATATATATATATATATATAGGCTCTTTCATGACCTTGGGACATCGCACAGCGCTTTAGAGCAAATGAAGTACTTTTATTTTGAAGTGTCATGTAGGAAACTCGGCAGCCTATTTGCATACAGCAAGCTCCCACAAACAACAATGTGATAATGACTAGATAATCTGTTTTTAGTGATGTTGATTAAGAGATAAATATTGTACAAGACACTGGGGATTACCCCCTGCTCTTCTTCAAAATAGTGCCATGGGATCTTTTATGTCCACATGAGAGAACTGACAGGGCCTCGGTTTAACGTTTCATCTAAAGGATGGCACCTCCGACAGTGCAGCACTCCCTCAGCACTGCACTGGAACTTCAGGCCTAGATTTTTGTGCTCAAGCCTCTAAGGTGGAACTTGAACCCACAAACTTCTGACTCAGAAGTGATAGCACTGCCCACTGAGGCACAGCTGACAAAAAAGCGAGTCAGATAAGTACATACACAATTTTCCAACTGCATATGTCACACTGGCTGAATATTACCATCTGGATATTTAATGCATTTCATGTGAAATTTCTTCATGGGGTCCTTCACCCACTTAAAGTGAGTAGGTTTAAAACTCCATTCAAACAGCAGTCCTAGGACTGTATTACGAATGCGTTAATTATTGGTATGCTAATATACACAGCGTAATTTCAAGGCCTGCAAAACATCTTGAAATAAATATAAAAGAGTCTCGAGTGGTCTATATTAAGAAAGATTACCCATTCAATGTCTAATGTAGTGTAAACCGAAGACATTTTTTTCCTCAGTTTTAGCGAACCATTTAACACCGCCCTTCGTGGTAGGAGGTAATTTAAATCTGTGTATCTCACTAGGGATCAGAACCCCCAGTCGGGTGCCCAACACAGAAGGGCAAGATCGACACATAGACAGGAGTCGCTGATGAAATGTGACGTTCATGAACAGGTTCAGTCTGAGATATGTGATGGCGATGTCCATGGATTTTTTATTTTTTTATTTTATTCGTTGCCAATCTTTCCAATTCTTTGTCAAATCACAAACGCCAGAGGTCACCTTGCACACATCAAGGATCACTCTAATGCTCTTAGCCAAAAGGCCTAGAGCCACTGCACCGTTCCTGGAAGTACTGCAATACCAGGTTCGTGCCATGGAGGTGGATGGGTCAGGCCCCCCACCCACCTCCTATGGATTTTTTAAAAATGTTTTTATTCGTTGCCAATCTTTCCAATTCTTTGTCAAATCACAAACGGCAGAGGTCACCTTGCACACATCAAGGATCACTCTGCGCCAATGCTCTTAGCCAAACGGCCTAGAGCCACTGCACCGTTCCTGGAAGTACTGCAATACCAGGTTCATGCCATGGAGGTGGATGGGTCAAGCCACCCCAACCCACCTCCTATGGATTACTCCAACCAATGTCCTCATAGCTAAAGTTTTCCAGTCCTGACGTCTACCGCAAACAATTAGTTGTCTGGTATGACAGACAACCTGCAGGTAATGAGTGTTATGTGTACAACAACAGCTTTCATTTATATAGCGTTTTGAACGTCGTAAAACGTTGCAAGGTGCTCAAAAAAACTTGACACCAAGCCCCACAAGGAGATATTGGGCCTGAAATCTCAGCCTCCCTGGATCCGTACGGAGTGTGTACGGAGTCGGGAAGGCATCGCAAAAGCCGGTTATTGATACGCAATGCGCATGCGCCGAAAACCAGCTTTTCTGATCTGTCAAGTTTTAGCCTGACAGGTCTTCCGCATCTTCGAGAGAAGGATATTCCCACGGCAGAGATTGGGCTTTTTGTCCATCTCTTGGCCAGCGAATCTCCGTCAAACTCTTGCTCCTGGTGAAAACAGGTGTATAGCTGACTTTTACCAGCGTAAGAATTTTAAAACATATAAAAAACATATAAAAATAAAATTGAAAAACACATTTTTATATTAGAAACCTGCCCACTAAGGTAAGTTTATTTTAAACCCTAATTACAAGACAGAAAAATAAAATCCAAAAAATATATTTTTTTTTCTAACATACTTCATTAACTTTAATTTAAATTACTGTTAAATATGTGAGGTGTTTTTTAAATTTTTTATTTGTGTTTAGGTGTTGGGGGAGGGGCGGAGGTTTCTCATTCATAATAGTGAGAACTCCTACTTACAGAGTTCCCATCATTATGAATGAGAATACTGTATCTTGATTGGCTGTCCAGTGCCACGTGACTTCAGTGTCTCCCTCCACATCTCCAAGACGTGAACGCGCTGCGAAGCGTGGGAAGAGAAGGCTTCAGACCGAGATCGCTGGAGGGCGAAGGAGCAACAGGTAGGTGTGGATCTTTTTTCTTATTTACAGGTGAACGCGGGAAGACAAGGAGCGGGATTTCAGGCCCATTAGGACAGGTGACCAAAAGCTTGGTCAAAGAGGTAGGTTTTCAGGAGTGCCTTAAAGAAGGAGGGAGAGGGCGCGAGGCAGAGATGTTTAGGGAGGGAATTCCAGAGCCTGGGACCTAAGCAGCTGAAGGTACGGCTGCCGATGGAGGAACGATTAAAATCGGGGATGCATAAGAGGCCAGAATTGGTGGAGAGCAGAGATCTTGGAAGGTTGTAGGGTGGGAGGAGGTTACAGAGATAGGGAGGGACAAGGAGGGAACATTTACTCTGCATCGGATCATGCTATACTTGGCCTGATGCTGACATTGGGAGCTGTAAGTAGAAAGTTGTTCCAAGGTGACAGTTCTCACCTTGATCAGCACAACCGATATTGGGGCAATTGATGTTGTGGTGGCTTATCAAGCTGTCCTTTTGCTTATAATATGGGACTTGCTGATGTGGCTCAGTGGGTAGAACACTTACCTCTAACATCATCATGTCATCCCTGGTGTCCTGGCCAATATTTATTCCTAAATCAACGTAACAAAAATACAAATTATCTGGTCATTATCACATTGGTTGTATTTCATTGGATGTAAAGCGCTTTGAGACAACCGGTGGTCATGAAAGGCGCTATATAAATGCAAGTATTTATTTGTTTTCTTTCTTTGAATTCAGCCGAAACAAAAGAGAAGGAAAGAATTTGCATTTATATAGAGCCTTTACACAACCTCACGACGTCCCAATGCACTACAGCCAATTAAATACTTCTGAACTGAAGTCATGTTTGTAAGATAGGGAAATGCAACAGCCAATTCTCACGCCACAAGATCCCACAAACAGCAATAAGATAAATAGCCACATAATCTGTTTTAGTAAAGTTGGCTGAGGTATAATGATTGGCCAGGACACCGGGAATAATTCCCCTGCTCTTCTCTAAATAGCACCATGGGATACTTTACGTCCACCTGAGAGGGCAGAGAGGGCCTTGTTATAATATCTCATCCAAAAGAAAGTATTTTCAGCAGTGCAGCATTCCCTCAGTGCTGTATCGAAGTTGGCACTTTGGCAGAAAAAATCGAAGACCAAGTTATTATTTAAATGGAGAAAGATTGCAAAGTGCCGCAGTACAGCGGGACCTGGAGGGTACTTGTGCATGAAACACATAAGGTTAGTATGCAGGTACAGCAAGTGATCAGGAAGGCAAATGGAATCTTGGCCTTTATTGCAAAGGGGATGGAATAAAAAAGGAAGGAAGTTTTGCTACAGTTGTACAGGGTATTGGTGAGGCCACAGCTGGAATACTGCATGCAGTTTTGGTTTCCATATTTACGAAAGGATATACTTGCTTTGGACGGAGTTCAGAGAAGGTTCACTAGGTTGATTCCAGAGATGAGGGGGTTGACTTATGGGGAAAGATTGAGTAGGTCGGACCTTTACTCGTTGGAATTCAGAAGAATGAGAGGTGATCTTATAGAAACGTATAAGATTATGAGGGGGCTCGACAAGGTGGATGCAGAGAGGATGTTTTCACTGATAGGGGAGATTAGAACTAGGGAGAATAACCTTTGAATCAGGGGTCGCCCATTTAAAACTGAGTTGAGGAGGAATTTCTTCTCTCAGAGGGTTGTAAATCTATGGAATTCACTGCCTCAGAGAGCTGTGGAAGCTGGGTCGTTGAATAAATTTAAGACATAGATAGACAGTTTCTTAACCAATAAGGGAATAAGGGGTTATGGGGAGCGGACAGGGAAGTGGTCCTGAGTCCATGATCAGATCAGCCACGATTATATTAAATGGCAGAGCAGGCTCGAGGGTCATATGGCCTAATCCTGCTCCTATTTCTTATGTTCTTATGAAGTGTAAAGTGCCAGCCTAGATTAGGTGTTCAAGTTTCTAGAGTGAGGCTTCAAACCACAACACTCTGCCTCACTGACAAAAGTTTGAGCACAGATCCAAGGCTGATGTCTTAAACTAATGGGATGAAGTCTCTGCTCTCTATTACATGCTTTCTAAGATCAAATTTGGAAAGCTTAGGCCAGACATGAGTTCAAAAGCATAAAAACTGTGTTCAATTTGGACCTAATTGTCAATCTCTCCGAGAAAGGCCGCAGAACGGTTATTACGATGCAGTCGGCAGTACAGAGGCTCAGGTTAGGACATTGTTTTGGCAGGACAGACTCTGGCCTGACGTTTATGCTCACTTGCACTGGTTTTCCAGGGCAATTCGCCCGAAATCGGCCAAACCAGCGTGAAAAATTGAGGAATCCCAAACGCAAATTATGTCCAGCGCCACGTGCGTTTCCGCGATCTGCTGCGCTGATTTAACGAGCACCACGCTAGAAGCCGGCCCCGCCCACAAAACTGGCCACGCTCGAATCCATCACCGTGGCGCGTTTCCGCTAATTGCCCCAGTTTGTGGGCCTTTGAGGAGGCTCTTCAAATTAAGCTCATTTAACTTACTAAGAAACGGACAACTGTATCCCAATATAACCAGCAAATAATTCTGTTTATGTTTTTTTTTTCAAGTAATTTTCAGTTATTTAACATTGGGTTACTCAAAGGTGGTGGACCAGACACTGTGACTGAAAATGCTTTTTTTCTGTGATAATCCCATTTCAAACTGCATCAAGTTACCACTCTTAAATATATCGAGGAATATTTTTTAAATAGAAATTTTTTTAAGAAATCACGTTTTAAAATGCTGCCCGATTACATCGGTTCATGAAGATTTTACTTTTGTTCGTATGCAAATGAGTTTGAGTGGAAACTTGAGAAAAAAAACACTTCTCACAATTAGTGCAATTTTGGGTGCGTTTTGCGCCCGGATTGTCGATTGCACACAAAGCAAAGACTTTACCCCGGTCTGCCTTTCACACAACTTATAACTGACCTGACACACACTGACGGGCTACGCAAAGGCTTCTTTTTTACATTCACACTTCAGCAAATGCACAAGATCTCAATTATAAAAAACGCTGGCATTCTTCTCTAATCACTGTTGAAATATTAATGTCCCAGTGCTCTTTCTCACTTGTTCCATTGAAAAATTTATAAATTAATTTATTCCAAAAGTATGTCATGAGATACCAGCAGACAAACCCATAATGGATACGTCTGAACTTCCGTCCTCAGATACCCGCCGGAGGAAACAGCCCAACAGAGAGAGGAATTTATGAAATCAGTCAGCGCCCATGGCAAGGCGCCCTCCTTAAACCCTGCCGCCTCGCTAACTGCTTTATGTCCCACGTTAAAACCCACCTCTTTGACCAATTCAAAAGCAAAATACTGCAGATGCTGGAATCTGAAAAAAAACAAAGAGATAATGCTGGAAATCTCAGCGGGTCAGGCAGCATCTGTGCGGAGAAACAGAGTCAAGGCTTCGGGTCTGTGACCCTTTCTCAGAACAATTGTTTGGTCAAATCTCAGAATCTTTCCATCCTTGTCTTGGCAACATTTGTTCACTGCTCCTCTGTGGCATTTAGATATTTTTACCAATTAAAGGTGCTGTTTAAATGCAAGAGGGATGGAAGGAAGAAAAAGAAGGGAAAAAAAAGAAAAAGAAGGAGATGAAAAAAAAATAGAGAAAAGGAAAAGAAAAGGAAGGAAGGAAGGCTTGGATTTATGTAGTGTCTTTCATGACCACCGGAACCACCGGACCGCCCGTTAGAATTTTATATGTTTCTATGAGATCCCCTCTCATCTCCAGTGAATACAGGCCCAGTCAATCTAGTCTCTCCTCATATGTCAGTCCTGCCATCCCGGGAATCAGTCTGGTGAACCTTCGCTGCACTCCCTCAATAGCAAGAATGTCCTTCTTCCGATTAGGAGGCCAAAACTGTAAACAATATTCCAGGTGAGGCTTCACAAAGGCCCTGTACAACTGCAGTAAGACCTCCCTGCTCCTATACTCAAATCCCCTCGCTATGAAGGCTAACATGCCATTTGCTTTCTTCACCGCCTGCTGTACCTGCATGCCAACTTTCAATGACTGATGTACCATGACACCCAGGTCCCGTTGGACCTCCCCTTTTCCTAATCTGTCACCATTCAGATAATATTCTGCCTATGTGATTTTACCCCCAAAGTGGATAACCTCACATTTATCCACATTATACTGCATCTTAGTGGGTGTTTATGACGATGTAATAGTTTCATGGTCCCCATTGCTGATACGAGTTATTTTATTCCAGGTTTATTTAATTAATTGACTTTAATCCCCCAGCTTCCGCAGTGGGATTTGAACTCACATCTTTACGGATCATTAATTCAGGTTTTTGGATTACTAGTCCAGTAACATAATGACTATGATACTGTATCCTGTGCCACCTGAAATGCAATAATAAAAAAAGCTAACAAAGGTTGTTGTTTAGTGTTGGGGTAGAGCAGAGAAAGATGGCCAGTGAAAGCAGTTCAGGCTTGACCTGCATGTCATGTACGGTGAGTCTTGCAAGGACCATCAGCAGGTCGGGGCCTTCAAAGCAGCATACCACTCCAAGGTACAGGGCGTGCTGGAGGGCGATTGGATTGGATGTCACCAAGGTCCAGGTCGCTGATTGGAGCATGGGCAGGTACAGCAGGAGCGCTAAGGTTGGGGTGCAGGAGTGGCGAGTGATCGGGGAGCAAAGTGATCGGAGCCCAGGAGAGGCGCGAGTTCGGGGCCCAGTGTAGGCAAGGACCCAGAGGCAGCACAGGCCAGCCCACACTGCATAACGTGTGCACACGAGGTCCGTGCAGCAGAGCTGGTCTCCAGTCGTCTTGGTTAATCCTTGCCACTGGACCAAGACCTAGCTCTGTCAAGCCCATGTGGTGGCTGGTGTGCAACGGCCACCACACATTAAAAAAATCATCACACAGGCATCTTCCACCCTTCAAGATGTGGTTCGGGATCTGGAATGTCAGGTCCCTCATTGAAACACTTGTGAACTCATCCCTTTTTGGCATGAAAGCAAGACATCCTCGATATGAGGGACTGTCTATGATGATGATGATGTAGGTTGAAATTGAATTAAGAATTGAAAATGAGGATAATGCAATATTTCTTTAGCCAGAGTGTTAAGAACGTGAAACTCACTACCACATTGAGGTGAATAGCATCAATACATTTAAGGGGAAAGTAGATAAGTACATGGGGGAGTCAGGTATAGAAGGATGTGTTGATAGGGCGAGCTGAAGTAAGGTGAGAGGAGGCTCGTGTGGAGCATAAACACTGGCACGGACCTTGTGGGGAAAGGACAATTTCTGTGAATTCTATGTCGTTCTGTATAGTCTTCGTCAATGTAGGACATTTTCCTGTTGTCTGCAGCCAAAGTGCACCTCCCCTTTAAGAGGTGCTAGCTGCCTTTAACTGGTGTCACAGATGCCTGATTTTCCAGCAACCTCCCCCAAACAGGGGAACAGCCAATGATTAGCTCGGGTAACCATGGCAGCATGTCTGAATCATCATGGTCTGCTTCCAGCGACCACGTGAACAGATGCATGCAGCCCAAACCGGCCCCCCCTTCCGTCCCCACCCCACCCCACCCATTCAGCCCATGCCCCATTCCCTTCTACGCCCCACCTGTGCAGCACCCCCTCCTGTGCATGACCACTTCACCCCACTCCCCCACATCCTGCAGCATGAACCCCCCGCCCCGCCATCCCCTACACCCCGCCCACCCCTGCGGCCCACCTCCTGCAGCACCTCCCCCATGACCCATTCACCCCATCCCCCCGCCCCCCCCCACGTCCTGCAGCATGATCTCTGCCCTCTGCAGCACCCAATACCCCCCGCCCTTCCACCGCCCAATTTTGGAGCGCGAGCGAATTTCTCGTGTTTTAATTTATAACTAAGTGGGCCAAAGTCTTGAAAATAATTCAGCTCATCTTTTTTCTCCTTCTTTGATATACAACCCACAGACCATCACCTTTTCCCCAAGCACAGCAATTTGCTGACAAACCTGGCACTGCATTTATCAGATGGTAACAGTGCTACTGTTTGCAGTTTACACAGAATCGGAGGGCACAGATAACGTCCGTACAGCAGCTTCCAGAGCCTCCGCTCATCAGACAGCGGTGAGAAAATAATCGCAACACAATCGGATAGCTGTTATCTGAGGGCTGCAGAAGAACACACATTGGCAGATTTGGAAGAGATGAATCAGAAATGTGTGTGAAATAGACCAAAAGAAAAGAGTTTTTGATTCTAAATAGGCGGTGTACTTTTATTCATTCGCGGGAAGTGGGCGTCGCTGGCAAGGCCGGCATTTATTGCACCACCCTAATTGCCCTGGAGAAGGTGGTGGTGAGCTGCCTTCTTGAACCGCTGCAGTCCGTGTGGTGAAGGTGCTCCCACAGTGCTGTTAGGGAGGGAGTTCCAGGATTCTGACCCAGCGACGATGAAGGAACGGCCGATACATTTCCAAATCAGGATGGTGTGTGACTTGGAGGGGAACGTGGAGGTGTTGGTTTTCCCAGGCGCCTGCTGCCTTTGTCATCCTCAGTGGTAGAGGTCGTAGGTTTGGGAGGTGCTGCCAAAGAAGCCTTGGGGAGTTGCTGCAGTGCATCTTTGAAGTGTTGCAGTTCTTGTGTTGAAGGTCTTATTATGGCTTCTTATAGCGGTTTGGTACAACTGAGTGGCTTGCTGGGCAATTTCAGGGAACATTTAAGAGTTAACCACATTGCTGTGGGTCTGGAGTCACATAGAGGTGTCGAAATCTCGACCTCCGAAAAGAATGACTCTGACACTTACAGCTCCGATAGAAGTTTCCTTTTTAATTTACTTGCTCGCAAGGGGTAGGTTTCACTCAGTCAAGGGCTAAATGAACACCTCCGCAATGGTTCAGTTTAACAAGATATTTATACAGTAAAACCCAAGTTCTGGCCTCTCCCTGTGTATTGCTCTGTCTCACAGTCAGTGAATACAGATAAAGAGTTAATTACTATATCCTGGTCCTGACATGGTGTCCAGATATTTCCTTTTGTCAGGGTTATCAGAAAGCCAAACGGCCATTACTCCATGAGTCATAGGTAATGGGCTATCACCTGTCTTGTATTGTGTCAGGATTATTCAATTTCCTGGTCAGTTTACCTGTTTGCTTCAAATGGATGAGGTAAAGGAAAGAGATAATGGCTAGAAGATAAGGGTGGGGTGACATGGAACTCCTGTAGTGTAGACAATAGGAGAGCACCATGGGGGGGTTACTTGTCTCAGCATGACTTGTCTCCTAGCTGTCTGATGGCCATCAGCCATCTAACAGCAGGTTTAGCTGTTTATGCAAGCTGGCTGCTAAAATGCAGAAAGTTCTGGAAGGGCCAGGACTCCATTTTAATCAAAAGGCACACAAATACCGTATGGTATCAGCTTAGATAAAAATACATTTCCACATTCCCCCATTTTGTCCTTCACAAGGACAACTCAATCCATTCTGATCTTGTACAGTCTCTCCATTTCCATTTCTACACAAGAGCCTTCAGCAGTTGTTGCTACCATAACTCTAGCCGTGGTCTCGGTAGGTAACATAGTTTCTCCCACCCTGGCACAGCAACACTTAATGACGACAAATAATAGATACAGGGCGAAGACTATCAGCAGGAATATGATCAAACCCTGTACCACAGATTTCCCCAGGGCTCCCAACCATCCTGATGCCCAACCCCACAAGGTGATACCGTCCTGGCCAACTGTCTGTTTATACTCTATTACCTTTTTCCTGATGTTTTCAGCTAGACTGCCGATATCTTCTGATTTATCTGGGATATACGTACAGCATTCTTCACCTATTAATGCGCATGTCCCTCCCTCCTTGGCTCGGAGATAATCTAAGGCCATACGATTTTGGAGAGCCACTGTTCGAATAGCTACCATTTCGTCATTTATCCCTTCAAAGGCTTGGGAAGTTGCGTTGGCTACTGATTCTACTAAGTTAGCCAGTTCCCGTAACTGCCATTCGGTCGATGCTATTCCATAGGGTGGCACCATTACCTTGAATATTCCGTTTAGCCACGTCAAATCCCGTTTAAATCTGTGGCTTCCATAGGCCTCCCTTAGAGTCCTTACTGATCTGATAAGGGGTACCACATATCCTAAGTAACAGGACCCTGTCCAGTTGGCTGGTAACCATGGGTAGGCTTTATGGCCACAAATAAAGTAGGTGCAATTATAGGACGTCAGCTCCTGGTCCTTTCGCACTGTCCCTACTCGAGTGGTCTCACCTTCCCACCCTTCACCTGGGGCTTTGTTATGGACCGTTGTCCAGCCAACGGTTGCTATCTTTCTCTCAGTGGGATTAGTTGTGGCTTGCCATTTAATCATTTGGGAACACTTGCTGCGTCCCATTTCTGGTCCTTTTGTCTCATTACTCACTAGGCATATTATACCTTCAGGATTTCTTATTCTGGGAGTAATGCTTAGGAAGGGAGGCTGATGGTTATTATCATAATTGGGCTGGTACCATCCCTGGAAGACTGTAAGTTTATACCCTGCCGACCTCCATTCTGTTTGCTCCTTCGTTTCTGGCCCCTTAGTTAGTTTTGTCCTGTTTTGCACTGTCAACCATTCTACCATTTCTGATTCGTTAAAGGGGACAGATCTCAGGGGAATACCCCCCCTGGAGTGGACAGGTACATGGGAACATATCCAACACCTCGACAAGTTTCTTTCTTGAGCATACCTGTGACTCAGTGCCATAAATACGTTTACGTGCAATTCCCTTCGGTGGTGGATCTGTACCCCTGGTGTAATCAATAATGTGCAGTAAAACCCTGTCAAGCCCAGCACTATCAGTCCCCATAGTCCATACAGTTCCTTATTCAGTCTTCATTTTTCTGTTCCTCTGATTCCTTCGTCCCTTCCTCCTGGTCGGGTGCCCGTTTGCAATGGGATGCGTGGATCCATGTTGGTCTTTCCTTTACCTTGATTGCAGTATTGGTCGCCAGCAAGACCTGGTATGGTCCTTCGAATCTTGGCTGTAGACTGCTTTTCCTTTTAAAAATCTTGATGTAAACGAATTCCCCTGGCTCCAGGTTATGACACTTCCCTTCCGCTGGCTTGACTTGGGCTTCCTTTACCTGTGAATGAAAGCTGGAAATACATTTGGTTAGTGCAATACAATAATTCAACATATTTTCCTCCATTTTGTGGATGTCCATCTGTTTTGCAGTAAATGGTGCTGTAAAAGGTAGTCGTTGGGGACGTCCCATAACTATCTCATGCGGTGACAGGCCTGTTGTTCTGTTGGTTGCAGATCGCATTACCATCAAAGCTAAGGGCAGCAGTTCTGTCCATTTCAGTCCAGTGTCATTGCATAGTTTTGCCAGCTTATTTTTAAGCATTCCATTTTATCTTTCAACAAGTCCAGCTGATTGTGGATGATAACTACAATGAAAACGTTGATTAATCTGTAAAGCTTTACACATTTCTCTTATAACAGTTCCCGTGAAATGTGACCCGTTAGCACTAGAGAGCTTAGCAGGGATTCCGAAGCGCGGTACAATTTCTTTTAACAAACATTTAGCAACAGTAGTGGCATCGGCCTTTTTACATGGAAAGGCTTCAATCTATCTAGAGAACACATCTACAATAACTAATACATACTTGAATCCCATACACATAGGTAATTCAATAAAATCCATTTGTAAATGTACAAAAGGCCCGACTGGATTTGGGTGGGAGGCAGATTCTACTTTTTCCGTCTTACCCAGATTCATTGTCTGACAGGTAACACAATTTTCACAGATTTGTTTTGCAATTGCCGAAATACCTGGTGCATACCAAGTTGCCAAAATATAATCTGCCAATCCCCCTTTGCCTGCATGTGTGAATGTATGAACACATCGGGCAATCCATGGAAGTAAGGATCTAGGGGCCACCACGCGGCCGTCATGGTGAACCCATATTCCTTCTGGATTTTTATAACATTGATCCTTCATCCAGGTCACCACCTCCTCCGTACTGGCCTGTGTCTGAAAGGACAGCACGTCATTAATAGTGGGTGGCGGATCTGAGCAATTATTTTTCCTAAGTGGGAACAATGACACCTGCATCCCCCCTTTCGACAGAGCTGCTGACTTAGCTGCATTATCAGCTCTGGCATTCCCAAGTGCCACCTCATTCGACTGGCCTGTATGGGCTTGGCATTTGATAATGGCAAGTTTCAAAGGGCATTGAATGGCTCGCAGGAGATTTTCCACTTGTTCTGCATTTTTGATACGGGTTCCTGAAGAAGTCAGGTACCCGCGAATCTTCCAAATTTGTCCATAGTCATGTGATACCCCAAAAGCATACCTGGAGTCAGTGTAGATATTAACTGTGTGTCCTTCAGCCAGAATACAGGCTCGAGTTAACGCAAACAATTCGGCTTGTTGGGCTGAAAAGGAGTCTGGAAGAGAGGCTGTTTCGACAACATTAAACTGAGTTACAATTGCATAAGCTGCTCTAGGTTGGCCCCTATCATTTCGTAAGGCTGATCCGTCAACATAGTACACTAGATCAGGATTACACATTGGTACATCTGTTAGATTGATACGTGGTTTAGTCACTAATTCGGTTACCATTTCACATGAATGGGGTTCGCCGTCGTCTTCCGTGGGGAGTAGAGTGGCTGGATTTAAGGTAGTACATCTTTTGATGACAAGGTTCGGATTTGATAACAGTTCGACCTCGTATTTAGTGGTTCTTGCGGAGGTTAGGTGTTGGGTGGCACATTTAGTAAGTAAAATCTCGACAGAGTGTGGGATATACAAAATGGTCTGATGATTTAGAGTTATTGTCTGAGCCTGTTGCATAGCATAATAAGCTGCTGCCAACGAAGGAAGACATCCCGATCGTCCGCGTCCCACTGGGTCTAGTTGGGTACTGAAATACGCTACCGGTCGCTGCCTGTCCCCATGTAACTGAGTCAAAACAGATTGTGCAAAACCCGACTTGTGATGCACAAATAAGTTGAATAGCTTAGTGTAATCTGGTAATCCCAAGGCTGGTGCTGAAGTGAGGGACTGCTTAAGGTTGTGGAAAGCATTCCGGGATACTTCATTCCACATCCTTTAAGCATTGTGAGAATATTTGTGTGGGCTTCTGAACTGGACGAATCTGTGTGTTACACGGACTTCTCATTTATGCTTATGGTGATTCACAGATCACAGAATGTAAAGTACTTGTTTTCTAATTTTATTAAAAGGCTTCCAAACCCAAGATTTTTCCAATACACCCAAAATGTTGATCAAGAGATCACCTGAAATATCTCAAAATCCCAATTCAACTATTGTACTGTCACTCTTTATCAAAAAAAATCCTCTTACTGAGCTAGAAGCTTTTGTACCAAGAATTTACACCAAGGACAATGAGAGTGTACTCCCCCAGCCTGCACCTCGAGAGACTCACAAAGGCTTTTTAAAAAAAAAGGCATTACAACTTTTAACCACCGGGACCATGTCTCAACAAACCTATCCTTTGTGCATTTCCTAGCTCCGTAACCTCTCATCCGAATAAATCCACACCTGCGCTTCTAACTTAAAATGTCTTAAACTTCCCACATACAGGACAACACTATGAAGGGTTAAAAAAACTTCACTTTGTTTGAAAAAGTGGGTGGAGCTAAAACAAACAGGCAGTTCCACAACCTTTCCAAACAGGTTTCCAGACACAAGGAAAAAAGACAGAAGCACTCTCATTCAAAGACAAGACATTCACGCACTCTCATTGAAAGACAAGATATTCACAAGTCTCTCTCCATTCAATAAAGCTTTTTCTTTTGCTAGCTTCATTTTTTTTTTTAAATCCATAAGTCACTATCAGGTTCTCTTTTTTTTTACATTTGATTTACTTCCTCTGTTAATTTTACATGGACTTGAAGAATCGGAACCCAGGCCTTTTCTATTACTTTCCTTTTTTTTTCTACCTGGATCTCTGTTTATAAGACACTCCTGGAGACAAGTTGTTCTCTCTAAATTAAATGAACCATCGGGTGGAAATGGCGTGTTTTCACCCTTAGTCCACTTTACCGTTTTTGTTTCTTTGGTCAATTGAAGACTGACCACAATTCTGGAGCATGACATAGGCTGGTGTGCCTTTTGTGGTGTTTTAACTTGCTCCGGCACCCATTCTGGATGATTAAGATTTTCCCACAGTTTCTGATCTCACAATCCTTTCGGCCAACCAAGTTCTCTACGCCCACTTCTCCTGGCCGTTACGTGGCCTGAAAAGGCTCTTAATTCGGGCTCAGTCTGGGTGTGTGAGATATGTTGGCACGAACCAATCGTAGTTGATCAATCAGTTACTGTTTCTTTTCCTAATCAATCCTTGTGTTTTTTTTTCGAATCACAACTTTCCCTAGTGACTCTTCCCGTTTCTCTAATGGCAATGACTCATAAAGGTATTGCACCCAACAGTAATACAAGGACAACAAACAATATTCCCGTGAGTACACAAATCATAACCTCTAAACAAATTCTCAGTCTGCGTTATACGCCACTACAGACCGAGTCCTTAACTTATCCTAATAACAGCTGATAAAACTTAAGGTTCCGTACCCAAACTCTTTGATCGATTGCGCTCTTTTTTTTTTATAGTCTTATCACATAAGAACCCCTTCCGAATTAAAAACAATAAAAATCTTATCACATAAGAACCTTCGATCGATTAGCGCTTTCTTTTTTTTTTTAATAGTCTTATCACATAAGAACCCCTTCCGAATTAAAAACAATAAAAATCTTATCACATAAGAACCTGGAACCCTTTTCGATCGACTAGCGCTCCCTTACCTACTGAAACCTTCCCCGGGCTGTCTCGAGGTTTTTTCCAGAACCTGTTCTCTTCTGCTGGCGAGCTGAGAAAGAAATGGTTATAAAAAAATACCTTTAACTTTTAAATGCCGAGTCTTGTAGATGCAGTACCTCCGCTGTGGACAACAGATTACATCTGCGATTCAACAGTGAAGAAACCTCTTGTGAGCAAAGGCTCACCTTGTTTGGCCACCGAAGCCTTTCACTGGAGAGGCACTATGCCTGTATCCGTTTTACTCACAGGACAGAGAGTATGCATCTCGGTGGAACCTCCAATAACTGTCGAAATCTCGACCTCCGAAAAGAATGACTCCGACACTTACAGCTCCGATAGAAGTTTCCTTTTTAATTTACTTGCTCGCAAGGGGTAGGTTTCACTCAGTCAAGGGCTAAATGAACACCTCCACAATGGTTCAGTTTAACAAGATATTTATACAGTAAAACCCAAGTTCTGGCCTCTCCCTGTGTATTGCTCTGTCTCACAGTCAGTGAATACAGATAAAGAGTTAATTACTATATCCTGGTCCTGAAATGGTGTCCAGATATTTCCTTTTGTCAGGTTTATCAGAAAGCCAAACGGCCATTACTCCATGAGTCATAGGTAATGGGCTATCACCTGTCTTGTATTGTGTCAGGATTATTCAATTTCCTGGTCAGTTTACCTGTTTGCTTCAAATGGATGAGGTAAAGGAAAGAGATAATGGCTAGAAGATAAGGGTGGGGTGACATGGAACTCCTGTAGTGTAGACAATAGGAGAGCACCATGGGGGGGTTACTTGTCTCAGCATGACTTGTCTCCTAGCTGTCTGATGGCCATCAGCCATCTAACAGCAGGTTTAGCTGTTTATGCAAGCTGGCTGCTAAAATGCAGAAAGTTCTGGAAGGGCCAGGACTCCATTTTAATCAAAAGGCACACAAATACCGTATGGTATCAGCTTAGATAAAAATACATTTCCACAGAGGCCAGACTGGGTAAGGACGGCAGATTTCCTTCCGTGAAGGACATTAGTGGGTTTTTCCGACAATCCGGTAATTTTGTGGTCAGCATTAATGATACTCGAGTTTTATTCCAGTTTTATTTAATTAAACGAGGGGGCATAGTTTTAAGGTGGTTGGTGGCAGGATTAGAGGGGATTTGAGGGTGGGGCTTCTTTACGCAGAGGGTTGTGGGGATCTGGAACTCGCTGCCTGGAAGAGTGGTCGATGCAGAAACCCTCACCACTTTTAAGAGATGGTTAGATGGGCACTTGAAGTGCCGTAACCTGCAGCATTACGGACCTAGAGCTGGTAATTGGGATTAGACTGGATGACCTTTTGTTGGACGGAGCAGATATAATGGTAAGTACTGCAGGGAATAGAATACGGCCAGGGTGATCTCCTGGACTAGTGTTGATCACCTGGATGGGGTCGGAGAGGAATTTTCCCAGATTTTTTTCTCCCGGATTTGGCCTGGGTTTTTATCTGTTTTTTCCATCTCCCAGGGATGGCTCCGGTTGGGGTAGAGTGTAGAATGTTTCAGTACAAGGAGTGTCGCAGTTGTGTGAGGCAGACTGGTTGGGCTGGGTGCTCTTTGCCTTTCCGTCATTGTTCATAGGTTTATATGTAACCTTCAGGGCTGCTGACCAAGGGCCGTGCGGCTCTTTGTCGGCCGGCGCGGACACGATGGGCCGAAATGGCCTCCTTCTGCACTGTAAATTTCTATGTTTCTATGTTCTATGTGGTGAAGAAATTAATTGACCTCACAATCTCCGTATCATTAGTCCAGGCCTCTAGATTACTCGTCGAGTAACAAAACCGTTATGCTGCCGTTCCCCTTTCGCAAAGTGAGGTCCAAAAAATTGAGTCATGATTACCTGGGACTGGATTTCTGTTTTGATTCCGCCTCTATTAGCATCCCGGAGGGGCAGAAATGGCTCTGGAAATGGTTACCACCCGGGCGGCCCCGCTGGGACATTCGGTGCCGGTTTTGTGGTGGCACTGAGCAGTACCGCTGTACAACGTCTCCCGGTTTCGACAGTGCTGTGAAATTTAGTTGGAGCGGCAGCTGTAGCACCCCCTAGTGAGACCGCCAGGGAAAGCGGATGGTCCGAGCTGTTCTGACGGTGGTGAGGGAAGGGTTGAGTGCATAAGGTAAGCATGATTGGCATTGGTTTTTGTTTTGCGATTTATCTTTATTCGGTATCAGTAATATAGTGGAAATGTTTCCTGTGTTTCTCGTCACCTTTTTTTTAACATGGAGGCCTCTCTGAAGATGCTCAGAAGCCTGCTCCTTAGCTCGGGATTTTCAGTTGCTCAGATGGCCTAGCGCCCTAAGAAAGGTCTGGAACGCCTCCCTTAGCGCTGCGCCCCACACTCAGGGCCCAGCTGATGAATATTGTGGCTGCCGACGCAAACCATTTCACGGCGCAAAATTTACCGGTCGACCGGGGCGCTAGCAGAGGCGGAATCAAAATAAAATCCAGCCCCAGGAACCCATGGCTCTATTTTTTGGACCTATCTTTGTGAAAGGGGAATGGCAGCGTGGTGGCTTTGCTTCTAGACGAGTAATCCAGACGCCTGGACTAATGATCCGGAGACTGTCAGGTCAATTAGCGCCCTAATTAGCCTCCAACCGAGTGAGGGCAATATCCTATCGGCTGCACCCACTGGGGTTCGAACTGCTTTTTTTTTGCTTTTAGGTTTCAGCACAACAGTGAAAGTAAACCCAGATGGCGTTACAAAATGCCATTTCCAGCACTCTAGGTTTGCTTGCAGGATATCAGCAGCTCACTAAGCACAGGCGTTATCGTTTCAATTTTACCGTATTAAAATATTGCGCTCTTTAATATGAATCTGGTTGCAATACGGAAATCGGCGTGATCTCGGCCTGAAAGACCATCGGCAGGCCGGGGCCATTGGAGGGAGCAGCGTGATGCGGCATACCACTGCAGGGAGCAGCGCGTGCTGCTGCAGGAGGGCGACGGCTGCGAAGCCAGGTCACTGATTGCAGTGCGGGCAGGCACAGCAGGAGGGGCGAAGGAGCGGCAAGAGTTTGTAGAGGGATGTGACCGGGGCCCAGGAGAGGCGCGAGTTTGGGGCTGAGAAGAGGCGAGGGCCCAGGGGCAGCACGGGCCCAGCCCACACTGCGATATGTGTGCGCACTAGGTCCGTGCAGCAGAGCTGATCTCCAGTCGCCTTGGGTAATCCTTGCCACTGGACCAAGACCTAGCTCTGTCAAGCCCATGTGGTGGCTGGTGTGCAACGGCCACCACACGTTAAAAAAATCCATGCACAGGCATCTTCCACCCTTCAACATGTAGTTCGGGACCTGGAATGTTAGGTCCTTCATTGAAACACCTGTGAACTCATCCCTTTTTGGCGTGGAAGCAAGTCATCCTCGCTTCGAGGGACCACCTATGATGATGGTTGCAATATGAGGGGTGTTTTCACCGCTCTGCGTTCCTATCAAGGAGCGGTATTTGCATGGGGCATGTCTTGACATAGTCTCGGCTCGCAGTTCCTGATTATCCATCCATTAATGTTAAACAAAAGAAAGAACTTGCATTTCAGAGCGCCTTTCTGGTCCTCAGGATGACCCAAAGACCTTCACAGCCAATGGAATACTTTTAAAGTGTAGACACCCTTGCATGTAGGAATCGTGGAAGACAATTTGCGCACAGCAAGCTCCCACAAAAAATAATGCGATAAACGTTAAACCGAGGCCCTGTCTGCTATCTCAAGTGGACGGAAAAGATCCCATGGCGCGATTTTGAAGAAGAGCGGGGGAGTTATCTCTGGTGTCCCGGCCAATATTTATTCCTAGATCAATATAACCAAAAAAAGCAGATTATCCGGTCATAATCACATTGCTGCTTGTGGGAGCTTGCTGTGCACAAATTGGTTGCCGCGTTTCCCACAGTGCAACAGTGACTACACTCCGAAAGTATTTCATTGGCTGTAAAGGGCTTTGAGACGTCCGGTGGTCATGAAAGGCACTATATAAATGCGAGCCTTTCTTTTTCTTTCTTTTAGACTGGTAGTCCTCCCTGTTGAGCCAAGGTCATGACCCATCCCCTGGGGTCATGATAGCTACATATGCGCAGTTGTTGTTTCCCTGTGCACGAGGGAAGCCGGGCCCTGCTACCAATCCCGGAGCTCGCTCATTTTGGCTGCTGTCATCCATTGTGGCAGGACTGCTCTGATTGGCTCTGGTTCATGTTGTGTATGCATGCCTGTTTACTGTGTGATGTCTGTAACACTGTTATGTAACACTGAATGTACCCTTACACTGTACACACCTTGCCTGTGTACCAGAGGGTGCTGCTGCTGGAGACCTAAGGGTTACCTGCACACTGCAGGTAACCCAGTATATAAAGGAATACACAGCTTGTTGTCCTCACTCAGCAGCTGCAAATAAAGGACGACAGGTCTGCACAGTTTAAGTATCATACCTCGTGGAGTCATTACGAAAGGTGCCTACATACGCTACAACTGGCGACGGGAATACGAGATCACGAACCATTCGCTCAGCATGTCGAATCTCAGCAACTTTCCGCAATTTACCGATGGGGAGGATTGGGACACTTTTGTGCCAGTATTTAGCCTTAGATGGAGTTTACCACCCACTTTGGGCTGCATTCACAAGCAACCCGACTCCAAGAAGACTCGATCCCGACGAGCCGGGGGCCGCTACCGGCCTCACACCGTCCACAGGCTAAACCTCGATCAGAAGGACTTGGGTCCCAGAGCGTCGTCGGAGAAAGAATTCTTCTATACACCACATTTCCCACGCCCGCCAGGCGAGCGGGGATTCGCTGCTGGGCTCTTCTCTCTTCACTCGCAGTTGCGAGGGGAATCCCCCTTGTTAGTTTCTTTTCCTCCGCTTAGTAATATGCTTAAATTCAGCGGGTTGTCACGTCTGATCTGAGGTCGTAGCTGCCGAGTTGAATCCTCCGGGCAGACTGTGCGGACCCCACCCGTTTACCTCTAAACGGTTTCACGCCCTCTTGAACTCTCTCTTCAAAGATTGGGACTCCAGAGTCCCGCAACTCTGAGTCCGCCACATGGGGCAAACCGGCTAGCCCCATGCTGGCGCTGTGGAGGAAACCACAGTGCCACTACAAAAACTATGCACGCAAAGCGAAAAGGCACCTTCAAAGGATGTGCAGAGAAAGCTTTACTCACCGCATCTCTGATCACCGGGGCTCCGACACAGAGGAAGGTGAAGTTGCTCAACCCCTGGAGGAAGAGTATGGAACTCATACCTGCCTCACCGAAAGTTCTCCGTGGGCAATGAAAGCAGACGTCGACGGGGTCCCAGTTTCTATGGAGAGCGACACAGGGGCGAGCCAGTCTGTGATGAGCCAAGCGACCGTTGAAGAACTTTGGATGAATCCCGCCAATTGACCACAATGGCAGCCTGTCCAAGCGAAGCTGCTCCCAGGCCTCCGGGCTCCGGCAATCGACCTCGAACGTGGATCCATCGCAGCATCCGGAGGTTCCACTGTCCAGCTCGACTGCCCACAGCACCCCGGCAAAATCTCCGAGACCAAGGATCCAAACATCACTTTCCGGGCTGGGGCAGCACTCTAAGAGGTGAACATCGACGAAAGAAATGGATTCCCAACATCCAGGATAGAACCTGTGGAAGAAAAGAGCACCACAGCCTACCTGCAGAAAATGGCTGCAGCACCACAAACAGCAGAACTTGTAATCAAAATGGCCTCTGCCATGCCACGAGTGAATGTGGAGGAGCATCATGTGACATCGAGCTGCCAATCGGATTTGAAGGTTCCCTTAAAGGAGACCGGTAACCAAAGAAATTTAAAGGGGAAGTTTCAATTATTTGAGGACACAGACTTTAAAGCTAAAGATGCAATTAAATGTAACCATGAATTGTGATGCTGGTTTAACTAATGTGACTAATGAGATGAATGCAGGTGTCAGTAAGGTTAAGAACAAGTTTATTATGCTTACCAATAATGATAAAGAATGTGAAATACCTAATGTAACCATGTCTGTTGAGACCAGGACACCCAAAAGTGATGCAAATGCTGGAATGTATAATGCAGGCTCAACTATGTGTGATCAGAGCCAAGGTGTCATGTATACCGGTAGGACACTGCCAAAGGACATTGGGTCCTACAGGGATCATGCTGATGCCAATAGAATCCCCCTGTGGGAGACCCCCAGGTTCAAAAGGCTACCTGGCCATGTAGCCTGGACCTTTGGAACGTATGTGATGCCCCTTGCAGGACACACACAGCCAGTGGGAGCAGACCCACTGCAGGGACAGTGGTCAATGGACAGCCCAGCCACCACCAATGGCAACCTGCATCAGATCAGCACTACAATCCCTGGCCACCAGGGCCAACATCAGGAGCATGAGGCCAATACCCTCCAGCTTCCCTGGCAAACCCTGGGATGACCTGACCCTCATCCCAATTAGTGGACAAGGAGCCCACCCAGTCTTGTGGCCCTGCCCACCACCCCACAGCAACAGTGGACATGAAGCCCACCCAGTCTTGTGGCCCTGCCCACAACTACACAACAACTGAGGGAGGGGAAACGTACGAAGCCAGCCTCAAGCACAGGGGTCACGCCTGGCAACCACATAACCCTCACCACAACCTCCCATAGCCCACCACTGATCACCTCCCCTGGGCATGACAATAAGGATATGAAAAATGCTTAGGGCGGAAGTGTTGTTGTGTATGCATGACTGTTTACTGTGTGATGTCTGTAACACTGTTATGCAACACTAAATGTACCCTTACACTGTACATGCCTTGCCTGTACACCAGAGGGTGCTGCTGCTGGAGACCTAAGAGTTACCTGCACACTGCAGGTAACCCAGTATAAAAAGGAACACACAGCTTGTTGTCCTCACTCAGGAGCTGCAAATAAAGGACTACAGGTCTACACAGTTTAAGTATCATACCCTGCCTCGTGGAGTCATTACTAAAGGTGCCTACATATGCTACAGTTCAGAGGGCATTGGCTATGATTCAAAGATCATTGGTGACCTGCTGATTGGAGCTGTGCGTTGCACACTGGGACCCAACTAGCCAAATATCTCAACTTTTGCTATTTCCATTTAGTCATTCTGCACAAGTATGGCGCACTCAGTAGATGACCATACTTTTCATTGTTCATTCCCAATTGAGTAGCTTCGGGAGTGCTGACAGAAAGAAAACAGAAAGACTTGCATTCATATACAGCGCCTTTCATGACCACCGGACATCTCAAAGCGCTTTACAGCCAATGAAGTATTTTTTGAAGTGCAGTCACTGTTGCATTGTGGGAAACGTGACAACCACTTTACGCACAGCAAGCTCCCACAAACAGCAATGTGATAATGACCAGATAATCCCTAGAGTGGGACTTGAACCCACGAGCTTCTGACTCAGATGCGAGGGGGCTATACCTTGAAGGATCACTATTACGGCTGGATCAAGATTGGTTGATTTTTGAACATTCCCTCTTAACAAAATGATTATCCACCATTTTACAAAAAAATTTACAGCACAGGTAGCAGGCAATTGGGCCCAACTGATCTGTGCTGGTGTTTATGCTCCCCATAAGCCTTTTCCCACCCTAATTCATCTCAGCCTATCAGCATGTTCCTTTCTCCCTCATGTACTTATTTAGCTTCCCCTTAAATGCTATTCGCCTCAACCAATCCCTGTGGTAGCGAGTTCCACATTCTAACCACTCTCTGACTGAGGAAGCTTCTCCAGATTCCTTATTGGATTATCTTATATTTCTGATCCTGAGTTTCTGACTCGCCCACAAGTGGAAACATTTTGATGGGGTTTCACTAAGATCTAGACACTGAGTCAATTGGCTACATGACCATCCAGGCCATCACAGTAAAGCCCAGCCCTGTCCTCTCATGATAGCTAGGAAAAATAGAAACATCACCTACAGCTTAGAAGAAGAACAATGGGGTAGGAAATGCAAAGGGATCGAGGGATACAGACGAACAACTCATACAAAGCAGAATCGCAGGTCAGCAAAGCAAGGAAGAATGCTAACCATGTACTGGGATTTATTTCTCGGGTTCTAGAATTCAAAAGTAGTGAAGTTATGTTAAATTTGTATTGATCTCAGGTTGGGCTGCACTTCGAGTACTGTACACAGTTCTGGTCTCCATAATATAAAAAGGACATAGAAGCACTGGAGAAAGTACAAAAATAGATTTGCAAGGATGATACTAGAATTGAGAGATTAAAGGTATCGGGTAAGATTGAACAGGTTAGGGCGTTCTTCTTTAGGAAGGGAAGACTTGGAGGAGGCCTGATAGAGTGGAATGTTGCATTTTCTAACCAGGGTAATTGGTTAATAATAGTTTTGCTTGGTTGGGACATAGAGAAATAAGTCAAGCCAATTCGATGATGCTGCCCTCAGTCTATAGTGTTGGTCAAGCTGAACTTGCAGCTTAGGAGTCACCTCGACCTGTATATACCATGAATTCATCAATATAAAGCAAGAACTGTCTTTAGAATTATAAATGGGTTGGACAGGGTCGATGTGCAGAGACTGTTTCTTCCTGTGGTAGAATCCAAAATTAGGGGCCATCAATACATGATAGTTACTAATAAATGCAACAGGGAAATAAGGAAAAATGTCTTTACTCAGTGAATGGTGAGAATGTGGAACTCGCTGCCACATGGAGTGATTGAGGCAAACAGCTCAGATGTTTTCAAATGGAAACTAGACGATTACATGAAAGAAAAGGGAATAGAAAGACACGCTCAAAGGTTGAGATGAGACAGATGGAATGATAGGAGACACATGTGGAGTATAAACACCCTCACAGACTAGTTGGGCCGAATGGCCTAATTCGGTGCCGTATATTCTGTATAAGTCTATGTAACTCTACACTTGTTGCATTTCCAATGAAGGTAATTGGTTAATAATAGCTTTGCTTGGTTGCGACGTAGAGAAATAAGTCAAGTCAATTCGATTAACCTGCTCTCAGTGTATAGTGTTGGACGAGCTGAACTTTCAGCTTAGGAGTCGCCCCTACTTATACATACCATGAATTTGTCAATGTAAAGCACAAACTGTTCATATCATACTCATTTTGCTTCTTCGATGCCTTCAGTTCTTTGCATAGTCTAATTGCTCGATTATGATGTCTCCTAAGTAGCAATAGAAACACATTCAGAGATGGAAGTATGATTACACACCAGCTTCTGAGCAACACAGAAGTATCAATTGTGGCGTTATTTGCTCAGTAACAAAGAGATTATTTACGATCACATTATCGGATCTCAGTTATGAACAATAGATATCGAGCTCGACTTTATTCCTTTTTTGGAATAAAATAGGATTTGCACCTTGTTTTTTTCTTTAAAAACAACTCACATCATCATGGTGCGTAAACGGAAGTTTGCTGCAGACATTTTTGTTGAGGCCGATTTGTGCAGAAGTCAATCTGGATCCAGCCGTACTAATGCCCCTTTAACACTTTGGACACAGCGATTTTGACACTAAAGGCAAAGAAAAATACTGCAGACGCTGGAGATCTAAAATAGAAACTGAAAATGCTGGAAGTACTCAGCAGATATCACAGCATCTGTGGAGCTAGAAACAGAGTTAATGGTTCAGGTCGGTGACTTTTTGCCAGGACGAAAGTGAGTTCTGATGAAAGGCAATTGAGCTGAAATGCTCTCAGCTAGTCCCACTCTCTCTCCCTTTCCTACATTCATCATCATCATAGGCAGTCCCTCGAAATGAGGATGACTTGCTTCCACGCCAAAAAAGGTTAAGTTCACAGGTGTTCCAATTAAGGACCTAAAATTCCAGGTCGCGAACTATATCCCGAAGGGTGGAAGCTGCCTGTGCGTGGATTTTTTTAACGTGTGGTGGCCGTTGCACACCAGCCACCACACGGGCTTGACAGAGTTAGGTCTTGGTCCAGTGGCAAGGATTAACCAAGACGACTGCTGCACGGCCTAGTGTGCACACATATCGCAGTGTGGGCTGGCCCGTGCTGCACCTGGGCCTTTGGCCCTGGACTCATGCCTCCCCTGGGTCCCGATCACGTCCCTTCTACATTACAACAGTGACTACACCCCAACAGTACTTCATTGGCTATAAAGCATTTTGAGACGTCCAGTGGTCATGAAAGGTGCTATGTAAATCCAAGTCTTTCTCTTCTTTCTTTCCCAGTAGCCTTGCAATTTCTTTTCCATCCAATTCCCTTTTGAAAGCCACAATTGAGCCTGCCTCCACTCAGGCATTGAATTCCAGATCCCAACCACTGGCTGCGTAAAAATGTTTTTCCTCATGTCGTCTTTGGTTCTTTTGCCAATCACCTTAAATCTGTGTCCTCTGGCTCTCGACCCTTCCGCCAATGGGAACAGTTTCTCTCTATCTGCTCTGTCTAGACGTCTCATGATTTTAAACACCTCTATCAAATCTCCTCTCAACCTGCTCTGCTCGAAGGAGAACAACCCCAGCTTCTCCAGTCTATCCACATAACTTAAGTCCCTGGTTCCAAGTACGATTCTTGTAAAGCTATTCTGCACCCTCTCTAAGGCCTTCACATCCTTCCTAAAGTGCAGTGCCCAGAATTGGACACAATACTCCAGTTGAGGCCAAACCAGTGCTTTATAAATGTTCATCAAAACATCTTTGCTTTTGTACTCTATGCCTCTATTTATGAAGCCCAGGATCCACTATGCTTTTTTAACTGCTTTCTCAACCTGCCCTGCCACCTTCAACAATATACCCCCAGGTTCTCTGTTTCTGCATCAATTTTAGGATTGTACCCTCTCTTCATCCTTCCTACCAAAATGTATCACTTTGTATTTTCAGCATAAATCTCATCTGCCACGTATCCACCAATTCCACCAGCCTGTCTATGTCTTCTTGAAGTCTATTACTACCCTCCTCACTGCCCACTATATTTCCATGTTTTGTGTCATCTGCAAATTTTGAAATTGTTCCCTGTACACCCAAGTCCAAGTTATTAATATATACCAAGAAAAGCAATGGTCCTAGAACCGACCGCTGGGGAACATCCTCCAGTCCGAAAAACAACCGTTCATCACTACTTTCTATTTCCTATCACTTAGTCAATTTCCTATGTATGCTGCTACTGTCCCTTTTATTCCATGGGCTTCAACTTTGCTGGCAAACCTATTGTATGGCACTTTATCAAATGCCTTTTGGAAGTCCATGTACACCACATCAACCACAATGCCCTCATCAAACCTCTCTGTTACCTCATCAAAAAACTCAATCAAGTTAGTTGATCACGATTTGCCTTTAACAAATCCGTGTTGGCTTTCCTTAATTAATCCACACTTGCTCAAGTGACTGTTAACTTTGTCCCTGACTATCATTTCTAAAAGCTTCTCCACTATTGAGGTTAAGCTGACTGGCCTGTAGCTGCTGGGTTTATCCTTACACACATTCTTGAACAAGGTGTAACATTTGTAATTCTCCAGTCCTTTGGCAACACCGCCATATCTAGGGAGAATTGGAAGATTAAGGCCAGTACGTCCGCAATTCGCTTCTTCACTTCCCTCATCAACCTACGATGCATCCCATCTGGTCCTGATGACTTATCAACTTTAAGTAAAGAAAGCCTTTCCAGTACGTCCTCTTTATCAAATTTTATCTCATCCAGTATCTTCACTACCTCCTCTTTCACTATGTCTATAGCAGCATCTTCCTTGGTGAAGACAGATGCAACATATTAATTTGGTACCTCAGCCATAGCCATGCCCTCTGCCTCCATGCATAGGTCTCCTCTGACTACCCGCTTATTATATATATGCTTACAGAAGACTTTTGAATTCCCATTTTATGTTAGCTGTCAAACTATTCTCATACTCTCTATTTGCCCTTCTTATTTTCTTTTTCATTTCCTCTCTGAACTTTTTATATTCAGCCTGATCCTCCCTTGTATTCGCAATCTGACATCTGTCAGACGTGCTCTTTTTCTGCTTTAGCTTACTCTCTATCTCTTTCGTCATCCAGGGAGCTCTGATTTTAGTTGCCCTTTCTTTCCCCCTCATGGGAATTTAAGCGGTTTTGATCCTAGCCCAATTGTTAGATGGGCAGTTCGAATCGCCTCGCCCTTCCGAAAGTTCTATACCCGGGGATTATTATTCAGAGTGTAAATGGAATAAGTCACGGACAGGAATGATTCAGTGAAAAATCGCACTTATTTATTTGGTCTAACATATACTGGCTAAAACATGCACTACTAAACAAAGTCCCTGTGGAGAATAAGGTCCAGGTTACAAATAACATACATACAGTACAGAACTGAGGACCTGTACCATGCAGTAATTCCCTTGTTGCTATGGTGGATTCTAACTCCATCCCTATCCAACGAATTACCCAGTTGCATAAGCCCCTTCGCCTGGCTAAGCCAAATGAAGCTTCCTCCCCAGAATAGCCCCGAAAATGCTTCACTTCTGAGAATAACCCTGAGCCCTTAGACCTCACCCAGGCCACCTCTGGTTACTGGCTTGGGACACTCGTGACCATGCTCACCACCACACACAGTTGGTCTCGCTCGCTCAGCTCAGCTGTGGGAAGTCGCTGCCTGGAGACTGTACCCTGTGAGGGGTATGCGGTTCTCAGTATCAGTGGCTTCTTCTGCAGAGCTGCAGCTTCCTCCTCTGGTACTTCTTCTTGTTACGTCGATCTTGGTGGAGTGAGAGCAAGAGGGAGCCGAGAGAATGGTGGAAAAGAGTCTATCTTTATAGGATCTTGCTACCCCTATCTTTCCCGACAATCTTTAAAATCTTTTTGTGTCTAAGCACTCTGGTGCTCAGTCAGTGATGGGCCATCATCAGACACATGTGTATTCCGTGATTGGACGAATGGCCCTGAGTCTGGGACATATCTCGGTCTTTGTGTTGGGAAAAAACTGGCTCCTCTTCGGCTGGCCAGGCGAGTGGGTTCATTGTTCTGCTTCTCTTCTGAGATGGAGGTGAGAACTGCCTTTGCATATTAGAGTGGCTTTCTAATCTAGTTACTGGCTTCAAGTTAATGAGTGCCTCAGATTCCTGAGCCCCTTTGTCAATGGCCCTCTTCCTTTTGCTAGGACTGGCGGGCGAACCCGTACATCCTGGATTTTGTCACAGCCAACCGCCATGCGGTCTCTAAAGTTTTAACAAACCAGCTTTTTCATATATCTGCACAGGGTGATCTCATCACAGGGAAAATATACTCAGAAAAAAACCATAAAGTCCACGAAATATTCTCGACTGAGTCCATTCTTTAAACAGAGACTTTGCGATCTCTTCAGAATGTACCTCGACTGCACACGAACCATCTCCTCTTTAAAGGCAGCCCATTGTTCAGTTACAGTTTTGCCTGCTAACCTTTGATTATTTACCCGAGCCAGATCCATTCTCAACCCTCTGAAATTTGCCTTCCTCCAATTAAGTATTTTTAGTCTAGATTGCTCTCTGTCCTTTTTCATAGCTAGTCTAAAACTTATGACGCTATGATCACTGTTCCCTAAACATTCCCCTATTGACACTTGTTCCACTTGACCCATCTCATTCCCCAGAACCAGATCCAGCAATGCCTCCTCCGTCATTGGGCCAGAAACGCAACGACCAAGAAAGTTCTCCTGAATATACTTCAGAAATTCTCCCCTCACTTTGCTCTTTACACTGTTACAATCCCAGTCTATATTGGGATAATTTAAGTCCCCCATTATCACTAATCTATAGTTCTTGCACCTCTCTGTAATTTCCCTGCAAGTTTGCTCCTCTCTATCCTAGTTGGTGGCCTATAGAATACGCCTAGTAGTATAATGGCACCTCTATTATTTCTTAACTCTAACCAAACAGATGCTGTCCTTGACCCCTCCAGGACATCTTCTCTCTCCAGCACTGTAACATTCTGCTTAATCAATACTGCCACCCTACCTCCTATCTTTCCTGAACACCCGATATCTAGGAATATTTAACACTCAATCCTGCCCTTTTGTGAACCAGGTCTCTCTTAATACATTATCATTTTTCCACGTGACTATTTGCGCCTGAACCTCACCAACCTTATTTACTATGGTTCATGCATTTATACACATGCAGTATAAACCTATCTTTATCCTTTTTGTATTCTCTTAGTCCGACCCTACCTAATACCTTGCTATTTCTTACTCTAGTGCTAACTATCTCTCCCAATCCTTTCGTGCATCTTGTTACTCCTTTCTAATGTTACATGTTGGTCATCTACCTGCCAAATCAGTTTAAACCCTTCCCAACAGCACGAGCCACCCCTCCCCATGAGGACATTGGTCCCAGCTCTGATGAGGTTCAACCCATCCGGCCTTTACAGGTGGCACGTCCCCCAGAACCGATCCCAATGTCACAGGAATCTGAAGCCCTCCCACCTCTCCACCTCTCCAGCCACGCATTCATCTGCTCTATCCTCTTATTTCTATACTCACGGCACCGGGAGTAATGCGGATGCACCGCAGTGACACCAGCTGCTGCTCAAACTCCAAAACCCAGAGCTCGAGCTCCTCCAGCTGACGACATTTCCAGCACACCTGGTTGTCCAGGAGTTTGGAAGCATCCTGGAATTCCCACATGTCACAAGATGTGCATTTCACTGGACTGATATGCCCTGCCATATGTTTACTTAATGGATGATTAACTAACTTAACACACATAAATTGAAGACATAAAAAAAACAATCACCAGCTGCTCACCAATTTGAATTTTTGTCTCTTCAGCTCCTTTCTTTGTGCTGAAGTCACTGACTTTAGTCTCTGACGCTTGCACTCTTTCTGGGCTCTCAGTCCTACCGTTATCTCCTGCCGCTCCTCTTGCTCTCTCCTCCTTCCTCTTATGCTCCGAAATCCCACCCTCTCCAAATTCCCAATTTAGCACCGTGTCTAGACGCACTCCGTTTAGGATCACTCTGTGCAGCCCACTCTTGGAAAATGCTTCTAATGGGATGTCTAGTGTGGCTCTCCATTCAACGGCCTCCTGAGATGCCGAGTGGAGAAATGAGGTGCCTCACGCAACAGGTCTCAGTGGGCAGGCTGATGTGATGTGTTCCGTGGTCTGGGGACTCATTGCCACAGTTGCACCTCAGATCATTCCTCACCTTCCCCTTGCGGAGCAGGTGGCTGCATCGTCCATGCCCCATGCGGATTGGTCGAGCGCCGTCCACTGTCTCCGAGGGAGGTTGATGCCAGTGACCTCTGCTATTGGGTCAGTGATGGGTGATGGGTCAGTGATGGGGTGTTGGGTCAGTGATGGGGTGTTCTGGTGATGGGTCAGTGATGGGGTGTTGGGGTGATGGGGTGATGCGTCAGTGATGGGGTGTTGGATCAGTGATGGGGTGTTGGGTGATGGGGTGTTGGGGTGATGGGGTGTTGGGTGATGGGGTGTTGGGTCAGTGATGGGGTGTTGGGGTGATGGGGTGTTGGGTCAGTGATGGGGTGTTGGGGTGATGGGGTGTTGGGTCAGTAATGGGGTGATTGGTCAGTGATGGGGTGTTGGGTCAGTGATGGGGGGGTTTGGGTCATTGATGGGGTGTTGGGTCAGTGATGGGGTGTTGGGGTGAAGGGGTGTTGGGTCAGGATGGGGTTTTGGTTTGATGATGGGGTGTTGGGTCAGTTAAGGGGTGATGGGTCAGTGATGGGGTGATGGGTCAGTGATGGGGTGTTGGGTCAGTGATGGGGTGTTGGGTCAGTGATGGGGTGTTGGGTCAGCGATGGGGTGTTGGGTCAGTGATGGGGTGATGGGTCAGTGATGGGGTGGTGGGTCAGTGATGGGGTGTTGGGTCAGTGATGGGGTGTTGGGTCAGTGATGGGGTAATGGGTCAGTGATGGGGTGATGGGTCAGTGATGGGGTGGTGGCTCGTTGATGGTGTGTTGGGTCAGTTAAGGGGTGATGGGTCAGGTATGGGGCGATGGGTCAGTGATGGGGTGTTGGGTCAGTTAAGGGGTGATGGGTCAGTTAAGGGGTGATGGGTCAGTGATGGGGTGATGGGTCAGTGATGGGGTGTTGGGTCAGTTAAGGGGTGATGGGTCAGGTATGGGGTGATGGGTCAGTGATGGTGTGATGGGTTAGTGATGGGGTGTTGGGTCAGTGATGGGGTGTTGGGTCAGTTAAGAGGTGATGGGTCAGTTAAGGGGTGATGGGTCAGTGATGGGGTGTTGGGTCAGTTAAGGGGTGATGGGTCAGTTAAGAGGTGATGGTTCTTTACGCTGCATGCTTCCCACGGTTCCATCTATCTGGATAGTGGGTTGATACCAGCTACTTGAATATTGGCTCTTGTTTCCCAGAATGGCCGATGCGATTTTAAGCGCTTTCGTGGTGGGTTTTTTCAAGATTTCCTGAATGAGAGGGTGATGGTGCTCATTAAATGTTTTCCATCTCACAGATCTAAAATAACAAACTGATTATCCATCCATTAAAATTAATACAAAGAAAGAACTTGCATTTCTATAGCGCCATTAACATCAGGTTGGTCATCCTGCCTCAAAACGAATATAGATTACGAGAAGTTGAGGTAGAGCAACTCGGGTGATTCCAGGTTCCGGAACACTGTGACCAATTCAATTTTGCTTCAGTTGGATTTTGTAAATTTATAATATTTCTGTATTGCTAAATCCAGTAGTTTTACTCAACAATAAAGCAGGTTGCTAGTTGTCATGGTGACTTGAAATATTCAGAGGCAGAATTGTTATGTACACCCTCAAACTTAAACTTATAAATAATTGAAAAGGAAAATGTTACAGGGCTGTGGGGAAAGAGCAGGTGAGTGGGACTAGTTGAATAGCTCTTTCAAAGAGCCGGCACAGGCACGATGGGCCAAATGGCCTCCTTCTGTTCTGTCTCATTGTACGATTCAATGAAATATTTCCAGCTCTTAGGAAAAGATCAGCCATTTGTGATACCTGTGCGTCCATGTGTTGTGTGGTTTCATGTTCAAAGCAGGGAACTCGTGTGGAGCATAAACACTGGCATGGACCTGATGGGCCAAATGGCCTCTTTCTGTGTAGCTTACATATAGTGGAAATATAAAAAGGAATTTGTGGAAATGCTCAGCGGGTCAGACCGCATCTGAGACATGACAGAACAAACAAGTCAACGTTTCAGTCTTGCACCCGACGTCGGAACAGAAATGGACACAACAAGGGGAATGGGAAGGGGGAAGACATATACAGACAGACAAGAAGAGGAATAGAATGACCATAAAGTGCGTAAGTGGTAAACAGGAAACAGCTAAGTGGAAAACATATATACACACCGTGCTGGTGAGATGATCTGCACATTTAGATGTCAACTGTGACATTGGGTAGCACTCTCACCTGAGTCAGGAGGTTCTGGCATCAGGTTCCACTCCAGAGACTTGAGCACAGAGTCCAGGTTGACGCACCCGGTGTAGTACTTAAGGGGGCGCTGCACTGTCGGAGATGCCGGCTTTCAGATGAAATGTTAAACCGAGGCTCCGTCTGCCTTTTTGGGCGGACATAAAAGGTCCCATGGAACTATTTCAAAGAAGAGCAGGGGAGTTCTCCTTGGTGTATTCACCAATGTTTACCCTCAACCAACAACACTAAAACCATCTTCAGCTGCTTCATCAAAGACCTTCGCTCCATCACAAGGTCATAAGAGGGGATGTTCACTGATGACTGCAGAGTGTTCAGTGCCATTCGCAACTCCTCAGATAATGGAGCAGTCCGTGCCAACATGCAACAAGACCTGGATGACATTCAGGCTTGGACTGATAAGTGACAAGTAACATTCGTGCCACACAAGTACCAGGCAATGACTGTCTCCAACAACTGAGAGTCTAACTACCACTCCTTGTCATTCAATGACATTAACTGCGCCGAATCCCCCACCATCAACATTCTGGGGCTTACCATTGACCAGACTTAACTGGATCAGCCACATAAACACTGTGGCAACAAGAGCAGGTAAGAAGCGGGATCTTACCTCCTGACTCCCCAAAACTTTTCCACCATCTACAAGACACAAGTCAGGAGTGTGGTGGAATACTCTCCACTTGCCTGGATGAGTGCAGCTCCAACAGCATTAAATAAGCTCGACATCATCCAGGACAAAGCAGCCCGCTTGATTGGCATCCCATCTACCACCTTCAACATTCACTCCCTCCATCACCGGCACACCGTGGCTGCATTGTGTACTGATATGTCCTTATGATACAGTACAAATGCACACGAGGCCCATACTTGAGAGAAGGTCACTCTGTGACCAGTTACCTTTATTACCAAGACCTCAAGTGATGAAGGTGGGTGGAGCTTCCCCTTTTATACCTGAAAGTCCAGGTTAGGAGTGTCTCGCACAAGTTCACCCCCTTGTGGTCAATGTTCTCAAGGTGTACAACTTTGGTCAGCTTATACATGGGTTACAATAATAGTTGAATACATGACATCACCTCCCCCCCAAAAGTCTTATTGGGATCACAGGCTAAGTTTCTCTGGTGGTTTACGCTCCCTTGTAGAGTGCCTGACTTGGGACTCCAGTTGTTGGGCGCTGGCCTGAGTGTCTGCTGTTTGCGGTGCCTCAGGCCTGTCCGGACTGCCCACAGTGACTCGGCTCTCCTCCACTTGGTTCCGGTGTTCGGTCACCTGTGGTGGAGTGAACTCTACGTCGTGTTCTTCCTCTGCTTCTTATATGGAGTTGCTGAACCTCCTTTTAGTTTGATCCACGTGTTTGCGGCAGATTTGTCCATTGGTAGGTTTAACTACCCACACCTTATTCTCCTCTTTGGCAATCACAGTGCCTGCAAGCCATTTGGGCCCTGCAGCGTAATTAAGGACAAAAACGGGGTCATTGACCTTAATACATCGCACCCTCGAATTCCTATCATGGTAGTCATATTGTGACTGAAGCCTGCTCTCAACAATTTCATTCATAGTAGGTTGTATAAGGGATAACCTGGTTTTGAGCATCATTTTCATTCGCAGCTCTGCGGGTAGAACCCCTGTGAGCGAGTGTGGTCAGGATCTATTGGCCAACAGGAGGCGTGATAAGCGGCTTTGTAGGGAACCCCTTGGATTCTGAGCATCCCCTGTTTGATTATCTGCACTGTTTGTTCCGCCTGGCCGTTTGAGGCCGGCTTGAACGGTGCCGTTCTAACATGGTTGATTCCATTGCCTGCCATGAAGTCCTGGAATTCAGTGCTTATGAAGCACGGGCCATTGTCGCTGACCAAGATATCCAGTAGACCATGGGCGGCTAACATTGCCTGTAGACTTTCTACCGTGGCAGAGGATGTGCTTGAATTTAAAATGACACACTCAATCCATTTGGAGTAGGCTCTACTACAACCAAAAACATTTTTCCCATGAAAGGACCTGAATAGTCCACATGGGTGCGTGACCATGGCTTGGCGGGCCAGGACCAGGGGCTAAGGGAGGCTTCCCTGGGTGCGTTGCCCAGCTGAGCACATGTGTTGCACCAGCGAACACAAAGTTCCAGGTCTGCATCTATCCCTGGTCACCAAACGTGTGACCGGGCAATTGTCTTCATCCTGACAATGCCCGGGTGCTCATTGTGAAGTTCTCTGATAAACACCTCTCTGCCCATCTGGGGCATGACTACTCGGTTTCCCCACAGTAGGCAATTGACCTGAATCAAGAGTTCATGCTTGCGCCTATGAAACGGTTTAAATTCCTCAGGGCATGCCCCGTACGTGGCTGCCCAGTCCCCCTCAGGACACATTTCTTAACTAAAGACAGTTGCGGGTCTTGATTTGTCCAGACTTTAATCTGACGGGCCTGTCACAGGTGAGCCTTCGCTTTCGAAAGCTTCAACAGCCATGAGCATCTCAGCATCATGCTCAGTTGCCCCCTCAGTGGTGGCTAGTGGGAGCTTGCTGAGTGCATCGGCGCAGTTTTCAGTGCCCGGTCTGTGCCGAATTGTTTAGTCATAGGTGGCTAACGTGAATGCCCATCTCTGTATGCGGGCCGTGCATTCGCATTTATGGCCTTGTTGTCGGCCAAAAGGGATGTTAGGGGTTTGTGATCTGTCTCCAGCTCAAATTTCCTGCCAAACAGGTACTGGTGCATTTTTTTTACTGTATATACACATGCTAGCGCTTCCTTCTCTACCATCCCTTAGCCCCTTTCTGCCTGGGACAGACTTCTAGAGGCATAAGCTACTGGCTGTAACTGACCATTGGCATTCACATGCTACAACACATACCCTACCCCATAGGACGACGCATCCCATGTTAAAACAAGTTACGTACATGGGTCATATAACGTTAACAGTTTGTTGGAGCATAACAAATTGCGTGCTCTATCAAAAGCCCTTTCCTGGCTGTCCCCCCAGACTCAATCATGACCTATGCGTAGGAGCACGTGTAGTGGCTTCAACAGCATGCTCAATTTGGGAAGAAAGTTACCAAAATAGTTCAGGAGCCCCAGAAATGAACACAGATCCGTCGTGTTACAGGGGCTGGGTGCTCTCTGGATCGCTTCCGTTTTGGATGCAGTCGGTCTGATCCCGTCTGCTGCTACCCTCCTCCCCAGGAATTCTACCTCTCGAGCTAAGAAGACGCACTTCGCCTTTTTCAGTTGCAGCCGTACCCGGTCCAGTCTGCGTAGTACCTCCTCCAGGTTGTGGAGGTGTTCTTCAGTATCGCGACCGGTGATGAGGATGTGGTCTGGAAAAAACACCGTCCTTGGAATCGACTTGAGGAGGCTTTCCATATTTTGCTGAAAGATTGCGGCGGCCGATCGAATCCCGAACGGACATCTGTTATACTCAAACAACCCCTTGTGTGTCGTGATGGTGGTCAGCTTCTTCGACTCACTCGCCAGCTCCTGGATCATGTAAGCTGAGGTCAGGTTCAATTTTGAAAAAAGTTTGCCACCGGATAGTGTCACAAAGAGGTCCTCCGCTCTTGGTAGCGGGTACTGGTCTTGGAGTGACACCCGATTGATGGTGGCCTTGTAATCGCCACATATCCTGACCGACCCATTTGCCTTGAGCACCGGCACAATCGGGCTCGCCCAGCCACTGAATTCGACTGGAGAGATGATGCCTTCCCTCAGCAGGCGGTCCAATTCGCATTCTATCTTTTCCCGCATCACGTACGACATTGCTCTGGCCTTGTGGTGTACTGGCCTGGCATCAGGGTTTATGTGAATCACTATCTTGGCCCCCATGGAAGGTCTGATGGCGGGTTGAAATAATGAGTCAAATTAGTCCAGGATCTGTGAGCATGATACTCGCTCCACAGAAGAAATTGCATTGACATCGCCCCATTTCCAGGTCATGACAGCAAGCCAGCTCTTCACCAGCTGTGCGGGACCGTCCCCCGGGACAATCCAGAGTGGCAACCTGTTCTCCGAATCTTTGTGGGTCACATCTACCGTGTCGCTGCCTAGCACTGGAATTATCTCCTTTGTGTATGTCCGTAGCTGTGTGTCAATCAGCAATAATTTTGGCCACCTGGCCTTGGACACCCACAACCTTTCGAACTGTTTGATACTCATCAGGGACTGGCTGGCCCCCGTGTCTAGCTCCATTAATACTGGGATGCCATTGAGGAGCACTTTCATCATTATCGGTGGCGTCCTGGTATATGAACTGTATATGTGCTCCACATGAACTCACTGAACTTCAGCTTCCAGCGATTTCCCTCAGTATTCATTTGGCCTCGTAGGGCTTACATCGGGCCCGTCCTCCTCATACATCAACCTGGCTGCAGGTTTCCTGCACATACACGCCAAGTGACAGCTGACATTGTAGTTTCTGCAGGTATATTGCTGGGTGTTTGCCTCCACACCTCCAGCATGAGCTGGAGACCCCTTTGTTGGAAACAAAAGGTCCATTACCAGTCGATCGTCTCTGACTGTCTCTGTAACTGTCCTTAAGCGCACCATTAACAGGTGTTGATGGCCCCATTACTGGCCGCATTTTCCATTGCGATGGCATGAATCGCCGTTCAGCTAGCCATTGTCTCTGTTGAATTCCCCCTTTGGGTTCGACTGCATGCTCAGGCATGTCCGATTGCCCTTGTCTGCCTAGAGAACTGTGTGACGCATTAACAATGTTGACTCCCCTGGTCGTTTGCCGCATTTGAGCCAAGATTTTTGTCATACAACATTCTGGTCTCTTCCTCCCCTGAAATAAATGTCTGGGCTATCAGAGCCGCCGCTTCCAAGGTCAAGTCTTTGGTCTCAAGCAGTTTCCTGAAAACCCCAGCGTGCCTGATGCCCTCAATAAAAAAGTCTTGCAGCATCTCCGCTCTGCATGCATCTGGGAACTTACATAGGATCGCCAGTGGCCGGAGATCTGCCACGAAGTCTGGAACGCTTTGCCCTTCTCGCCGCCGGTGCATGTAAAACCGGTGTCTCGCCATGTGCATGCTGCTCGCTGGTTTAAGGTGTTCCCCAATCAACTTACTGAGCTCTTCGAACTTCTTGTCCGCCAGCTCCTCTGGCGCTAGAAGATCCTTCATCAGGGAGTACGTTCTGGATCCACAAACCATCAGGAAATGAGCCCTGCGTTTATCGGACGAATCCTATCCAAACCATTCCTTAGTGACAAAACTTTGTAGTCTCTGACTAAAGTCATCCCAATCATCACCAACACAGTACCTCTCTTCTGTGCTGTGTGGTTTAAATCCCAGTTTCTCGTCGCCAATGATATGTCCTTACTATACAGTATAAATGCATACTTGAGAGAAGGTCACTCTGTGACCTGTTAACTTTATTACCGATACCTCAAGTGATGAAGGTGGGTGGAGCTTCCCCTTTTATACCTGAAAGTCCAGGTTAGGAGCATCTCCCACAAGTTCACCCCCTTGTGGTCAATGTTCTCAAGGTGTACAACTTTGGTCAGCTTATACATGTGTTACAATGACAGTTGAATACATGACATGTACCATCTACAAGATGCACTGCAGCAACTCACCAAGGCTTCTTCGGCAGCACCTCCCAAACCCGCGACCTCTACCACCTAGAAGGACAAGGGCAACAGGCGCATGGGAACACCACTACCTCCAAGATCCCCCCAAGTCACACACCATCCTGACTTGGAAACACATTGCTTTTCCTTCATCGTCGCTGAGTTAAAATCCTGGAACTCCCTCCCAACAGCCCTGTGGTAGTACCTTCACCACACGGACTGCAGCAGTTTAAGAAGGCAGCTCACCACCACCTTCTCAAGGGTAATTAAGGATGGGCAATAAATGCTGGCCTAGCCAGCGATGCTCATATTTCATGAACGAATAAAAAAAATCACTAAAACTAAAACACATAATCTGGTTGTTGCTGTTTGTGGGAGCTTCCTGTGTGCAAATTGACTGTTGCGTTTCCTTCATTACAACAGTGACTATATTACAAAGGTACCTCACTGATATAAAAGCAAAATACTGCGGATACTGGCATCTGGAATAAAAACAGAAAATGTGAGAAATCTCAGCAGGTCAGGCTGTGTTGAGGAAGCAAAGTTAACGTTTCGGGTTGATGACCCTTTGTCACTGATATTTTGGACTTAACCAATGTGGCAGATGACACACTTCTGGCTCACATGAGCGTGCGCATCCTGCCCGCCATATTGCACGCTTAGAAGGACGATTAGCGTCTGACAATCGTATCCTTCCCTGTGTGTGCTTGTGTTTTTCCAGCATTTTCTGTTTTTGTTTCAAATTTCTAGCATCTGCAGTATTTGCTTTTTGTTCATGTTAATTAAAGACAATGCCGGACAGCCAAGTCACAGTGCAAGCATTCGCCTGAGGGTAGTAGCTATGATTGACAGCTCACTGGGCCATGCTCCCGCTATCTCAGACTTAAAGGAAGCAGTTCCCAAATGTCTCTCTCTCGCACTCTCTTTCTCTCTCTCTGCTGGTCTCTCTGTGTCTCGCTTTATCTTGCTAGCTTTCTCTCTGTCTCTCTGTCTTTCTCTAATTTCTATTTATCCCTCTGTCCCCCTCTTTTTCTCTAGCCTTTTCTCTGTCTGGGTAGAAATTGGCCAGTCTTGCGCCCATTTTTTCAGCAATATTTTGCCGTTTTTGGTGGAAAAAGGTGATCAGGTAAACTGGCCAAAGTTGTGTGCCAGCGGATTTGAAATACCGCTGAAAAGCGGGCCACCAGCGTGCAAGACGAGAAAAAGCGCTATCGCTTTAAATATCCGATCGACGCACCAGTATTCTGGGTGAAAAAAAAAGGCCCGAGAAAAACCTGCGTTGTAGCTCCAAATATGGCGGCACGTATGAAGACCTGCAAAAAAGGAAAGTTAAAGATTTTATTTTAAATTTTCCGCAGCGATTACTTAGTTACAGGTCTTGTAAGTGTTTTGTGGATTTTTAATTTTTGTTTTTTGCTATGTTTTTTGTGTTTTCCCCCCTACCAGGCTTTGTCTTTAATCTGTAATCGGCATCGGACTAAAGTTGGAAAGGACCGCGGTTTCCGCCGCAAATCCTCGTGCAACGCTGATTTTTACCGGCCGCCGCATTTTTTTGCCAATTTTTATGCCTTTTAAAAAATGGCGGTGTGATTAGCGGTAATTTTGGTGAAAAATGCGGAAACAATACCTCTATCACCAAATGACCAATTTCTAGTCCTTTGTCTTTCTGTAACATCTCTACCTCTGTGTCCCTCTCTCTCTCTCTCTTTGCCTCTCTCTCGCTCTTTTTCTCTCCTTGTCCCTCTCTGTCTCTCTCTCTCTTTTTGCCTCTATCTGGCTCTCCCTCTCTCTCTCTCTTTCTGTCTCCTTGTCCCTCTCTGTCTCTCTCTCTCTCTCTCTTTGCTTCTGTTTGTCTATCACTTTCTCGCAGTGTCTCTCTCTAACTTTCTATCTCTCTCTCTCTCTCTCTCTCTCTCCATGTCTCTCGAATGCTCTCCCTTTCTCAGACATAGAGGTGATCTGTATTTCTTGCAGTAACAGTGAGAAGCTGCCAGTGTTTTAAAAGTCTGGACCAGCTTAGCTTCAGAGGCCCATCTGAAGAAGCAAGGCCAGTAAGTTGTAACTTTATTGCTTTGTCAAATTTATGTCCTTTAATACTCCTGTGAAGCGCCATGGGACATCTTTACTACGTTAAAGGTGCTATATAAATACAAGTTGTTGTTGTTTCCACAACCAAGGAGCACATACAGCCAATTATCAGCCATGGCTCACTCTTGCCTCTTGGTCAGAAGGTTGTGGGTGTACGTCCCATCCAGAGACCTGAGCACACATTCGAGGCTGACTCTCCAGTGCAACACTGATGGAGTGCTGTCCTGTCAGAGTGTCATCTTTTGCATGAGACGTTAAACCAAGGCCGCCCTCTTTGAAAGACCCTGGATGTAAAAGATCACATGGCATTATTTCGAAGAAGATGAGGGGAGTTCTCCCTGATGTCATAGCCCATATCAATCACTCAACCAACATCATCTTGGTTAACCTTTGCCACTGGACCAAGACCTAACTCTGTCAAGCATGTGTGGTGGCTGGTGTGCAACGGCCACCACACGTTAAAAAAAATCCTAGCACGGGCATCTTCCACCCTTCAAGATGTAGTTCGGGATCTGGAATATTAGGTCCTTCATTGAAACACCTGTGAACTCATCTCTTTTTGGTGTGGAAGCAAGTCATTCTTGTTTCAAGGGACTGCCTATGATGATGATCATTCAATATCTGGTCATTATCTTATTGCTGTTTGTGGGAACTTGCTGTGCAAATTTGGCTTCCGCATTTCCTAAATTACAACAGTAACTGCACTTCGCATTCTCCCCCCTCTTCATGACTGTCGCCTCCATCTTGATTTCCCCAGCCCCGAGCGCATCCCCTTTCCCAATCAACTCCCTCCTCCTGATTACTCCCTTTATCACGAACTTCCCCCTTCACTCCCTCCCTCCCAATCACGTGCTCACCCTCCCTTCTCCCTAGATCTTTCTGAGGGCTGTAGCCAGCAAAGCAGCAGCCAACATTGTCATGTATTCAACTGTCATTGTACTCCACGTATAAACTGACCTAAGTTGTAAACCGTGAGAACACTGACCACTCGGTGGTGAACTTGTGGGAGACGCTCCTAACCTGGACTCTCAGGTATAAAAGGGGAAGCTCCACCCATCTTCTCCACTTCAGTGCCGGCTAAGAAAGGTTACTGGTCACAGAGTGACCTTCTCTCTAGTATTGGCCTCGTGTGCATTTGTACTGTATAGTAAGGACATATTATTGGCGATAAGAAACTGGGATTTAAACCACGCGAGCATGGCCACGAGCAGCACAGACGAGAGGTACTGTGTTGGTGATGATTGGGACGATTTTATTGAGAGAATACAGCAAAGTTTGGTCACTAAGGAATGGCTGGGACAGGATTCGGCCGACAAACGCAGGGCTCATCCCCTGACGGTTTGTGGATCCAGAACGTACTGTCTGATGAAGGACCTTCTAGCGCCAGAGAAGCCGGCGGACAAGACTTTTGAAGAGCTCAGTAAGTTGATCGGTGAACACTTTAAACTGGCGAGCAGCATGCACATGGCGAGACACCGGTTTTAAATGCAGCGGCGGCGAGAAGGGCAAAGCGTTCCAGACTTCGTGGCAGACCTCCGGCGACTGGCGAGCCTATGTAAGTTCCCAGATGCATGCAGAGCGGAGATGCTGCGAGACTTTTTCATTGAGGGCATCGGGCACGCTGGGGTTTTCAGGAAACTGATTGAGACCAAAGACGTGTTCCTGGAAACGGCGGCTTTGATGGCCCAGACATTTATTTCAGGGGAGGAAGAGACCAGAATGATGTTTGACAAAAATCTTGGTTTAAATGCAGCAAATGGACAGGGAGTCAACATTGTTAACGCGGCACACAGTTCTCCAGGCAGACAAGAGGCAATCGGACATGCCCGAGCATGTAGTCGAACCCAAAGGGGGAATTCAACAGAGACAATGGCTAGCTGAACGGCGATTCATGCCATCGCAATGGACAATGCGGCCAGTAATGGGACCATCAACACATGTCAATGGTGCGTTTAAGGACAGTTACAGAGACAGTCAGAGACAATCGACTGGTAATGGACCTTTTGTTTCCAACAATGGCTCATGTTGGAGGTGTGGAGGCAAACACCCAGCCAGAGCTTGCAGGTATCAGCAATATACCTGCAGAAAATGCAACGTCAGCAATCACTTGGCGCGTATGTGCAGGAAGCCTGCAGCCAGGTTGATGTACAAGGAGGATGGACCCGATGTAAGCCCTACGAGGCCAAATGGACACTGGGGGAAATGGCTGGAAGCTGAAGTTCAGCGAGTTCTTGTGGAGCACATATACAATTCATATACCAGGACGCCACCGATAATGATGAAAGTGCTCCTCAATGGCATCCCAGTATCAATGGAGCTAAAATGGGGGCCAGCCAGTCGCTGATGAGTATCAAACAGTTCGACAAGTTGTGGGCGTCCAAGGCCAGGAGGCCAAAATTATTGCCAATTGACGCACAGCTACGGACATATACAAAGGATATAATTCCGGTGCTAGGCAGTGCCACGGTAATCGTGACCCACAAAGATTCGGAGAACAGGTTGCCAATGTGGATTGCCCCGGGGGACGGTCCCGCACTGCTGGGGAGGAGTTGGCTTGCTGTCATGAACTGGAAATGGGGCGATGTCAATGCAATTTCTTCTATGGAACAAGCATCATGCTCACAGGTCCTGGACTAATTTGACTCATTATTTCAACCTGGCATTGGCACTTTCATGGGGACCAAGGTAGTGATTCACATAAACCTAGACGCCAGGCCAGTACACCACAAGGCCAGAGCGGTGCCGTACATGATGCGGGAAAAGATAGAAGGCGAATTAGACCGCCTTCTGAGGGAAGGCATCATCTCGCCAGTCAAATTCAGTGACTGGGCGAGCCCGATTGTACCGGTGCTCAAGGTGGATGGTTCGGTCAGGATATGTGGTGATTACAAGGCCACCATCAATCGGGTGTCACTCCAAGACCAGTACCCGCTACCGAGAGGGGAGGACCTCTTTGCGACGCTATCCCAAGGCAAACTTTTTTCAAAATTGGACCTGACCTCAGCTTACATGACCCAGGAGCTGGCGACTGAGTCGAAGAAGCTGACCACCATGACGACATGCAATGAGTTGTTTGAGCACAACAGATATCTGTTCGGGATTCGCTCGGCCGCCGCGATCTTTCAACGAAACATGGGAATTCTCCTCAAGTCGATTCCAGGGACGATGGTTTTTCAAGACGACATCCTCATCATGGGTGGCGATACTGAAGAACACCTCCACAACCTGGAAGAAGTGCTACACAGACTGGACCGAGTAGGTCTGCGACTGAAAAAGGCGAAGTGCATCTTCCTAGCTCTAGAGGTAGAATTCCTGGGGATGAGGGGAGCAACAGACGGGATCAGACCGACTGCATCCAAAACGGAAGCGATCCAGAGAGCACCCTGACCCCGTAACAGGACGGAGCTGCATTCGTTCCTGTGGCTCCTGAACTATTTTGATAACTTTCTTCCCAAATTGAGTGTGCTGTTAGAGCCACTATACGTGCTCCTACACAAAGGTCGCGAATGGATCTGGAAAGCCAGGAAAGGGCTTTTGATAGAGCACGCAATTTGTTATGCTCCAACAAACTGTTAACGCTATATGACCCATGTAAAAAACTTGTTTTAACATGCGATGCGTCGTCCTATGGGGTCGGGTGTGTGTTGCAGTATGTTAATGCCAAGGGTCAGTTACAGCCTATAGCTTATGCCTCCAGAAGTCTGTCCCAGGCAGAAAGGGGCTACAGGATGGTAGAAAAGGAAGTGCTAGCATGTGTATATGCACCAGTACCTGTTTGGCAGGAAATTTGAGCTGGAGACAGATCACATCCCTTTTGGCCGACAACAAGGCCATAAATGCAAATGCGTCGGCCCGCGTACAGAAGTGGGCACTCACGTTAACCGCCTATGATATACAATTCGGCACAGACCGGGCACTGAAAACTGCGCCGATGCACTCAGCAGGCTCCCACTAGCCACCACCGAGGGGGCAACCGAGCATGCTGCTGAGATGGTCATGGCTGTTGAAGCTTTCGAAAGCGAAGGCTCACCCGTGACAGCCCGTCAGATCAAATAGAGACCCGCTACTGTCTTTAGTCAAGAAATGTGTCCTGAATGGGGACTGGGCAGCCACGTACGGGGCATGCCCTGAGGAATTTAAACCATTTCACAGGCGCAAGGATGAACTCTCGATTCAGGCCGATTGCCTACAATGGGGAAATCGAGTAATCATGCCCCAAATAGGCAGAGAGGCGTTCATCCGAGAACTCCACAATGAGCACCCAGGCATTGTCATGATGAAGGCAATTGCCAGGTCACACGTTTGGTGGCCAGGGATAGATGCAGACCTGGAACTTTGTGTTTGCAGGTGCAACACGTGTGCCCAGCTGGGCAATGCACCCAGGGAAGACCCCCTTAGCCCCTGGTCCTGGCCCGCCAAGCCATAGTCACGCATCCATGTGGACTACGCAGGTCCTTTCATGGGAATAATGTTTTTGGTTGTAGTAGACGCCTACTCCAAATAGATCGAGTGTGACATTCTCAATTCATGCACATCCTCTGCCACGGTAGAAAGTCTACGGCAATGTTCGCCACCCATGATCTACTGGACGTCTTGGTCAGCGACAATAGCCCGTGCTTTACAAGCATTGAATTCCAGGACTTCATGGCAGGAAATTGTATCAACCATTTCAGAACGGCACCGTTCAAGCCGGCCTCAAACGGCTAGCAGAACGAGCAGTGCAGATAAGCAAACAGGGGATGCTCAGAATCCAAGGGGGTTCCATACAAAGACACTTATCACGCCTCCTGTTGGCCTACAGATCCCAACCACACTTGCTCACAGGGCTTCCACCTGCAGAGCTGCTAATGAAAAGGATGCTCAAAACCAGGTTATCCCTTATACACCCCACCATGAAAGAAATTGTTGAGAGCAGGCACCGGTCACAATGTGACTACCATGACAGGAACGCGAGGGCGCGATGTATTGATGTCAATGCCCTGTCTTTGTCCTCAACTACGCTGCAAGGCCCAAATGGCTCGCAGGCACTGTGATTGTCAAAGAGGAGAATAGGATTCTGGTAGTTAAACTTAACAGTGGACAATTCTGCTGCAAGCACGTGGATCAAACAAAAAGGAGGTTCAGCAACTCCATAGAAGAAGCAGAGGAAGAACACGATGTAGAGTTCACTCTACCACAGATGACCGAACACCGGAACCAAGTGAAGGAGAGCCCAGTCGCTGTGGGCAGTCCGGACAGGCCTGAGGCACTGCAAACAGCAGACACTCAGGCCAGCGCCCACAACCGGAACCCAAACTCAGGCGCTCTACAAGGGAGCGTAAACCACCTGAGAGACTTAACCTGTGATCGCAATAAGACTTTGGGGGGGAGGTGATGTCATGTATTCAACTGTCATTGTAATCCATGTATAAGCTGACCTAAGTTGTACACCGTGAGAACACTGACCACGAGGTGGTGAACTTGTGGGAGACACTCCTAACCTGGACTTTCAGGTATAAAAGGGGAAGCTCCACCCATCTTCTCCACTTCAGTGCTGGCTAATAAAGGTTACTGGGCCTCGTGTGTATTTGTACTGTATAGTAAGGACATATTAAACATAAATGCAGATTTGCCAGTGAGCTACCTGAGGAGGCCCTGCTTGAATCCACAGCTTGTGGCCCAATATCAGGTGTTCCTTGGGCCTATCTGTTCCTGCGCAGGGAACAAATTTCTAAGCCTTAACCTTCCATTATGGAATAGTCCTACACGAAGTCTGAATGCAGTGGGCCCGACAGGCCAGTTGGGCTCTTTAGCTGCATTTGCTCACAACTACTTTTGTATCAATTTTAACAGAGAGGATAAAATGTCTCCCTGCGAGTTTTAGTCTTGTTTTAGAAAGTAACCATGGCATCGTATTGGACCCTGAGCTGAGCTTCCGACCCCATATCCACTCCATCACCCAGACCGACTACTTCCGCAACATCACCCGAGGACACTCCGGCGACTCGGCTCATCCGCTTCCGAAACACTCATCCGTGCCTTTGTTACCTCTACACCCGACTATTCCAATGTTCTCCTGGCCGGCCTCTCATCTTCCTCTGGAAATTCCCTCCTTAAACCTCTGCTCCTCCTCTCTCTATCTCTCTCCCCTCCTTAAAGCTGCTCCTTAAAGCCCACCTCTTTGTCCCAATATCTCTTGGCCTTTTTTGCAAAGGGGATGGAGTATAAAAGCAGGGAAGTCTTGCTACAGTTGTACAGGGTATTGGTGAGGCCACACCTGGAATACTGCGTGCAGTTTTTGTTTTCATATTTACGAAAGGATATCCTTGCTTTGGACATAGTTTAGAGAAGGCTCACTCGGTTGATTCCAGAGATGATGGGGTTGACTTATGAGGAAAGGTTGAGTAAGTGGGGCCGATACTCATTGGAATTCAGAAGAATGAAAGGTGATCTTATCGAAACATATAAGATTATGAGGGGGCTTGACAAGTTGGATGTAGAGAGGATGTTTCCACTGATGGGGGAGGCTAGAACTAGGGGGCATAATCTTAGAATAAGGAGCTACCCATTTAAAACTGAGATGAGGAGGAATTTCTTCTCTCAGAGCGTTGTGGATCTGTGGAATTCGCTGCCTCAGAGAGCTGTGGAAGCTGGGACATTGAATAAATTTAAGACAGAAATAGACAGTTTCTTAACCGATAAGGGAATAAGGGGTTATGGGGAGCGGGCAGGGAAGGGGACCTGAGTTCATGATCAGATCAGCCATGATCATATTAAATGGTGGAGCAGGCTCAAGGGGTGGTATGGCTTACTCCTGCTCTTATTTCTTATGTTCTTCTGTTCTTGATGTGAATCGGCGTGTCCAATTTTGTTTGATAATGCTCCTGTGAAGCACCTTGGTGCATTTTATTACATTAAAGGCACGATATGAATCGAAGTTGTTGTTGCTGTATTTAGCCAAATGTTCCTTCATGACCATAGGGGTAATAACCTAGCTCGGTTATGATGCCATATGCAGTGGAATATCCTGCCAACATGCACTCGTGGAAGTAGGGCTCATTTTAGTTTTCATCACTGGGCGAGAAAACTGGAGATAGCCAATCGGCCTCCCCATTTGACAGCTTGGCCAGTTTTCTTATCCATTGAAATAAAGTGACTGGGTATAGTGTCAAAGCAAATTATACCGCAGGCTGGCAGGATGCCGACCTCCATGGAAATGTAACCCAAGCATCAGCAAACTGAAGGAATAACCTTTGATGCTGAAATTAGCTTTTGACCACAAACCTGCAGCATAACTAAGACCGCCTATTTCCATCTCTGTCTCCGCCCCTTGCGTCAGCTCAACTTCTGCTGAGGCCCTCATCCATGCCTTTGTTACCTTTAGACTTGACTATTCCAACGCACTCCTGGCTGGCCTCCCACATTCTACCCTACGAAAACTAGAGCTAATCCAAAACTCGGCAGCCCGTGTCCTAACTCGCACCAAGTCCCGCTCACCCATCACTCCTGTGCTCGCTGACCTACATTGACTCCCTGTTAAGCAACGCCTCAATTTCAAAATTCTCATCCTTGTTTTCAAATCCCTCCATTGCCTCGCCTCTCCCTATCTCTGTAATCTCCTCCAGCCTCCACAACCCCCCGAGATGTCTGCGCTTCTCTAGTTCTTGAACACCCTTGATTATAATCGCTCAACCATTGGTGGCCATGCCTTCTGTTGCCTAGGCCCCAAGCTCTGGAACTCACTGTTTAAACCTCTCTGCCTCTCTACCTCTCTGTCCTCCTTCAAGATGCTCCTTAAAACCTACCTCTTTGACCAAGCTTTTGGTTACCTGTAATAATTTCTACTTATTTTTTATCTCATAATACTCCTGTGAAGCACCTTGGGACATTTCACTATGTTAAAAGCATTATATAAATATAAGTTGTTATTGTTGTTGTTGCACACCGATGCTCAGTTTGGGTTCCGCTAGGACCTCGCGGCTCCAGACCTCATTACAACCTTGGTTCAAAATTGGACAGAAGAACTGAATTCCAGAGGTGAGGTGAGAGTGACTGCCCTCGACAGCAAGGCAGCATTTGACTGAGTGTAGCATCAAGGAGCCCTAGTAAAACAGAAATCAATGGTAATCACAGGGGAAAACTCTCCACTGGCTGGAGTCATACCTAACACAAAGGACGATGGTTGTGGTGGTTGGAGGTCAAACATCTCAGCCCCAGGTCATCGCTGCAGGAGTTCCTCAGGGCAGTGTCCTAGGCTCAACCATCTTCAGCTGCTTCATCAATGACCTTCCTTCCAACGTAAGGTCAGAAGTGGGGATATTCGCTGCAGACTGCACAGAGTTCAGTTCCATTTGCAACTCCTCAGATAATGGAGCAGTCTGTGCCCACATGCAGCAAAATCTGGACGACATTCAGGCTGGGGCTGATAAGTGGCATTAACTTTCATGCCACACAAGTGCCAGGCAATGACTATCGTCAACAAGCGAGAGTGTAACCACTTCCCCTTGGCATTCAATGGGATTACTATCACCGAATCCCCAACCATCAACATCCTGGGAGTTACCATTGATCGGAAACTTAATTGGACCAGTCACACGAATACTGTGACTAAAGGAGCAGGTCAGAGGCTGGGTATTCGGTGGCGAGTGTCTCACCTCCTGACTCTCCAAAGCCTTTCCACCATCTACAAGGCACAAGCCAGGAGTGTGATGGAATACTCTCCACTTGCCTGCATGAGTGCAGCTCCAACAACACTCAAGAAGCTCGACACCATCCAGGACAAAAGAGCCCACTTGATCGGCACCCCATCCACCATCTTAAACATTCACTCCCTCCACCAGCGGCGCACTGTGGCTGCAGTGTGTACCATCTACAAGATGCACTACAGCAACTCGTCAAGACTTCTTCGACAGGACCTCTCAAACCCATGACCTCTGCTGCCTAGAAGGACAATGGCAGTAGGCAGATGGAAAAGCCACCACCTAAACTTTCCCCTCCAAGTCACACACCATCCTGACTTGGAAATATACCAGCTGTTCCTTCACTGTCGCTGGGTCAAAATCCTGGAACGCCCTCCATAATTACACTGTGGGAGTACCTTCACTGCATGGACTGCAGTGGTTCATGAAGGCAGCTCACCGCCACCTTCTCAAGGGCAGTTAGGGATGGACAATAAATGCCAGCTATGACAGCAACTAATTTTTAAAAAGCCGGAGTCGGCACCTCCAGGAGAACAATGATTGAGATAATCCCCCCATCCCGTTAGATGAAAGCATGGACTGCAGATCAGTGCTTCGATAACTGCTCATTAACTCACAGGAGGTCAAAGCCTGAGCAGTGTGTGGTCTAACTCCTCTCACCAGTCCCATGTAATGCACTGTTTGCACATAATCGGAACCTAACTTGGTGACTAAGATCTCACTGGCCCAGCAAGGAATCTGCCAGTTCCTCCCGTGTAAATGTCCCATTAATTGTCTAAGAACGTCCTTTAAAAAAAAAATCGCAAGCCAAGCCTTGTGCAGACAGGCCCCAAGCTCGCATCCTTTGGTTTTTATTGAAACACTTTTGCTAAATCTTAAACAATCCCTTCGAGCATGCCTGCAGTTAAATTGCTGTCAGAAACAGCTCCATTCTTGATTCTGTAATCACTGACTGTCAGCTATGCTGCTTGAAGTGGTAAGATACCAATTATCAATAACTCGAACTGCCTATCACATTACTTTTACAAACATATTGATTTTGTTTTTTTTCAGTTTTATTTTGTGCAGAGTTGATGGCCTTGAATGTAATAAGGAAAGTATCCTCCGCAGATAACCAAAGCATCGTACAGTGAAGTTCGGTAATTAAACATTATTTGTGTTGATGCCCTGAAGGATTCTGCATGGCATCTTTGCTTATTTTCTTTTTGTTCTCCGCAGGCAGGGAATCACTTTCCCAACTGTGTTCCCTTCCTCTTTCCTGCGGCTTTACTGAGTTAGGGCACTGATGCCTACAGAAAAGGCAAATTCGGGACTCATCCTGGGAAACCGAGATTCATTCAGGACTTGGGATCGTCGACCTAGGTGGGGCAAGTGTGGGGGCAGTGAGGGCTGGGGTGGGGGTATGTGTGAGGGGTGGAGATGAAAAAACTGTGCTGGGAGGGGGGAGCCGAGGTTGCTATGGAGCAACGAGCTAGATGGGTCCATTAGCCCCCATCATCTTTGGTTCTTGTTGCGTCTGCTTTTGCACCATGGGCCTTCACCCTTCATTTAGCTTTATCGATAAAGAAATGGAACTGCAATGATTGTTCTTGCTTGCTAGATTCCTACGATGCCGTGACACCGCTGGATGTACTGCACTGATAGTGGCCAGAGCCTTTTTTCATCATAAGAACATAAGAACATAAGAATTAGGATCAGGAGTAGGCCACTCAAGCCTGTTCCGCCATTCAATAAGACCATGGCTGATCTACCTCAACTCCACTTTCCTGCACTGTCCCCATATCCCTTGATTAATATCCAACACTCTATTGAGCTCTGTCTTGAATATACTCAGAGACTGAGCCTCCACAGCCCTCTGGGGCAGAGAATTTCAAAGATTCACCACCCTCTGAGTAAAGAAGTTTCCCCTCATCTCAGTCCTAAATGGCCAATGCCTTATTCTGAGAATGTGATTCCTGGTTCTTGACTCCCCAGCCAGAGAAAACATCCTCCCTGCATGTACCCTGCTAAGCCCTGTAAGAATGATCTATGTTTCAATGAGATCACCTCTCATTCTTCTAAACTCTCGAGACTATAGGCCAAGTCTGCTCAATCTCTCCTCGTAGGACAATCCCCCCATCGAAGGAATCAGTCTGGTGAACCTTAATTGCACTCAATCAATGGCAAGTATATCTTTCCTTAGGTAAGGAGACCAAAACTGTACACAATACTCCAGGTACGGTCTCATTGCAGCAAAACATCTTATTCTTGGGGCCGGATTTTCAGCTTTTGGGGTTTTTCGGTGAAAACGTTAGCGATACGAGAAACTTACCGTTTTCACTGCAATACCGTTTTTAGGCCGAACTTTCAGCCTTTGCAGCAACGGTAAGGGGGGCATTGCACAAGCATTTGCAGTACAAAATGCGAGTTTGGGCAACTTTAGTCCGGAGCCGGGAGCGCTGCGAGAGAGGCCTTGGGAGGGGAAAAAAAATCCCCAAAACATTCACAAGACCGATAACTATCTAATCGCTGCAAAAAAATTAAAAAATTAAAACTTTAACTCACTTTTTTGCAGGTTTTCATACTTACCGCTGCTGGCAGGGCTGCACCAACAGGTTTGACCTGTCGTTATTCTGGGCACGGTGTACGGGTCGGGAGAATGCAGAAACTCGGACGCAAACACAATCTGAGTTGTCGCACATCAGCACACCTCTCGCCGGCGGTACTTGAAACCGCCGCTGCAAACAGGTACCCGAGGATCCCGCCCGGCCTTTACGACCGGCTTTTCGCTGCGGAGGGTCAAATCGCGGTGAATACCCGGTCGCAAACCTGCCGAAAATCTGGCCCTTATACCCAAATAGTCTTGTAATAAAAGCCAATATACCATTTACTATCTTAATTGCTTGCTGTACCTGCATGTTAACGTTCAGCGATTTGTGCACAAGGACTCCCAGGTCCCTGTGAACATTTCCCAATCTCTCACCATTTCAAAAATACTCTTCTTTTCTGTTTTTCTTTCCAAAGTGGAGCACATTTCTCCACATTATATTCCATTTGCCATATTCTTACCCACTCACTTAGCCTCTTGAAATCTCTTTGCATCCTCCTCACGACTTGCATTCCCACCTAGCTTTGTATCATCAGCCAACTTGGATATATTACATTTGGTCCCCTCATCCCAAAGCATTGATACAGATTGTGAATAACTGGGGCCCAAGCACCGATCCTTGCGGAACCCTACTATTATGGATTATTATGGGGCAGTTATTCAAAGCAAAATTATAGAGATAAGAACATTAGGAACAGGGTTAGGCCATTCAGCCCCTCTGCTTCAGGTATTGATTGAGGGATAAATGTTGGCCAGGACACCTGGGATAACTCGCCTGCTCTTCTTCGAAATAGTGGCATCCATCTAAGAGAGCAGAGGTGGTTTAACGCCTCAGCTGAAAGACGGCACCTCCGACAGTGCAGCACTCCTTTAGCACTTCACTGGCGTGTCAGTCTAGATTTTTTGTGCTCAAGTCTTAGTGAAAGGACTATTAAAAACAAAGTAAAAGGAACAATTTTAAAGATGAATTAAACTGCCTGAAAGATAATCAGAAAGGATAGGGAGGGAAGAAGGGAGGAGTGGCAGCAGTACTAATTAGGGATCACATAATGGCCGTCGCAAAAAAAAGAGATCTAACGAACAGAAGGTTAGTATAACAGATTCCATATAGATTGAAATAAAAGATAAGAAGGTATCAATCACACTAATTGGGGTCTACTACAGGCCACCCAATAGTGGAAAGGTGATGGAGGAAGAAATATTAAAGCAAATATGAGTAAAGGACATAGAATAATAATCATGGGAGAATTTAACTACCCCCAAATAAACTGTCAAGGCAAAGTGAAAAAGGTACAGAGAATGGAGCTTTTACAATGTGTGCAGGAATCCTTTACCCAGTATTTAAAAAACCCAGAGATGAGACTCGAGGTGCTCAACGCCCTCCCGGATGCACTTCCTCCACTTAGGGTGATCTTTGGCCAGGGACGCCCAGGTGTCAGTGGGGATGTTGCACTTTATCAGGGAGGCTTTGAAGGTGTCTTTGTAACGTTTTCACTGACCACCTTTGGCTCGTTTGCCGTGAAGGAGTTCCGAGTAGCGCGCTTGCTTTGGGAGTCTTGTGTCTGGCATGCGAACTATGTGGCCTGCCCAGCAGAGCTGATCGAGTGTGGTCAGTGCTTCAACCTTACAAAGGCCTTTGACACTGTCAACCGCGAGGGTCTATGGCCCGTCCTCCTCCGTTTTGGATGCCCCCAAAAGTACGTCACCATCCTCTTCCTGCTCCACGATGACATGCAGGCCATGATCCTTACCAACGGATCCATCACAGACCCAATCCACGTCCGGACCGGGGTCAAGTAGGGCTGCGTCATTGCCCCAACCCACTTCTCAATCTTCCTTGCTGCCACGCTCCACCTCACAGTCGACAAACTCCCCGTTGGAGTAGAACTAAACTACAGAACCAGTGGGAACCTGTTCAAACTTCGCCGTCTCCAGGCCAGTTCCAAGACCACCCCAACCTCTGTCGTCGAGCTACAGTATGCGGATGTTAGCCTGGTCGGGGATGCTAACGTTGGTGCATCTGTCCTCCCAGGGGATTTGTAGGATCTTGCGGAGACATCGTTGGTGGTATTTCTCCAGCGACTTGAGGTGTCTACTGTACATGGTCCATGTTTCTGAGCCATACAGGAGGGCGGATATTACTACAGCACTATAGACTAAGTGGCAGTTTTGAGGGTCTGGTCTTCAAACACTATTTTCCTCAGGCGGTCGAAGGCTGCACTGGCACACTGGAAACGGTGTTGGATCTCGTTGTCAATACCTGTTCTTGTTGATAGGAGGCTCCCGAGATAAGGGAAGTGGTCCATGTTGTCCAGGGCTGCTCCATGGATCTTGATGACTGGGGGACAGTGCTGTGTGGCGAGGACAGGCTGGTGGAGGACCTTTGTTTTACTGGTGTTTAGCGTAAGGCCCATGATTTCGTACGCCTCAGTAACTACGTCGACTATGTCCTGGAGTTCAGCCTCTGTATGTGGGCAGACGCAGGCTGCATCCGCGTACTGTAGCTCGACGACAGAGGTTGGGGTGGTCTTGGAACTGGCCTGCAGACGGCGAAGTTTGAACAGGTTCCCACTGGTTCTGTAGTTTAGTTCTACTCCAACGGGGAGTTTGTCGACTGTGAGGTGGAGCGTGGCAGCAAGGAAGATTGAGAAGCGGGTTGGGGCAATGACGCAGCCCTACTTGACCCCGGTCCGGACGTGGATTGGGTCTGTGATGGATCCGTTGGTAAGGATCATGGTCTGCATGTCATCATGGAGCAGGCAGAGGATGGTGACGTAATTTTGGGGGCATCCGAAATGGAGGAGGACGGGCCATAGACCCTCACGGTTGACAGTGTCAAAGGCCTTTGTAAGGTTGAAGAAGGCCATGTATAAGGGCTGGCGCTGTTCGCTGCATTTTTCCTGCAGTTGTCCCGCTGCAAAAATCATGTCCGTTGCGCCCCGTAGGGGACGAAATCCGCATTGTGACGCCGGGAGGAGCTCCTCGGCCATGGGAAGAAGACGGTTGAGGAGGACTCTAGCGACGACTTTCCCAGTGGGAGATAGCAACTAAAAATATAATATAGAGCAGTCAGCACAAATTCCAAAAGGAAAGGTCATGTTTGACCAAACTTATTGAATTCTTCGAAGAAGTAGCAGAAAGGGTATATAAGTGTAAATGTCATAGATGTATTATATTTGGATTTCCAAAAGGCCTTCAATAAGGTACCATGTAATCAACTCACCACTAAGGTTAGAACATTTGGAGTCCGGGGACCAGTAACAGAATGGATAGCAGGCTGGCTACAAAATAGGAAACAGAGAGTAGGGACTAAAGGTAGTTACTGGGACTGGCAAAAGGAGGGAAATGGTGTTCCATGAAGTTCGGTGCTGAGACCACTGCTGTTCTAATTTACATAAACAATTTGGACTCGGGAATCAGAAGTACAATTTTAAGATTTGTGGATGACACTAAATTCGGAGGTGTAGTTAATAGAGGAAAACTGTGACAAGATACAAGGACATTAATAAACTTGCAGAATGGGCAGGTAATTGGCAAATGTACTTGAATATAAATAAGTGTGCGGTGGTACATTTTGGTTGTAAGAATAAGGATACCTACTCCTTGGAAAATGTGTCGAAATGGGATGGAGGAACAGAGGGATACAGATACAATAATCACTATAAAGTAGCGAAACAGGTTAATACGGCCATAAAAAAAGGCAAACACAGCACTGGGGTTCATTTCTAGGAGGATAGAATTGAAAAGCAGAACAGTTATGTTGAACATATATGGAACGTTGGGTAGACCACGCTTGGAGTGAACAGTTCTGGTCTCCATATTATAAAAAGAATATGGTGGCACTGGAGAAGGTGCAAAAATTATTTCCCAGAATAATATGAGAACAGAGAGATTATAGCTATCAAGAAAGATTGAACAGGCTCGGGTAGAACAGAGAAGAATGAGGGGTGAACAGACAGAAGTCTTTAAGATCATGAAAGAACTTGATAGGATAGACATAGAGAAGATCTTTCCACTTATGAAGGAGAGCAGAACTAGGAGCCATAACTATAAGGTGGTCACTAATAAATTCAATGGGAAATTCAGGAAAAACCTCTTTACCCAGAGAGTGATTAGAAGGTGGCACTCGCTATCACATGGAGTTGTTGAGGCGAATGGCATAGATACATTTTTCATCATTATCACAGGTGGTCCCTCGAACGAGGATGACTTGCTTCCATGAGTTCACAGGTGTTTTGATGAAGGACCCGATGTTCCAGTCCTGAACTCCAATTGAGGGGGTGAAGATGCCTGTACGTGAATTTTTTTAAACATGTGGTGACCCCGTTGCACACCAGCTACCACACGGGCTTGACAGAGCTAGGTCTTGGTCCAGTGGCAAGGATTAACCAGAACGACTGGAGACCTGCTCTGCTGCACGGACTGAGTGCGCACACATATCGCAGTGTGGGCTGGCCCGTGCTGTCCTTGGGCCCTCAGCTCTTCAGGGCTCCGTAACCTCATCTGTCGCACCTCCGCCACGAGCTCTCGCCGCTCCTCCACCATTAACATTCACCGCATCTCGCCACAAACACTCGCCGCTCCTCTGCCCCGTCCTTCCCACTCCTCTGTACCTGGACCCTGCCGATGTTCCTGCCCACGCTCCAAAATGGCGACCAGGGTTTGGATGACATCACCCAGTCGCCCATCTCAAAATCGTCACGCACTTGGAGCAGCTCGCACTGGAGGTTGAAGTGGTACACCGCTCCAACTCATTTACTTCCCGACCTGTGGAGTTGTTCTCTCGCAGGTCGGAGGAGGCCATGATGTTCCAGGGCTCGCCACTCCACCTCTTTTACAGCCCAACCTGCGGAGCTGCTCTCTCGCAGGTTGGGCGGCCACAGTAGATACACTTAAAGGGAAGCTAGATACACATATGAAGACAGAAAGGAATAGAATCTATGTTGATAGATAATAATAATATATTTTATTTATATAGCGCCTTTATCGTAGTAAAATATCCCAAGGCGCTTCACAACAGTGTTAAAGACAAACAGATAAATTTGACACCGAGCCACAGAAGAAATTAAGGCAGATGATCAAAACCTAAAAGAGGTAGGTTTTAACTAACATCTTAAAGGAGGAAAGAGCGGTAGAGAGGCGGAGAGGTTTAGAGAGGGAGTTCCAGAGCTTGGGGTCCAGGCAGCTGAAGTCATGTCCATTGAGCAGTTACAATGAGGGATGTTCAAGAGGCCAGAATTTGAGGAATCTTGTGGGATTGTGAGGCTAGAAAAGATTATAGAGATAGGGAGGGGCAAGTCCATGGAGTGATTTGTAAACAAGGATGAGAATTTTGAAATTGCGCCATTGTTTAACTGGGAGCCAATGTAGGTCAGAAAGCACAGGGGTGATGGGTGATCTTGACTTGCTGCAGGTTAGTACACGGAAGGGCGGGAGGAGGCCTAGAGAGCATAAAGACTAGCATGGACCTGTTGGGCCGAATGGCCTCTGTGTTGTAAATACTAAGTTAAAAAGTCCTTTCAGCATTTTAAACACCTCAGTCAGATTACCTGGTCTCGTATCACTTACACTTCACACTGGATAACCAACATGGAGCTGAAAACTCACCATGTTAAATTCTAGTGACAAAGGTGGCTTACAAAATCATCTGGTTCCTTTTTGAAGTGAGACTGTAGAAATTTTCAGTGGCAATCGGAGGCTGAGAATCAGAGTCCTGTGTGTTTGTGTAATTATGTAGAGCTATAATCCCCTGCCCCTTATGGCTCCCGATCCAGCAATGCCAAGAATGTAAAATTCTCATGCTTATGTTCAAATCCCTCCGTGGCCTCGTCCCTCCTTATCTCTGTAACTTCCTCCAGCCCAACAACACTCCAAGAGTTCTGCGCTCCTCCAATTCTGGCCTCTGGTGAATTCCCAAGTTCCTTCGACCTGCCATTGGTGGCCGTGCCTTCATTACTCTTGTCCCTGAGCTCTGAAATTTGCTCCCTCAACTTTTCTGCCTCCCAACCTCTCTCTCCTCCTTTAAGATGCTCCCTAAAAACCTACCTCCTCTTTGACCAAGCTTTTGGTCACCTGTCCTAATGTCTCCTTATAAGAACATAAGAAATAGGAGCAGGAGTAGGACCTACGGCCCCTCAAGCCTGCAATAAGATCATGGCCGATCATTGACCTCAACTCCACTTTCTCGACTGATCTCCATATCCCTTGATTCCCCGAGACTCTAAAAATCTTTCTATCTCAGCCTTGAATATATTCAGAGACTCAGCATCCACGGTCCTCTGGGAAAGAGAATTCCAAAGATTCACAACCCTCTGAGTGAAGAAATTCCTCCCCATCTCAGTCTTAAATGGCCTATCCCTTATCCTGAGACAGTGCCCCCTGATTCTAGACATTCCAGCCAGGAGGAAACAACCTCAGCATTGACTCTGTCAATCCCCTTCAGAATCTTCTATGTTTCAATAAGATCATCTCTCATTCTTCTAAACTCCAGAGAGTATAGGTCCATTCTACAAAAATTTCTCATCATAAGGCGGCCCGCGCATCCCAGGAATCAATCAAGTGAACCTCCATTGTACCGCCTCCAAGGCAAGTATATCCTTCCTTAGATAATGAGACTAAAACTGTGCACAGTACTCCAGGTGTGGTCTCAGTAAGGCCCTGTACAATTGCAGCAAGACTTCCTTACACTTGTGTGGCTCGGTATCTAATTTTGCCCAATAAAGCTCCTGTTAAGTAGCCTTGGGATGTTTTATTATATTCTAGGCGCCATACCAATGCCAGTTTTTGTTACTGTGAGCAGTCCATCTAACGACACCACCCGCTCGCAACATTGCAGTATTGGCACAAGATATCAAACTTGTTTACAAATCCCTCCATGGCCTCGCCCCTCCCAATCTCTGTAATCTCTTTCAGCCTCAAAACCCTATGAGATGTCTGCGCTCCTCCAATTCTGCCCTCTTGAGCATCCCTGATTATAATCGCCAAACCATCGGTGGCCATGCCTTCAGTTGCCTGGGCCCTAAGCTCTGGAACTCCCTCCCTAAATCTCTCCACCTCGCTCCCTCTCTTTTCCCCTTTAAGACGCTCCTCAAAACCTGCCTCTTTGACCAAGCTTTTTTCATCTGCTGTAATTTCTTCTTATGTGGCTCGATTGTCAAATGTATCTGTTTTGTCTTACGACACTGCTGTGAGGCGCCTTGGGATGTTTTACTATGTTAAAAGCACTATGTAAATAAAAGTTGTTTTGTTGTTATCAGTGGCAGCAGTGTAACAGTTCCATTGAGGCAAGGGTGATCTTCGTTCTCCGCTATGGGCACAGCAGTGGTCCAACTGCATGTTCTTTGACAGCTGTGAGGCAAAGCTCTCACAAAGAGCTCTTTGATCCCGACAGTACACCGACTGTGCTGGAGTAGAGCCAGGGTGTTATCTCTGAAGGCAACAAACTGTAACAAATCAATGGATTACAAACTCTGCTTTCAGGCAGAGAGAAAAACCACAAGAGAGAGCAATGGGCTCTCACCCTTTGATCAGCCAGTCCCTGCGCCCACCATTGAACTTCAGAAATGATTCATTTCAAAGATAGCCCGCTGCAGGAGAAAGTGGGACAGGCAGATGGAAAGGAATTGCAAATGAGAGAATGAAGGAGAAAGAGGAAGGAGAGGAGGTGTGTGTGGGGGGTGGGGGGGGAAGAGTGAAACCAAATATTGATGCACACAAACGGGTCAGCACAGTTCCAGTGCACATAGACCATCTTTACTCTTGTCCATAAAGCGAGTTAAAGGGGCAGATATTATACATGTTAAAATATACACAGTGTCCGCTGTGGCTCAGTGGGTAGCACACTAGCCTCCAAATCAGAAAGTTGCAGTTTCAAGTCCCACTCCAAGGACTTAACATAGAAACATAGAAAATAGGTGCAGGAGTAGGCCATTCGGCCTTTCGAGCCTGCACCGCCATTCAATGAGTTCATGGCTGAACATGCAACTTCAGTACCCAATTCCTGCTTTCTTGCCATACCCCTTGATCCCCCTAGTAGTAAGGACTACATCTAACTCCTTTTTGAATATATTTAGTGAATTGGCCTCAGCAACTTTCTGTGGTAGAGAATTCCACAGGTTCACCACTCTCTGGGTGAAGAAGTTTCTCCTCATCTCGGTCCTAAATGGCTTACCCCTTATCCTTAGACTGTGACCCCTGGTTCTGGACTTCCCCAACATTGGGAACATTCTTCCTGCAACTAACCTGTCTAAACCCGTCAGAATTTTAAACGTTTCTATGAGGTCCCCTCTCATTCTTCTGAACTCCAGTGAATACAAGCCCAGTTGATTCAGTCTTTCTTGATAGGTCAGTCCCGCCATCCCGGGAATCAGTCTGGTGAACCTTCGCTGCACTCCCTCAATAACAAGAATGTTCTTCCTCAGGTTAGGAGATCAAAACTGTACACAATACTCCAGGTGTGGCCTCACCAAGGCCCTGTACAACTGTAGCAACACCTCGCTGCCCCTGTACTCAAATTCCCTCGCTATGAAGGCCAACATGCCATTTGCTTTCTTAACCGCATGCTGTACTTGCATGCCAACCTTCAATGACTGATGTACCATGACACCCAGGTCTCGTTGCACCTCCCCTTTTCCTAATCTGTCAACATTCAGATAATAGTCTGTCTCTCTATTATCTGAATGGTGACAGATTAGGAAAAGGGGAGGTGCAAAGACACCTGGGTGTCATGGTACATCAGTCATTGAAGGTTGGCATGCAGGTGCAGCAGGCGGTTAAGAAAGCAAATGGCATGTTGGCCTTCATAGCAAGGGGATTTGAGTACAGGGGCAGGGAGGTGTTGCTACAGTTGTACAGGGCATTGGTGAGGCCACACCTGGAGTATTGTGTACAGTTTTGGTCTCCTAACCTGAGGAAGGACATTCTTGCTATTGAGGGAGTGTAGCGAAGGTTCACCAGACTGATTCCCGGGATGGCGGGACTGACCTATCAAGAAAGACTGGATCAACTGGGCTTGTATTCACTGGAGTTCAGAAGAATGAGAGGGGACCTCATAGAAACATTTAAAATTCTGATGGGGTTAGATAGGTTAGATGCAGGAGGAATGTTCCCAATGTTGGGGAAGTCCAGAACCAGAGGTCACAGTCTAAGGATAAGGGGTAAGCAATTTAGGACCGAGATGCGGAGGAACTTCTTCACCCAGAGAGTGGTGAACCTGTGGAATTCTCTACCACAGAAAGTTGTTGAGGCCAATTCACTAAATATATTCAAAAAGGAGTTAGATGAGGTCCTTACTACTAGGGGGATCAAGGGGTATGGCGAGAAAGCAGGAATTGGGTACTGAAGTTGAATGTTCAGCCATGAACTCATTGAATGGCGGTGCAGGCTAGAAGGGCCGAATGGCCGACTCCTGCACTATTTTCTATGTTTCTATGTTTCTATGTTTTTCTGTTTTTACCACCAAAGTGGACAACCTCACATTTATCCACATGATACTTCATCTGCCATGCATTTGCACACTCACCGAACCTATCCAAGTCGCTCTGCAGCCTCATAGCATCCTCCTTGCAGCTCACACTGCCACCTAACTTAGTGTCATCCGCAAATTTGGAGATACTACATTTAATCCCCTCGTCTAAATCATTAATATACAGTGTAAACAGCTGGGGCCCCAGCACAGAACCTTGCGGTACCCCACTAGTCACTGCCTGCCATTCTGAAAAGTACCCATTTACTCCTACTCTTTGCTTCCTGTCTGACAACCATTTCTCAATCCATGTCAGCACACTGCCCTCAATCCCATGTGCTTTAACTTTGCACATTAATCTCTTGTGTGGAATCTTGTCGAAAGCCTTCTGCAAGTCCAAATATACCACATCAAATGGTTCTCCCATGCCCACTCTACTGGAAACATCCTCAAAAAATTCCAGAAGATTTGTCAAGCATGATTTCCCTTTCACAAATCCATGCTGACTTTGACGTATCATGTCACCTCTTTCCAAATGCGCTGCTATGACATCCTTAATAGTTGATTCCATCATCTTACCCACTACCGATGTCAGGCTGACCGGTCTATAATTCCCTGTTTTTTCTCTCCCTCCTTTTTTAAAAAGTGGGGTTACATTGGCTACCCTCCACTCAATAGGAACTGATCCAGAGTCAATGGAATGTTGGAAAATGACTGTCAATGCATCCGCTATTTCCAAGGCCACCTCCTTAAGTACTCTGGGATGCAGTCCATCAGGCCCTGGAGATTTATCGGCCTTCAATCCCATCAATTTCCCGAACACAATTTCCCGACTAATAAGGATTTCCCTCAGTTCCTCCTCCTTACTTGACCCTCTGACCCTTCTTATATCCAGAATGTTGTTAGTGTCCTCCTTAGTGAATACCGAACCAAAGTACTTGTTCAATTGGTCCGCCATTTCTTTGTTCCCCGTTATGACTTCCTCTGATTCTGACTGCAGGGGACATACATTTGTCTTGACTAACCTTTTTCTCTTTGCATATCTATAGAAACTTTTGCAATCCGTCTTAATGTTCCCTGCAAGCTTCCTCTCATACTCCATTTTCCCTGCCCTAATCAAACCCTTCGTCCTCCTCTGCTGAGTTCTAAATTTCTCCCAGTCTCCGGGTTCGCTGCTATTTCTGGCCAATTTGTATGCCACTTCCTTGGCTTTAATACTATCCCTGATTTCCCTTGATAGCCACGGTTGAGCCACCTTCGCGTTTTTATTTTTATGCCAGACAGGAATGTACAATTGTTGTAGTTCATCCATGCAGTCTCTAAATGTCTGCCATTGCCCATCCACAGTCAACCCTTCAAGTATCATTCGCCAATCAATCCTAGCCAATTCACGCCTCATACCTTCAAAGTTACCCTTCTTTAAGTTCTGGACCATGGTCTCTGAATTAACTGTTTCATTCTCCATCCTAATGCAGAATTCCACCATATTATGGTCACTTTTCCTCAAGGGACCTCGCACAACAAGATTGCTAATTAATCCTCTCACATTACACAACACCCAGTCTAAGATGGCCTCTCCCCCAGTTGGTTCCTCGACATATTGGTCTAGAAAACCATCCCTTATGCACTCCAGGAAATCCTCTTCCACCGTATTGCTTCCAGTTTGGTTAGCCCAATCTATGTGCATATTAAAGTCACCCATTATAACTACTGCACCCTTATTGCATGCACCCATAATTTCCTGTTTGATGCCCTCCCCAACATCACTACTACTGTTTGGAGGTCTGTACACAACTCCCACTAACGTTTTTTGCCCATTGGTGTTCTGCAGCTCGACCCATATAGATTCCACATCATTCAAGCTAATGTCATTCCTAATTATTGTTTTAATCTCCTCTTTAACCAGCAATGCTACCCCACCTCCTTTTCCTTTTATTCTATCCTTCCTGAATGTTGAATACCCCTAGATGTTGAGTTCCCAGCCCTGATCATCCTGGAGGCACGTCTCCGTAATCCCAATCACATCATATTTGTTAACATCTATTTGCACAGTTAATTCATCCACCTTATTATGGATACTCCTTGCATTAAGACACAAAGCCTTCAGGCTTGTTTTTTTAACACCCTTTGTCCTTTTAGAATTTTGTTGTACAGTGGCCCTTTTTGTTCTTAGTCTTGCGTTTCTCTGTCCTCCACTTTTTCTCATCTCCTTTCTGTCTTTTGCTTTTATCTCCTTTTTGTTTCCCTCTGTCTCCCTCCATTGGTTCCCATCTTGAGCATGTAAATCTAGGCTGGCACTCCCAGTGCAGTGCTGAGGGACTGCTGCACTGTCGGAGGTGTTATCTCTTGGATGAGACATTAAACCGACGCCCCGTCTGTTCAGTCAGGTGGATGTAAAAGATCCCATGGCACTATTTCAAAGAAGAGCAGGGGAGTTATCCCCAATGTCCTCGCCAATATTTATCCTTCAATCAACAAAACAAAAAAAACAGAATATGTGGTCATTATCGCATTGCTGTTTGTGGGAGATTGCCGTGCACAAATCGGCTGCCCTGAATCCTACATTACAACAGTGACTTCACTTGTTGGCTGTAACTCGCTTTGAGACATCCGGTGGTCATCATAGGCGCAATGTAAATGCAAGTCTTTCTGACTTTCTTTCTTTAATCACCAAACAAAAGGGAGCCGTGGTAATTGAGGCAGTAAAGCGTGACCCTCTCTGCTGTGCTTTTACTGTTATTTTCTGTCTTATTCATTTCTATTGTATTGGAGGTGGAGGGGAAAGGGGTTCATGCAATACAGCAGCTATAAGAGTCTACTGCTGATGATTCAAGATTCTTTTATGCTCCCATTCCCATCCTGTCCCCTCCCGCCCGCCCCAAAAAATACTGAATTGTCCAGGAATTTGTATTAAGCAACACGAATAAGACAGGAAAGAAGGAATTTATTACCGACCATTGAACATTCCAGGTGCGTTGCACTGAGATGACTCGACTGCGGTTGTAATTATTGTACAGGTGTCGCATCAAAAATCTGGAGTTCCGGAATACGGAATGTTTCGGAATCTGGACTGTGGGACGATCCGTGGCGGGGTCGTCCAGAATCCGCAAAATGTTCTGGAATCCGGACACCCTGCCAAACTGATGCCGCCGCCCATGGAAAAGTCAAAACGTGAAATCCAACGAACAAAAATTGCAAGAATAAAAACTCCAATACTACCTGTTCCAAGCCAGATCTTCACAATCACCGCACCGCTGGGTCTGCATACAAGTCCCTTCGGCCAGAACCAACCAAGCTCCGCTGATGATATATTTCCAAGTCAGGATGGTGTGTAACTTGGAGGGAAACTCGGAGGTGGTAGTGTTCCCATGCATATGCTGCCCTTGTCCTTCTAGGTGGTAGAAGTGGCGGATTTGGGAGGTGCTGCAGAAGAATATTAGCAAGTTGTTGCAGTACATCTTGTAGATGGTACACTCTGCAGCCACGGTGAGCCGGGGGTGGAGGGAGTTAATGTTTAAGAAATAAAGAAAGACTTGCATGGCTAGGTCTGGAACACGTCTACAGCACAACAGCCGGGGTGTTGTTAGGGCCCACAGTCTTTGCTGTATCCAGTGTGTTCAGCCCTTTCTTGATATCACTTGGAGCGAATCGAATTGGCTGAAGACTGGCTTCTGTGATGGTGGGGACCTCAGGAGGAGGCCGATATGGATCAAACACTTGGAACTTCTGGCTGAAGATGGTTGCAAACACTTCAGCCTTATCTTTTGCACTCATGTGCTCAGCTCCACCATCTTTAAAGATGGGAATGTTCATGGAGCCTCCTCCTCCCATTTGTTGTTTAATAGTCCACCATCATTCACGACTGAATGTGGCAGGACTGCAGAGCTTTGATCTGATCCGTTGATTGTGGGATCGCTTAGCCCTGTCTATAGCATGCTTAGCATGAATGTAGTCCAGAGTTTCAGCTTCCCCAGTTTGGCACCCCATTTTTAAGTATGCCTGGTGCTGCTCCTGGCATGCTCTTCTACACTCCCCATTGAACCAGGGTTGGTCCCCTGGCTTGATGGTAATGGTAGAGTGAGGGATATGCCGGGCCATGACGTTACAGATTGTGGTGAAATACAATTCTGCTGCTGCTGATGACCCACAATGCCTCAGGGATGCCCAGTTTTGAGCTGCTAGATTTGTTCTGAATCTATTCCATTTAGCACGGTGGTAGTGCCACACAGCACAACTGAAGTCATTCAACCCTGGTGCCATTCTAGTAAATCTCTTCTGCACCATCTCCAAGGCCTTCACCTCTTTCCTTAAGTGTGGTGCCCAGAATTGAACACAGTACTCCAACTGAGGCCTAACCAGTGTTTTATGCAGCTTTAGCTTAACTTCCTTGCTTTTGTACTCTTTTCCTTTATTAATAAAGCCAAAGATCTTGTATGCTTTCTTCACAGCCTTCTCAATATGTCCCCCCCACCTTCCTAGATTTGTGTACATACACCCCCAGGTCGCTCTGCTCCTGCAGCCCCTAGCATCGCCTTACATGGATCTATACTAGTCTCCTCAACCACTCCATGTGGTAGCGAGTTGCACATTCACACCACTCTCCTGTTGTTGGTGATTCGACCTGAAATAAACAATAATACAAACAATGGGCAACTATCGAAGCCACCCGTTAATTTCAGCTGCAGAAACAACTCCATCCAGAATTGGCCAGTCTCAAAATCATCTATTAAAGATGAAAGGCTGTAGCGCCAGACAGCAGTTATTAATGATTTATTCAGATCCGTGCATCAGAGGCTTTTAAACACCCTTGAGATAAAGAATCTCAAAGGGAGTCAAAAGAAAAACACCATAGATACTAGAAACTGAAACAATAACAGAAAATGGTGGGAACACGCAGCAACATCATTGGAACATAGGAACAGGAGTGGACCATTCAGCCCCTCGAAGCTGCTCCGTTATTCAATGAGACCATGGCTGATCTGCGATCTAACTTCATATACACACCTTTGGCCCATATCCCTTAATATCTTTGGTTAACAAAAAACTATCAATCTCAGATTTAAAATTTACAAATGACCCAGCATCAATTGCTGTTTGAGGAAGAGATTTTCAAACTTCTACCGTCCTTTGTGTGTAGAAGTGTTTCCTAATTTCACTCCTGAAAGGTCTGACTCTAATTTTTAGACTATGCCCCCTAGTACCAGAAATAGTTTCTCTCTATATAACCTATCTGTTCCCCCATAAGACAGGCAACTCTCGATTATCCATACACGGATCTAACGGAGAACCCGCTATAACGGCATTTTTACAAACTGTCGCACACATGAATATCTCGATCGCCTCAAGTGTCAATCACACATAAATTGACAATCACACATAAATCACTCCTTTCTCACTTCACCACTGACACAGGCATTAAATAACTGTCACACCTGTGAAAATCTCCATCACTTCAACTAGCAAGCACACATAAATTAAAGCAGGTGTGCAAGTCTTTCTCACTTTACAACTGCCACACGCACACTCTACGCAGGGGTCCTCCCACTATTCATCGGGGACTTGGCCTGGAGGGTGGTGCACGGAGCAGTGCCGTGCAACAAATTTTTAAGCCGGTTCACGGACTCCCAGGCCGCCTGCAATTTCTGCAGTCTGGAGGAGTCCGTGTTCCATGTTTTTATGGAATGCACAAGGTTGCAGCCCCTGTTTTATTATTTGAAGGGGCTGCTCCTGAAATTCTGGCTGCACTTCAGTCCCACTCTCCTGATCTTTGGGCACCCTGTGCGGAGGGGAGCGGGTAGGTCCGAAGGCCTCCTTGTAGGACTGCTCCTGGGCACGGCCAAGGGTGCCATCAGCCGGTCCAGGCAGCGGGCGGTCGAGGGGGTCGTTCAACCTGACTGCCTGCCTCTCTTCCGCTCTTACATGCGGTCCAGGGTGTCCTTGGAGATGGAGCACGCGGTGTCCACCGGTACGCTCGCGGCCTTCCGCGAGAGGTGGGCACCGGAGGGACTGGAGTGCATCATCACGCCCGGCAACCAAATTTTAATTTGATTTTAAGTTTTAAAGTTTAATTTGTTTTCATTGCCGGTGCTTTTAGTGTCCCCCTCCCCTTTTGTAGGGGGCACTGGAAAAAATTTTGATTTTAGCGCCCCCAAAAAAAAAAGGAAAAAAAAAGGGGCCTTGAAAATGTCTGCTGTGTCACCCAGGCGGGTGGCATGGTTTTAATGTTTATGTTTTGCAGGTAAACTCCAAAAAGAGTTACAACTGCCACACGCATTGAAAGCATTGAAGGTAATTGTTATGTCTCAAATAAAGCAATGCGATTGAGTACTGTCGACTTGAGTAAGTGTGATCTTAGTCTCTTCTGACTCCAGAGTGCTGGCACAGCATGGGAGACCTGCTTATATGAGATGCTGGGATCCCTTGGGACTCTGGTGCGGTAGAATGCTGGTTACAAGGTGTTGGATATATAACAGTAATGGCCCGCAAGAATTTGCTAAAGCCGAAGCTTGACAAACTGGACCAGGTGCTTTATGAATGGTTTTCTTTGAAGCGGTCTGAAAGTGTGGCAATTTCAGAATGAAGAAAATGAATCAATTTAAACAAACAGATATAAGATCGCTTTTTTAAAAAATCAACCTCAGTTTTAACACTTTTAACTTTTTTAACATAATAAAATAATTCCTAATTTCAAGACAATATGAATCCATTGTCAAGTATTTTATTACGTTCACTCTATGATAACACGAACTAAATCTTCGTGGTTGGTTCTATCACCGTCAAATTTCAGCTCTGAGACGTGCACTCGCCCTAGCGGCAAATTCGGTTACCCGGAATGGCCAAATCCACGAGGGACCCAGATAATCGAGAGTTGCCTGTCCCTTGAAAACTTTGATCAAATTAACTCTTAACCTTTTAAATTCGAGGGAATACACCCCTAATTTGTGTAATCTCTCCTCGTAACTTAACCCTTGAAGTCCGGGCCACAGTGGACTACATTTTTGGCTTTGATGCTATTGGGGCGATAATGGCAGCAGGACGGTAAAGTTTGCTCCCGGGAACAGTTTCTCCCTCAGTAAGTAGCATTGGGCAGCTGGTCCCTGAGTCAGGGGGCGCAGTGCTAAGGGAGGCGTTATACACCTCCCTTAGGGTGTTAGGATGGGGAAAGCCGGAGCGAAAGACCTGGGCCGAGAATGCTCTGATAGACGCTTTGGCGGGGGAATAAAACCTAAAAACAAACACAGAAAAACATTCCTAAAACATTGCCCACGCCACCACTATATAAATCGCAAAAAAAAATTTAAAGAGTAAACAAGCACACGGACGTTAGGAGTCCATTACTTATCTCTCTGCAGTCGGTATCGTTGGACCGCCTTATTTCCCAGGCGTTCACTGCGGGTGAGAGTTATTAGCTCCATGCCTGGGGCTCATGTTGGATGATCCAGGATAGCTATCTTGGGACTTGGGACTACGGGCACTAAAACAGCGCACTTCACTGTCTGGACCATTCACCATCTCCACAAATTGCCGACACTTTAACATGAACAGCATGTCAACAATGCAGGTATAGCACTGAACCATTTCTCATCAATTCAGGCAATGTTATTGACTGGGAAAGAACCCACCCCCAAGTCCTCCATGGCGTTCACATGTTCTTTCAATGCTCTATGCTCTATGCAATGCTGAGCAGTCCCCGGCCTGCGAGCACCATCGGAGCAGGCCGGGGAGCGGAAGGAGCGGTGTGGAGGCCTGGCTCAGCAGGCTGAGTGGCCCTGGCCTGCAAGCACCAAAAGGAAAAGGGACATCACCAAGGTCCAGGTCCGTGATTGCAGCGTGGGCAGATGCAGCATGAGTGGCGAGGTCGGGGTGAAGGAGCGGCTAGAGATTGTCGAGGGATGTGATCGGGGCCCAGGAGAGGCGCGAGTCCGTGCCCGGGTAAGGCAAGGGCCCAGGCGCAGCACGAGCCAGTCCACACTGTGATATGTGTGCACACTAGGTCCATGCAGCAGAGCTGATCTCCAGTCATCTTGGGTAATCCTTGCTACTGGACCAAGACCTAGCTCTGTCAAGCCCATGTGGTGGCTGGTGTGCAACAGCCATCACACGTTAAAAAAATCCACGCACAGGCATCTTCCACCCTTCAACATGGAGTTCAGGACCTGGAATGTTAGGTCCTTCATTGAAACACCTGTGAACTTCTTGACGTGGAAGCAAGTCATCCTCGTTCGAGGGACTGCCTATGATGATGATGATGATGATGATGATCACTGCGGGGCGTGCGGGTTGGGCTGAAGTCAAATATCGCGCTGGTGTTGCAATCAGGGGCGTTGCACACTGGCGCAGATCTTTCGCATTGCCGTAAAACCGGACCTGAGGATCGCTGCGGGGTGCTGGAGGCTGGCCGCCCGCCTAGAAGACCTCACCGCCACCATTGCCACCGCTCCGGGGGCGTAAAACGGAGCAGAGAAGACCCAAAGACCCACCTCACAGGGTTCACGTTTCAGGTTGATAACCTTCCATCAGAACTGGACGATGTTAGAGATGTAACAGGTTTTTAGCAAGCACAGAGCCAGAAGAAAACGGGGCAGGGAAAGAACAAAAGGGATATATATACGATAGGGTGGAGGGCAGGAGTATACATAGTATCTACAGCACAGAAACAGGAGATTCAGCCCAACTGATCTACGCTGGTAGTTATCTTCCACTCAAGTCTCCTCCTGCCCCTTTTCATCTAACCCCATCAACATATCCTTCTATTCCTTTCTCCAAGTGTTTATCTAGCTTCCCCTTAAATTAATCGAATCACCTCAACTATTCCTCGTGGTAGCGAGTTCCACATTCTAACCACTAAGTTAGAAGGGCAAAGAAGTTTCTCCTGAATTCCTTATTGGATTTATTAGTGACTATCTTATAATTATGGCCCTTAGTTCTGGTCTCCCCCACAAATGGAAAAATCCTCTCTACCTCCACCCTATCAAATCCTTTCATAATCTTAAATAGTAATTAAATGGCAAGAGTGATGTTGGAGCAAGGCAAGTTGGGTTGGTGATGAGACGAATGTAGAATCAAAATATAAGTCCAGAGGAGGTGTAAATAGTTACAGCGGAATCGCAGAGGGGCTGGGAAGCATGGAAATTATAATGGGAGATTTATCTACAAGAAATCAAAAACAAAAATGCTGGGAAACCCTCACCTGATCAGACAGCATCTGTGGAAAGAGAAACAGAGTTAATGTTTTATGATCCCTTGTTGTGTTGGCAGGGATTAGAAGCATTGTGCATTTAAAGATAGGTGTCACCAGCTCTGCAACAACAACAATGTGGACGTGTTTTTTGTACTGTAAAAATGGCCACGCCTTGTCTCTGATTGGTTCCCTTGGAAGATAAGCCACACCTTGAAGTTTCTCTGGAATGTGTAACCAGAGCAGCCCAGCCCTAGTTTTCACTGAATTTGCAAATTGTAACTCAATCCACTTTGACTTCCAGAAGCCACAGAGGATAGATCTCCCCAGAAGCCACCAAGTGCTAGCAGAAGTCCTTTACCCCAGTGCGTGCAACCCTCCCCCAGCATAAGCCCCTTACTGTAACAGCGAAAAACCTTAACTGGGGGTAAAGTAATTTGGTGTAGTTAAAGTATAAAGCAAGAAAGGCTGAGAGAATGATTTAAATGCGTTCATGGTAGAATAGCTGAATCCCACATCCCAGCAATTAGGCTGAAACACAGAAGGTCAGAGAAATTCTCTGAGGAGATTTATGTTGACAGCTCACAGAAATAACGAGAGGAGTCCGCTATGTTTCAGCTATATGAGATAACAGGAACAAAGCCTCTATTAGCAGAGAGTAGCCAGATGGCTGTTAAGGATACTAGCCTGAGAGTTAGCCTGGGAAGACATTTCCAGAAATATAACACATAACCTGTAGGGGGCTTATCCCTAGCAACAGTCATCAGAACTGAATCATTAGAAATTATTGCAACCAATAATATTAATGTAACTGTAGTAACCAGTGACCTTACTGAAAACTGCATTAACCAATGTATTAGTAGGTGGGTGGGGACTGGTGGCAAATAACCAAAGGAACACTTCCCTGCCTAGTTTCACTATTTTGACTGTATTTCGATTCTATAAACTGAAATTGCACAGCCTGTCCTATGAGATCAGCATTGAGAGCACTCAGTAACGGTACTGATGCGGACAGATCTCCCTTGATTAAACAGGTCTTAATAAACAATTCTTTTCGCTATATACGGAGCTTTTTGTTGAGTGTTATCTTTTTAATACTCCACAACATTTACCCAAGTGCCAGTTCTCTATCCACGTCAGTACATTACCCCCAATACCATGTGCTTTAATTTTGCACACCAACCTGTTGAGTGGGACATTGTCAAAAGCCTTTTGAAAGTCCAAATACACCACATCCACTGGTTCTCCCTTGTCCACTCTACCAGTTACATCCTCAAAAAATTCTAGAAGATTTGTCAAGCATGATTTCCCTTTCATAAATCCATGCTGACTTGGCCCAATCCCGTCACTGCTTTCCAAATGTGCTGCAATTTCATCTTGAATAATTGATTCCAACATTTTCCCCACTACTGATGTCAGGCTAACCGTTCTATAATTACCCGTTTTCTCTCTCCCTCTTTTCATAAAAAGTGGTGTTACATTAGCTACCCTCCAGTCCATAGGAACCGATCCAGAGTCAATAGACTGTTGGAAAATGATCACCAATGCATCCACTATTTCTAGGGCTACTTCCTTAAGTACTCTGGGATGCAGACTATCAGGCCCCGGGGATTTATCGGCCTTCAATCCCATCAATTTCCCTAACACAATTTCCCGCCTAATAAGGATTTCCTTCAGTTCCTCCTTCTCAATAGACCCTCGGGCCCTTAGTATTTCAGGAAGGTTATTTGTGTCTTCCTTCGTGAAGATAGAACCAAAATATTTGTTTAACTGGTCCACCATTTCTTTGTTCCCCATTATAAATTCACCTGAATCTGCCTGCAAGGGACTTACTTTTGTCTTCACTAATCTTTTTCTCTTTACATATCTATAGAAGCTTTTGCAGTCAGTTATTATGTTCCCAGCAAGCTTCCTCTCATACTCTATTTTTGCCCTCCAAATTAAACCCTTGTCCTCCTCTGCTGTATTATAAAATTCTCCCAGTCCTCAGGTTTGCTGCTTTTTCTGACCAATTTATATGCCTCTTCCTTGGATTTAACATGATAACTAATTTCCCTTGTTAGCCACAGTTGAGCCACCTTCCCCGTTTTATTTTTACTCCAGACAGGGATGTACAATTGTTGAAGTTCATCCATGTTATCTTTAAATGTTTTGAACACCCTTTGCCCCTTTAGAATTTTGCTGTAATGTGGCCCTTTTGGCTTTTTGCCTTGGGTTTCTCTGCCCTCCACTTTTACGATTCTTCTTTCTATCTTTTGCTTCTGCCCCCATTCTACTTTCCTCTGTTTCTCTGCATAGGTTCCCATCCCCCTGCCATATTAGTTTAACCGTTCCCCAACAGCAGTTGCAAACACTCCCGCTAGGACATTGGTTCCGGTCCTGCCCAATGCAGACCATTCGGTTTGTACTGGTCTAACCTCCCTCAGAACCGGTTCCAATGTCCCAGGAATTTGAATCCCTCCCTTCTGCACCACTCCTCAAGCCATGTATTCATCTGAGGTAGCCTGCGATTCCTACTCTGACTAGCACATGGCATTGGTAGCAATCCTGAGATTACTACTTTTGAGGCCCTACTTTTTAATTTAACTCCTAGCTCCCTAAATTCGTCTTGTAGGACCTCATCCCGTTTTTTACCTATATCGTTGGTACCTATATGCACTACGACAACTGGCTGTTTACCCTCCCCCTTCAAAATGTCCTGCATCCGCTCCAAGACATCCTTGACTCTTGCACCAGGGAGGCAACATACCATCCTGGAGTCTCGGTTGCGGCTGCAGAAACATCTATCTATTCCCCTTACAATAGAATCCCCTATCACTTTAGCTCTCCCACTGTTCTCCTGCCCTCCTGTGCAGCAGAGCCACCCACAGTGCCATGAACTTGGCTGCTGTTGCTCTCCCCTGATGAGTCATCCCCCGCAACAGTATACAAAGTGGTGTATCTGTTTTTTAGGGGGATGACCGCAGGGGATCCCTGCACTCCCTTCTTTCCACTGCTCTTCCTGTTGGTCACCCATCCCCTATCTGGCTGTGTAACCTTTACCTGCGGTAAGACCAACTCACGAAACGTGCTATTCACATCATTCTCAGCATCATGGATGCTCCAGAGTGAATCCACCCGCAGCTCCAATGCCTCAATGCGGTCTGACAGGAGCTGCAGCCGGATACACTTCCCACATATGTAGTCGTAAGGGACACTGTAAGCGTCCATGACTTCCCATATAGTACAGGAGGAGCATAACACGTGTCCAAGCTCTCCTGCCATGACTTAACCCCTAGATTAACTTAATTTGGCAATAATAGTGCTAAAGGTACTTACTGATAAAGAAAAGAAAAAGAAAAACTACTTACCAAACACCAGCCAATCACTTACCCTCTTGGCTGTGACGTCACCTTTCGATTTCTTTCTACTTCTTTTTTGCCTTCTCTCCCTGCTGCAGCGGCACTGGTCGGCCTTTATACGCCTCCCGAACTCCCCGGACTTGCACTGCTCCAAATTCCCGCCTCTCTGATGCCTGATGGGCCTTTATAGGCCTCCCAAACTGCCCGGACTTGGGCTTCTCTGAACTCCCACCTCTCTGACGACTGATGGCCCTTTATAGGCCTCCCGAACTCCCCGGACTTGCGCTGCTCCAAACTCCCGCCTCTCTGATGCCTGATGGGCCTTTATAGGCCTCCCGAATTTCCCGGACTCCCGCTGCTCCGAACTCCCGCCTCTCTGACGACTGATGGGCCTTTATGTTGGTGCAGGCTCGAAGGGCCAAATGGTGGTGCAGGCTCGAAAGGCCGAATGGCCTACTCCTGCACCTATTTTCTATGTTTCTATGTTTCTATGTTTCTAAAATCGCCCAGCTTTACTTTCGGCACCCAGCACACATTTCGCCGATAATATCGCTCGCCGAAAAAACCGCTGTGAAAAAGTTGAACAAACCTGAACTAATCACAGCGGTATGGAAACCATTATCTAAGTCACAGGTCGCATCATTTAAAAGGCTGCTCTGCTTCAACTTCAGGGAGTTTGGATGTACTCTGGAAGTCTTTTAAGGTGATATAAACATCTGAACATACATCTTTTCATACTGTGGACGATTGGAATTTACTTTAGGTGTCTAAGTGGGGACAATTACTGTTTGTGAACAATCGGTGTAATACAGATAGCTATTAGAATGGGCCTGTCATTCCTCAGACTTGAGATGGCAGAAGGTACATTTGACAGCATCATGTGCCGAATGTAAGACGTGACAGACTGTTGAGGAGGACCAGATGTTACACCTCCCGCACTTACAGGAAGAAACAGTCTCACCTCAACTTGCCCCACACCATCTGTCTCAGGAGACTGCGCTTCCACAAAGATGTTATCAGTGAGATACGCAGCTCATCGGGTGAGATCTGCAGCCGGCCAGCACCATCAGGACCATACTATCCGTCGAGGTCAAAGTCACCGCGGCACTTCCGTTCTACGGTCGGCTTCCTTTCAGGCCTCAGCTGGTGACATTTGCGCTATATCTCAGCATGCCACACAATGCTGCATTAGACAGGTCACTGAAGCCCTGTAAGCACGCAGGATGGACGTTATCAGCTTCCCTATGACCTGGGAGGCTCAGATTGTGAGGGCTTTAGGATTCTACTGAATTGCTAACTTCCCCAAGTTGCAGGGAGCAATAGACTATACGCACATCACGATGCGGCACTTTTCAGGATGCAGAGGTTTTCAGGAATCACAAGGGATTCCACTCCCTGAATGTGCAACTCATTGTTGACCACCAGCAAATTATTATTGCAGTGAATGCTCAATTTCCAGGCAGCATCCATGATGCTCACATCCTGCATGAGAGCACTGTATCTGACTTGTTTAACAATCAGCCATAAGGTCAATGCTGGATGCTTGGTGACAAAGGATACGGCCTCGCCACCAGGCTGATGAACCCCCTGCGTGACACCCAGACTGAAGCCGAGAAGCGATATAATGAGGGCCACAGATCCACTCGCAATATCGTCGAGAAAACCATTGGAGTGCTTAAGCAACGCTTTAGATGCCTGGACCACTCAGGAGGTGAGCTCCAATATCACCCTGAGCAGGTAGCTCAATTCATGGTGGTGTGCTCCATGCTGCACAACTTGGATATCGGGAGGGGACAAGAATTGCCAGAAGGGTGTGACGGTCCGCCTCAGGAGAGAGAGGAAGAGGAGGATGAGGAGGTGGATGCTGACCTCGGGCCAGACAATCAGGCTGATGCTGAAACCATGCCCCCACCCCGCCTCTAGACCGCAGGGCCCATGATGGCTACATAGCTGTAAGACTCTTATGTCAGGAGCTCATCAATGAGTGCTTTGCTTGAAAGAATGCTGGTGGTATTTAAAAAGCTGCATCGCTGCTGGGGTGCAGGTCATACATCAATGGTGTGCATCACCTTGGTGACAGTTAAAGTTTAAGTTGACTGAAGTTATGTGTAATTATACCCCTTCATGTGAAGGAATCACCAGTGTGCAGTGGTGCAGCTATCTGAGACAAGGTTACGTTAAATAAAAAACATTTAATCCGACCATTTGTCTGAAATCATAAGTCTAACTGTAAAAAAACACCCCACCCCACCCCCACAACAAATTTATCACATTGACATCTTTACAACAGTCCCCATTTCCAGCAAAACAGAACACAAACCAACAAGGTAGCCCCCTCGTCCCTTGCCCCGACTCTCCCATCAAACTAGTGCCAGCAACCTAATAATATGCCCCAGACAACACCTGCGGCCATGTACCTCACTTTACTTTACCCCCCCCCACTCCCCAATTCTTCTCCCCATCTCTACCCCTTCTCCTCCTGACTCCAAGCCGCCTGGCCGAGGAGCTCCTCAGGCGCTGCTTCTTTGGGAGGGGTGATGACGGCCGAATCGCTGCTTGGATGGATACGGGAGAGGACGGTCCCGAGGTGGGAACGTGCTCCTAGCAAGAAGAAAGATGTTGCTGCTTGCTCTCATGTGTCATTGGCAATGGGGGTGTGGCACCTTGGGGTGCAGCGCCGTGTTCCGGGACCACTGGGAGACCTCTGCCACCAGTGTTCCTGGCTACCAACTCCAGGGCCTCCTCCACCCCTTCCATGTTATATCTTATTTGTTGGACAAAAACTCGGTGCCAACTACCTGCTTGGTGCTTAGTAGGCTTTTTGCTGCTGATGAATCTCCCTCCTGCCTCCCACAACAGTCAAACAAGCACACACCACAGCCACACACGCTTTCAGTCCTTCTCTGCTCCCTTTTTCTCTGTCTCCTCTTCTGCGCATATCATGATGACCCCTGACCTCCTGAAACACAGGAAATGAGCGTTGCCATGCTATTGCTATGGTCAGCGACACTTTACGGCAGAAGATCAAAAAATCTTAACGCCAACGCCCATCTCAGATCGCTCGCGGTAATGCCCAATTCAAAAAATGGAAAGTTACGGTTTTGGAAATGGGCGATAATCCGGCGATCTCAAAACCCATATTTACTGCCCACGCTGAAAATAACGCCCATTTTTGGCCGATTTGCACAAAAGTGGAAAGTTTTTCCTGGCCTGGAGAATGTCGAAATGGGCTGGTGAGAGTTAAAGTTCAGGTACGCCAAAATCGGGGCAATTATTTTTAGGACAGAGGAGATTAAACGCTGATTTTATAGAAGTGTTGTAAAATAAAAAAGGATGGGACAGAGTAGATAGAAGCAGACTGTTTCCTGTGATTGATGAGTCCAGAACGAGGGCATTTGGCTGTAAGATTGAAGGGAAGTGATTTAGCACAGAGAGCGAGAGAGGATTCTTTGCACAGGGGCTCTGGAATGTGTTACAGGAGGCAATGACTGAAACAGAGCCCAATCAAAATTTAAGCACAGTTAGTGTCGATGGTTGAACAAAAGGGGCATAAAGGGTCATGGGAACTAGACAGGCCATCGGATTAGGACCATTGTTCCCATGGAGGAAGACTGTTGTGTATCTGTAAAGCATGCACTCCCATGTTCCGCCACCAGGGAGCTCATCCCCTGAAGTCCCAAGGGATCCCAGCATCCCTTGGGAGCACTGTCTTTAAGCCGGCCTCTAAGGCCTGTTCCTCACTCTGGAGTGTCTTATTAAAGACTGAGGTCACTGTTACTTTAACCTCCCTGTGTGCAGCCTCATCTGTGTTAGGAACACAATAACTGGCGATGAGAATACGAATCCAATGCAAAGATGCAGCAAACTGTGGGCATCCTAGAGAAGTTCTCGGAGGGTGAGGACTGGGAAGCCTATGTCGAACGGCTAGACCAGCACTTTGTAGCCAACGAGCTGGACGGAGAAGGAAGCACTGCAAAAAGGAGAGCGGTCCTCCTCACGGTCTGCGGGGCAGCGAACTACAGCCTCATGAAGAATCTTCTGGCTCTGGTGAAGACCATAGGTAAGTCATATGAGGAGCTGTGTACACTGGTTCTGGAGCATCTTAACCCAAGGGAGAGCGTGCTGATGGTGAGGTATCAGTTCTACACGTGCCAGCGATCTGAAGGTAAGGACGTGGCGAGCTACGTCGCTGAGCTAAGGCGACTTGTGGGACAATGGAGTTTGATGGCTACCTGGAGCAGATGCTCAGAGACTTTTTTGTACCGGGCATTGGCCACGAGACCATCCTACAAAAACTTTTGACTGTAGAGACACCGAACCTCAGTAAGGCCATTGTGATAGCACAGGCGTTGACGTCCACCAGTGATAACACCAAACAAATCTCTCAGCACACAAGTGCTAGCAATGTTCATAAATTAACTGGAACTGTGTTTGCGAACAGAAATGTACAGGGCAGGACCCAGGAGTCTGCAACTGCCAGCAGGCCTCAAGTGACCCAGATGACTCAGATTCCCCAACAAAGGATGAATGCAAGGCAATTCACGCCTTGTTGGCGTTGTGGAGGCTTCCATTTAGCCTATACATGCCGCTTCAAAGGATATGTTTGCAAGAGCTGTGGAAAAATGGGGCACCTCCTCCAAGCTTGCGAACGAGCTGCAAGCTCTGCAAAACCTGCTAACCACCACGTGGCAGAGGAAGATCGGTCCATGGTGGATCAAATCAATTTCAAGCCTCAGAGAGAGGAGGCAGATGCTGAAGTACACGGGGTGCATATCTTTTCGACGAAATGTCCACCTATAATGCTATACGTAAAATTGAATGGCTTACCCGTAGCCATGGAATTGGACACTGGCGCGAGCCAATCATCATGAGTAAAAAGATGTTTGAGAGACTATGGTGCAACAAGGCATTCAGACCGGACTTGAGGCCCATCCACATGAAACTGAGAACGTACACCAAAGAGCTTATCACTGTCCTGGGAAGCGCCATGGTCAAGGTCACCTACGAGGCACGGTGCACGAACTGCCACTCTGGATTGTCCCGGGCGATGGCCCCACACTGCTTGGAAGGAGTTGGCTGGGCAAAATCAGCTGGAACTGGGATGACATCTGAGCGCTATCACATGTCGATGAGGCCTCATGTACCCAGGTTCTTAACAAATTTCCTTCCCTTTTTGAGCCAGGTGCGGAGGTGCGGATCCACTTGGTCCCAGAGGCACGACCCATTCACCACAAGGCCCAAGTTGTACCTCACATGATGATGGAGAGAGTGGAAATCGAGCTGGACAGGCTGCAACGTGAGGGCATCATCTCCCCAGTGGAATTCAGCAAGTGGGCCAGCCCGATTGTTCCAGTACTCAAAAGTGATGGCACGGTCAAGATTTGCGGCGATTATAAAGTAACTATTAATCGTTTCTCGCTACAGGACCAATACCCGCTACCTAACGCAGATGACCTATTTGCGACGCTGGCAGGAGGCAAGACATTCATCAAACTCGAACTGACTTCGGCCTACATGACGCAGGAGCTGGAGGAGACTTCGAAGGGCCTCACCTGCATCAACACGCACAAAGGACTGTTCATCTACAACAGATGCTCGTTTGGAATTCGGTCGGCTGCAGTGATCTTCCAGAGAAACATGGAGAGCCTACTCAAGTCGGTACCACACACGGTGGTCTTTCAGGACGACATATTGGTCACGGGTCGGGACATCGCCGAGCACCTACAAAACCTGGAGGAAGTCCTCCAGTGACTGGATCGCGTAGGGCTGCGGCTGACAAGGTCGAAATGCGTCTTCATGGCAACAGAAGTGGAGTTTTTGGGGAGAAAGATCGCGGCGGACGGCATTTGTCCCAGAGACGCCAAGACAGAGGCTATCAGGAACGCGCCCACGCCACAGAACGTCATGGAGCTGCAGTCATACCTGGGACTCCTCAACTGTTTTGATAATTTCCTACCGGGGTTAAGCAACCTTTTAGACCCCCTACATGTGTTATTGCGCAAAGGTGAGAACTGGGTATGGGGGAAAAAAAACAAGTAATTGGTTTTGAGAAAGCCTGAAACATTTTATGCTCCAACAAGCTGCTTGTATTGTATAACCCGTGTAAAACACTTGTGCTAGCATGTGATGCCTCGTCATTCGGGGTCGGATGTGTATTACAACAAGCTTACGTTGCGGGGAAGTTGCAACCTGTCGCCTATGCTTCCAGGAGCATGTCTAAGGCCGAGAGGCCCTACAGCATGATTGAGAAAGAGGCATTAGTGTGCGTTCTGGGGTAAAGAAAATGCATCAGTACCTGTTTGGCCTCACCTTTGAGCTGGAATCCAATCACAAGTCCCTCACATCCCTGTTCGCTGAAAACAAGGGGATAAATACTAATGCCTCAGCCCACATACAAAGGTGGGCACTCGCGCTATCAGTGTACAACTATACCATCCGCCACAGGCCAGGCACCGAGAACTGTGCGGATGCTCTCAGTCGGCTTCCATTGTCCACCACAGGGGTGGAAATGGCGCAGCCTGCAAACTTGTTGATGGTGGCGCAGCCCGCAGACTTGTTGATGATCATGGAAGCGTTTGAAGATGATAAATCACCTGTCACGGCCCGCCAGATTCGGACTTGGACCAGCCAAGATCCTCTGCTGTCCCAAGTAAAAAACTGTGTACTGCATGGGAGCTGGGCCAGCATCCCCGTTGAAATGCAAGAGCCTATCAAGCCGTTCCAGTGGCGAAAGGATGAGCTGTCCATTCAGGCAGACTGCCTGTTGTGGGTTAACTGCGTAATGCTACCAAAAAAGGGCAGGGAGATGTTCATCTCGGATCTCCACAGCACACACCTGGGTATAGTAATGATGAAAGTGATAGCCAGATCCCACGTGTGGTGGCCCGGTATCCACTCTGACTTCGAGTTCTGTGTATGGCAATGCAGCCTATGTGCTCAGTTGAGCAACGCGCCCAGAGAAGCACCACTAAGTTTGTGGTCCTGGCCCTCCAGACCATGGTCAAGGATCCATGTCGACTATGCGAGCCCATTTCTCAGTAAAATGTTCCTGGTGGTGGTGGATGCTTTTTCAAAATGGATTGAATGTGAAATAATGTCGGGAATCACCGCCACCGCCACCATTGAAAGCCTGAGGGCCATGTTTGCCACACACGGCCTGCCTGATATACTGGTCAGTGACAACGGGCCATGTTTCACCAGTGCCGAATTTAAAGAATTCATGACTTGCAATGGGATCAAACATGTCATCTTGACGCCATTTGAACCAGCCTCCAATCGGCAGGCAGAGCGGGCAGTAAAAACCATCAAACAGAGCCTTAAACGAGTCACAGAAGGCTCACTCCAAACCCGCCTGTCCCGAGTACTGCTCAGCAACCGCACGAGACCCCACTCGCTCACAGGGGTGCCCCCGGCTGAGCTACTCATGAAAAGGACACTTAAAACCAGACTCTCGCTGGTTCACCCCAACCTGCATGATCAGGTAGAGAGCAGGTGGCAGCAACAAAATGTAAACGATGGTCGCGCCACTGTGTCATGGGAAATTGATCGGAATGACCCTGTGTATGTGCTAAACTATGGACATGGTCCCAAGTGGATCGCGGGAACAGTGATAGCTGAAGAAGGGAGTAGGGTGTTTGTAGTCAAACTAGACAATGGACAAATTTGCAGAAAGCACCTGGACCATACGAGGCTGCGGTTCACAGACTGGCCTGAACAACCCACAGCAGACACCACCTTTTTAGAGCCCACAACACACACCCAAAGGATCAACGACATCATGCCAGAGCAGGAAATCGAATCCATCACTCCCAACAGTCCAGCAGGGCCAGGCTCACCTAGCAGCCCTGCAGGGCCAACAACACACCAGCCCAGCGAGGGCACAGCCAATACACCAGAACAGACATTTGTACCGAGGTGGTCCACCAGGGAAAGAAAGGCTCCCGACCGCCTCACCTTGTAAATAGTTTCCACTTTGACTTTTGGGGGGGGAGTGATGTTGTGTATCTGTAAAGCATGCACTCCCATGTTCCACCACCGGAGAATGCATCCCCTGAAGTCCCACAGGATCCCAGCATCCCTTGGGAGCACTGTATATAAGCCGGCCCCTAAGGCCTGTTCCTCACTCTGGAGTGTCTGATTAAAGACTGAGGTCACTGTTACTTTAACCTCCCTGTGTGCAGTCTCATCTGTGTTAGGAACACAATAAAGACCATGAACATGGACTTGTTGGGTTCAACAGTCAGTTTCTGTGTGGTAATGTCGATGTAATTCGATATAAAGTATGCTGTGGGGTACTCCTCGCAGCCCGCGGTCCCACGATGCAGGGCTCTTCGGAGATTTTTTTTTAATTCGGCGCTCGCCGCCTGATTCCGTCAGATCGAGTTGGAGATGAGTCGGAGAGGCCAGCAGTGAGGTCGGTACCCAGGAGCGAGGTCGGGACCCAAGAGCGAGGTCGGGACCGGGAGCAAGATCATGTGGATCGAGGTCGGGACCCAGGAACGAGGTAGGGACCCGGGAGCAAGGTCGGGACCCAGGAGCGAGGTCGGGACCCAGGAGCGAGGTCGGGTGGAGTGAGGTTGGGACCCAGCAGCAAGGTCGGGACCTGGGAGCGAGGTCGGGACCCGGGAGCGAGGTCGGGACCCAGGAGCGAGGTAGGGACCCGGGAGCAAGGTCGGGACCCAGGAGCGAAGTCGGGACCCAGGAGCAAGGTCGGGACCCAGGAGCGAGGTCGGGTGGAGTGAGGTTGGGACCCAGGAGCGAGGTCAGGTGAAGTGAGGTCGGGACCCGGGAGCGAGGTCGGGACCTGGGAGCGAGGTAGGGACCCGGGGGGAGCGAGGTCGGGTGCAGTGAGGTCAGGTGGAGCAAGGTCGGGACCTGGGAGCGAGGTCGGGACACGAGGGGGGAGCGAGGTCGGGTGCAGTGAGGTCAGGTGGAGCAAGGTCGGGACCCAGGAGCGAGGTCGGGACCTGGGAGCGATGTCGGGACCTGGGAGCGAGGCCAGGTGCAGTGAGGTCAGGTGGAGCAAAGTCGGGACCCGGGAGTGAGGTGCATCCACTATCTCTATAGCCACCTCTTTCAAAACCCTAGGATGTAGACCATCAGGTCCAGGGGATTTATTGGCTTTCAGTCCCATTAATTTCCCAAGTACTATTTTTTGACTAATACTAATTTCTTTCAGTTCCTCATTCTCACTCAACCCTTGGTTCTCCACTATATCCGAAAGGTTTTTTGTATCTTCTTCTGTGAAGACAGACATAAAGTATTTGTTTAATTTCTCTGCCATTTCCTTATTCCCCATTATAATTTCTCCTGTCTCAGCCTATAAGGGACCCACATTTACCTTCGCTAACCTTTTCCTTTTTACATACCTATAGAAGCTTTTACTGTCTGTTTTTATGTCGCTCGCTAGTTTACTCTCTTATTCTATTTTTCCTTTCTTTATCAACTCTTTTGGTCCTCCTTTGCTGAATTCTAAAATCCTCTGGCTTACTGCTCTTTTTGGCAACATTATAAGCCTCTTCCTTTGAGCTAACACTATCTTTACCTTCTCTTGTTAGCCACAGTTGGTTAACGGGTATTAAGAGGAAGGATGAGACTGATTCGGGACCAAACAGGACACCTATGCTTGGAGGCAGAGGGCATGGCTGATGTACTAAATTATTACTTTGCATCTGTCTTCACCAAGGAAGAAGATACTGCCATAGACATAGTGAAAGAGGAGTTAGCGAAGATACAGGATGAGTGTAATGTCTGTAGCTCCACACTGTGGATGTGGACGTATTGTGTACTGCAAGTGCAGGGTTAATAATAAACAGAACTAGGCAGATTTTCGGAGACTTCCGAGAGAGCTGCCTGCCATGTTAGGAAGCTGTGTGTGCTGTGTTCTGTGAATATATCACATTTGGTGATGGAAGATGAGATTTTTCGGATGATTTAAAGCTTAAATTTTGTTGGTGAAGGATTCAGCCAGCCGACAGAGAGACTTTGGAAGTTTCTGTCTTTGGAAAAAGCTACAAAATCCAAGGTAAAATACAGCGCACGGTGTGAACAGCTAGAGATTAAAATGGCAGGTGTATTGGGATATTTGGGTGAATATAGACACGACCGGGAATGTTTTAAAGCATATGTGGATCGGCTAGAAATGTATTTCACTGCAACTAACATAATCAAAGTTCCAGACAATGCAGTCCAGAACCGGGCTGTGTTGGAACGTAAGAAAACGATCTTCTTATCGGAGGCAGGTCCGGCATTATACGAAACCCTTGTAAATCTGCTTGTGCCTGACGAACCAAAGAACACAATGCTTAAAGAGATTTTAATGAAGCTGGAGCAGCACTATAAGCCAAACCGTTAGAAATTGCTGAAAGTTATCGTTTCGGGATTCGGAATCAAAAGTCTGATGACGTATTAGTGATTACATCGTAGCATTAAAAAAGCTGTCGATGCACTGTAATTTTGGAAACTTTTAAAACCACGCATTACAGGATCGTTTTGTTTGTGGGTTGAAACATTATGCATAGAAACATAGAAACATAGAAAATACGTGCAGGAGGAGGTCATTCGGCCCTTCGAGCCTGCACCAGCATTCAATATGATCATGGCTGATCATTCACCTCAGGACCACTTTCCCGATTTCACTCCATACCCCTTGATCCCTTTAACCGTAAGGGCCACATCAGAAGGAAGTTATTGACGACGGATGAATTGACTTTTGAGATTGCTTGTCAGACAGTGAGGTCGATGGGCATGGCCGAACAATATTCGCGAGAATTAAATAATAATTACGATCATCAGTCAACGGAGGTAAATCACCTGCAGGTTCAAAGTAAAAGACGGGCATGGCTAAAAGTCTCAGAAATTGGAAATGCTACCAGAGTGTCGAAGTCGTGCTCCAGGTGCCTGCGACAACACATTGCTCAAAGTTGTCCATACGTGAAGGCAGAGTGTTTCTTCTGCAGAAAGACTGGGCATCTTGCGAAGGCATGCCGACTGAAGGGTAAACCAGTTTTTAAAGCTATGAGTCCAGCGTTCAAAGCTATGAGTAGAAATCCCAAGAGACTACATAGCATGGAAGAACAACAACAGGACGAGGAGATGTTAGAGTTACACGTCATCAGGAGCACAAGGTTAAGGGACAGCGATTCGGGAAGCATCAAAATCCACATAGATGTTGCGGGATTCAAGATACCAATGGAAATTGACACGGGTGCATCCGTGAGTGTAGTACCAGAGTCACTGTACCTCGACAACTTGCGTGATTCCCAACTGGAGAAATCCAAGATAGAGCTGCGAGGCTACTCGGAAGAGAAAATTCCTGTGGTAGGTCGTATCACCGTACCGGTGAAATATAAAGATCAATTTCAGAACTTGCCTCTAATAGTAGTGAAAGGAGACAAGTCTGCCTTACTAGGAAGAAATTGGTTGAGCTCACTGAAGCTGGATTGGAGTAAGATTATCTGTGTGGAGATTTTCATCAACTGATGAGGTTATCAAGAAGTATCCGAAGGTGTTCTGTGAAACGGGCAGTCCGATCCAAGGCTTCAAGCGAGTGTCAGGGTACAGAAGGACGTTAGATCGGTTCACCACAAGCCACGTTCCATACCATATGAACTCAAGGAGAAAATTGAGCAAGAACTCAAAAGGCGAGAGACTGAGAACATTATTTGTAAGATAGATCGATGCAATTGGGCTACCCCCATTGTTGTTGCACCGAAGTCTGATGGTAACGTAAGATTGTGTGGTGATTATAAAGTAACCATAAACCAGGTTCTAGAGGGTAATGTCCCCAATACATTGCCGAATATAGAAGATTTGTTCACAACACTGACAGGTGGTCAGATCTTCTCAAAACTGGATCTTACGAATGCCGACTTACTGCTTGACTAGATGAGGAGTCCAAGTCATGTTTGACTATAAATATTCATCTAGGCCTATATCAATTTAATAGGCTACCGTTTGGAGTGTCTTCCACCCTTGCCATATTCCAAGGGGTGATGAACCAGATTTTGCAAGGTATTGAAGGGGTAGTATGTTATTTGGATGACATACTAATTTCAGCAGCAAATAGGCAAATTCATAATAACATGTTGAATGAAGTCCTCAAATGGCTAGAGAAGCACAGAGTATGAGTGTCTGCTCGTAAGTGTGAGTTATTTAAAAACTCAGTCGAGTACTTAGGGTACAGGGTAGACAAAGATGGTTCACATCCAATCATGGAAAAATTGGATGCGATCAGAAATGCACCCACTCCCAGGAATGTCACTGAACTTCGTTCATTCTTGGTTCTTTTGAACTATTATGGGAAGATCCTACCAAATTTGGCTACAGTATTACATCCACTGAATGAACTTTTGAAAAAACAGGTCCATTGGAAATGGTCAAAAGAATGCGATACAGCATTCAAGGAGTGTAAAAACCAATTGGTAGAAAGCACCATGTTAGTTCAGTATGACATATCTAAGGAGATTAAGCTAGCATGTGATGCCTCTCCATATGGAGCTGGAGCAGTAATATCTGATGTATTACATAGTGGGGAGGAGAGACCAATTGGTTTTGCTTCACGCACTCTCAGTGCGAGTGAGAGTAATTATGCGCAAGTTGAAAGGGAAGCTTTGGCATTACTTTTGGGGTCAAGAAGTTTCACAAATACTTGTATGGTTGTAAGTTTACCATCGGTACGGACCATAAGCCCCTAACAGCAATTCTCCATCCAAAGTCCCCAGTTCCAACATTAGCTGCAGCTCGAATGCAGAGGTGGGCTTTGATTTTGTCAGCATATACATATGATATTGAATACAGACAATCAGCTGATCACAGTAATGCTGATGCAATGTCTAGATTGCTTTCCCCATCACAAGTTACACCCGATAGGGAAGAAGTGTTTTATTTTTCATATATTGATGAACTGCCAGTCACAGCTGAAGAGATTGGTAGAGCAACCAAACATGACCCAGTGATGTGAAAGGTGCATGAGTATATTGCAAATGGTTGGCCAAACCCGGTAACAGAAAAAGATACACATCCATTCTTCATTCGTCGATAGTAGGGAAGTTTCTACAAACAATAATCACGGACAAGGTTAACAGTTACTTGGTCAAATGTAGAAGTTTCTCCTCATCTCAGTCCTAAATGGCCTACCCCTTATCCGAAGACTGTGTCCCCTGGTTCTGGACTTCTCCAACATCGGGAACATCGGCAGCTAATCTGTCCAGTCCCATCAGAATTTTATATATGTCTACGAGTTCCCCTCTCATCCTTCTAAACTCCAGTGAATAAAGGCCCAGTTGATCCAGTCTCTCCTCATATGACAGTCCAGCCATCCCTGGAATCAGTTTGGTGAACCTTCGCTGCACTCCTTCAATAGCAAGAATGTCCTTCCTCAGATTAGGAGACCAAAACTGAACAATTATTCCAGGTGAGGCCTCACTAAAGCCCTGTACAACTACAGTAAGACCTCCCTGCTCCTATACTCAAATCCTCTAGCTATGAAGGCCAACATACCATTTGCCTTCTTCACCGCCTGCTGTACCTGGATGCCAAACTTTCAATGACTGATGAACCTAAAGGGTGCAATTCTAAAGGGGATGACAGAGAGACCTGAGGGTATATGTGCACAAATCATTGAAGGTGGCAGGGCAAGTTCAGAAAGCGGTTAAAAAAGCATATCGGATTCATAAATAGAGGCACAGAGTATAAAAGCAAGGATGTTACGATAAAACTTTATAAAACACTGGTCCGGCCTCAACTGGAGCATTGTGTCCAATTATGAGCACCGCACTTTAAGAAGGAAGTGAAGGTCTTAGAGCGTGTGCAGAAAAGATTCATGAGAATAATTCCAGGGATGGGGACTTCAGTGATGTGGAGAGTCTGGAGAAGCTGGAGTTGTTCTCTTTGGAACAGAGAAGGTTATGAGGAGATTTGATAGAGGTGTTTAAAATCATGAGTGTAATATCTCCAAGTTTGCAGATGACACTGAGCTGGGTGGCAGTGTGAGCTGTGAGGAGGATGCTAAGAGGCTGCAAGTTGACTTGCACAGGTTAGGTGAGTGGGCAAATGCATGGCAGATGCAGTATAATGTGCTTATCCACTTTGGTGACAAAAACACAAAGGCAGAATATTATCTGAATGGCGGAAGGTTAGGAAAAGGCGGGGTGCAACGAGACCTGGATGTCATGGTGCATCAGTCATTGAAAGTTGGCGGTGAAGAAGGCAAATGTATGTTGGCCTTCTTAGCTAGGGGCTTTGAGTAGTGGAGCAGGGAGGTCTTACTGCAGTTTTACAGGGCCTTGGTGAGGCCTCACCTGGAATATTGTGTTCAATTTTGGTCTCCTAATCTGAGGAAGGACATTCTTGCTATTGAGGGAGTGCAGCGAAGGTTCACCAGACTGATTCCCGGGATGGCAAGACTGACATATGAGGAGAGACTGGATCGCCTGGGCCTGTATTCACTGGAGTTTAGAAGGATGAGAGGGGATCTCATAGAAATATATAAAATTCTGACAGGACTGGACAGGTTAGATGCAGGAAGAATGTTCCCGATGTTGGGGAACTCCAGAACCAGGGGACACAGTCGAAGGATAAGGGGTAAGCCATTTAGGACTGAGATGAGGAGAAACTTTTTCACTCAGAGAGTTGTTAACCTCTGGAATTCTCTACCAAAGAGAGTTGTTGATGCCAGTTCATTAGATATATCCAAGAGGGAGTTAAATATGGCCCTTACAGCTAAAGCGATCAAGGGGTATGGAGAGAAAGCAGGAAAGGGGTACTGAGGGAATGATCAGCCATGAACTTATTGAATGGTGGTGCAGGTTCAAAGGGCCGAATGGCCTACTCCTGCACTTATTTTTTATGTTTCTATGTTTCTATGATGGGTCTAGACAGTGTAGATAGAGAGAAACTGTTCCCATTGGCAGAAGGGACAAGAACCAGAGGACACAGATTTAAGGTGATTGGCAAAAGAATCAAAGGCGACATGAGGAAAACCTTTTTACGCAGCGAGTGGTTCAGGTCTGGAATGCAATGCCTGATAGGGTGGTGGAGGCAGATTCAATTGTGGATAAGCACCTAAAGGAAACAAATTTGAAGGACTTCGGGGAAAGGGCAGGGTAGTGGGACTGGCTGAAGTGCTCTTGCAGAGAGCCGGCACGGGCTCGACGGCTGACTGGCCTCTGACTGTGCTGTAACCATTCTGTGATTCTATAATACTCACCAAAAGATATATAAATGACTTGTCACCAGTCTTCTGGCTGCTGCATAGACACACATTGGTCCAGGGTTTGCGGTGGATGATAACAGCGAACAAAAAGCTTTCACGGTCATGACCCCTTTTGAAACTGACCGCAACTTCAGGCTGTAGCGTAATGTGTATCCTAACACAGAAGCCCTGGCGTTGTGGTCAGTCATTTGCTGCTCCGACACTGGCTGATCTGTGGCCCAATCCCCCTTCACTGAGCCGGTAATCAGTGTAATCAGGGAAATCGGTGATACTGCAGAAAATTTGGGCTTTCCCGCAGTAATACCACGGTTAAATACCTCATTAGAAGTTACAACCTTTTAGATTAGGTGTAGCAGTGGTTTTTACAGCCTATTGACTGCTACTTTATGACCCTGAAAAACTAATTTTCATTTGGTGGAGTGTCAAATGTCATCATTTTAATAGAAGCTTTAAAAACATTTATTTAAATAAAAGTTTGCCCATCTTTATTTCAGGTAAAGCTATTCCCCTTGCGAAAGTCCCAATCTTTGTTTGGCTCTCGATAACGTTTTAAAAAGGATAAAAGGAGCTTCCCGGTCTGTTGAGAATTCTGCTTTGTGATTGGCTGCTGAGACAGCTTGTTGGTGTCACAGCAGCTTGTGTTAGGGATTCGCCATTAACTGACGCCAATCGCAACTGAACGGCAGAAAAGCCGAACTACTCGCCACAGAGACTGCGAGATCTTTGTCGGAAGCCTAGTTCAAGGCTAACAGCAAATGCCTTTGCTTCACTGCTGACCGCAAATTACAGGCCACTATCTTTATCTATTGTCCAGTTGTTCCACTCATTGGAGGTGAAGAGCTTCTGCAGTTGCTGCTTGCCTCTTGGCAACTCCTCCGAGATAGGTACCAAACCCTGGTCAGATGTGCAACTATTCGCATCCCCAGTCCGCACGATTCATCCCTCGCTTCCGCTTTCCCAAAGCAGAAGGAAAAGACAAAGAAAGACTTGCATTTATATTGCACCTTTCAAAACCTCAGGATGCCCCAAAGCATTTTACAGCTAAAGAAGTACTTTTAAAGTGTAGTCACTGTTGTAAAGTAGGAAATGTGCAACCAATTTTGCACACAGCATTCTCCCACAAACAGCCCTGAGATAATGACCAGACCGTTGTTATTTCTTAGTGATGTTGGTTGAGGGATAAATCATCATCATCATAGGCAGTCCCTCGAAATCGAGGAAGACTTGCTTCCACTCCAAAAGTGAGCTCTCAGTTGGCTGTACAGCCCAATGTGGGAATTACAGTCTCTGTCAGAGGTGGGGCAGACAGTGATCGAATGATAGGGTGGGTGGGGAGCCTGGTTTGCTGCATGTTCCCTTGGCCAATAAATAGGGGAGAACTCCCCTGCTCTTCTTCAAAATAGAGCCATGGGATCTCTTACATCCACCCGATAGAGCAGACGGGGCCGTGGTTTAACGACTCCTCCGAAATATGGTGCCTTTGACAGTGCAGCACTCCCTCAGTACTGCACTGGGAGGGTCAGCCTAAATTATGTGCTCAGGTCTTGGGAGTGGGATGACCATCTGACTCAGAGGTGACAGTGGTTCCAACTGAGCCATGGAAGACACTGCCACAACAATCTAATGGTGTCCACCTTAGGTGTAGCCGAAGGAGTTACACAAGACTCTAACTTCAGGTGCTCCTACAACAACAACTTGCATTTCTATGGCGCCTTTGACATAGTAAAACGTCCCAAGACACGTCATCAGAGCATTATCAAACTAGAGTCTAAAACTAGGCGACATATTCAGAGTATAAGTGACTGAGGTGAGGGAAAATTTCTTCATTGAGAGGATTGTGAATCTTTAGAATTCTCTATTTCAGAGGGCTGTGGATGTTCAGTCATTAAGTATATTCAAGACTGAGATCGATAGAATTTGTTGGCACAAAGGGAATCAAGGGATATGGCGATAGGGTGGGAAAGTGGAGTTGGTGTAAAAGTCCAGCCATGATCTTAATGAATGGTGGAGCAGGCTCGAGATGCCATATGACCTCCTCCTACTCCTACTTCTTATTTCTCATGTTAAAATTTGACACGACACATGATGAGATATTAGGACAGAACTTGGTCAAAGTTGCAGTTGACACTAAACTGGGTGTCGGTGTGAGCTGTGAAGAGGATGCTAAGAGGCTGCAGGGTGACTTGGACAGGTTAGATGAGTGGGCAAATGCATGGCAGATGAAGTATAATGTGGATAAATGTGAGGTTATCCACTTTGGTGGCAAAAACAGGAAGACAGAATATTATCTGAATGGCGGCAGATTAGGAAAAGGGGAGGTGCAACGAGACCTGGGTGTCATGGTACATCAGTCATTGAAGTTTGGCATGCAGGTACAGCAGACGGTGAAGAAGGCAAATGGCATGTTGGCCTTCATAGCGAGAGGATTTCAGTATAGGAGCATGGGGGTGTTACTGCAGTTGTACAGAGCCTTCGTGAGGCCTCACCTGGAATATTGTGTTCAGTTTTGGTCGCCGAATCTGAGGAAGGACGTTCTTGCTATTGAAGGAATACAGTGAAGTTTCACCAGAATGATTCCCGGGATGGCAGGACTGACATATGAGGAGAGATTGGATCAACTGGGCTTGTATACACTGGAGTTTAGAAGAATGAGAGGGGATCTCATAGAAACATATAAAATTCTGACGGGACTGGACAGGTTAGATGCAGGAAGAATGTTCCCGATGTTGGGGAAGTCCAGAACCAGGGATTACAGTCTAAGAATAAAGGGTATGCCATTTAGGACCAAGATGAAGAGAAACTTCTTCACTCAGAGAGTGGTTAATCTGTGGAATTCTCTACCGCAGAAAGTTGTTGAGGCCATTTTGTTAGATATAGTCAAAAGGAGTTAGATATGGCCCTTACAGCCAAAGGGATCAAGGGGTATGGAGAGAAAACAGGAATGGGGTACTGAGGTTGAATGATCAGCCATAATCTTATTGAATGGCGGTGCAGGCTCGAAGGGCCGAATAGCCTGCTCCTGCTCCTAATTTCTATGTTTCTATGTTTCTATGTTTTAAGGAGCTTCTTTAAGAAGGAGAGCGAAGTAAAGAGGCAGAGAGGTTTAGGGAGGGAATTCCAGAGCTCAGGGCCCAGGCAGCTGAAGGCATGGTCGCCAATGGTGGAGCGATTATAATCGGGAATGCACTCGCCCAGAATTGGAGGAGCGCAGCGATCTCAAAGGGTTGTGGGGCTGGAGGAAGTTATAGAGATAGGGAGGGGTGAGGCCATGGTGGGATTTGAAAACAAGGATGAGAATTTTAAAGTTAAAGCGTTACCAGACCGGGAGCCAATGTAGGTCAGCAAGCACAGGGGTGATGGGTGAATGGGAGTTAGGATAGTTTATGAAGAGTGTAAAAAGGGAAGCTGGCCAGGAGAGCATTGGAATTGTTGAGTCTAAAGGTGTGATGCATTTGCTTCTTGGGTTCTTTCCTTAAGAATTCATAGCAACACATTGCTATTAAGAACTAGAACCGATAAGGGAATAAGGGATTATGGGGAGCGGGCAGAAAAGTGGACCTGAGTCCATGATCAGAATAGCCATGATTGTATTAAATGGCGGAGGGCCCATATGGCCTACTCCTGCTCCTATTTCTGATGTTTATTAACAACGGTTTAATAATAACAATACACATTAGCAGTCCATCCAGTCGGCTTACAACTGCAGACCTCATCGTGGATGACCTAGACCCAACTGACTGGGGTTTTAGTGAATTTTGTGAACATCATGTGACTGACCAAGCCACTCACAATGCAACAGCTCTACAACTATTTTTAATTAAAAGATAAAACCGAGTGCCTCCTTATTAAAAGGACACTAGAACCCACAAATTAACAATAAAACTTTAAAGGAACCTTAACCGAGCAAATTAAAATTTGGTTGCCGGGCGTGATGATGCTCTCCTGTTCCTTCAGTGCCTGTCTCTCACGGAAGGCCGCTAAAGGCAAGTTGATGTGAATATTAAAAAGGTGCGATCAAGGCAAGTCAAGAGGGACGATCTCTAGCAACCAGCTGAAAAATACGGTATCTGCCTTTCTTCCATCGAGCGTACCGGTGGACACCGCGTGCTCCATCTCCAGGCACACCCTGGCGCGAAGGTAGCCGCGGAAGAGAGGCAGGCATTCTGGCTGGACGCCCGCTGTCTGGACCTGTAAAAGGCCACCCAACAGCTCTACAACTATTTTTGTAGACAACAGTAATCAAGTGCCCCCTGGTTAAAGAGGGGCACACTGCAGACACTTTCAAACAAGTGCCCCCTTGTATTTTTTTTTTAAACACAAATTATTCACGTGCCCCCGGCTAAAGAAGGGGTAGGGCACTAAAACTGACAAATATAGACAAATTAATCTTTAAATATTAATGATCAAATTAAAATTTGGTTGCTGGGGGTGATAATGCACTGCAGTCCCTCCAGCGCCCACCTCTCGCGGAAGGCCGCGAGCGTACCCATAGGCACTGCTTGCTGCATCTCCAGGGACACCCTGGCCCGGATGTAACCGCAGAAGAGAGGCAGGCAGTCGGGCTGAACGAACCCCTTGACCGCCCGCTGCCTCGACTGGCTGATGGCCCCCTTGGACATGCCCAGGAGCAGTCCTCCGAGGAGGCCCTCGGACCTACCCGCTCACCTCCGCACAGGGTGCCCAAAGATCAGGAGTGTGGGACTGAAGTGCAGCCAGAATTTGAGGAGCAGCCCCTTCAAATAATGGAATAGGGGCTGCAACCTCGCACATTCCATAAAACATTGAACACGGACTCCTCTAGACCGCAGAAATTACAGGCGACCTGGGAGCCCGTGAACCGACTTAAAAACTTATTGCATGGGGCAAACAGTTAAATCAAGTGCCCCCAATCTGGGGGACACTTCAAACACTTATCAAGGCCGTTTTTTGGGGGGTTTTTTTGTGAGGTTTTTTTTGTGTTTTTTTGTGGGGGTTTTTTGTTTATTTGGGCATTAAAAGCAAAAGTTTTTTTTTTACAAGTGCCCCCTATAAAAGGGGAGGGGACACTAAAACAAATTACATTTTAAACCATATAAAATCAAATTAAAATTTGGTTGCCGGGGGTGATGATGCACTCCAGTCCCTCCGGCGCCCACCTCTCGCGGAAGGCCGTGAGTGTACCGGTGGACACCGCGTGCTCCATCTCTAGGGACACCCCGGCCCGTATGTACGCGCGGAAGAGAGACAGGCAGTCAGGCCGAACGACCCCCTCGACCGCCCACTGCCTGGACCAGCTGATGGCACCCTTGGCCGTGCCCAGGAGCAGTCCTACGAGGATGCCCTCGGACCTATCCGCTCCCCTCTGCACAGGGTGCCCAAAGATCAGGAGTGTGGGACTGAAGTGCAGCCAGAATTTCAGGAGCAGCCCCTTTAAATAATGGAACCGGGGCTACAACCTCGCAAATTCCATAAAAACATGGAACACAGGCTCCTGCAGACCGCAGAAATTGCAGGCGGCCTGGGAGCCCGTGAACTGACTTAAAAATTTATTGCACGGGACTGCTCCCTCCAGGCCAAGTCCCCGATAAATAGTGGGAGGACTCCCGCAGAGAGTGCACTCCATCGAGGACCCCCGCCTCCTCCGGACGGCAAGATGTTGCGACATGGTGTGTCCGGACGGCAGACAAGGAGGGAAAGGTGGAGATTGTGCAAGAGCAGCCCATACAAGAATCCCCTCCACGCAGAACTGAAAGACATGGGGGGGATTTCCCGGAGGAGGCTCAAGTTGTGAGGCGCCGGCTCGCAAGGGAGGTTTCGGGGTTTGGGCCAACAGCTCTACAAACCTGTGAGTGTACTCACAGGTGCGTTCATTACAAGAGGTAACAAAGGCATGGATGAGGGTTTCAGCAGCGGGTGAAATGAGCCCCTCCAAGTCACACACCAGCCCGACTTGGAAATAGACCCGCTGTTACTTGATCGTCGATGGGCGAGTATCCCGGACTTCCTTACCTGACATCATGGTGGAAGCATCATCACCACATGAATTGCAACCATTCAGGGAGGTAACCAAGTACCACCTCCTCGGGGCAACTAGAGAGGGGCAATGAATGCTGACCTTCCAGCATCGCCTGCGTTCTGAGAAAAGATTTGGCTGGAAAGCTACTCCCGGTCTGCGATCCATCGACCAGCAGACTCAAGCTTGAACTTGGGCCCTTCTAGGATCTTTGCACACTAATTCTGTTGTGTATCTGTAAAGCATGCACTCCCATGTTCCGTCACCAGGGAGCGCATCCCCTGAAGACCCAAGGGATCCCAGCATCCCTTGGGAGCACTGTATATAAGCCAGCCCCTAAGGCCTGTTACTCACTCTGGAGTGTCTTAATAAAGACTGAGGTCACTGTTACGTTAAGCTCCCTGTGTGCAGTCTCATCTGTGTTAGGAACACAACAACTGGCGACGAGTACACAAATCCAACGCAAAGATGCAGCAAACTGTGGGCATCCTGGAGAAGTTCTCGGAGGGTGAGGACTGGGAAGCCTATGTCGAACGGTTAGACCAGTACTTTGTAGCCAACGAGCTGGAAGCAGAAGGAAGCGCTGCAAAAAGGAGAGCAGTCCTCCTCATGGTGTGCAGGGCACCGACCTACAGCCTCATGAAGAATCTTCTGACTCCGGTGAAACCCACAGATAAGTCGTATGAGGAGCTGTGTACACTGCTTCGGGAGCATCTTAACCCAAGGGAGAGTGTGCTGATGGCGAGGTATCGGTTCTACACGTGCCAGTGATCTGAAGGTCAGGAAGTGGCGAGCTATGTCGCCGAGCTAAGGCGACTTGCAGGACAATGTGAGTTTAATGGCTACCTGGAGCAAATGCTCAGAGACATTTTTGTACTGGGTATCGGCCATGAGACCATCCTACAAAAACTTTTGACTGCAGAGACACCGACCCTCAGCAAGGCAATTGCGATAGCACAAGCGTTTATGTCCACCAGTGATAACACCAAACAAATCTCTCAGCACACAAGTGCTAGCAATGTTCATATATTAACTGAAACTGAGTTTGCAAGCAGAAATGTACAGGGCAGAAATCACAAGTCTGCAACTGCCAGCAGGCCTCAGGTGACCCAGATGACTCAGAGTCCCCAACAAAGGATGAATGCAAGGCAATTCACACCTTGTTGGCATTGTGGAGGCTTCCATTCAGCCTATTCAGGCCACTTCAAAGGTTATGTGTGCAAGAGCTTTGGAACAATAGGGCACCTCCAACGAGCTTGCAGATGAGCGGCAAGCTCTGCAAAACCTGCTAACCACCACGTGGCAGAAGAAGATCGGTCCATGGTGGATCAAAGCAATTTCAAGCCTCAGAGAGAGGAGGCAGATGCTGAAGCACACGGGGTGCACATCTTTTCGACGAAATGTCCACCGATAATGCTAAACGTAAAATTGAATGGCTTACCCATAGCCATGGAACTGGACACTGGCACTAGCCAATCCATCATGAGTAAAAAGATGTTTGAGAGATTGTGGTGCAACAAGGCACTTAGACCAGCCCTGAGCACAATCCACATGAAACTGAGAACATACACCAAAGAGCTTATCACTGTCCTGGGCAGCGCCATGGTTAAAGGTCACCAACGCGGGCACGGTGCATGAACTGCCACTCTGATTGTCCCGGGCAAAGGCCCCACACTGCTTGGAAGGAGCTGGTTGGGAAAAATCCGCTGGAACTGGGATGACATCTGAACGCTATCACATGTCGATGAGGCCTCATGTACCTTGGTTCTTAACAAATTTCCTTCCCTTTTTGAGCCAGGCATTCGAAACATTTCCGGGGCAAAGGTGTGGATCCACTTGGTCCCAGAGGCACGACCTATCACCACAAGGCGTGAGCGGTACCTCACATGAGTGGAAATCGAGCTGGACAGGCTGCAACGCGAGGGCATCATCTCCTCAGTGGAATTCATCGAGTGGGCCAGCCCGATTGTTCCAGTACTCAAAAGTGATGGCATGGTCAGGATTTGCGGCGATTATCAAGTAACTATTAATCGTTTCTCTCTGCAGGACCAATACCCGCTACCTAAGGCAGACGACCTATTTGTGACGCTGGCAGGAGGCAAGACGTTCACCAAGCTCGACCTGACTTCGGCCTACATGATGCAGGAGCTGGAGGAGTCTTCGAAGGGCCTCACCTGCATCAACACGCACAAGGGACTGTTCATCTACAACAGATGCCCGTTTTGAATTCGGTCGGCTGCAGCGATCTTCCAGAGAAACATGGAGAGTCTACTCAAGTCGGTACCACGCATGGTGCTTTTTCAGGACGACATATTGGTCATGGGTCGGGACACCGTCGAGCACCTACAAAACCTGGAAGAGGTCCTCCAGCGACTGGATCGCGTAGGGCTGCGGCTGAAGAGGTCGAAATGCGTCTTCATGGCAACAGAAGTGGAGGTTTTGGGGAGAAAGATCGCGGCAGACTGCATTCGGCCCACAGACGCCAAGACAGAGGCTATCAGGAATGCGCCCAGGCCACAGAACGTCAAGGAGCTGCGGTCGTTCCTGGGACTCCTCAACTATTTTGGTAATTTCCTACCGGGGTTAAGCACCCTCTTAGAGCCCCTACATGTGTTATTGCGTAAAGGTGAGAACTGGGTATGGGAAAAAAAACAAGTAACTGCTTTTGAGAAAGCCAGAAACATTTTATGCTCCAACAAGCTGCTTGTATTTTATATCCCGTGTAAAAGACTCATGCTAGCATGTGATGCATCGTCGTACGGAGTCGGGTGTGTATTACAACAAGCTAACGTTGCGGGGAAGTTGCAACCTGTCGCCTATGCTTCCAGGAGCTTGTCTAAGGCCAAGAGGGCCTGCAGCATGATTGAGAAAGAGGCATTAGCGTACGTATTCGGGGTAAAGAAAATGCATCAGTACCTGTTTGGCCTCAAATTTGAGCTGGAAACCGATCACAAGCCCCTCATATCCCTGTTCGCTGAAAACAAGGGGGATAAAGACTAATGCCTCAGCCCACATACAAAGGTGGGCACTCGCGCCATCAGCGTATAACTATACCATCCGCCACAGGCCAGGCACCCAGAATTGTGCGGATGCTCTCAGTCAGCTATCATTGCCCACCACGGGGGTGGAAATGGCGCAGCCTGCAAACTTGTTGATGGTGTCACAGCCTGCAGACTTGTTGATGGTCATTGAATCATTTGAAAATGATAAATCACCTGTCACGGCCTACCAGATTAGGACTTGGACCAGCTAAGATCCTCTGCTGTCCCTAGCAAAAAATTGTGTACTGCATGGGAGCTGGGCCAGCATCCCCGTTGAAATGAAAGAGCTAATCAAGCCATTCCAGCGGCGAAAGGACGAGCTGTCCATTCAGGCAGACTGCCTGTTGTAGGGAGACATTCATCTCGGATCTCCACAGCACACACCCGGGTATAGTAATGATGAAAGCGATAGCCAGATTCCACGTGTGGTGGCCCTGTATCCACTCTGACTTAGAGTCCTGTGTACGGCAATGCAGCGTGTGTGCTCAGTTGAACAACGCGCCCAGAGAGGCAGCACTAAGTTTGTGGTCATAAGAACATAAGAACATAAGAATTAGGAACAGGAGTAGGCCATCTAGCCCCTCGAGCCTGCTCCGCCATTCAATAAGACCATTTACCAGCCCGCTCCCCATAACCCTTAATTCCCTTATTGGTTAAAAATCTCTCTATCTGTGACTTGAATACATTCAATGAGCTAGCCTCAACTGCTTCCTTGGGCAGAGAATTCCACAGATTCACAACCCTCTGGGAGAAGAAATTCCTTCTCAACTCGGTTTTAAATTGGCTTCCCCGTATTTTGAGGCTGTGCCCCCTAGTTCTAGTCTCTCTGACCAGTGGAAACAACCTCTCTCCCTCTATCTTGTCTATCCCTTTCATTATTTTAAATGTTTCTATAAGATCACCCCTCATCCTTCTGAACTCCGAGTAAAGACCCAGTCTACTTAATCTATCATCATAAGGTAACCCCCTCATCTCCGGAATCAGCCTAGTGAATCGTCTCTGTACCCCCTCCAAAGCTAGTATATCCTTCCTTAAGTAAGGTAACCAAAACTGCACGCAGTACTCCAGGTGCAGCCTCACCAATACCCTATACAGTTGCAGCAGGATCTCCCTGCTTTTGTACTCCATCCCTCTCACAATGAAGGCCAACATTCCATTCGCCTTTCTGATTACCTGCTGCACCTGCAAACTAACATTTTGGGATTCATGTACAAGGACCGACTGGAGTGCATCATCACGCCCGGCAACCAAATTTTAATTTGATTTTACGTTTTTTAAGTTTAATTTTTTTTAATTGCCGGTGCTTTTAGTGTCCCCCTCTCCTTTTATAGGGGGCACTGGAAAAAAGGAAAAATTTGATTTTAGTGCCCAAAAAAAAAAAACCACAAAAAAAAAAAAAAAAGGGCCTTGTAAATGTCTTGTGTGTGTCATCCAGGTCGGGTGGCACGGATACATGTTTTATGTTTTCGCAGGTAAACTCAAAAGAGTTTCATGTACAAGGACCGACTGGAGTGCATCATCACGCCCGGCAACCAAATTTTAATTTGATTTTACGTTTTAAAGTTTAATTTGTTTTAATTGCCGGTGCTTTTAGTGTCCCCCTCTCCTTTTATAGGGGGCACTGGAAAAAGGAAAAATTTGATTTTAGTGCCCAAAAAAAAAAACCCACAAAAAAAACCCCCAAAAAAAACAAAAAAAGGGCCTTGTAAATGTCTTGTGTGTGTCATCCAGGTCGGGTGGCACGGATACATGTTTTATGTTTTCGCAGGTAAACTCAAAAGAGTTTCATGTACAAGGACCAATTGTGGAGCAGTGGAGGCGTGTCCTGCTCAGTTGGAGCTGTGAGCAGTGAGAGAAGCAGCTAGCAACTTGAGCTCCTGCCTGGAGAGCCCTGAGACCAGCCCAGGAGGAGAAGGAAGGAAGGGGCTTCAACACCAACTTTAACCCAGAGGGAGAGGAGGAGAACAGAAAACTTTAAACTTTTTTACCATTTCTGCAAGGAGTTGGAGAGAGGGGGAAAAGACAAACAACATCCAGTGTGGAAGGAGGGAGACTCTACATTTCAACAGGTGGGTGTGGGTGCATTTCCCAAAAAGACTTTGTTGTATCGGTGGGGGGAGGAAAGAAGACCACTGAGGGCCGGAACATCGCGGGGGGTGTGTGTGTGTGTGGAAGTGTGCGTGGGGGCCGTGCTTACAACTAGGCCCCCCCCACAATTTGAACCCCCCCACCCCCCACATTTGCCTAGCCTGGGATAGCTGGAGCTACCAGGCTGAAGATTGTTTTCTTAATCACCCAATTAAAGATCGTTGGTAGTGTGTGCCTGGTGGCTCCAGCTACCCCAGGTGAAGACATCTTCTCCCCCCACCTGAAGACCACCCCAAAGACTTTTTGTTTTGCCATCTGGGGAGTGCACCCACCCACAGCTGCGAGGGGAGACCTGCCCTCGCAGTCCCCCCCCCCCTTCCCACCCCCCTCTCTCTTTCTCTGCTACTCTGTTTCTCCCCTCTCTCTCTGAGGCCTCTTCCTTCCAAATTTACAAAAAAAAAAAACAATTAAGACAACTGAGCAGAGGGAGCAAGGCCCCTCCCCAATTGCCAACTAGGGGAGAGGTACCTCGTTAAGAGCTCCTCTGCTTCAGTCTTTTAGATAAGAGGCCTAATTAAGACCATTAAGGCCTGTGACTTTGGGGTGGGTGTAGCCCTTAAAGGGACCCCGTGATGGCGACCCCATCCACGCCAGTGGCAGGGCCAGCAAGGACGTATGCGCAGGCGGTGTCCACATCCACGGCACCTCCTGCGCCACCCGCTGCCCTGCCACCATTTAGATTAATTACTAAAAAACACGGGGTCAAGAGCTACACTCATCCCACAATGACCATCGAGGAGTGCGTGCGGGCGATGGCTGGGGTAGTCGGCCCCTCGGCCATTGTCGCAGCCTCCAAGATGTCTGGGAAGGCCGTGTTCTTCCTGGGGTCGGAGCGGGCGGTGTCCCTGGCCCTTGAAAAGGGGCTCACGGTGGGCGGGACGTTCCTGCCGGTGGACCCTCTCGAGGCCACCGCGCAGAGGGTCATCATTTCAAACGTCCCGCCCTTTGTTCCCGCTGAGCTCCTCCTCCCTCACCTACACCAACTGGGGGAGGTAAGGTCGGGGATCAACCCCATACCGCTCGGCCTCAGGGAGAACAGCCTGCGCCACGTGTTCTCCTTCCGCCGCCAGCTCTTTGTCCGGCTGGCGCGGGAGGAGACGACGGAGGGGAACTTTAATGTGCTGCACGAGAGGACTGCCTACCGCGTCTTTTGGACGTCGGACGGCGTGCGGTGCCATGCCTGCAGGGAGGTGGGGCACGTTCGCAAGAACTGCCCCGCCTCCAAGGCCGCCAAACCACCGAAGGCGGCCAAGGCTGGCGCCGCCGCCACCCCTCCCCCTAGTTGCGTCCGCGTGCCGGGAGCCATGGGTGCGCGGGCATCGTCGGAGGCCTTTGTTTTCAGGGCCTCCGGCGGGGGGGAGGGAGAGCGTCCGACCGGAAAGAAGGCGCGGAAGAAGGCAAAACATCTAGAGGCGGGTCCCCTCGGTGCGCCAGATAATTTGACCACCGTGCTCAGCCCAACCCAGTCACCGGCGAGCGCGGGGTGCCCCGAGCCCGTGCCCGAGCCCTTGAATAACACCACAGAGGGGCCCGGGCGCGGGAAACGAAAGGAAAGGGGGGGGGCGGAGCGGGAGGCCTCGGCAGACATGGGGGTCTCCCTGCCTCCGCGCACCCCCAGGAACAAAAGGAGGCGCGGCTCCGATGAGGCGGAGGGGGAACAACATCCCTCCGCGGAGGAGTCGGTGCCCGCCGCGTGTCCCGCGTCCCCTACTAGCGCTCCCAAATTGCGCTGCAGGCGCGAAGAGTCTGTCCCCGGGGAGGGTGAGGCAGTCGAGGCTGCATAGCCGCTGCCTCCTGGGGATGGAGTGGAAGATCTGCCTGTCGTGGGGGGCGTGGGGCCAGCGGAAGAATGCGTTGCCGCCAGGCCGGGCGTCCCGGGGACTGAGGCGGGCGGGGCCGAAAAGGCCGAACCTGAGCCCGCCCAGCCACTACCCAACTTCCCCCGGGAGTCGCTCGACCCGGCAGAAACACGAACTGATTTTAATGAAACTGTAGATGCTGGGCCGGGGGGTGGCAGCGGGGAGGGGGAGGAACACCCACCCTCGCCTCTTACTTTGGAGCTGGAGCACTTGGGGTGCCTGGGGATCTCCTATGGCCGGGTCTCTCCTTCTTCCCCGGTTCCTGGGGCGGAGGGGGAACCCCTTCCGCTGTCATTTCCCGACCCAGCACCATTTTTAAAAGAGCCCAGTGGGGACTCCTCTGCCGACGATCCTGGGGGTGGGATCGGGGCAGTGCCAGGGCCGGTTGGAGCGGCCGGTTCATTTGCCGTACCTTGTGCGGTCGATGGGCTGGCTGCTGGCGGCCACCTCCCGGAGGAGGACGGGGACTCGGTGGGGGACGCGGGTGAAGACCTAGAGACCACCGCCAGTGAGGCGGTGGATCTGCTCGCGGCCGCCGCTGAGGCCCTCCTCATTCCTGCAAAGGAACTCCGGGACTTTTTGGCCCAGAGCCGGGGTCGCCGCGACCAAGCCCGACTGGCCCTGGAAAAATGGTCCGAGCCGGAGCTGATCAAGGGGTCCGTCCGCGCCGCCGTTAAAACCTTGGCCGCGGGCGGGCCCTTGACAAAGGAGCAGCACCTTGAGCTGCGCGAGCTCGAGGGACTCCTCGCTGGGCTGCGGAGGGAGCGGAGTTCAACAAAAGACTCCGCTCCCTCCCCCACAATAGGTTAAGGTAGAGGTTGCACTATGCTTTTGCTATGAAGATAACCATAGCCAGCCTCAACATCAACGGCGGCAGAGGGGCACGCCGTAGATTTGACAATTTTTCGCTCCTGCGGGAGGGGAAATATGCGGTGTGCTTCCTGCAAGAAACCCACACCGTTCCGGGAGACGAAGCCACGTGGCTCCTGGAATGGCAAGGAGAGGTCCGCATGAGCCACGTCACCGCCATTTCTAGTGGGGTGGCTATCTTGCAGGGCCCGCATTTTCAGCCGGAGATCTTGGGGGTCGAGGAGCCCGTGCCAGGCCGCTTGCTGCACGTAACGGTTCGCCTGGGGGACGTGCCGCTCCATCTCGTGAACGTGTACGCCCCTCAGCCCGGCCCGCAGCAGACGCGCTTCTTTGAAGAGGTGTCCGCTCTTCTTGGCTCCGTCGACGTCGGCGACTGCATTGTCCTCGGGGGGGATTTTAACTGCACCCTCGAGGCGAGGGACCGCTCCGGTGCCCCGCAGTGCATGACGGCGATGGAGAAGTTGAGGGACCTGGTCGGGTCCTTCGACTTGGTGGACGTCTGGCGAAATCTCCACCCCGACTCCAGCGCCTTTACTTGGGTGAGGCCTGGAGTTGGATGGTCCAGAGTCGACCGCCTTTACGTGTCTCGGGCGTACGTTTCCTGCGTCCCGGCGGCCTCCATGCGGCCGGTGCCGTGTTCGGACCACCACCTGGTGTGGGCGGAGCTCGCTTCGCTCCGCGCGAGGACGGGGTCCGCGTACTGGCACTTTAACAACCAGCTGCTGGAGGACGTGCGGTTCCAGGACTCGTTCCGTCGATTCTGGTCCGACTGGAGAAGGAAACAGGGGGGCTTCCCCTCCTTGAGGCTATGGTGGGACGTGGGCAAGGCTCACGTCCGCGTCTTCTGTCAAGAGTACGCGAGGGGGTCGACCAAGAGGCGGGCGGCCAGAGTCGGGCGCCTAGAAAAAGAGGTGCTCGACCTGGAAGCCCGTCACGGTCAAGTCGTCCAGGACCCGGCCCTGCGGACGGTGTACGAAGCGAAGAAGGCCGCGCTGAAGGACCTGCAGCTCGTCGGGTCCCGAGGCGCGTTCGTGAGGTCGCGGATCCGGTTCCTGCGGGATCTGGACCGCGGCTCCCCCTTCTTCTACTCGCTGGAAAAAAGGCAGAGTGTCCGTAAGCAGCTCTTGACGCTGCTGGCCGACGACGGCTCTCTCGTCTCGGATCCGGAGGGCGTCAACAACAGGGTCCGTGAATATTACGGGGCTCTGTTCTCTCCGGATCCGTCCAGCGAGGAAGCGCGTAGAGTTTTGTGGGAGGACCTGACGAAGGTCGGCCCGGAGGGCGCCGAAAATCTGGAAGCTCCGCTAAGCCTGGCGGAGCTGACCGGTGCCCTCGCCCGGCTCTCGAGGGGAAAATCCCCGGGGCTGGACGGGCTGACCGTGGAGTTCCACAGGGCGTTCTGGGACGTCCTGGGGAGCGACTACGCGCGGGTCCTGGGGGAAAGTCTGGCGACCGGGGAGATGCCCCTCTCTTGGCGCAGGGCAGTCATCGTCCTGCTGCCTAAGAAGGGCGATCTCCGCCTCCTTAAGAACTGGCGCCCGGTCTCCCTCCTCAGCACGGACTACAAAATCTTCGCCAGGGCGATGTCTGCTCGCCTTGGTGCCGTGCTGGACCACATGATCCACCCCGACCAGTCATACACGGTCCCGGGCCGGACAATCCACGATAACATCCATCTGGTCCGGGACCTCATCCATTGTTCCCAGGAGGCTGGTCTGTCGGTCGCCTTCCTATCCCTCGACCAAGAGAAGGCGTTCGACAGGGTGGATCACGACTATCTGCTCGGAACTCTGCGCGCTTTCGGGTTCGGGACGCATTTCGTCGCCCGGATCCGACTTTTGTACGCCGCCGCGGAGTGTCTGATTAAGGTTAACGGGTCCTTGACGGTGCCCCTTCGCTTTAGGAGAGGGGTGCGCCAGGGATGCCCCATGTCCGGCCAGTTATACGCCGTTTGCGTGGAGCCTTTCCTGCGCCTCTTGCGGACGAGGTTGACGGGACTGGCTCTGCAAGGGCCGGGCGTGGAGGTCGTCCTCTCGGCTTACGCCGATGACGTGCTCCTCGCGATAGAGGATCCCGCTGACCTGCGGAGGATGCGTGAGTGCCAGGAGATTTACTCGGCCGCGTCCTCCGCCAGGATCAACTGGGAGAAATGTTCCGGACTCCTGGTGGGTCAGTGGCGGGTGGACTCCCTGCCGGAGGAGCTCAGGCCTTTTGCCTGGAGCACGACCCATCTCCTCTATCTGGGAGTCTACCTTAGCCCCGACAAGGGAGCCTGGCCGGCGAACTGGCAGGAGCTGGAGGCCAAGGTCGCCGCTCGCCTAGGGCGCTGGACAGGACTGCTCCGAGTGCTGTCCTACAGGGGTCGAGCGCTAGTCATAAACCAGCTGGTGGCCGCAATGCTGTGGTACCGGCTGGTCACTTTGACCCCTCCCCCTGCATTTGTCGCCAAGATACAGAAGAAGCTGGTGGACTTCTTCTGGAACAACAGGAAGCACTGGGTCTCTGCCGCGGTCTTGAGTCTCCCGCTTGAGGAGGGCGGTCAGTCGTTGGTGTGCGTCAGCGCCCAGCTCGCGACTTTCCGTCTTCAGACCCTGCAGAGATACCTTTACGTCGAGCCCCCTCCTAGGTGGTGCGCTCTGGCGAGGTATTTCTTCCGCCAGCAGCTCGACCTCAATTATGACACGCAGCTCCTGTTTGTGAACTTGGGGGGTGCCAGGACCGCCCTCCGGGAGCTGCCTGTCTTTTACAGGGAACTCATCAGGGTCTGGAACAAGGTCTCCACCAAGCGCAGCTCTCCGCCGGCTGGAGTGGCGGCCGTCCTGCAGGAGCCGCTGCTCGGGAATCCGTACCTCCACGGCCGAGGCTTCATGTGGCGGTCGGAAGAGAGGGCTGTGGCTGGTGAGGTGACCAGGGTCAGGGACCTGCTCGATGGCGGAGGAGCGGGCTGGATGGCGCCAGACACGCTGGCACGGCGCCTAAACTCTGCCAATGTCCGCCACGCGGCCGATGCCATCGAGTCGCTAAAAACAGCTCTGGGCCCTGACTCCGTTAGGTGCATCGAGGAGGCTCAAGCACGTGGGGAGATCCCGTCCGAACTGACCCCCGTCCGGACGGAATTCCTCATCGGCGCCAAACCCCGGAACCTCCCTCGGGGGCCGGCGCCTCACAACTTGAGCCGCCTCGGGGAAATCCCCTCCGTGCCTTTCAGTTCCGCGCGGAGGGGTTTCCTGTACGGGCTGCTCCTGCACACCCTCAACTTTGCCATCCTCGCCGGCCGTCCGGACACGCCATGGCGTACCATCTTGCCGTCCGGAGGAGGCGGGGGTCCCCGATGGAGGGCACTCTACGCAGGGGTCCTCCCACTATTCATCGGGGACTTGGCCTGGAGGGTGCTGCACGGAGCAGTGCCGTGCAACAAATTTTTAAGCCGGTTCACGGACTCCCAGGCCGCCTGCAATTTCTGCGGTCTGGAGGAGTCCGTGTTCCATGTTTTTATTGAGTGCACAAGGTTGCAGCCCCTGTTCCATTATTTGAAGGGGCTGCTCCTGAAATTCTGGCTGCACTTCAGTCCCACTCTCCTGATCTTTGGGCACCCTGTGCGGAGGGGAGCGGGTAGGTCCGAAGGCCTCCTCGTAGGACTGCTCCTGGGCACGGCCAAGGGTGCCATCAGCCGGTCCAGGCAGCGGGCGGTCGAGGGGGTCGTTCAACCTGACTGCCTGCCTCTCTTCCGCTCTTACATCCGGTCCAGGGTGTCCTTGGAGATGGAGTACGCGGTGTCCACCTATACGCTCGCGGCCTTCCGCGAGAGGTGGGCACCGGAGGGACTGGAGTGCATCATCACGCCCGGCAACCAAATTTTAATTTGATTTTACGTTTTAAAGTTAATTTGTTTTAATTGCCGGTGCTTTTAGTGTCCCCTTCCCTTTTATAGGGGGCACTGGGGAAAAATTGTGATTTTAGTGCCCAAAAAAAAAAGAAAAAAAAAAAGAAAAAACACAAAAAAAAACAAAAAAGGGGGGGAAAAAAAGGGCCTTGTAAATGTCTGGAGTGTCACCCAGGTCGGGTGGCACCGTTTAATGTTTTATGTTTTGCAGGTGAACTCCAAAAAGAGTTTCATGTACAAGGACCGACTGGAGTGCATCATCACGCCCGGCAACCAAATTTTAATTTGATTTTACGTTTTTTAAGTTTAATTTTTTTTAATTGCCGGTGCTTTTAGTGTCCCCCTCTCCTTTTATAGGGGGCACTGGAAAAAAGGAAAAATTTGATTTTAGTGCCCAAAAAAAAAAACCACACAAAAAAAAAAAAAAAAAAAAGGGCCTTGTAAATGTCTTGTGTGTGTCATCCAGGTCGGGTGGCACGGATACATGTTTTATGTTTTCGCAGGTAAACTCAAAAGAGTTTCATGTACAAGGACCGACTGGAGTGCATCATCACGCCCGGCAACCAAATTTTAATTTGATTTTACGTTTTAAAGTTTAATTTGTTTTAATTGCCGGTGCTTTTAGTGTCCCCCTCTCCTTTTATAGGGGGCACTGGAAAAAGGAAAAATTTGATTTTAGTGCCCAAAAAAAAACCACAAAAAAAACCCCCAAAAAAACCAAAAAAAGGGCCTTGTAAATGTCTTGTGTGTGTCATCCAGGTCGGGTGGCACGGATACATGTTTTATGTTTTCGCAGGTAAACTCAAAAGAGTTTCATGTACAAGGACCAATTGTGGAGCAGTGGAGGCGTGTCCTGCTCAGTTGGAGCTGTGAGCAGTGAGAGAAGCAGCTAGCAACTTGAGCTCCTGCCTGGAGAGCCCTGAGACCAGCCCAGGAGGAGAAGGAAGGAAGGGGCTTCAACACCAACTTTAACCCAGAGGGAGAGGAGGAGAACAGAAAACTTTAAACTTTTTTACCATTTCTGCAAGGAGTTGGAGAGAGGGGGAAAAGACAAACAACATCCAGTGTGGAAGGAGGGAGACTCTACATTTCAACAGGTGGGTGTGGGTGCATTTCCCAAAAAGACTTTGTTGTATCGGTGGGGGGAGGAAAGAAGACCACTGAGGGCCAGAACATCGCGGGGGGTGTGTGTGTGTGTGGAAGTGTGCGTGGGGGCCGTGCTTACAACTAGGCCCCCCCCACAATTGGAACCCCCCCACCCCCCACATTTGCCTAGCCTGGGATAGCTGGAGCTACCAGGCTGAAGATTGTTTTCTTAATCACCCAATTAAAGATCGTTGGTAGTGTGTGCCTGGTGGCTCCAGCTACCCCAGGTGAAGACATCTTCTCCCCCCACCTGAAGACCACCCCAAAGACTTTTTGTTTTGCCATCTGGGGAGTGCACCCACCCACAGCTGCGAGGGGAGACCTGCCCTCGCAGTCCCCCCCCCCTTCCCACCCCCCTCTCTCTTTCTCTGTTACACTGTTTCTCCCCTCTCTCTCTGAGAGCCCTTCCTTCCAAATTTAATTAAAAAAAAAAAAATTAAGACAACTGAGCAGAGGGAGCAAGGCCCCTCCCCAATTGCCAACTAGGGGAGAGGTACCTCGTTAAGAGCTCCTCTGCTTCAGTCTTTTAGATAAGAGGCCTAATTAAGACCATTAAGGCCTGTGACTTTGGGGTGGGTGTAGCCCTTAAAGGGACCCCGTGATGGCGACCCCATCCACGCCGGTGGCAGGGCCAGCAAGGACGTATGCGCAGGCGGTGTCCACATCCACGGCACCTCCTGCGCAACCCGCTGCCCTGCCACCATTTAGATTAATTACTAAAAAACACGGGGTCAAGAGCTACACTCACCCCACAATGACCATCGAGGAGTGCGTGCGGGCGATGGCTGGGGTAGTCGGCCCCTCGGCCATTGTCGCAGCCTCCAAGATGTCTGGGAAGGCCGTGTTCTTCCTGGGGTCGGAGCGGGCGGTGTCCCTGGCCCTTGAAAAGGGGCTCACGGTGGGCGGGACGTTCCTGCCGGTGGAACCTCTCGAGGCCACCGCGCAGAGGGTCATCATTTCAAACGTCCCGCCCTTTGTTCCCGCTGAGCTCCTCCTCCCTCACCTACACCAACTGGGGGAGGTAAGGTCGGGGATCAACTCCATACCGCTCGGCCTCAGGGAGAACAGCCTGCGCCACGTGTTCTCCTTCCGCCGCCAGCTCTTTGTCCGGCTGGCGCGGGAGGAGCCGACGGAGGGGAACTTTAATGTGGTGCACGAGGGGACTGCCTACCGCGTCTTTTGGACGTCGGACGGCGTGCGGTGCCATGCCTGCAGGGAGGTGGGGCACGTTCGCAAGAACTGCCCCGCCTCCAAGGCCGCCAAACCACCGAAGGCGGCCAAGGCTGGCGCCGCCGCCACCCCTCCCCCTAGTTGCGTCCGCGTGCCGGGAGCCATGGGTGCGCGGGCATCGTCGGAGGCCTTTGTTTTCAGGGCCTCCGGCGGGGGGGAGGGAGAGCGTCCGAGCGGAAAGAAGGCGCGGAAGAAGGAGAAACATCTAGAGGCGGGTCCCCTCGGTGCGCCGGAAAGTCTGACCACCGCGCTCAGCCCAACCCAGTCACCGGCGAGCGCGGGGTGCCCCGAGCCCGTGCCCGGGCCCTTGAATACCACCACAGAGGGGCCCAGGCGCGGGCAAGAAAAGAAAAAGGGGGGGGCGGAGCGGGAGGCCTCGGCAGACATGGAGGTCTCCCTGACTCCGCGCGCCCCCAGGAACAAAAGGAGGCACGGCTCCGATGAGACGGAGGGGGAACAACATCCCTCCGTGGAGGAGTCGGTGCCCGCCGCGTGTCCCGCGTCCCCAACCAGTGCCCCCAAGCAGCGCCGTAGGCGGGAGGAGTCTGTCCCCGGGGAGGGTGAAACAGTTGAGGCTGCCCAGCCTCTGCCTCCCGGGGATGGAGTGGAAGATCTGCCTGTCGTGGGGGGCGTGGGGACCGCGGAGGAATGCGTAGCCGCCGGGCCGGGCGTCCCGGGGACTGAGGCGGGCGGGGCCGAAAAGGCCGAACCTGAGCCCGCCCAGCCATTACCCAACTTCCCCCAGGAGTCGCTCGACCCGGCAGAAACACAAACTATTAAATATGACACTGTAAATGCTGGGCCGGGGGGTGGCAGCGGGGAGGGGGAGGAACACCCACCCTCGCCTCTTGCTGTGGAGCTGGAGCACTTGGAGAGCCTGGGGATTTCCAATGGCCGGGTCTCTCCTTGTTCTCCGGTTCCTGGGGCGGAGGGGGAATCCCTTCCGCTGTCATTTCCCGACCCAGCACCATTTTTAAAAGAGCCCAGTGGGGACTCCTCTGCCGACGATCCTGGGGGTGGGATCGGGGCAGTGCCAGGGCCGGTTGGAGCGGCCGGTTCATTTGCCGTACCTTGTGCGGTCGATGGGCTGGCTGCTGGCGGCCACCTCCCGGAGGAGGACGGGGACTCGGTGGGGGACGCGGGTGAAGACCTAGAGACCACCGCCAGCGAGGCGGTGGATCTGCTCGCGGCCGCCGCCGAGACCATCCTCATTCCTGCAAAGGAACTCCGGGACTTTTTGGCCCAGAGCCGGGGTCGCTGCAACCAAGCCCGACTGGCCCTGGAAAAATGGTCCGAGCCAGAGCTGATCGAGGCGTCCGTCCGCGCCGCCGTCAAAACCTTGGCCGCGGGCGGGCCCTTGACAAAGGCGCAACACCTTGAGTTGCGTGAGCTCGAGGGACTCCTCGCTGGGCTGCGGAGGGAGCGGAGTTCAACAAAAGACTCCGCTCCCTCCCCCACAATAGGTTAAGGTAGAGGTTGCACTATGCTTTTGCCATGAAGATAACCATAGCCAGCCTCAACATCAACGGCGGCAGAGGGGCACGCCGTAGATTTGACAATTTTTCGCTCCTGCGGGAGGGGAAATATGCGGTGTGCTTCCTGCAAGAAACCCACACCGTTCCGGGAGACGAAGCCACGTGGCTCCTGGAATGGCAAGGAGAGGTCCGCATGAGCCACCTCACCGCCATTTCTAGTGGGGTGGCCATCTTGCTGGGCCCGCATTTTCAGCCGGAGATCTTGGGGGTCGAGGAGCCCGTGCCAGGCCGCTTGCTGCACGTAACGGTTCGCCTGGGGGACGTGCCGCTCCATCTCGTGAACGTGTACGCCCCTCATCCCGGCCCGCAGCAAACGCGCTTCTTTGAAGAGGTGTCCGCTCTTCTTGGCTCCGTCGACGTCGGCGACTGCATTGTCCTCGGGGGGGATTTTAACTGCACCCTCGAGGCGAGGGACCGCTCCGGTGCCCCGCAGTGCATGACGGCGATGGAGAAGTTGAGGGACCTGGTCGGGTCCTTCGACTTGGTGGACGTCTGGCGAAATCTCCACCCCGACTCCAGCGCCTTTACTTGGGTGAGGCCTGGAGTTGGATGGTTTAGAGTCGACCGCCTTTACGTGTCTCGGGCGTACGTTTCCTGCGTCCCGGCGGCCTCCATGCGGCCGGTGCCGTGTTCGGACCACCACCTGGTGTGGGCGGAGCTCGCTTCGCTCCGCGCGAGGACGGGGTCCGCGTACTGGCACTTTAACAACCGGCTGCTGGAGGACGTGCGGTTCCAGGACTCGTTCCGTCGATTCTGGTCCGACTGGAGAAGGAAGCAGTGGGGCTTCCCCTCCTTGAGGCTATGGTGGGACGTGGGCAAGGCTCACGTCCGCGTCTTCTGTCAAGAGTACGCGAGGGGGTCGACCAAGAGGCGGGCGGCCAGAGTCGGGCGCCTAGAAAAAGAGGTGCTCGACCTGGAAGCCCGTCTCGGTCAAGTCGTCCAGGACCCGGCCCTGCGGACGGTGTACGAAGCGAAGAAGGCCGCGCTGAAGGACCTGCAGCTCGTCGGGTCCCGAGGCGCGTTCGTGAGGTCGCGGATCCGGTTCCTGCGGGATCTGGACCGCGGCTCCCCCTTCTTCTACTCGCTGGAAAAAAGGCAGAGTGTCCGTAAGCAGCTCTTGACGCTGCTGGCCGACGACGGCTCTCTCGTCTCGGATCCGGAGGGCGTCAACAACAGGGTCCGTGAATATTACGGGGCTCTGTTCTCTCCGGATCCGTCCAGCGAGGAAGCGCGTAGAGTTTTGTGGGAGGACCTGCCGAAGGTCAGCCCGGAGGGCGCTGAAAATCTGGAAGCTCCGCTAAGCCTGGCGGAGCTGACCGGTGCCCTCGCCCGGCTCTCGAGGGGAAAATCCCCGGGGCTGGACGGGCTGACCGTGGAGTTCCACAGGGCATTCTGGGACGTCCTGGGGAGCGACTACGCGCGGGTCCTGGGGGAAAGTCTGGCGACCGGGGAGATGCCCCTCTCTTGGCGCAGGGCAGTCATCGTCCTGCTGCCTAAGAAGGGCGATCTCCGCCTCCTTAAGAACTGGCGCCCGGTCTCCCTCCTCAGCACGGACTACAAAATCTTCGCCAGGGCGATGTCTGCTCGCCTTGGTGCCGTGCTGGACCACATGATCCACCCCGACCAGTCCTACACGGTCCCGGGCCGGACAATCCACGATAACATCCATCTGGTCCGGGACCTCATCCATTGTTCCCAGGAGGCTGGTCTGTCGGTCGCCTTCCTATCCCTCGACCAAGAGAAGGCGTTCGACAGGGTGGATCACGACTATCTGCTCGGAACTCTGCGCGCTTTCGGGTTCGGGATGCATTTCGTCGCCCGGATCCGACTTTTGTACGCCGCCGCGGAGTGTCTGATTAAGGTTAATGGGTCCTTGACAGCGCCCCTTCGCTTTAGGAGAGGGGTGCGCCAGGGATGCCCCATGTCCGGCCAGTTATATGCTGTTTGCGTGGAGCCTTTCCTGTGCCTCTTGCGGACGAGGTTGACGGGACTGGCTCTGCAAGGGCCGGGAGTGGAGGTCGTCCTCTCGGCTTACGCCGATGACGTGCTCCTCGCGGTAGAGGATCCCGCTGACCTGCGGAGGATGCGTGAGTGCCAGGAGATTTACTCGGCCGCGTCCTCCGCCAGGATCAACTGGGAGAAATGTTCCGGACTCCTGGTGGGTCAGTGGCGGGTGGACTCCCTGCCGGAGGAGCTCAGGCCTTTTGCCTGGAGCACGACCCATCTCCTCTATCTGGGAGTCTACCTTAGCCCCGACGAGGGAGCCTGGCCGGCGAACTGGCAGGAGCTGGAGGCCAAGGTCACCGCTCGCCTAGGGCGCTGGACAGGACTGCTCCGAGTGCTGTCCTACAGGGGTCGAGCGCTAGTCATAAACCAGCTGGTGGCCGCAATGCTGTGGTACCGGCTGGTCACTTTGACCCCTCCCCCTGCGTTTGTCGCCAAGATACAGAAGAAGCTGGTGGACTTCTTCTGGAACAACAGGAAGCACTGGGTCTCTGCTGCGGTCTTGAGTCTCCCGCTTGAGGAGGGCGGTCAGTCGTTGGTGTGCGTCAGCGCCCAGCTCGCGACTTTCCGTCTTCAGACCCTGCAGAGATACCTTTACGTCGAGCCCCCTCCTAGGTGGTGTGCTCTGGCGAGGTATTTCTTCCGCCAGCAGCTCGACCTCAATTATGACACGCAGCTCCTGTTTGTGAACTTGGGGGGTGCCAGGACCGCCCTCCGGGAGCTGCCTGTCTTTTACAGGGAACTCATCAGGGTCTGGAACAAAGTATCCACCAAGCGCAGCTCTCCGCCGGCTGGAGTGGCGGCCGTCCTGCAGGAACCGCTGCTCGGGAATCCGTACCTCCACGGCCGAGGCTTTATGTGGCGGTCGGAAGAGAGGGCTGTGGCTGGTGAGGTGACCAGGGTCAGGGACCTGCTCGATGGCGGAGGAGCGGGCTGGATGGCGCCAGACACGCTGACGCGGCGCCTAAATTCTGCCAACGTCCGCCGCGCGGCCGATGCCATCGAGTCGCTAAAAACAGCTCTGGGCCCTGACTCCGTTAGGTGCATCGAGGAGGCTCAGGCACGTGGGGAGATCCCGTCCGAACTGACCCCCGTCCGGACGGAATTCCTCATCGGCGCCAAACCCCGGAACCTCCCTCGGGGGCCGGCGCCTCACAACTTGAGCCGCCTCGGGGAAATCCCCTCCGTGCCTTTAGTTCCGCGCGGAGGGGTTTCCTGTACGGGCTGCTCCTGCACACCCTCAACTTTGCCATCCTCGCCGGCCGTCCGGACACGCCATGGCGTACCATCTTGCCGTCCGGAGGAGGCAGGGGTCCCCGATGGAGGGCACTCTCCGCAGGGGTCCTCCCACTATTCATCGGGGACTTGGCCTGGAGGGTGGTGCACGGAGCAGTGCCGTGCAATAAATTTTTAAGCCGGTTCACGGACTCCCAGGCCGCCTGCAACTTCTGCGGTCTGGAGGAGTCCGTGTTCCATGTTTTTATTGAATGCACAAGGTTGCAGCCCCTGTTCCACTATTTGAAGGGGCTGCTCCTGAAATTCTGGCTGCACTTCAGTCCCACTCTCCTGATCTTTGGGCACCCTGTGCGGAGGGGAGTGGGTAGGTCCGAAGGCCTCCTCGTAGGACTGCTCCTGGGCACGGCCAAGGGTGCCATCAGCCGGTCCAGGCAGCGGGCGGTCGAGGGGGTCGTTCAACCTGACTGCCTGCCTCTCTTCCGCTCTTACATCCGGTCCAGGGTGTCCTTGGAGATGGAGCACGCGGTGTCCACCGGTACGCTCGCGGCCTTCCGCGAGAGGTGGGCACCGGAGGGACTGGAGTGCATCATCACGCCCGGCAACCAAATTTTAATTTGATTTTACGTTTTTTAAGTTTAATTTGTTTTAATTGCCGGTGCTTTTAGTGTCCCCCTCTCCTTTTATAGGGGGCACTGGAAAAAAGGAAAAATTTGATTTTAGTGCCCAAAAAAAAAACCACAAAAAAAAAACCCCCCCAAAAAAAAGGGCCTTGTAAATATCTTGTGTGTGTCATCCAGGTCGGGTGGCACGGATACATGTTTTATGTTTTCGCAGGTAAACTCAAAAGAGTTTCATGTACAAGGACTGACTGGAGTGCATCATCACGCCCGGCAACCAAATTTTAATTTGATTTTACGTTTTAAAGTTTAATTTGTTTTAATTGCCGGTGCTTTTAGTGTCCCCCTCTCCTTTTATCGGGAGCACTGGAAAAAGGAAAAATTTGATTTTAGTGCCCAAAAAAAAAAAACACAAAAAAAACCCCCAAAAAAAATTAAAAAAGGGCCTTGTAAATGTCTTGTGTGTGTCATCCAGGTCGGGTGGCACGGATACATGTTTTATGTTTTCGCAGGTAAACTCAAAAGAGTTTCATGTACAAGGACCAATTGTGGAGCTGTGGAGGCGTGTCCTGCTCAGTTGGAGCTGTGAGCAGTGAGGAGAGCAGCTAGCAACCTGTGCTCCTGCCTGGAGAGCCCTGAGACCAGCCCAGGAAGAGAAGGAAGGAAGGGGCTTCAACACCAACTTTACCCAGAGGGAGAGGAGGAGAACAGAAAACATTTCAACTTTTTTACCATTCTGCAAGGAGTTGGAGAAAGGGGGAAAAGACCAACAACATCCAGTGTGGAAGGAGGGAGACTCTACACTTTCTACAGGTGGGTGTGGGTGCATTTCCCAAACAGACTTTGTTATATCGGTGGGGGGAGGAAAGAAGACCACTGAGGGCCGGAACATCGCGGGGGGTGTGTGTGTGTGGAAGTGTGTGTGGGGGCCTTGCTACAACTAGGCCCCACACAAAACTGAACCCCCCCCCAATTGTCTAGCCTGGGATAGCTGGAGCTACCAGGCTGAAGATTGTTTAAATCACCAATTAACATCGTTAGGAGTGTGTGCCTGGTGGCTCTAGCTACCCCAGGTGAAGACGTCTTCTCCCCCCACCTGAAGACCAACCCAAAGACTGTGCTTGTGTGTTTTGCCATCTGGGGAGTGCACCCACCCACAGCTGCGAGGGGAGACCTGCCCTCGCAGCCCCCCCCCTTCCCACCCCCCTCTTCCCACCCCCCTCTCTCTTTCTCCGTTACCCTCTGTTTCTCCCCTCTCTCTCTGAGAGCCCTTTCTTCCTAATTTAAAAAAAAACAATTAAGACAACTGAGCAGAGGGAGCAAGGCCCCTCCCCAATTACCAACTAGGGGAGAGGTACCTCATTAAGGGCTCCTCTGCTCAGTCTAATCAAACGAGGCCAATTAAAGACCATTGAGGCCTGTGACTTTGGGGTGGGTGTAGCCCTTAAAGGGACCCCGTGATGGTGACCCCATCCACGCCGGTGGCAGGGCCAGCGAGGACATATGCGCAGGTGGCAACCGCTTCCACGGCACCTCCTGCGCCACCCGCTGCCCTGCCACCTTTCAGATTAATCACTAAAAAACACGGGGTCAAGAGCTACACTCACCCCACAATGAGCATTGAGGAGTGCGTGCGGGCGATGGCTGGGGTAGTCGGCCCCTCGGCCATTGTCGCAGCCTCCAAGATGTCTGGGAAGGCCGTGTCCTTCCTGGGGTCGGAGCGGGCGGTGTCCCTGGCCCTCGAAAAGGGGCTCACGGTGGGCGGGACGTTCCTGCCGGTGGACCCTCTCGAGGCCACCGCGCAGAGGGTCATCATATCGAACGTCCCGCCCTTTGTTCCCGCTGAGCTCCTCCTCCCTCACCTACACCAACTGGGGGAGGTAAGGTGGAGGATCAACCCCATACCGCTCGGCCTCAGGGAGAACAGCCTGCGCCACGTGTTCTCCTTCCGCCGCCAGCTCTTTGTCCGGCTGGCGCGGGAGGAGACGACGGAGGGATCATTTAACGTGGTGCACGAGGGGACTGCCTACCGCGTCTTTTGGACGTCGGACGGCGTGCGGTGCCATGCCTGCAGGGAGGTGGGGCACGTTCGTAAGAACTGCCCCGCCTCCAAGGCCGCCAAACCACCGAAGGCGGCCAAGGCTGGCGCCGCCGCCACCCCTCCCCCTAGTTGCGTCCGCGTGCCGGGAGCCATGGGTGCGCGGGCATCGTCGGAGGCCTTTGTTTTCAGGGCCTCCGGCGGGGGGGAGGGAGAGCGTCCGACCGGAAAGAAGGCGCGGAAGAAGGCAAAACATCAAGAGGCGGGTCCCCTCAGTGCGCCAGATAATTTGACCACTGCGCTCAGCCCAACCCCGTCACCGGCGAGCGCGGGGTGCCCCGAGCCCGTGCCCGAGCCCTTGAACAACACCACAGAGGGGCCCAGGCGCGGGCAAGAAAAAGAAAAGGGGGGGGCGGAGCGGGAGGCCTCGGCAGACATGGGGGTCTCCCTGCCTCCGCGCGCCCCCAGGAACAAAAAGAGGCACCGCCCCAATGAGGCGGAGGGGGAACAACATCCCTCCGCGGAGGAGTCGGTGCCCGCCGCGTGTCCCGCGTCCCCCACCAGCGCCCCCAAATTGCGCTGCAGGCGCGAGGAGTCTTTCCCCGGGGAGGGTGAGGCAGTCGAGGCTGCCCAGCCGCTGCCTCCTGGGGAGGGCATGGAAGATCTGCCTGTCGTGGGGGGCGTGGGGCCAGTGGAAGAATGCGTAGCCGCCGGGTCGAGCGTCCCGGGGACCGAGGCGGGCGGGGCCGAAAAGGCCGAACCTGAGCCCGCCCAGCCAATACCCAACTTCCCCCGGGAGTCGCTCGACCCGGCAGAAACACAAACAAATATTTATGACACTGTAGATGCTGGGCCGGGGGGGTGGCAGCGGGGAGGGGGAGGAACACCCACCCTCGCCTCTTGCTGTGGAGCTGGGGCACTTGGAGAGCCTGGGGATTTCCTATGGCCGGGTCTCTCCTTGTTCCCCGGTTCCTGGGGCGGAGGGGGAACCCCTTCCGCTGTCATTTCCCGACCCAGCACCATTTTTAAAAGAGCCCAGTGGGGACTCCTCTGCCGACGATCCTGGGGGTGGGATCGGGGCAGAGCCAGGGCCGGTTGGAGCGGCCGGTTCATTTGCCGTACCTTGCGCGGTCGATGGGCCGGCTGCTGGCGGCCACCTCCCAGAGGAGGACGGGGACTCGGTGGGGGACGCGGGTGAAGACCTGGAGACCACCGCCAGCGAGGCGGTGGATCTGCTCGCGGCCGCCGCCGAGACCATCCTCATTCCTGCAAAGGAACTCCGGGACTTTTTGGCCCAGAGCCGGGGTCGCTGCAACCAAGCCCGACTGGCCCTGGAAAAATGGTCCGAGCCAGAGCTGATCAAGGGGTCCGTCCACGCCGCCGTCAAAACCTTGGCCGCGGGCGGGCCCTTGACAAAGGCGCAACACCTTGAGCTGCGCGAGCTCGAGGGACTCCTCGCTGGGCTGCGGAGGGAGCGGAGTTCAACAAAAGACTCCGCTCCCTCCCCCACAATAGGTTAAGGTAGAGGTTGCACTATGCTTTTGCCATGAAGATAACCATAGCCAGCCTCAACATCAACGGCGGCAGAGGGGCACGCCGTAGATTTGACAATTTTTCGCTCCTGCGGGAGGGGAAATATGCGGTGTGCTTCCTGCAAGAAACCCACACCGTTCCGGGAGACGAAGCCACGTGGCTCCTGGAATGGCAAGGAGAGGTCCGCATGAGCCACCTCACCGCCATTTCTAGTGGGGTGGCCATCTTGCTGGGCCCGCATTTTCAGCCGGAGATCTTGGGGGTCGAGGAGCCCGTGCCAGGCCGCTTGCTGCACGTAACGGTTCGCCTGGGGGACGTGCCGCTCCATCTCGTGAACGTGTACGCCCCTCATCCCGGCCCGCAGCAAACGCGCTTCTTTGAAGAGATGTCCGCTCTTCTTGGCTCCGTCGACGTCGGCGACTGCATTGTCCTCGGGGGGGATTTTAACTGCACCCTCGAGGCGAGGGACCGCTCCGGTGCCCCGCAGTGCATGACGGCGATGGAGAAGTTGAGGGACCTGGTCGGGTCCTTCGACTTGGTGGACGTCTGGCGAAATCTCCACCCCGACTCCAGCGCCTTTACTTGGGTGAGGCCTGGAGTTGGATGGTCTAGAGTCGACCGCCTTTACGTGTCTCGGGCGTACGTTTCCTGCGTCCCGGCGGCCTCCATGCGGCCGGTGCCGTGTTCGGACCACCACCTGGTGTGGGCGGAGCTCGCTTCGCTCCGCGCGAGGACGGGGTCCGCGTACTGGCACTTTAACAACCGGCTGCTGGAGGACGTGCGGTTCCAGGACTCGTTCCGTCGATTCTGGTCCGACTGGAGAAGGAAGCAGTGGGGCTTCCCCTCCTTGAGGCTATGGTGGGACGTGGGCAAGGCTCACGTCCGCGTCTTCTGTCAAGAGTACGCGAGGGGGTCGACCAAGAGGCGGGCGGCCAGAGTCGGGCGCCTAGAAAAAGAGGTGCTCGACCTGGAAGCCCGTCTCGGTCAAGTCGTCCAGGACCCGGCCCTGCGGACGGTGTACGAAGCGAAGAAGGCCGCGCTGAAGGACCTGCAGCTCGTCGGGTCCCGAGGCGCGTTCGTGAGGTCGCGGATCCGGTTCCTGCGGGATCTGGACCGCGGCTCCCCCTTCTTTTACTCGCTGGAAAAAAGGCAGAGTGTCCGTAAGCAGCTCTTGACGCTGCTGGCCGACGACGGCTCTCTCGTCTCGGATCCGGAGGGCGTCAACAACAGGGTCCGTGAATATTATGGGGCTCTGTTCTCTCCGGATCCGTCCAGCGAGGAAGCGCGTAGAGTTTTGTGGGAGGACCTGCCGAAGGTCAGCCCGGAGGGCGCCGAAAATCTGGAAGCTCCGCTAAGCCTGGCGGAGCTGACCGGTGCCCTCAACCGGCTCTCGAGGGGAAAATCCCCGGGGCTGGACGGGCTGACCGTGGAGTTCCACAGGGCGTTCTGGGACGTCCTGGGGAGCGACTACGCGCGGGTCCTGGGGGAAAGTCTGGCGACCGGGGAGATGCCCCTCTCTTGGCGCAGGGCAGTCATCGTCCTGCTGCCTAAGAAGGGCGATCTCCGCCTCCTTAAGAACTGGCGCCCGGTCTCCCTCCTCAGCACGGACTACAAAATCTTCGCCAGGGCGATGTCTGCTCGCCTTGGTGCCGTGCTGGACCACATGATCCACCCCGACCAGTCCTACACGGTCCCGGGCCGGACAATCCACGATAACATCCATCTGGTCCGGGACCTCATCCATTGTTCCCAGGAGGCTGGTCTGTCGGTCGCCTTCCTATCCCTCGACCAAGAGAAGGCGTTCGACAGGGTGGATCACGACTATCTGCTCGGAACTCTGCGCGCTTTCGGGTTCGGGACGCATTTCGTCGCCCGGATCCGACTTTTGTACGCCGCCGCGGAGTGTCTGATTAAGGTTAACGGGTCCTTGACGGCGCCCCTTCGCTTTAGGAGAAGGGTGCGCCAGGGATGCCCCATGTCCGGCCAGTTATACGCCGTTTGCGTGGAGCCTTTCCTGCGCCTCTTGCGGACGAGGTTGACGGGACTGGCTCTGCAAGGGCCGGGCGTGGAGGTCGTCCTCTCGGCTTACGCCGATGACGTGCTCCTCGCGGTAGAGGATCCCGCTGACCTGCGGAGGATGCGTGAGTGCCAGGAGATTTACTCGGCCGCGTCCTCCGCCAGGATCAACTGGGAGAAATGTTCCGGACTCCTGGTGGGTCAGTGGCGGGTGGACTCCCTGCCGGAGGAGCTCAGACCTTTTGCCTGGAGCACGACCCATCTCCTCTATCTGGGAGTCTACCTTAGCCCCGACGAGGGAGCCTGGCCGGCGAACTGGCAGGAGCTGGAGGCCAAGGTCGCCGCTCGCCTAGGGCGCTGGACAGGACTGCTCCGAGTGCTGTCCTACAGGGGTCGAGCGCTAGTCATAAACCAGCTGGTGGCCGCAATGCTGTGGTACCGGCTGGGCACTTTGACCCCTCCCCCTGCGTTTGTCGCCAAGATACAGAAGAAGCTGGTGGACTTCTTCTGGAACAACAGGAAGCACTGGGTCTCTGCCGCGGTCTTGAGTCTCCCGCTTGAGGAGGGCGGTCAGTCGTTGGTGTGCGTCAGCGCCCAGCTCGCGACTTTCCTTCTTCAGACCCTGCAGAGATACCTTTACGTCGAGCCCCCTCCTAGGTGGTGTGCTCTGGCGAGGTATTTCTTCCGCCAGCAGCGCGACCTCAATTATGACACGCAGCTCCTGTTTGTGAACTTGGGGGGTGCCAGGACCGCCCTCCGGGAGCTGCCTGTCTTTTACAGGGAACTCATCAGGGTCTGGAACAAAGTCTCCACCAAGCGCAGCTCTCCGCCGGCTGGAGTGGCGGCCGTCCTGCAGGAACCGCTGCTCGGGAATCCGTACCTCCACGGCCGAGGTTTTATGTGGCGGTCGGAAGAGAGGGCTGTGGCTGGTGAGGTGACCAGGGTCAGGGACCTGCTCGATGGCGGAGGAGCGGGCTGGATGGCGCCAGACACGCTGGCGCGGCGCCTTAATTCTGCCAACGTCCGCCACGCGGCCGATGCCATCGAGTCGCTAAAAACAGCTCTGGGCCCTGACTCCGTTAGGTGCATCGAGGAGGCTCAAGCACGTGGGGAGATTCCGTCCGAACTGACCCCCGTCCGGACGGAATTCCTCATCGGCGCCAAACCCCGGAACCTCCCTCGGTGGCCGGCGCCTCACAACTTGAGCCGCCTCGGGGAAATCCCCTCCGTGCCTTTCAGTTCCGCGCGGAGGGGTTTCCTGTACGGGCTGCTCCTGCACACCCTCAACTTTGCCATCCTCGCCGGCCGTCCGGACACGCCATGGCATACCATCTTGCCGTCCGGAGGAGGCGGGGGTCCCCGATGGAGGGCACTCTACGCGGGGGTCCTCCCACTATTCATCGGGGACTTGGCCTGGAGGGTGGTGCACGGAGCAGTGCCGTGCAACAAATTTTTAAGCCGGTTCACGGACTCCCAGGCCGCCTGCAATTTCTGTGGTCTGGAAGAGTCCGTGTTCCATGTTTTTATGGAATGCACAAGGTTGCAGCCCCTGTTTTATTATTTGAAGGGGCTGCTCCTGAAATTCTGGCTGCACTTCAGTCCCACTCTCCTGATCTTTGGGCACCCTGTGCGGAGGGGAGCGGGTAGGTCCGAAGGCCTCCTCGTAGGACTGCTCCTGGGCACGGCCAAGGGTGCCATCAGCCGGTCCAGGCAGCGGGCGGTCGAGGGGGTCGTTCAACCTGACTGCCTGCCTCTCTTCCGCTCTTACATCCGGTCCAGGGTGTCCTTGGAGATGGAGCACGCGGTGTCCACCGGTACGCTCGCAGCCTTCCGCGAGAGGTGGGCACCGGAGGGACTGGAGTGCATCATCACGCCCGGCAACCAAATTTTAATTTTATTTTACGTTTTAAAGTTTAATTTGTTTTAATTGCCGGTGCTTTTAGTGTCCCCCTTCCCTTTTATAGGGGGCACCGGAGAAATTGTGATTTTAGTGCCCCAAAAAAAAAACACACAAAAAAAAACACAAAAAAAAACCAAAAAAAGGAAAAAAAGGGCCTTGTAAATGTCTGGTGTGTCACCCAGGTCGGGTGGCACAGTTTAATGTTTATGTTTTGCAGGTAGACTCCAAAAGAGTTTCATGTACAAGGACCAATTGTGGAGCAGTGGAGGCGTGTCCTGCTCAGAGGAGCTGAGCTGCTGTGACAGGAGCAGCTATCAACTTTTGCTCCTGCCTGGAGAGCCCTGAGACCAGCCCAGGAAGAGAAGGAAGGAAGTGGCTTCACCACCAACTTTCACCCAGAGGGAGAGGAGGAGAAAAGAAAACTTTCAAACATTTTAACATTTCTGCAAAGAGTTGGAGAGAGGGGGAAAAGACCAACAACAACAACATCCAGTGTGGAAGGAGGGAGACTCTACATTTCTACAGGTGGGTGTGGGTGCCTTTCCCAAAAAGACTTTGTTGTATCGGTGGGGGGAGGAAAGAAGACCACTGAGGGCCGGAACATCGCGGGGGGTGTGTGTGTGTGTGGAAGTGTGCGTGGGGGCGTTGCTTACAACTAGGCCCGCCCCACAATTGGAACCACCCCCCACCCCCCACATTTGCCTAGCCTGGGATAGCTGGAGCTACCAGGCTCAAGAATTTCATGAATCTACCTATTTAAACATCGTTGGGAGTGTGTGCCTGGTGGCTCGAGCTGCCCCAGGTGAAGACGTCTTCTCCCCCCACCTGAAGACCAATTCAAAGACTGTGTTTTTTGTGTGTTTTTGCCATCTGGGGAGTGCACCCACCCACAGCTGCGAGGGGAGACCTGCCCTCGCAGTTCCCCCCCGCCTTCCCACCCCCCTCTCTCTTTCTCTGTTACTCTGTTTCTCCCCTCTCTCTCTCAGGCCCCTTTCTCCTAATTTAAAAAAAAAACAATTGAGACAACTGAGCAGAGGGAGCAAGGTCTCTCCCCAATTGCCAACTAGGGGAGTGGTGCCTCGTTAAGGGCTCCTCTGCTCAGTTAAATATACAAGGCCAATAAAGACCATTTCGGCCTGTGACTTTGGGGTGGGTGTAGCCCTTAAAGGGACCCCGTGATGGCGACCCCATCCACGCCGGTGGCAGGGCCAGTGAAGACGTATGCGCAGGTGGCAACCGCTTCCACGGCACCTTCTGCGCCACCCGCTGCCCTGCCACCTTTTCAACTTATAACCAGGAAACACGGGGTCAAGAGCTACACTCACCCCACAATGAGCATTGAGGAGTGCGTGCGGGCGATGGCTGGGGTAGTCGGCCCCTCGGCCATTGTCGCGGCCTCCAAGATGTCTGGGAAGGCTGTTTTCTTCCTGGGGTCGGAGCGGGCGGTGTCCCTGGCCCTTGAAAAGGGGCTCACGGTGGGCGGGACGTTCCTGCCGGTGGACCCTCTCGAGGCCACCGCGCAGGGGGTCATCATATCGAATGTCCCGCCCTTTGTTTCCGCTGGGCTCCTCCTCCCTCACCTACAACAACTGGGGGAGGTAAGGTCGGGGATCAACCCCATGCCGCTCGGCCTCAGGGAGAGCAGCCTACGCCACATGTTCTCCTTCCGCCGCCAGCTCTTTGTCCGGCTGGCGCGGGAGGAGACGACAGAGGGCAATTTTAATGTGGTGCACGAGGGGACTGCCTACCGCGTCTTTTGGACGTCGGACGGCGTGCGGTGCCATGCCTGCAGAGAGGTGGGGCACATTCGCAAGAACTGCCCCGCCTCCAAGGCCGCCAAACCACCGAAGGCGGCCAAGGCTGGCGCCGCCGCCACCCCTCCCCCTAGTTGCGTCCGCGTGCCGGGAGCCATAGGTGCGCGGGCATCGTCGGAGGCCTTTGTTTTCAGGGCCTGCGGCGGGGGGGAGGGAGAGCGTCCGAACGGAAAGAAGGCGCGGAACAAGGAGAAACATCTAGAGGCGGGTCCCCTCGGTGCGCCAGACAATTTGTTTACCGCGCTCGGCCCAACCCAGTCACCGGCGAGCGCGGGGTGCCCCGAGCCCGTGCCCGAGCCCTTGAACAACACCACAGAGGGGCCCGGGCGCGGGCAAGAAAAGGAAAAGGGGGGGGCGGAGCGGGAGGCCTCGGCAGACATGGAGGTCTCCCTGATTCCGCGCGCCCCCAGGATCAAAAGGATGCACGGCTCCGATGAGGCGGAGGGGGAACAACATCCCTCCGTGGAGGAGTCGGTGCCCGCCGCGTGTCCCGCGTCCCCAACCAGCGCCCCCAAGCTGCGCTGTAGGCGAGAGGAGTCTGTCCCCGGGGAGGGTGAGACAGTCGAGGCTGCCCAGCCTCTGCCTCCCGGGGATGGCGTGGAAGATCTGCCTGTCGTGGGGGGCGTGGGGATCGCGGAGGAATGCATTGCCGCCGGGCCGGGCGCCCCGGAGACTGAGGCGGGCGGGGCCGAAAAGGCCGAACCTCAGCCCGCCCAGCCAATACCCAACTTCCCCCGGGAGTCGCTCGACCCGGCAGAAACACAAACAAATATTTATGACACTGTAGATGCTGGGCCGGGGGGTGGCAGCGGGGAGGGGGAGGAACACCCACCCTCGCCCCTTACTTTGGAGCTGGAGCACTTGGAGAACCTGGGGATTTCCTATGGCCGGGTCTCTCATTGTTCCCCAGTTCCTGGGGCGGAGGGGGAACCCCTTCCGCTGTCATTTCCCGACCCAGCACCATTTTTAAAAGAGCCCAGTGGGGACTCCTCTGCCGACGATCCTGGGGGTGGGATCGGGGCAGAGCCAGGGCCGGTTGGAGCGGCCGGTTCATTTGCCGTACCTTGTGCGGTCGATGGGCCGGCTGCTGGCGGCCACCTCCCGGAGGAGGACGGGCACTCGGTGGGGGACGCGGGTGAAGACCTAGAGACCACCGCCAGCGAGGCGGTGGATCTGCTCGCGGCCGCCGCCGAGACCATCCTCATTCCTGCAAAGGAACTCCGGGACTTTTTGGCCCAGAGCCGGGGTCGCTGCAACCAAGCCCGACTGGCCCTGGTAAAATAGTCCGAGCCAGAGCTGATCAAGGGGTCCGTCCGCGCCGCCGTCAAAACCTTGGCCGCGGGCGGGCCCTTGACAAAGGCGCAGCACCTTGAGCTGCGCGAGCTCGAGGGACTCCTCGCTGGGCTGCGGAGGGAGCAGAGTTCAACAAAAGACTCCGCTCCCTCCCCCACAATAGGTTAAGGTAGAGGTTGCACTATGCTTTTGCCATGAAGATAACCATAGCCAGCCTCAACATCAACGGCGGCAGAGGGGCACGCCGTAGATTTGACAATTTTTCGCTCCTGCGGGAGGGGAAATATGCGGTGTGCTTCCTGCAAGAAACCCACACCGTTCTGGGAGACGAAGCCACGTGGCTCCTGGAATGGCAAGGAGAGGTCCGCATGAGCCACCTCACCGCCATTTCTAGTGGGGTGGCCATCTTGCTGGGCCCGCATTTTCAGCCGCAGATCTTGGGGGTCGAGGAGCCCGTGCCAGGCCGCTTGCTGCACGTAACGGTTCGCCTGGGGGACGTGCCGCTCCATCTCGTGAATGTGTATGCCCCTCAGCCCGGCCCGCAGCAAACGCGCTTCTTTGAAGAGGTGTCCGCTCTTCTTGGCTCCGTCGACGTCGGCGACTGCATTGTCCTCGGGGGGGATTTTAACTGCACCCTCGAGGCGAGGGACCGCTCCGGTGCCCCGCAGTGCATGACGGCGATGGAGAAGTTGAGGGACCTGGTCGGGTCCTTCGACTTGGTGGATGTCTGGCGAAATCTCCACCCCGACTCCAGCGCCTTTACTTGGGTGAGGCCTTGAGTTGGTTGGTCTAGAGTCGACCGCCTTTACGTGTCTCGGGCGTACGTTTCCTGCGTCCCGGCGGCCTCCATGCGGCCGGTGCCGTGTTCGGACCACCACCTGGTGTGGGCGGAGCTCGCTTCGCTCCGCGCGGGGACGGGGTCCGCGTACTGGCACTTTAACAACCGGCTGCTGGAGGATGTGCGGTTCCAGGACTCGTTCCGTCGATTCTGGTCCGACTGGAGAAGGAAGCAGGGGGGCTTCCCCTCCTTGAGGCTATGGTGGGACGTGGGCAAGGCTCACGTCCGCGTCTTCTGTCAAGAGTACGCGAGGGGGTCGACCAAGAGGCGGGCGGCCAGAGTCGGGCGCCTAGAAAAAGAGGTGCTCGACCTGGAAGCCCGTCTCGGTCAAGTCGTCCAGGACCCGGCCCTGCGGACAGTGTACGAAGCGAAGAAGGCCGCGCTGAAGGACCTGCAGCTCGTCGGGTCCCGAGGCGCGTTCGTGAGGTCGCGGATCCAGTCCCTGCGGGATCTGGACCGCGGCTCCCCCTTCTTCTACTCGCTGGAAAAAAGGCAGAGTGTCCGTAAGCAGCTCTTGACGCTGCTGGCCGACGACGGCTCTCTCGTCTCGGATCCGGAGGGCGTCAACAACAGGGCCCGTGAATATTACGGGGCTCTGTTCTCTCCGGATCCGTCCAGCGAGGAAGCGCGTAGAGTTTTGTGGGAGGACATGCCGAAGGTCAACCCGGAGGGCGCCGAAAATCTGGAAGCTCCGCTAAGCCTGGCGGAGCTGACCGGTGCCCTCGCCCGGCTCTCGAGGGGAAAATCCCCGGGGCTGGACGGGCTGACCGTGGAGTTCCACAGGGCGTTCTGGGACGTCCTGGGGAGCGACTACGCGCGGGTCCTGGGGGAAAGTCTGGCGACCGGGGAGATGCCCCTCTCTTGGCGCAGGGCAGTCATCGTCCTGCTGCCTAAGAAGGGCGATCTCCGCCTCCTTAAGAACTGGCGCCCGGTCTCCCTCCTCAGCACGGACTACAAAATCTTCGCCAGGGCGATGTCTGCTCGCCTTGGTGCCGTGCTGGACCACATGATCCACCCCGACCAGTCATACACGGTCCCGGGCCGGACAATCCACGATAACATCCATCTGGTCCGGGACCTCATCCATTGTTCCCAGGAGGCTGGTCTGTCGGTCGCCTTCCTATCCCTCGACCAAGAGAAGGCGTTCGACAGGGTGGATCACGACTATCTGCTCGGAACTCTGCGCGCTTTCGGGTTCGGGACGCATTTCGTCGCCCGGATCCGACTTTTGTATGCCGCCGCAGAGTGTCTGATTAAGGTTAACGGGTCCTTGACGGCGCCCCTTCGCTTTAGGAGAGGGGTGCGCCAGGGATGCCCCATGTCTGGCCCCTTATACGCCGTTTGCGTGGAGCCTTTCCTGCGCCTCTTGCGGACGAGGTTGACGGGACTGGCTCTGCAAGGGCCGGGCGTGGAGGTCGTCCTCTCGGCTTACGCCGATGACGTGCTCCTCGCGATAGAGGATCCCGCTGACCTGCGGAGGATGCGTGAGTGCCAGGAGATTTACTCGGCCGCGTCCTCCGCCAGGATCAACTGGGAGAAATGTTCCGGACTCCTGGTGGGTCAGTGGCGGGTGGACTCCCTGCCGGAGGAGCTCAGGCCTTTTGCCTGGAGCACGACCCATCTCCTCTATCTGGGAGTCTACCTTAGCCCCGACGAGGGAGCCTGGCCGGCGAACTGGCAGGAGCTGGAGGCCAAGGTCGCCGCTCGCCTAGGGCGCTGGACAGGACTGCTCCGAGTGCTGTCCTACAGGGGTCGAGCGCTAGTCATAAACCAGCTGGTGGCCGCAATGCTGTGGTACCGGCTGGTCACTTTGACCCCTCCCCCTGCGTTTGTCGCCAAGATACAGAAGAAGCTGGTGGACTCTGCTGCGGTCTTGAGTCTCCCGCTTGAGGAGGGCGGTCAGTCGTTGGTGTGCGTCTGCGCCCAGCTCGCGACTTTCCGTCTTCAGACCCTGCAGAGATACCTTTACGTCGAGCCCCCTCCTAGGTGGTGCGCTCTGGCGAGGTATTTCTTCCACCAGCAGCGCGACCTCAATTCTGACACGCAGCTCCTGTTTGTGAACTTGGGGGTGCCAGGACCGCCCTCCGGGAGCTGCCTGTCTTTTACAGGGAACTCATCAGGGTCTGGAACAAAGTCTCCACCAAGCGCAGCTCTCCGCCGGCTGGAGTGGCGGCCGTCCTGCAGGAACCGCTGCTCGGGAATCCGTACCTCCACGGCCGAGGTTTTATGTGGCGGTCGGAAGAGAGGGCTGTGGCTGGTGAGGTGACCAGGGTCAGGGACCTGCTCGATGGCGGAGGAGCGGGCTGGATGGCGCCAGACACGCTGGCGCGGCGCCTAAATTCTGCCAACGTCCGCCACACGGCCGATGCCATCGAGTCGCTAAAAACAGCTCTGGGTCCTGACTCCGTTAGGTGCATCGAGGAGGCTCAAGCACGTGGGGAGATCCCGTCCGAACTGACCCCCGTCCGGACGGAATTCCTCATTAGCGCCAAACCCCGGAACCTCCCTCGGGGGCCGGCGCCTCACAACTTGAACCGCCTCGGGGAAATCCCCTCCGTGCCTTTCAGTTCCGCGCGGAGGGGTTTCCTGTACGGGCTGCTCCTGCACACCCTCTTGCCATCTTGCCGTCCGGAGGAGGCGGGGGTCCCCGATGGAGGGCACTCTACGCAGGGGTCCTCCCACTATTCATCGGGGACTTGGCCTGGGGGGTGGTGCACGGAGCAGTGCCGTGCAACAAATTTTTAAGCCGGTTCACGGACTCCCAGGCCGCCTGCAATTTCTGCGGTCTGGAGGAGTCCGTGTTCCATGTTTTTATTGAGTGCACAAGGTTGCAGCCCCTGTTCCATTATTTGAAGGGTCTGCTCCTGAAATTCTGGCTGCACTTCAGTCCCACTCTCCTGATCTTTGGGCACCCTGTGCGGAGGGGAGCGGGTAGGTCCGAGGGCCTCCTCGTAGACTGCTCCTGGGCACGGCCAAGGGTGCCATCAGCCGGTCCAGGCAGCGGGCGGTCGAGGGGGTCGTTCAACCTGACTGCCTGCCTCTCTTCCGCTCTTACATCCGGTCCAGGGTGTCCTTGGAGATGGAGCACGCGGTGTCCACCGGTACGCTCGCGGCCTTCCGCGAGAGGTGGGCACCGGAGGGACTGGAGTGCATCATCACGCCCGGCAACCAAATTTTAATTTGATTTTACGTTTTAAAGTTTAATTTATTTTAATTGCCGGTGCTTTTAGTGTCCCCCTCCCCTTTTATAGGGGGCACTGGAAAAATTTGATTTTAGCGCAAAAAAAAAAAAAAAAAAAAGGGCCTTGTAAATGTCTGGAGTGTCACCCAGGTCGGGTGGCACCGTTTAATGTTTTATGTTTTCGCAGGTGAACTCCAAAAAGAGTTTCATGCACAAGGACCCCCAGGTCCCTCTGCACCGCAGCATGTTGTAATTTCTCCCCATTCAAAAAATATTCCCTTTTACAGTTTTTTTTCCAAGGTGGATGACCTCACACTTTCCGACATTGTATTCCATCTGCCAAACCTTAACCCATTTGCTTAACCTATCTAAATCTCTTTGCAGCCTCTCTGTGTCCTCCACACAACCCGCTTTCCCACTAATCTTTGTTTCATCTGCAAATTTTGTTACACTGCACTCTGTCCCCTCTTCCAGGTCATCTATGTATAGTGTAAACAGCTGTGGTCCCAGCACTGATCCCTGTGGCACACCACTAACCACCGATTTCCAACCCGAAAAGGACCTATTTATCCCAACTCTCTGCTTTCTCTTAGCCAGCCAATTCTCTATCCATGCTAATACATTTCCTCTGACTCCGCATACCTTTATCTTCTGCAGTAACCTTTTGTGTGGCACCTTATCGAATTTCTTTTGGAAATCTAAATACACCACATCCATCGGTACACCTCTATCCACCATGCTCGTTATATCCTCAAAGATGGTCCTGGCCCTCCAGACCATGGTCAAGGATCCATGTTGACTTTGCAGGCCCGTTTCTCGGTAAAATGTTCCTGGTGGTCGTGGATGCTTTTTCAAAATGGATTGAATGTGAAATAATGTCGGGAAGCACCGCCACCGCCACTATTGAAAGCCTGAGGGCCATGTTTGCCATCCACGGCCTGCCTGAAATACTGGTCAGTGACAACGGGCCATGTTTCACCAGTGCCGAATTTAAAGAATTCATGACACGCAATGGGATCAAACATGTCACCTCGGCCCCGTTTAAATCAGCCTCCAATGGGCAGGCAGAGCAGGCAGCATAAACAATCAAACAAAGCCTCAAACGAGTCACAGAAGGCTCACTCCAAACCCGCCTGTCCCGAGTACTGCTCAGCTACCGCACAAGACCCCAATCGCTCACAGGGTGCCCCCGGCTGAGCTACTCATGAAAAGGACACTTAAAACAAGACTCTCGCTGGTTCGCCCCAACCTGCATGATCAGGTAGAGAGCAGGTGGCAGCAACAAAATGTAAACGATGGTCGTGCCACTGTGTCACGGGAAATTGATCTGAATGACCCTGTATATGTGTTAAAATATGGACATGGTCCCAAGTGGATCGCAGGCACGGTGATAGCTAAAGAAGGGAGTCGGGTGTTTGTGGTCAAACTAGACAATGAACAAATTTGCAGAAAGCACCTGGACCAAACGAGGCTGTGGTTCAGACTGCCCTGAACAACCCACAGCAGAAACCACCTTTTTCGAGCCCACAACACACACCCAAAGGATCAACGACACCACGCCAGACCAGGAAATCGAACCCATCACGCCCAACAGCCCAGCAAGGCCAGGCTCACCCAGCAGCCCTGCAGGGCCAACAACACGCCAGCCCAGCGAGGTCACAGCCAGCACACCAGAACAGACATTTGTACCGAGGCGGTCCACCAGGGAAAGAAAGGCTCCCGACCGCCTCACCTTGTAAATAGTTTTCACTTTGACTTTGCGGGGGAGTTATGTTGTGTATCTGTAAAGCATGTACTCCCATGTTCCGCCACCAGGGAGCGCATCCCCTGAAGTCCCAAGGGATCCCAGCACCCTTTGGGAGCACTGTATATAAGCTGGCCCCTAAGGCCTGTTACTCACTCTGGAGTGTCTTAATAAAGACTGAGGTTACTGTTACTTTAACCTCCATGTGTGCAGTCTCATCTGTGTTCGGATCACAACAAATTCATCGGGCAAATTTACTTTGCTGGTATTTAAAAGGTCAGTTTTTCTTTAAAGTAAAAAGCTGGAATATATAGCTAGCGGCAAGTCGATATGAATATTAAAAAGGTGCGATCAAGGCAAGCCAAGAGGGACAATATCTGCTAGCCAGCTGAAAAATCCGATATCTGCACTTCTTCCATTGGCTTTTCCCAGAGAGATATTAAACATTTACAGGAGGCGACACAACAGCCTGACCCCTTCCGAAAATGATACCGAAAATAAACTTCAGCAGCTAAGCATTTTATTGACATGTTTGTGGAAAACAAGAACTTATATTTTTCGAACCCGTCATTGCCTTAATTCACAGGCAAGGTGGTCCACCTGGCTTGTGTTTCATTGAAACGCATTTCCCTTTGATTAGGGGGTCTTTCGTGTTGTGCAGAACAGTCAACAAAGGGACAGAAGAGAGTTTTAGTGTTATGTAAAACAGCCACCAATGAGATGGAACAAAGCTCGCGCCTGTTTGATGTTGTGTTTAAATGAGGGGAGATGTTGCTTAATCTACATTTGAAGATTGCACGGGCAGCAGCCCAGGGACGGTCATTAGATATAACAGGCTGGGTTTTAGGCTTTTATGTTTTTGGGGCAGTAATGGCGGCCGTGGGGGGAAGTTTAGTGCCCGGGAATAGTTTGCGTCTCAGTAGGTAAGTTTAAGCAGCTGGGCCCTGTGTCGGGGGTGCAGCGCCTCGGGAGGCGTTGTACACCTCATTTGGCGCGAGGACGAGAAACTCCTGAGCTGAAGAGCCAGGCCGGGAGCGTTCCGAGAGAGGCCTAGGTGGGTGCAGGGGAGGACCTAAAAAATCCCCACAAAGACATTTCCAAAACATTGCCCACGCCAGCACGAAGCAAATCGCAAAAGAATTAAAAGAAAAAGCAATCACACTCAACTTATGGGACGCGGAGAGAATAAAGTGATTAACATAGAGGGAAGGTTGCAGTTTGATCCCCTACAGGTATTGCTGTGTGACTACAAACTGCAATCAACACTGAACGCAGTGAGTTTCCAAAACTGGTCATCACGGACCCGCAGAATGGCAACAAGCAAAGACGGAGGCGGCTATCTTAAACCACCCATTGGCAGATTACCACCCACGGTTACCATAGTGACCATTGTATCACCTTGTTTACTGTAGCTTGGTTCCATTCTGGTTCCACTCTGTTTAACTGAACCATCTTGTTTGATATTTAACCAGATTTGATGAATCTAACCGGTTTAGATTATTTACTCAAATCTACAGTAGGACCTGAGCCCCACAACATTTTCATTTGGAGACGAAAGTATGAACAAAGCCAAACTGACACCATGATAAATGAGCTACATGAATGCAAACAGTTCGTGTTACCTGCAACATCTTGCCTACCTGACCTCACTTGCCTACCTCTTCGCCGACAGGATGGTTGGAGCACCCTGATTTCCCAGGCAGTTATTGCAAGGCGCATTTCCGGGCAGACGGGTCGGGCAGGAGCTCAAACTCGCAACCAGGGGCGTTGCACACCGGGCACTGCTCTTCCGGGTGGTGCTGCTCCGCGCCGCAACAAAACCGGACCCGAGGATTGCTGTGGGTGATGCAGAAGACCTCACCCCTCCACCATTGCCGCCACTTCAGGGTGAAATACGAAGCGCAGGAGACTAGAAAGTCTAGCCCAATGATTAGAGATTCACGGCTTAATGTGCATTGTCCTGTGGACATAGTTGAGTCAGACCACGCTTCCAGCAGATAGATCCACTAGCCTGGAGCACATTTCCAATACTCTCAGGCCCCAGGGCCTGCCATTCATCGAAATACGTTCCCCAGCAATGGTGCCCCATTGAGATTCATGGACAGTGGAATCACCCCTCACGCTTTCTTGTTTCCTATTGGTCGTTCCAATATTCTCTTCTGCTCTCCTGAAAGTCCTGATTCGTGCTCGGATATGTTTCCACATATAATACAGCACAGAAGAAGGCCATGCGGCCCATCACACCTATGTCAGCTCTTTGCAGGAGCTATCCAATTAGTCCCACTCTTTCCCCATAGTCCTGCAATGTTTCCACTTTTAGGCATATATCCAATTCCCTTGTCTCAAAAATACCAACCCTCGATCCCTCCGTCCTTGCGTTACCGCCCCATCTCCAACCTCCCTTTCCTCTCCAAAGTCCTTCAACGTGTTGAATTATTTTTTTCACAGCGAGTTCTTATGATCTGGAATGCGCTGCCTGAAAGGGCGCTGGAAGCAGATTCAATAGTAACTTTCAAAAGGGAATTGGATATATACTTGAAAAAATGTCAGGGCTACAGGGAAAGAGCACGGGAGTGGGACGAATTGGATAGCTCTTTCAAAGAGCCGAATGGCCTCCTGTGCTGTGCGATTCTCTGAACTAAAGTCGTGCATTATAAGGGGAACATAGTGTAATGGTTATGTTATTGGGCTACTGATCAAGAGGCCTGGACTCATACTGCCGAGACTGTGAGTTCACATGAAACTATCTGGCAGGAGCAGGAATTCTTAATAGTCTGCACACAGGATAGCAACGAGTTAAGATTGGACTTCAAAGCCACCTATTTCCAACAGCAACACAACTGTTACAGCAGTAGCACTAAGAGTTTGTAGCATCATCCAGGGCGTCAGTGCAACGATGTCCATTGATTGAAGAATACTGTAGCGGTTCAGTAAAAATAAATTTATGCGATGCACTCTGAACTTATTTGGACTTCAATAACAGACGATGTCTGTGGGTTATGAGTACTGTTTGTCTTAATCTGCAGCTTGTGCAGAACGTGGGAAATGGAATCGTGCAAAATGATTTTCCATGAATGATGCAGTGAAACCATTATTCATTTGGCAACCAAGGCTGCATTACAGGGGAGATAATGGGGCGCGAAAGTCTTTCCGTCTGGGGGAAGGTGAGGGGTGGGGGTGTGCTACCGGCTCCCGTGAAGTTGCGCAGGAGTTAGCGGAGGTGCAAATCCAGTAGCGCCCCGCTGATAGCCCCCCGGGCCACTGCGCTTCTGGCGATGGTGAAGTTGGCATGTATGGTGACCACTATTCGCCTCGCGATGTCTCATTCATGCCCCGCAGTGGAAATTGGGCAGCGCCCCATGAAGCCACCATGGGCAATGCCTGCACCGACCTCGCGGGTCTCAAACCGGGCCACTCACCCATCGCGGGGCGATAGTTAAAAGGGAGGTGCACCGCGCTGCGCCGAGTGCTGCGATATTTTATTCCTTCCCTCCCCCAACCCTTTACCAGTTGGGCCATTTGTTCAGCGATGTCGGGCTACCATTATGCAGCCTGGCACTTCTTTAACGGAAGGGGAGGGGCACTGAAACGTGTCAGCACTATGTAGCGAGGTCGCGTAGCGCTCTGCGATTGCGCCCACGTAACGCCTCCGATTCCGCCCCGAAAGGAAATGAGGGATGGTAACCCCAAATTCGCTTCCGGTGCAGGAGTTCTGCGCCGGGTACAGAATGTCCAGTCCCAGAGAGGTTACCACCCCCAACCGGGCAATAGCGAATTTCGGCCACCTAATTCATTACTCCACAGCAAGGGGAAACAGCCTCTCTCCATCTACCCTGTCAATCAGTGCACACAGTCAACCAGTACAAACCAGACGGTCTGCAGCTGGGCAGGTCTGGAACCAGTGTCCCTGTGGGAGTGTTTGCTAGTGCTGTTGGGGAGGGGTTAAACTAATATGGCAGGGGGATGGGAACCTATGCAGGGAGGCCGAGGGAAATAAAATGGGGGCAGAAGCGAAAGATAGAAAGGAGAATAGTAAACTGGAGAGCTGAGAAACCCAAGGCAAAAATCAAAAAGGGCCAAATTCTAAAGGGACAAAGAGTGCTAAAAAGACAAGCCTGAAGGCTCTGGCCTCAAAGCGAGGAGTATTCATAATAAGGTGGATGAATTAACTGCGCAGACAGCTATTAACGATGTTGATATAATTGGGATTACGGAGACATGGCTCCAGGGTGATCAAGGCTGGGAACTCAACATCCAGGGGTATTCAACATTCAGGAAGGATAGACAGAAAGGAAAAGGAGGTGGGGTAGCATTGCTGGATAAAGAGGAAATTAACGCAATAGTAAGAAAGGACATTAGCTTGGATGATGTGGAATCTGTATGGATAGAGTTGCACAATACCAAAGGGCAGAAAACACGAGTGGGAGTTGTATACAGACCACCAAACATTAGTAGTGAGGTTGGGGACAGCATCAAACAAGAAATTAGGGATGTGTGCAATAAAGTTACAGCAGTTATCATGGGAGACTTTAATCAACATATAGATTGGGCTAACCAAGCTGGTAGTAATGCGGTGGAGGAGGATTTCTTGGAGTGTATTAGGGATGGCTTTCTAGACCAATATGTCGAGGAACCAACTAGAGAGCTGGCCATCCTAGACTGGGTGTTGTGTAATGAGAGAGGACTAATTAGCAATCTTGTTTTGCGAGGCCCCCTGGGGAAGAGTGACCATAATATGGTAGAATTCTTTATTAAGATGGAGAGTGACAGTGTTATTTCAGAGACTAGGGTCCTGAACTTAAGGAAAGGTAACTTCGATGGTTTGAGACGTAAATTGGCTAGGATAGACTGGCAAATGATACTTAAAGGGTTGACAGTGGATAGGCAATGGCAGACATTTATAGATTACATGGATGAGCTTCAACAATTGTCTGGAGTAAAAATAAAACGGGGAAGGTAGCTCAACCGTGGCTAACGAGGGAAATTAGGGATAGTGTTAAATCCAAGGAAGAGACATATAAATTGGCCAGAAAAAGCAGCAAATCTGAGGACTGGGAGACATTTAGAATTCAGCAGAGGAGGACAAAGGGTTTAATTAGGAGCGGGGAAAATAGAGTATGAGAGGAAGCTTGCAGGGAACATAAAAACCGCAAAAGCTTCTTTTCTTCAGGTGGCCGAAGGCTGCACTGGCGCGCAGGAGGCGGTGTTGAATCTCGTCATCAATGCCTGCTCTTGTTGATAGGAGGCTCCCGAGATAGGGGAAGTGGTCCACGTTGTCCAGGGACATGCCGTGGATCTTGATGTTAGGGGGGCAGTGCTGTGCAGTGAGGACAGGCTGGTGGAGGACCTTTGTCTTACTAATGTTTAGCATAAGGCCCATGCTTTCATACGCCTCGGTAAATACGTTGACTATGTCCTGGAGTTCAGCCTATGTGTATTCTATTTACAATATACATTCATGGTTTGGATGAAGGAATTGAATGTAATATCTCCAAGTTTGCAGATGACACTAAGCTGGGTCGCAGTGTGAGCCGTGAGGAGGATGCGAAGAGGCTGCAGTGTGACTTGGACAGGTTAGGAGAGTGGGCAAATGCATGGCAGATGCAGTATAATGTGGATAAATGTGAGGTTATCCACTTTGGTGACAAAAACAGGAAGACAGAATATTATCTGAATGGTGACAGATTAGGAAAAGGGAAGGTGCAACGAGACCTGGGTGTCATGGCATATCAGTTATTGAAGTTTGGCATGCAGGTACAGCAGGTGGTGAAGAAGGCAAATGGCATGTTGGCCTTCATAGCTGGAGGATTTGAGTATAGGAGCAGGGAGGTCTTACTGCAGTTGTACAGAGTCTTGGTGAGGCCACACCTGGAATATTGTGTTCAGTTTTGGTCTCCTAATCTGAGGAAGGACGTTCTTGCTATTGAGGGAGTACAGCGAAGGTTCACCAGATTGTTTCCCGGGATGGCAGGACTGACATATGAGGTAAGACTGGATCAACTGGGCTGGTATTCACTGGAGTTTAGAAGGATGAGAGGGGATCTCATAGAAACATATAAAATTCTGACGAGATTGGACAGGTTAGAGGCAGGAAGAATGTTCCCGTTGCTGGGGAGTTCCAGAACCAGTGATCAAAGTCTAAAAATAAGAGGTAAGCCATTTAGGACCGAGATGAGGAGAAACTTCTTCACTCAGAGAGTGGTCAACCTGTGGAATTCTCTACCGCAGAAAGTTGCTGAGGCCAGTTCGTTAGATATATTCAAAATGGAGTTAGATATGGCCCTTATGGCCAAAGGGATCAAGGGGTATGGAGAGAAAGCAAGAATGGGGTACTGAGGTTGAATGATCAGCCATGATCTTGTTGAATGGTGGTTCAGGCTTGAAGGGGCAAATGGCCTGCTCCTACACCTAATTTCTATGTTTCTATGTTTCTATCCCTCTAACTATTTCAGACTTTTCAATTCGATCACCTCTCATTTTCCTAAGCTCCAGAGAATTTAAGCCCATTCTACAAATCTCTCCTCATAGGACAACCCTCTCATGCCTGGAATCAGTCTGCTGAACCTTGGAGTCCAAAACTGTGCACAGTACTCCAGGTTTGATCTCTTAAAAGCTACTTGAGGGCTATGACTTTGTAACTAGTCTGAGAGCTTTCCTTCCCTGATCGGTTGGTCACCAGCGACCCTCTTGGTGATGTTCTTATTGCAACACATCCAAGTCGCAATTCCACCTGCAAAAAATAAATAAATGCAATGGGCATTACTGCAGTGCAGTAAATAACCATTGGTAAAGACATGTCATCATTTATATTTAAACAAAGAAACACAGAAAATCATTCTGCATGCTGAAGGTACCTCAGTTGGCTCGATAACCTAATTTGCATCCTGTGGATTATCAGGCATTCCTGATGTGTTGAATGAAATATGGATGAGGCATTTTACAGTCTTCTGTACTCGACATTAAGTTCAACAATTTCAGACCATAATCTTTGAGCCCATTTTTGCGGACGGCAACTGTAGCTGAAGATTCTGCCATTCCCATTTACACCTCCTCTTGATCCATCTTTTGTTTCTTAACTTGTCCCATTACCATCGCCTTTTGCCTCACACCATCGTCCCTTTTGTCTCTTAATCTCTCCTGCCTTCCACCCTATCACAGAACTTCCCTTTTGTTTTTTCTTCCCCTCCTCCTCATTTTCCATGCTCTGGACGTGCTTAAAACCTGTTACATCTCTAAATTTTCCAGTTCTGACAAAGGTTCATCGACCTGAAACGTTAACTCTGTTTCTCTCTCCACAGACGCTGCCTGACCTGCTGAGTATTTCGAGCACTTTCTGTTTTTACCTCAAATTTCTCACATCCAAATTATTTTACTTTTGAATAAAGTACTTAGCTTCTGAATAAAATATTTTGGTCTCCTTACCTAAGGAAGGATGTACTTGTCATTGAGGAAGTACAACAAAAGTTTACCAGTCTGTTTCCTGGGATGGTGGGATTGCCCTATGAGGAGACACTGAGTAAACTAGGCCTATATTCTCTAGAGTTTAGAAGAATGAGAGGTGATCGCATTGAAACATACAAAACTCTTACAGGGCTTGACAGCGGAGATACAGGGAAGATCGTTTCCTCTGGCTGGAGAGTCTAGAACCAAGGGTCACAGTCTCAGAATAAGGGGTCGGCCATTGAGGACTGAGATGAGGAGAAACTTCTTCAATCAGAAGGTGGTGAATCTTTGGAATTCTCTGCCCAGAGGGCTGTGGAGGATGAGTCTTTGAGTATATTCAAGACTGATTTTTGAATATTCAGAGAATCAAGGGATATGGGGACAGTGCAGGAAAGTGGAGTTGAGGTGGAAGATCAACCATGATCTTACTGACTGGCGGAGAAGGCTCAACGGCCAAATGGCCTGCTCCTGCTCCTAATTCTTATGTTCTTATGTTCTTAAATAATATCTGTCTGTCATATTGAACCAGGAAATAGAGTGAAGTAAAAGTCCTTTGATATGGAGCAGCAAATTAGGCCTCTCTTGATATAAATAGGCCTAATTTGGTTTCTCATTGATACTGGTATGCATCTTTAATCGAATTGATATTCAAAGCTGTGCTAATTCCGGATAGCAACAAAGCAAAGCTTCTGGTAAAAAACAAAAATCTCAGTTGAAAAGAATATTTTATATGTTCAAATTTATTTCTTGTCACTCTGATAGGTCAGTCAAATATTATTCATAAATCAACCGGATGGTACATTAGGTTAGGTTATTCATTTCACCTACGCATCTGTAGTTGGAAGCAAGCCCAGAGGAGCTGAATGAATGATGGAAGCCTTCACTCCACTCTTCGCCCTGCGTGAAATTAGAATGTGTCATCTCAACCCAGCTCCAAATGGATGTGCATCTGTAGTACAAACCTGCCTGTTATTCAATACTAATTGATGTTAATTAAGCAAACAAATGGATTGCCTGCGCAGATGAAGATGAAGGAGGAGGTTCTGAGACTGGTATTAATACATTGCTCTGTGGTGTAGAGGGAGCTGCACACTGCACCGACCTATGTTTTCAATGCAACGTCTTTTGGATGAGTCGTTAAACCGAGTCCCCTTCTGCCTTCTCAGGTGGACGTAAAAGATCCCATGGCACAATTTCGAATTGGAGCAGGGGAGTTATCCCCGGTGTCCCGACCAAAACTTGTCCCTGAATCAACATAACAAAAACAGATTACCTGGTCATTACCGCATTGCTGAAGGTGGGAGCTTGCTGTGCGCAAGTTGGCTGCCGTGTTTCCCACATTACAACAGTGACTACACTCCAAAAGTACTTCATTGACTGTAAAGCACTTTGAGACGTATGGTGGTCGTGAAAGGTGCTATATAAATGCAAGTCTTTTTCTTCTTTATGTTAGACCTGACTGAGAGTAAGTGATGCTAACACTGGGTCCAAGAATTTGAAAAGGCCCCAAACCTTAATATTGGCATTGCTCAACTGAGTGAGTACAGAAATTCACCAGTTTTGTTAAACTTGTTTTTAACTCTCTGGTGACAATCTTGATTATCAACGTGAAGGATCTTAGTTTTGAGGAAGGGAACACTACACCATTCTGGGCTCGCGGAATCAGCATTGAACATTCCCAGGGCAGGAGCACCACTATTAGAGTAAAGCTCACTCTACTTTAATCCAACAATATGCCACAGCCCTTAGCCTTCGTACTGCAGCAGTGTGATATTTTCTCTGCTCCTTACATTAGCCATCCCATGATTACTCCGAGTGAGATCACCAATTTCGAATGAAGCTAGGAGGACCCTTTCAGCTCACAGATGAAGGAGATTTTCATTGCCAATGGTCTGGGTTGGATTAGATGGTGTAAAGTCCTTACACACTACCACAAATCCACACGAGGCACATTCTATGGACAAGGTCATTCCATGATCTGAAGCTTTATTCACAGGACCCAGAAGTGATGACCCTGCGTGGGACCTCCCTTTATATACCTGGGTAGCCAGGTGAGGAATGTCTCCCACAAGTTCACCCCCTGTGGTCAAAGGTGTGCATTTCTTCCGTATATACAGTATTGCAGTGTTGTTACATAAAGGTTACATACATGACATCACCTCCCCCTCAACATCTTATTGGGATCATAGGTTAAGTCTCTCGGGTGGTCTGCAGTCTCTCGTGGAACGCCACAGTTGGGGCTCTGGTTGTTGAGCCTTGGTATGCGTGTCTGTCACCTGTGGTGATTCCGACTTGTCCGGGCTGACCACAGGGACTGTGCATGTTGTTGAATGTTCTTGTTGCTCGTTCACTGGCGGTGGTGTGAATACCATCTCATGATCTTCCTCAGGTTCCTCAGTGTCCATGCTGAACCTTTTTTTACTTGGTCCAGATGCTTGCGGCATATCTGCCCATTGTTAAGTTTAACCACTATGACCCTATTCCCCTCTTTGTCTATTACAGTACCCGCAAGCCATTTGGGCCCCAAAGCGTGATTGAGAACAAATACGGGGTCATCAATTTCTATACATCTTTCCCTTGAATTTCGGTCATGGTACTCGTTTTGGGACTGGTGCTTGCCCTCAACAATGTCGGACAGGACTGGATGAATGAGGGACAGCCGAGTTTTGAGTGTTCATTTCATGAGTAGCTCCGCGGGCGGGACCCCCCCGTGAGAGAATGCGGGTGGGACCTATAGGCCAGCAGGAGGAGCGATAGGCAGCATTGAAGGGAGGGTCCTTGAATCCGGAGCATGCCTTGTTTTATGATTTGGACCGCATGTTCCGCCTGGCCATTGGAGGCCGGCTTGAACGGTGCTGTCCTGACATGGTTAATGCCATTACTCCCGGAATTCGTAGCTTGTGAAACATGCGCCATTATCACTAATAAGGATGTCCGGCAAGCTGTGGGTGGCAAAGACCGCACGCAGACTCTCCACTGTGGTGGATGTCGTGCACGAATTCAAAATGATGTACTCGATCCATTTCAAGAACGCATCAACCACAATGAGAAACATTTTTCCCATGAACGGTCCCGCGTAGTCTACGTGAATACGTAACCATGGCCTGGTGGGCTGGGGGCATTACCTAGCTGGGCACACGTCGTGCACCTGCGAACACAGTGTTCCAGGTTTGAATCAATTCCCAGCCACCACACATGTGACCGGGCAATGGCCTTCATCAGCACACTGCCTGGGTGCTCGCTGTGAAGTTCCCTGATGAATGCTTCCCTGCCCCTCTGGGGCATGACTATCCAGCTGCCCCATAGTAGGCAGTCGGCTTGGATGGAGAGCTCAACCATCCGTCTGTAGAATGGTCTGACCTCCTCAGGGCATGCTCCGTGTGCGGGCGCCCAATCCCCATTCAGAATACATTTCTTAATCAGGGATCGGAGAGGATCTCTGTTGGTCCAGATTTTGATCTGGCGGGTTGTGATGGGGGAGCCTGTGCTGTCAAAGGCACCGACAGCCATGACCATCTCAGTACTTTGCTCCGCTGCCCCCTCGGTGGTGGCCAGTGGAAGCCTGCTGAACGCGTCAGCGCAATTTTTGGTGCCGGGCCGGTGCCGGATGTTGTAGTCATACGTAGCGAGCGTGAGAGCCCATCACTGTATGCGAGCTGACACATTGGCATTGACGGCCTTGCTGTCTGACAACAGGGATGTTAACAGCTTGTGGTCCGTTTCTAATTCAGACCTCCTGCCAAAAAGGTACTGATGCATCTTTTTCACCCCATAGACACATGCGAGTGCTTCCTTTTCAACCATCCCATATCCATGTTCAGCTTGAGAGAGTGACCAGGAGGCATAAGCCACAGGTTGTAGTTGGCCCTCAGCCTTACCCTGCTGCAACATGCACCCAACCCCATAGGACGATGAATCACATGTCAGAATCAATTTCTTACGGGGGTCATACAGGGTCAACAACTTATTTGAACAAAGTAGGCTCCGCACCCGATTGAAAGCTTGTTCCTGACAGTACCCCCAAAACTAATCATAACCCTTATGCAGGAGCACGTGTAGCGGCTCCAACAATGTGCTTAAGTTCGGCAGAAAGTTCCCGAAATAGTTCAAGAGTCCCAGAAATGAACGCAACTCTGATGTGTTGCAGGGCCTGGGCGCTCATCGAATCACCTCTGTTTTGGATTCGGTAGGCCGAATCCCGTCTGCAGCAACCCACCTGCCTAGGAACTCAACCTCAGGAGTCAAAAACACACACTTGGATTTCTTGAGTCGCAGGCCTACCCGGTCCAGTTGGCGTAGCACCTCCTCCAGGTTGTGGAGGTGTTCCTCGGTGTCACGACCCATGATGAGGATGTTGTCCTGAAATACGATTGTTCCAGGAATGGATTTGAGCAGGCTTTCCATGTTTCTTTGAAAACTCGCGGTCACTGATAGAATGCCAAACGGACACCTGTTGTAAACAAACAATTCCTTGTGCGTGGTGATGGTGGTCAGTAGTTTAGATTCGTCGGCCAGTTCTTGTTGTGAACAAAACGGCTGTTGCAAGGCATTCCTCGCTGATTGTCCCTTTGACTGCTCTTGAGCACCCTGTTAGTGGGTGTCAATGGCCCCATCCCGGGCCGCATTGTCCACTGCGGGGGCGTAAATGTCCGTTCAGCCTGCCATTGTCTCTGTTGGAGACTTACTCTTGGGTCTATTGCTGCCTGGGGTGTCTCGAACTGCCCTTGCCTGCCTGCGGGGCTCTGTGTCACATTTATGATATTGACTCCCTGATCCATCACCACCTTGGAGGCAGAATTGCGCGCGTATATTATCTTGGTTTCCTCCTCCCCCACCATAAAGGTTTGAGCCATCAACGCCGCCACTTCTAAGGTCAAGACCTTGGTCTCAATTAGCTTTCTGAAAATCCCAGCATGACCGATGCCCTCAATAAAGAAATCCCTTAGCATCTCCCCCCTGCAGGCATCTGTGAACTTACAGAGACTGGCCAGGCGCCGGAGATCCGCAACGCAATCCAGTATGCTCTGTTCTTCCTGGCGTCAGTGGGTATAGATTCTGTGTCGGGCCATGTGTATGCTGCTCGCCAGTTTGAGGTGCTCACCTGAGGTGCTGAGCTCTTCGAAGGTTTTGTCCTCCGGCTTCTCGGGTGCTAGCAGGTCTTTCAATGAGCGCGGAAGTCTTAGGTCCACTGTTGGTCAGCAGATGAGCCCTTCGCTTGTCGGCCGCTGCATCTCCCAACCAGTCCTTCGTGACAAAAGTCTTCTGGAGCCTCTCAATGAAATCGTCCCAGTCTTCACCAACACAATACCGTTCATCTGTGCTGCCAGTGGCCATTCTCGTGGGTCGTTGATTCCCGTTTCTCGTCGCCAATGTAAAGTCCTTACACAATACCACAAATCCACACGAGGCACATTCTATGGACAAGGTCACTCCATGACCTGAACCTTTATTCACAGCACCCAGAAATGATGACCATGCGTGGAACCTCCCCTTATATAGCTGGGTGACCAGGTGAGGAGTGTCTCCCACAAGTTCACCCCCTGTGGTCAAGGTGTGCATTTCTTACATATATACAGTATTGCAGTGTTGTTACATAAAGGTTACATACATGACAGAGGGCATATCCTAGAGGATATGAAAGGCCCGAGAAATATCCAGCTCCCACACAAAACCTAACTGAACTTGTAGTTCTGAGTAATTATATATATTGGTGAACGAAAATAACATATATTCCCGACCCTTTGAGAAGAGCATTCAGTTTCTGGTGAATACACTTAAAAAACAAAAGTGTTTCATTGGTTGTGAATTTTTTGGGACGTGCTGAGGTTGTGAATGGAGCTTATTTAAATGCAAGTTTTGTTTATCATGAAAGAAATACTTGCATTTATCTAGCGCCTTTCACAACCACCGGACGTCACAAAACACTTTATAGCCAATGAAGTACTTTTTGAAAGGTAGTCACTGCTGTAATGTAGGAAATGCGGCAGCCAATTTTCGCACAAGCAAGCTCCCACAAACAGCAATATGATAAAGACCAGATAATCAGGTTTTTTTTTTAATGTTGATTGAGAGATAAATATTGGCCCAGATATCTGGGGATAACTCCCCTACTCTTCTTCAAAATAGTGCCATGGGATCTTTTACGTCCACTTGAAAGGACAGACTGAGACCTCGGTTTAACGTCTCATCCAAAATACGGCACCTCCAACAGTGCTGCACTCCCTCAGCACTGCACTGGAGTGTCAGCCTAGATTTATGTGCTCAACTCCCTGGAGTGGGACTTGAACCTACAACCTTCTGAGACAAAGGCAAGTGTGCTAACCACTTAAAAAAATATATTAATATTTATTGAACATTAAGAACATTTACAACATTGTGATCATTCCATTGTATCATACAAATCCATTTTGTCCCTCTGCACAGCCATTCCGCCAACATATATTAACATCAAAACATGAAGTTTAATTTGTCTCCTGTAACATACAATAATCTATTGTACTTTACAAATTGATCATCTTTAAATCATTAATACTATCTTTAAATTATTTTCTGAATAAAACATCCACAGAGCCTTATAATGATGATCTTTTAGTTTATATTTAAAATACTCTTTTAGAATTATTCTCCTCCCCTTAAAAAACAGATTCCTTCTTTGCATAATCACAAATCTAGCCAAACTGAACATTAAGTTAACTGCCGCTCCGCTAGACTTGGATAGACTCTCCTGCAATCCCCATCTCAAAATTGAGTCCCACGAGATTCCCATTCTTGCTCTTCGGTCCTCACCCAGCAAGAATACCTCACACAATGTCAAACATAGTAATTAAAATCCTTTAACTGCGGACATAACACCAGCAAATGGGACAGAATCTCATCCCACGTCCCACACACAGGGCAAGTTGCCACCTCTATTCGCCCAATCTTACATAGGACTATCATGGTAAAAATCCGGTTATGAGCCAATTTGAAATCCAGTTCAATCCACTCTGGACATTTAAAATTCCCCCACACTCCCTTCCAAATCCTGTTGAAGTCCAGCTGTGGGTATATATTCTGCCAAAACTCCTGACCAGCAGGTGTCTTAAATCTTCATTCTCTAAATGCCCCATAGAAATTTCGAGTATTACAGTTGTCAACTTGGACCAACTCCTCCCCTTTCTCCAGCAGAAAACTTGGAAAAGCAGGATGTATTATACCTCCTTTGGAGATTTGCGTATTTATTTATTCGATCCAATCCTGTAGTATTGCCCTCACAATCTTCTCTTACGTGATCTAAATTGCTTTTTCCTCTACCTCCTGATCCTCCTCCAAAACCATGTCCCTCACTACCGCATCCGGCAACCAACCTGGAATGACCTCATACAATACATCTTTCATACCAGCTTTTATAAAAGCTTGATTAAATAATACCTCTCCTTCACTGTTGATCCACATGTTCAAAAATAAGGGCTGTTCTAAACATTCCTCAGCACCTTTGGGCATAAACTGCACACTTTTAAAAAATTGGGCTCAAGTGTCTACAACCCCCTTATAAAACCTTTAATCGTTTTCAAAAGCATATTGTTGAATTCCATAAAAAATATTCCCTGTCCTCCTATCTCACTTCATTTAAAAAAATGCTGGAAACAACTCTTCCAAAAACTTGTATTTGATGTCTGAAGAAATCTCTTCATCCATTTAATTCTAAAGGATTTTTTCTTCAAATTAATATCTGGGAAATTGAGTCCTCCCTGATCTTGCTGCCCAATAATAGTATTGTAAGCAACCAATGCTGGCTTCCCTTCCCATAAAAACCTCACACAAGCCTCTCGGATAGACTTTTCCACCCACTCAGGAATATCCTCCACCGTTAATAAGTATTATAGTTTAGATAGCAGGAGGGCTGACACCACTGTCGCTCTTCCTTGCACTTTCAAACACCTTCTTTCCCATCTTCACAAAATCTTGTTAATTTTCATAACCTTTGGTTCCCAATTTAATTGATCCACTTCATCCCTACCCTTCTTGCACCCCATATGCACCCCCAGAACTTCTAAAACCTCCACCACCTTAAAAGGGCTTTCCTCCAACCACTCACCCCCCCACTCCTTCCCACAACCAGGCATTGGGACTTACTATAATTTACTCTGGCTCCTGAAGCTCTACAATACTCCTCCACTACTCCCACAGCTTTCCTCACTGACTCCCCATCTCTCAACGTTAAGGTCGTGTCGGCTGCATATTGGTGTATCACCGACACCTGCCCGGAACTGGGAACCGCCATCCCGACTACACCTTGTTCCTTTCACATCATGTAACATAATGGTTCTGCTACCAATGTGTACAACAATGGGGACAGCGGACAACCCTGTCTCACTGATCTCTGTATTGGAAAATACTTGGATAAAAAACCATTACATTTAACACAGCCAAATGTGTTTGAATAAAAAAATCCTTATCCACTCAATTAAATTTTTTCCAAAACCAACTGCTTCACCATCAATAAAAACTCATGAGAGACTCTATCAAAGGCTTTCTCTTGATCCATCTTTAGCACATAAGCTTCCCGCCCACTCTCTTCAATGAGTTCTATCGCATCTCGGATTGAGACCACAGAGCCAGTGATGTCCCGGCCTATCACTCCATAGGACCGAGAGGGCGAAACTATTTGCGGCATCACCTCCTTCATACGATTTCCCATATCTCTCGCCAAGATTTTATAATCCACATTTAATAATGTGATGGGCCTCCAATTCTTCAGATCCCTTCTATCCCCTTTATTTTTATGAGCTAAGCCTATGATATCGCTCATCATAGATGGGGCCAGGCTTCCCTCAATTTTAATCTTTAATCTCCTTAAAAACACTAACACCAATGGACTTAAAATCTCTAAAAATTCTTTATAAAATTCTGCACTTAGTCCATTGGACCCTGGGCTTTTCCCCCCTTCATTTCACTTATTGCTACTTTTATTTCCGCTAACCCTACTTCTTTGTCACACATGCTTCTCTCATTCTCCTTTAAACCCTCTTCAATAAAAGCACTAACCTTCTCCATCGCCAATTTGGAAATGTCTTCTTCTGTATATAATTCTGATAAAAGCTACTAGCCGCCTCCATAATCTCTCCACTTTCATTGATGCTCCTTTCCCCAACCTTCAACTCTCCAATTAATGATAACCTTTGCTGCAACTTCTCTTGCTCTAGAAAATATCGAGTGCATCTTTCTCCCTCCAATGCATCTTTCGCCTTTGTGCAGAGAATGCCCCCTTGCATTTTTCAGCTTGCAATAATTCCCACGCTTCCTTTAAAACTGTGTACTTAGTCTCTGCTCCCTTATCCCCTCCGTCAACTGCTTTACAGATATCTGTACAATATCTGTACAACTCCCCGTCTCTCTTTAGAGTACTTACACTTAACCCGCACTTTTTAATGAAAATAATATGGCTTGACTCTGTCCCTGACCCGTGGTCTCCTCCGCTGACTTTGTCCTTTCCCACCGTACATGGTGTGTTTTTCACCATCTCCATCCTGTTTTCTGCCTCTTCTTGCGCTCTTTCCTCAATCCGTTCGGCGGCTGTGTCCTCCGCCTGCTCCGAGCTTCTGCCCACTCCACTCACACCTCCTGCTCCTTCTCCCATCTCCTCATCGCTCAAGGAGCTTCCTTCTGCCTCACACTCACAGCGGGTGGGGCCTTTGCGACAAACAGCACAGCTCTCTGCCTTGCAGTTCCGAGCAATGTGTCCAGACTTGCCACAGTTCTAACAGTACAGGTCTGGACAGATTCTTACCAAATGGTCGTGTCCAAGACAGTAATAGCAAACCTTCCCCTGGTTATCATGCAGAACCCGGAAGTACTGCGCTCCTTCCATTGTCTCGAATTTCATGCTGTAGGGTAATGACTTCACCCCCTCTGGGAACCGCACTTTTACATAACGGGTTCCATCAGCTACCTGCGTGCCAGGATAGTATCTCCTCTTTATTACTGAGCAAAGTTTAATCTCCCTCAACTCCAACTTTTTTTGTCAGTTATTCCAAGCCTTTAGCAGCTATAAGGCTGATGTTTATGGGCCAAAAAGGCGCTAAAATTTGAAAAAAAACTCGCACCACCAACTTTTTACAAACTCACTCCAACTCCTGCAGTAATCAGCAGCACCTGCTCACTCCTAGCCCCTCCCACTAAGAGAATGCCACTCACTGGGCCATCACTGACACTGTGATTGAGCTGGTCAAAGGATTTGATAGAGTATATATGAGAAACTGTTTCCTCTGGTGCACAAATGAAGAACGAGGGGACATAATCTTAAAATTAGAGGAAAGGATGAATAGGCTGGGTCTTTTTACTCTTGAAAAAAGAAGACTGAGTGGTGAACTAATAGAGGTCTTTAAAATTATGAAAGGTTTTGATGGAGTGGATACAGAGAGAATGTTTTCACTTGTGGGGCAGAGCATAACTAGAGGCCATCAATATAAGATAGTCACCAAGAAATCCAAATGGGGAATTCAGAAGGAACATCTTTACCCAGAGAGTGGTGAGAATGTGGAACTTGCTACCACAGGGAGTGGTTGAAGAGAATAGTATAGATGCCTTAGAAACATAGAAACATAGAAAATAGGTGCAGGAGCAGGCCATTCAGCCCTTCTAGCCTGCACCGCCATTCAATGAGTTCATGGCTGAACATGAAACTTCAGTACCCCCTTCCTGCTTTCTCGCCATAACCCTTGATCCCCCGAGTAGTAAGGACTTCATCTAACTCCCTTTTGAATATATTTAGTGAATTGGCCTCAACTACTTTCTGTGGTAGAGAATTCCACAGGTTCACCACTCTCTGGGTGAAGAAGTTTCTCCTCATCTCGGTCCTAAATGGCTTACCCCTTATCCTCAGACTGTGACCCCTGGTTCTGGACTTCCCCAACATTGGGAACATTCTTTCTGCATCTAACCTGTCTAAACCCGTCAGAATTTTAAACGTTTCTATGAGGTCCCCTCTCATTCTTCTGAACTCCAGTGAATACAAGCCCAATTGATCCAATCTTTCTTGATAGGTCAGTCCCGCCATCCCGGGAATCAGTCTGGTGAACCTTCGCTGCACTCCCTCAATAGCAAGAATGTCCTTCCTCAAGTTAGGAGACCTTAAAGGGGAGGTTAGGCAAGTATATGAGGGAGAAGGGAATAGAGAGTTATGCTGATAGATTTAGATGAGGAAAGATGGGAGGAGGCTCGAGTGCAGCATAACCTCCGGCATGGACTGGTTGGGCCGAATGGCCTGTTTGTATGCCGTATATCCTATGTAATCCTATGTATAAAATCTGTAACACTCTCCCCTAAAAGTATGTGGACGCTGGGGGAACAACTGGAGCTATCAAAACTGAGGTAAATAGATTTTTGTTAGATAAAGGCATCGTGATGTGTAGCAAAGGCGGAGAGATAGAGTTGAGGTACAGAATCAGCCATGGTCTAAATGAATGGCGGAACAGACTCGAGGGGCTGAATGGCCTACTCCTGTTCTTAATGTTCTGAGGACTGGTATTTTGGGAGAGCCTCACTTGATTGGAGTGCAGTTTGGAGATTGGGCCACACCACTGTAGTCCTGACTCTCTGGCCCACGCTAACCGACAACAAGCTTCTTCATCAATAGAGCGGACTCACAGGATGACCCTGATTCATTTAATTTTATCACGAGCAATCCTTCAGCTTTGATGGTTAACTGGTAGCGTTTCCACCACTGACCTTTTCGCTTCTTGTGTGAGGGAGTTGATAAAGAATCTGAAAATGTTGGCCTGTGTCCACGCACTGGAATTAAAACTGTCATCGTATTTGAACGGTTGAGGAATAAAAATGAGTCATTGTAAAGTGAGAAACGATGAAATATCCGGAAGGCCCCATCGACACTTGGCAGTGGCGTGTTGCCTAGCAGCAGTTTTACCAAGCGGTACCCGGGAGAAAATTGATCCATCTGGTATCTTTGACATTTCCGCTTGCTCTCAGTGATGTGGGCTTCAGATCCCTTTATGACGCCAGGTAAAACCAATTTGATTACAGCTGCTCTTGTGTGGCCTGAAAGATCAAGCAAAGAAACCAAGATATTTTCACAACAGGAGGACGCTACTCCAGCTTTCACTGGAGGTAAACCTGTCTACAACAACAACTTTTATTTTATATAGCGCCTTTAACGTAGTAAAACGTCGTCATTGCGTCTTTGAATATATTTAAGGTGGAGATAAACAGATTTTTAAACTGGTTGGCAGACAGGAAGCAAAGAGTCGGAGTAAATGGGTACTTTTCAGAATGGCAGGCAGTGACTAGTGGGGTACCGCAAGGTTCTGTGCTGGGGCCCCAGCTGTTTACACTGTACATTAATGATTTAGACGAGGGGATTAAATGTAGTATCTCCAAATTTGCGGATGACACTAAGTTGGGTGGCAGTGTGAGCTGCGAGGAGGATGCTATGAGGCTGCAGAGTGACTTGGATAGGTTAGGTGAGTGGGCAAATGCATGGCAGATGAAGTATAATGTGAATAAATGTGAGGTTATCCACTTTGGTTGTAAAAACAGAGAGACAGACTATTATCTGAATGGTGACAGATTAGGAAAAGGGGAGGTGCAACGAGACCTGGGTGTCATGGTACATCAGTCATTGAAGGTTGGTATGCAGGTACAGCAGGCGGTTAAGAAAGCAAATGGCATGTTGGCCTTCATAGCGAGGGGATTTGAGTACAGGGACAGGGACGTGTTACTACAGTTGTACAGGGCCTTGATGAGGCCACACCTGGAGTATTGTGTACAGTTTGGGTCTCCTAACTTGAGGAAGGACATTCTTGCTATTGAGGGAGTGCAGCGAAGGTTCACCAGACTGATTCCCGGATGGCGGGACTGACATATCGAGAAAAACTGGATCAACTGGACTTGTATTCACTGGAGTTCAGAAGAATGAGAGGGGACCTCATAGAAACATTTAAAATTCTGATGGGTTTAGACAGGTTAGATGCAGGAAGAATGTTCCCAATGTTGGGGAAGTCCAGAATTAGGGGTCACAGTCTAAGGATAAGGAGTAAGCCATTTAGGACCGAGATGAGGAGAAACTTCTTCACCCAGAGAGTGATGAACCTGTGGAATTCTCTACCACAGAAAGTTGTTGAGGCCAATTCACTAAATATATTCAAAAAGGAGTTAGATGTAGTCCTTACTACTAGGGGGATCAAGGGGTATGGTGAGAAAGCAGGAATGGGGTACTGAAGTTTCATGTTCAGCCATGAACTCATGGAATGGCGGTGCAGGCTAGAAGGGCTGAATGGCCTACTCCTGCACCTATTTTCTATGTTTCTATAAGAGACTCAAGGGTTATGAGGAATGGGCGGGGAAGTGGAGTTGAGGCCAAGATCAGATCAGCCATGACCTTATTGAATGGCGAAGCAGGCTCGAGGGAACAAATGGCCTATCCCAGCTTCCCCAGTCCTTCATCCCTTGGAAACATTCTCGTAAATCTTTTCTGCACACTCTCCGAGGCCTTCACATCCTTCCTAAAGTGTGGTGCCCAGAATTGGACACAATACTCCAGTTGAGGCTGAACCAGTGTTTTATACAGCTTCATCATGACTTCCTTGCTTTTGTATTCTATGCCTCTATTTATGAAGCCCAGGATCCCATATGCTTTCGTATTGAGTGGCGAGTGTAGATATTGTGATGTACAAAGTATCGCATTTGTGTAGGCAGCCTGGGTGGACAAGGGGGTCTTTCCCTATCTGTCATTGCCTGTACATACATAACGTTTAAATATTTAACCACTTTATTTCCACAAAACAATACATCTCCAGTGTTGTTAAAATAAATGAGGATTTGGCTCCAAAACAGAATGTCAGAAATGATGCTTGATTTGCTTTAAGGAACAGATCTTTTTGTACCTCTGTACATTTCTGCTGCTGTGGCATTTGAGGCTGATGAAGCTTGGCTAATGTTGATGGCAAATTAGAAAACTTCTGTTCTTACAATATAAATCTGATATCATCGAATGGAAATTGCCATCTAACGATGAGAGAAGTTGCACTTATATATGAGGGAAAGAACAAAAGAAATATGTGCAGACGTAGACCATTTGGCCCCCCGAGCCTGCTCCGCCATTCAATAAAAGCACGGCTGATTTTCTACCTCAACTCCTTGTATCACCTTGTCATCTCTTCACAAGTAACAACGACAGCAGCTTGCATCTAAATAAAACATTGCGGATGCAGGACACAGATGAGAGAAGTTGCACTTATATATGAGGGAAAGAACAAAAGAAATATGTGCAGACGTAGACCATTTGGCCCCCCGAGCCTGCTCCGCCATTCAATAAAAGCACGGCTGATTTTCTACCTCAACTCCTTGTATCAGAAAGAGGAAATGCTGGAAAATGCCCGACAGGTCAGGCAGCATCTGTGGAGAGAGAAATAGAGTTAACGTTTCAGGTCGATGGCCTTTCATCAGAAAAGGAAGAAGTTCATAATTTTTTTTCTCTCTGTTTCCCATGGCAGCCGATAATTATTCTGCCATTCACACCCTATCCAGACTAATTTTTTTCTAACTTCTGCCATTGCCATCTCAAGTCGGCCCATCATCCCTTTTGTCTCTCTAATCTCTCCTGTCTTCCACCCTATCACAGACCTTCCCATTTGTTTTTTCCTCCCCCCCCCCTTTTAGTGTTCCTTTCGAACATTCGCCAGTTCTGACGAAGGGTCATCGACCTGAAACGTTAACTCTGTTTCTCGCTCCACAAATGCTGCCTGACCCGCTGAGATTCTCAGCATTTTCAGTCTTGATTTCAGATTCCAGCATCCGCAGTATTTTGCTTTTGTGTTGAAGTTAGATATTTGATAGTTTACAAACAAGCACAGAGCCAGGGAAGAAAGGGGGCAGGAAAAGGATAAGGCCTGAACCTTCTTTCAGTAAAACATCCCAAAGCACTTCAATTGGCTAGAATAGACTAGTGAATGATACTGAAAGGGTTGACATTGGATAAGCAATGGCAAACATTTAAAGATCACATGGATGAACTTCAGCAATTGTACACCCCTGTCTGGAGTAAAAATTAAATGGGGAAAGTGGCTCAGCCGTGGCTAACAAGGGAAATTAAGGATTGTGTTAAAGCTAAGGAAGAGGCATATAAATTGGCCAGAAAAAGCAGCAAACCTGAGGACTGGGAGAATTTTAGAATTCAACAGAGGAGGACAAAGGGCTTAATTAAGAGGTGGAAAATAGAGTACGAGAGGAAGCTTGCGGGGAACATAAAACCTGACTGCAAAAGCTTCTATAAATATGTGAAGAGAAAAAGATTAGTGAAGACAAACATAGGTCCTTGCAGTCGGATTCAGATGAATTTATAATGGGGAGCAAAGAGATGGCAGACCAATTGAACAAATACTTCAGTTCTGTCTTCACGAAGAAAGACACAAATAACCATCCGGGTGTACTAGGGGATCGAGGGTCTAGTGAGAAGGAGGAATTGAAGGATAACCTTATTAGGCGAGAAATTGTGTTATGGAAATTGAAGGGATTGAAGGCCGATGAATCTACGGGGCCTGATAGTCCGCATCCCAGAGTATTTAAGGAAGTGGCCCTAGAAATAGTGGATGCATTGGTGATCATTTTCCAACAGTCTATCGACTCTGGATCAGTTCCTATGGACTGGAGGGTAGCTAATGTAACACCATTTTTTAAAAAAGGAGGGAGAGAGAAAACGGGTAATTATAGACCGGTTAGCCTGACATCAGTAGTGGGGAAAATGTTGGAATCAATCATTAAGGATGAAATAGCGACGCATTTAGAAAGCAGTGACAGGATCGGACCAAGTCAGCATGGATTTATGAAAGAGAAATCATGCTTGACGAATCTTCTGGAATTTTTTGAGGATGTAACTGGCAGAGTGGACGGGGGAGAACCAGTGGATGTGGTGCATTTCGACTTTCAAAGGGCTTTTGACAAGGTCCCGCACAAGAGATCGGTGTGCAAAATCAAAGCGCGTGGTATTGGGGTTAATGTACTGACGTGGATAGAGAACTGGTTGGCAGACAGGAAGCAGAGTTACGGGATAAATGGGTCCTTTTCAGAATGGCAGACAGTGACTAGTGAAGTGCCGAAGAGCTCAGTGCTGGGACCCCAGCTCTTTACAATATGCATTAATGATTTAGATGAAGAAATTGAGTGTAATATCTCCAAGTTTGCGGAGGTGACACTAAACTGGGTGGTGGTGTGAGCTGTGAGGAGGACACTAAGGGGCTGCAGGGTGACTTGGACAGGTTCGGTGAATGGACAAATGCATGGCAGATGCAGTATAATGTGGATAAATGTGAGGTTATCCATTTTGCAGGCAAAAACACGAAGGCAGAATATTATCTGAATGGCGGCAGATTAGGAAAAGGGGAGGAGCAATGAGAATTGGGTGTCATGGTTCATCAGTCATCTGAAAGTGGGCATGCAGGTACAGCAGGTGGTGAAGAAGGCAAATGGTATGTTGGCCTTCATAGCTAGGGGATTTGAGTATAGGAGCAGGGAGGTCTTACTGCAGTTGTACAGGGCCTTAGTGAGGCCTCACCTGGAATATTGTGTTCAGTTTTGGTCTCCTAATCTGAGGAAGGACGTTCTTGCTATTGAGGGATTGCAGCGAAGGTTCACCAGACTGTTCCAGGGATGGCTGGACTGTCATATGAGGAGAAACTGGATCAACTGGGCCTTTATTCACTGGAGTTTAGAGGGATGAGAGGAGGTCTCATAGAAATGTATAAGATTCTGACGAGACTGGACGGGTTAGATGCGGGGAGAATGTTCCCGATGTTGGGGACGTCCAGAACCAGGGGACACAGTCTAAGGATAAGGGGTAAGCAATTTAGGACTGAGATGAGGAGAAACTTCTTCACTCAGAGAGTTGTTAACCTATGGAATTCCCTGCTGCAGAGAGTTGTTGATGCCAGTTCATTGGATATATTCAAGAGGGAGTTAGATATGGCCCTTACGGCTAAGGTGATCATGGGGTATGGAGAGAATACAGGAAAGGGGTACTGAAGGAATGTTCAGCCATGATCTTATTGAATGGTGGTGCAGGCTCGAAGGGCCGAATGGCCTACTCCTGCACCTATTTTCTATGTTTCTATGTTTTAAGGAGCGATTTGCAAACAAAATTTGACACCGAGCCAAATTAGGAGATATTAGGACAGGTGACCAAAAGCTTGGTCAAAGAGGTAGGTTTTAAGGAGCGTCTTAAAGGAGGAGAGAGAGATAGAGAGGCGAAGAGATTTCGGGAGGGAGTTCCAGAGCTTAGAGCCTTGGCAACTGAAGGCACAGCCACCGATGGTGGAGCGATAAAAATTGGGGAAATGCAAGCGGTCAGATTTGGAGGAGTGTGGAGATCCTTGGGGCTGGAGGAGGTTACAGAGAAGGTTGAGGCCATGGAGGGATTTGAAAACAAAAATGAAAATTTTAAAATGGAGGCGTTGCTGGAAAGGGACCAATATATTTCAGTGAGCTCAGGTGCGACAGTTGAAGTGGACTTGGTGCGAGTTAGGATCGGGGCTGCGAAGTTTTGGATGAGCTCAAGTTCACGGGGGATGGAAGGTGTAAGTCCGGCCGGGAGTGCATTGGAATAGTCGCGTCTGGAGGTAACAAAGGCACGGGCAAGGGTTTTGAGCTGAGGCAGGGGCAGCGGCTGGCGAGGCACTTCACATCTGACAGATTACTTTTTGAAGGGTAGTCACTGATGTGATGTCAGCAAAAGCAGCAGTCAATCTGCGGACAACAAGACCCCTTAGCAACGCGATGAATAGCCAAACTGATCTGTTCTTTGGCGGCATTGACAGCAGAAAATCTCCACGCACTTCTTTGAATGCCAAGGCTTCCTTTCTTTCCTCACCGGCCACGAATAAGTGAACTGGATTTCCTGGCCTGTGTGGGCAGGCTGACTCTTCAGCCGAGCAACAGGCGGAAAGAATGGAGGCCGGTTGAATTCAGCACAACTGCGGCAGCCATTTGCAGTACCCGTTCCGTGCCTCCACTGGTTAAAAAAAAAGAGAAAAGCCACATTTTGAGGTGGCAGGACCCACCTTAAACGTTGACCCATCTTCCTCTTTCAGACACTAACTCACCCGCTATGCATTCCAAGCACCTTTTGTGTTTTTTCACTTAGTCATTTGGCAAACTCATTAATTTTACATGTTTCACTTATTTCTGTTGCTATGGGCATGAGAAAGTTGACTTCTATTACTGGATTGAGCACAGCGATGCGTTTAAAGATCATTTATTCGATGGTTGAGGAAAGAATTGGTTGGTGAGCAATGTTCGCGATAGATTTTTTGGGGATGCGCTGCGGTTCAGAATACCGAGCATGTGCGGCCTTTCCTGTTTAAACGCCGGTAAGCTAGCTTTGTGGCAGCTTGCAGGCAACATAGTTGGGGAGTTTGGGCAAATTCTCTGATGGACTGCCTGGGCCTGAAATTCCGAGGTAATATATTTTGGCGTAATAGCGGTGTGGATCTGTCATAGTTGAAAAGAACATAACAACATAAGAAATAGGAGCAGGAGTAGGCCATTTGGTCCCTCGAGCCTGCTCCGCCATTCAATAAGATCATGGCTGATCTGATCTTGGCCTCAACTCCACTTCCCTGCCTGCTCCCCATAACCCTTGATTCCCTTAATGTTCAAAAATCTGCCTATCGTCGCCTTAAATATATTCAATGGCCCAACCTCCACAGCTCTCTGGAGTAGAGAATTCCAAAGATTCATGACCCTCTGAGAGAAAAAATTCCTCCTCATTTCCGTGTCAGATGGGCGACCCCTTATTCTGAGAGTGTGCTCTCTAGTTCTCGATTCCCCCACGAGGGGAAACATCCTCTCTGCATCTACCCTGTCAAAAGTCATTTTGGGCGCCAGATTTACACTGATTGTAAAATGCATCCTAAATTCTTGACTCCTGGCAGAAGAGGTCCCGACCAGCCCGCCCGACCAAGTGACCAGAGAGCAAGGGCTAAGTTCCACTATTTAGGGCCCACAATTGCGCCTGACTTAAGCGGTTCAGTTCACAGGCCTTGAGTGTCCAAAACTTTATTTGAATCATCGGCTTTGACTGAAGCGACAACATAAATCTTTCCTCTGCTGCACAATGGAAGAATGAAAAGATAACGTTGTACATTTGAAGTATACTACTGTAGAAAACGCCAATTCTGGGCACAGCAAGCTCCCACAAACATCTATGTGACAATGACCAGATAATCTGTGTTTTAGTGATGTTGATTGAAGGATAAATATTGGCCAGAACACCTGGGAGCACTCTCCTGTTCTAATAATGCATGGGATCTTTTACATAGAAACATAGAAACAGAGAAAATAGGTGCAGGAGTAGGCCATTCGGCCCTTCGAGTCTGACCACCATTCAATAAGATCATGGTTGATCATTCACCACAGTACCCCTTTCCTGCTTTCTCTCCATACTCCTTGATCCCTTTAGCCGTAAGGGCCATATCTAACTCCATCTTGAATATATCTAACAAAATGACCTCAACAACTCTCTGCGGCAGAGAATTCCACAGGTCCACAATTCTCTGAGTGAAGAAGTTTCTCCTCATCTCAGTCCTAAATGGTCTACCCCTTATCCTAAGATTATGTCCCCTGGTTCTGGACTTCCCCAACATCGGGAACATTCTTCCCGTATCTAACCTGTCAAGTCCCGTCAGAAACTTATACGTTTCTATGAGATCCCCTCTCATCCCTTTAAATTCCAGTGAATAAAGGCCCAGTTGATTCAGTCTCTCCTCATATGACAGTCCAGCCATCCCTGGAGTCAGTCTGGTGAACCTTCGCTGCACTCCCTCAATAGCAAGAATGTCCTTCCTCAGATTAGGAGACCAAAACTGAACACAATATTCCAGGTGAGGTCTCACTAAGGCCCTGTACAACTGCAGTAAGACCTCCCTGCTCCTATACTCAAATTCCCTAGCTATGAAGGCCAACATACCATTTGATTTCTTCACCGCCTGCTGTACCTGCATGCCCACTTTCAGTGATTGATGAACCATGACACCCAGGTCTCGTTGCACCTTCCCTTTTCCTAATCTGCCACCATTCAGATAATATTCTGCCTTCGTGTTTTTGCCCCCAAAATGTATAACCTCACATTTATCCACATTATACTGCATCTGCCATGCATTTGCCCGCTCACCTAACCTGTCCAAGTCACCCTGCAGCCTGTTAGCATCCTCCTCACAGCTCACACCGCAACCCAGTTTAGTGTCATCTGCAAACTTAGAGATATTATACTCAATCCTTGTCAAAAGCCTTTTGAAAGTCCAAATACACCACATCCACTGGTTCTCCATTGTCCACTCTGCTAGTTACATCCTCAAAAGATTCCAGAAGATTCGTCAAGCATGATTTCCCTTTCATAAATCCATGCTGATTTGGTCCAATCCTGTCACTGCTTTCCAAATGTGCTGCTATTTCATCCTTAATGATTGATTCCAACATTTTACTCACTACTGATGTCAGGCTAATTTTCCATTTTCTCGCTCCCTCCTTTTTTAAAAAGTGGTGTTAATTAGCTACCCTCCAGTCCATAGGAACTGATGCAGAGTCAAGAGACGGTTGGAAAATGATCACCAATGCATCCAGAATTTCTAGGGCCACTTCCTTAAATACTGTGGATGCAGACGATCAGGCCCCTTGGATTTATAAACCTTCAATCCTATCTATTTCCCTAACACAATTTCCTGCCTAATAAGGATATCCTTCAGTTCCTCCTTCTCACTCGACCCACTGTCCCCTAATACATTTGGAAGGTTATTTGTGTCTTCCTTTGTGAAGACAGAACCGAAGTATTTGTTCAATTGGTCTGTCATTTCTTTGTCCCCCATTATAAATTCATCTGAATCCAACTGCAAGGGACCTACGTTTGTCTTCACTAATCTTTTTCTCTTCACATATTTATAGAAGTTTTTGCAGTCAGTTTTTATGTTCACTGCAAGCTTCCTCTCGTACTCTATTTTCCTTCTCTTAATTAAACCCTTAGTCCTCCTCTGTTGAATTCTAAATTTCTCCCAGTCCTCAGGTTTGTTGCTTTTTCTAGCCAATTTGTATGCCTCTTCCTTGGCTTTAACACTATCCTTAATTTCCTTTGTTAGCCATGGTTGAGCCACTTTCCCTGTTTTATTTTTACTCCAGACAGGAATGTACAATTGCTGAAGTTCATCCATGTGATCTTTAAATGTTTGTCATTGCTTATCCATCATCAACCATTTAAGTATTCTCTGCCAGTCTATTCTAGCCAGTTCACACCTCATACCGTCAAAGTTACCTTTCCTTAAGTTCAGGATCCTAGTTTCTGAATTAACTGTGTCACTCTCCATCTTAATAAAGAATTCTACCATATTATGGTCACTCTTCCCCAAGGAGCCTCGCACAACAAGATTGCTCGTTAGTCCCTTCTCATTACACATCACCCAGTCTAGGATGGCCAGCTCTCTGGTTGGTTCCTCAACATATTGGTCCAGAAAACCATCCCTAATACACTCTAGGAAATCCTCCTCCACTGCATAGAAAAATCAAAATGTAGATTAAAGTCGCCCATGATAACTGCTGTACCTTTATTGCACACATCCCTTATTTCTTGTTTGATGTTGTCCCCAACCTCACTCTACGGTTTGGTGGTCTGGACACAACTCCAACTAACGTTTTCTGCCCTTTGGAATTCCGCAGCTCCACCCAGACCGATTCCACATCATCCAGGAAAATTTCCCTCCTTACTATTGCATTCATTTCCTCTTTAACCAGCAACGCCACCCCACCTCCTTTTCCTCTCTGCCTAACCTTCCTAAATGTTGAATACCCCTGGATGTTGAGTTCCCAGCCTTGGTCACCCTGGAGCCATGTCTCCGTGATGTCAAATACATCATATCTGTTAACTGCTGTCTGTGCAGTTAATTCGTCCACCTTATTCCGAATACTCCTCGCATTGAGGCACAGAGCCTTCAGGCTTGTTTTTTTAACACACTTTGCCCCTTTAGAATTTTTCTGTAATGTGGCCCTTTTTGTTTTTTGCCTTGGGTTTCTCTGCCCTCCACTTTTACTATTCTCCTTTCTATCTTTTGCTTCCGCCTCCATTTTATTTCCTCTGTCTCCCTGCATAGGTTCCCATCCCCCTGCCATGTTAGTTTAACTCCTCCCCAACAGCACTAGCAAACAGTCCCCCTAGGACATTGGTTCTGGTCCTGCCCAGGTGTAGACCGTCCGGTTTGTACTGGTCCCATCTCCCCCAGAACCGGTTCCAGTGTCCCAGGAATTAGAACTCATCCCTCTTGCACCACTCCTCAAGCCACGTATTCATCTGAGCTATCCTGCGATTCCTACTCTGACTATCACATGGCGCTGGGAGCAATCCTGAGATTACTACTTTTGAGGTCCTACTTTTTAACTGAAGGAGTAACTGTTTTCACTGGCTGGAGTATCGGTAACCAGAGGACTCAGATTAAAGGTACAGGTTGAAATTCCCTTATCCAGAACTCACTTTATCTGGAATCACCCCTCATCCAGAACCATTCCCGGCTACCGGGTGGCGCATTTGCAGAACTCCGACATGAACAAATTGAACAAATTGAAGTCCTTCCTCGCTGTCGACTCCTGCAATCACTGACCTGACCCCATGATCCACCGCAGCCCCCTCCCCTCCCTCCATGATCTCTCTGCCGCAGTCCCAGCCCCAAGGCAACCAGCCTCAATATCCCCTTGCTCATTACCTGTACCATCCAATTTAACCTGACCATCCCTCGTCCGGAAAAATCCCTTATCCAGAACAGGCCAGATCCCGAGGGTTCTGGATAAGGGAGGTTCAAGCTCTAATTGACAAAAGAACCAGAGGGGAGTTGAGGAGAAATTATTTTACACAGCGAGTTGTTATGATCTGGAACGTACTTCCTGAAAGGGCAGTGGAAGAAAATTCAATTGTAACTTTCAAAAGAGAATTGGACAAATACTTGAAAAGAAAGATTTTGCAGGGCTCTGGCGAATGAACAAGGGAGGAGGGATATTACTTGAGGATATCTCTTTCAAAGAGCCGGCAGAGGCACAATGGGCTGAATGGTCCCCTTCTGTGCTATATGATTCTGTGCTTTTTCTCACGTGTTGCCCGCAGCAGTGTCCTGGAGATGAATCTGTAATTCCTGGAGTCTCCAGGGCAATCCTGGAGGGTTGGCAACAGTGTTGGAGTGCCAGAGTGTTTCAGGCTGTGATTCCTTTTAATATGCATATCGGGGTCCGTTGTGAGGGACAACCGTGACGGAGCATGTGAGGTATGAGCTACACCCAGATTTCCTTGTGGGTAAAAGAAAGAAAGACTTGCATTTATATAGTGCCTTTCACGGCCACCAGATGTCTCAAAGCGTACTTTGCAAAGTACAGGCAAAGAAGCACTTTTGGAGTGACATCACTTTTGTAATGTGGGAAATGCAGCAGCCAATTTGTGCACAGCAAACTCCCACAAAGAGCAATGTGGTAATTACCAGATCATCTGTTCTTTTGTTATGTCGATTGAGGGCTAAATAATGGCCAGGAAAACAGGGATAACTCTCCTGTTCTTCTTCGAAATAGTGCCATGGGATCTTTTGAGAGAGCAGACGAGCCTGGGTTTAAAGTCTCATCCAGAAGACGGCTTCTCCGACAGTGCAGCTCTCCCTCAGCACTGCATTGCAGTGTCAGACTAGATTTTTGTGCTTAAGTCCTTGGTGTGTGAGGCTTGAGAACCCACAACCTTCTGTACAGACAGAGAGAACCAAAAAAGGGTGGTCAGTTTGAAATGATTTTCATGTGGTCAGGAGAGGCAGGAGCGGCCCTCTCCGAGACCTGCACGAGTGCGGGAAACGTCCAGGCTGATCGGCCTAATAGCAGAAAGTCTGAGTCCAGCCAGCTGAAGTGAGCCAAGAGGCCTCTATCCGCAGAGACTCCCGACAGCACCGAGGAGCAGGCCTGTTGCACCCAAGCAGCATCCAGAAAAAGCACTGGATTTGCACATTGACTCAACGGGCAAGCACCATTGCAGGCTTGTAGGGTCAAAGATCCTGATCCTTGCCAGAAAGTATACCGTGTATTCATTTTGTCAGTCGTGGCTCATTTGATAGCACTCTTATAAATTAAAAGATCATTATACGGCTCTGTGGATGTTTTATTCAGAAAGGAATGTAAAGATAGTATTTTGTGATCAATTTTTAAAGTGCAATAGATTAATATATATTTTATGGGAGACAAATGAAACTTCAGTTTTTGGTGATAATATGTGGTGGAGGAACGACTGTGCAGAGGAGCGGAACGGATTTGTCTGGACACAATGGAACGATCGCGATGTTGTAAATGTTTTTAATGTTCAATAAATCCTAATAAATAAATGTGGGAGCGTTCTCGCATCAGAAGATTGTGGGTTCAAGCCCTGCTCCAGAGACTTGAGCATAATAATCTCGGCTGTCACTCTAATGCAATACTGAGGGAGTGCTGCACTGCCGGAGGTGCCGTCTTTCAGATGAGATGTTAAACCGATGTGGACATAAAATATCCCACGGTACTATTTCAAAGAAGAGCATGGGGGTTATCCCTGATGTCCTGGCCAATATTAATCTCTCAAACAACATCACTGGAAGTAAAAAAGCAGATAATCTGGTTATTTATTGCATAGCTGTTGGTGGGAGCTTGCTGTTCACAGAATGGCTTGTTTCCTACATTAAAATAGTGATGACACGTCAAGAGTACTTAATTGGCTGTAAAGTGTTTTGGTTCATCCTTGGTTCATGAAAGGCGCTATAGAAAGGTTAGGGCTAGAAATACATGTGGTTTGTGCCACATGTTAGCACCACAAGATGGCATTAAATGCCGTTGATAGCTGTAACAACAGCTGATACCAGTTCCAGCACCACGTGGCATATCTGTGTTGGGGGTAGCGCCATCATGGAGATCATGACGTCAGGGAATGTGCAACGCTCACTGGATTCCCCATCTCCAACATTAAATTTAGCCACTTACCTTAACAGCAGTGCAGAACAGCGACAGGGAGAGCTGGCATCTGTCAGCAGGAAGCAAGCTGCAGCAGTGATATTTAAAGGCACCATCCCCCATCAGATGTACCAGATGTGGTTGTGCCCTTTCCGTGCCTTTTTGCTACTTCCTGCAACTGAAACAGCTCTCTTTCATTATTTCAAGTTTCGTTGGAGAGAGGGAGTGCTGATTCAAGTGCAGAAGTCACCCATTATTTGTTAAAGGCATCTACTCACAATACTGCCTCGCAGTCATGGGGACTGCGACATTACCAAAGGAGGGTGATGAGGCAGAAGAGGATGAGGAGGAGAAGGATGAGGATAAGGAGGAGGAGGATGAGGCAGAGGAGGATGAGAATGAATAGGACGAGGAGAAGGAGGATGAGAAGGGGAAGGACGAGGCAGTGGAGGATGAGGAGGAAGAGGAGGAGGAAGAGGACAAGGCAGAGGAGGGTGAGGACAAGGTCGAGGAACAGGATGAGTACAAGGATGAGGAGGAGGAGGAGGAAGAGAATGAGGCAGAGGAGGATGAGGAGGAGGAGGCGGAGGAGGAGGAGGAGGAGGAGGAGGAGGAGGAGGAGGAGGAGGACAAGGAGGGGAAGAACAGAAGGGAGGGTGGAGACAGCAAGACAATCGGGCTTCTGGATGGGCTGTCTGTGCCCGGGTCATCAGACTCTGGTTCACATGAATGGAACCCCAGATATCGGTATCTCAGCACATCCCCATCATAGAATCCCTGTCTGATGGAATCACAGCATCCTTCTGGGCACAAAAGTGAAATGAGAGAGACCACAAACTATTTCAAACATACCTAATAAATGTATCTATAAATATATCACATATATCACATGAATTCTAATAATGAATGACCCTTGTGCTTGCTATAGTTGAATAGCTGTCATTGTGTGCAAGGTGTGAGATGTGGGTGTGAATGTTGCTGGGTGGAGATTGTGGTGGGTGAGTGCTGGGGATGTGGTGCATTGAGCAGTGTGTGAAGCTTGTGGTAAAGATGTTGCATTTGTTGAAGCCTTCGCTCATCCTGACCACCCATGTGAGCTCATGAAACTTCGGCCTACACTGGGTGTGGGCCCTGCAGAGCACAGTGCTGCCCATGGCATGGTGTGCCACCTCCCTCCACATGGTCCGGCACACTTGTGGCGAGGGCCTCCTGTCGGTTGGTAGGTACAGGATTGCTCGCCTTCTCTCCACCGCTAAAACCAATGCCTCCAAAGCTTCCTCAGAAAACCTCCGGGCTCTCTATCTGGGGCAGCAATCTGCCTTCAGGATTTCTAAATAAGTGCTCTTTCACCTTGTCCTTGTTGAGGTAGCTGCACAGCCAACAGTGTTGAAAATGAGGAGCTACAGCATCGATAAACCTCTCCTTTAAGTAGTGAAAAAAAAAGTGGCAATCATTACTTGCGTTTAGTCTACACCCGATATCGGTCCATCTTTGCAGTGTAATGCCAATGAGCTTGGGTTTTTAGATGAGAATCATGACTGCAATCATTCTAATGAAGAGTGAAAACGAATTTTGTATGCAGTCTAGACAATTTTCAACTGGTGCTAGGCAACCATTTTTAGTCTTAAACACTTCCCATTCCTTGGCTGTGACAAATTTCTAGCCCCAAGACTTCAGGCACTAAAGAGCCTTGGAGGAGGCCAAGATGGGGTCTTCAGTTGCATTGCAGGTCTAACCTGTGTTTAGTGCAAGACGCCATCTTTGTAAAGGAGTTGAAGCGAGCGCGAGTGGATCATTAAGGGGTTGACTGATAATTAAATTGGCGGTTGATGCTCACTGAAGTGGCTGCGCGCCATTTTTGTGGCAAGCGCTTGGCCTAACGGTTTCTCCTAACTGAGGCCAGATGATTGAGAATCAATTAATCGTTGCAGAGGGTTTTTAGCACAACTTAAAGGTGTATCACCTTTTACTGTTCACTTGCTGCTGGAGGTTCGAAGCACATTGCAAGATGTTTTGGGACACTTTCCCTTGACTTCACCAACACTCGAGCAACATTTATTCCGGAGATTCTCCGAGGACTTCACCGAAAAAGAGTGAGTGCTTTGCTAATCCACCTTATTGGACACCTGATAGGAGTCACCAGAGGAAAGGGAGTGCTTGGTCGCTGGCATCTTGCTTGGTGTCCTCCTCGGTCGGCAGGAGGAATGGGAGGTGCACATGAGGCCAGGCAGAGCAGCATCAGCTTCTGCAGGAGACTGGGATAGGAGGGACTCCTTTCCCTCCTGCGGGTACAGGACATCTCTCCATCTCTGGACCTCCTCCACCAGGACCTCCAGTGCCGTGCCTGAGAACCCGTTCGACCCCACCCTCACTCCCTGAGCCATCCTGAAACCTGCCGTAGTTTAAAGTGGGTGTCATTCATTCATTCATTCATTCATTCATTCATTCATCCATTCATCCTTCCTTCCTTCCTTCCTTCCTTTGCTTCCTTGCTTACTTTTCCTTCCTGCTTTTCCTCCCCTGTAATGGCCATGCAGTCGCTATTATATATTCAGAAGCGCATGCTGCCAGTTTGTGATTGTTGCCGACCACTGCCGACTATTGATCCGACTTGGGGAAGATCAATGGTGACTTGTTGACGAGTGACTGATCCATCAGCACCGACAGACAGCAGCCATGTGAGAACAACCATCTGAATGTTTGCCAAGACCAGCCGAATGTCCCATGCAGCATATTTCTAAGAATGAATCAACCAATAAATAGGCACAATATTGAAGTAATTCTTTTCCCAAAGAAATCCTCTGAGTGAGGCAACAAGTTGTAAATCCCACAGGAATATTACTATAGGTATATCTAAAAGACCCTAATGAGCTCTCAGAGGAAAAGTTAAACCACTTACAATCTCATTCTGTTGTGCTTTCTGGCTGATTAAACTTGTGAATTGCCGCACAAATCATTTAAATTAACGTATGAACTGTTTATTCTTGCCCTGTATTGCAGCAATCATTCACATAACACATGCTGCAGAGAATTATTCAATCATTAGTTCATCTGAAATGAAACTACATTAAGGTATTATGGCAGGCAGATTGCTGAAGTTACAGTTTCCTTACTTGGATTTCTAGCTTTAAGTCCCAACTGACATTGCCACTTAACATAAGATCATAAGAACATAAGAAATAGCCTACTCCCCAATTCAATAAGATCATGGCTGATCTTTTTATGGATACAGCTCCATTTCCCTGCCCACTCCCCATAACCCCTTATCCCCTTATTGTTTAAGAAACTGTCCCCTTATTTCTGTGTTAAATTTATTCAATGTCCCAGCTTCCACAGCTCTCTGAGGCATCAAATTCCACAGATTTACAACCCTGAGTGAAGACATTTCTCCTCATTTCAGTTTCAAATGGACGACCCCTTATTCTATGATAATGCCCCTTAGTTCTAGTCTCCCCCATCAGTGGAAACATTATTTCAGCATCCAACTTGTCAAGCCCACTCATAATCTTAAAAGTTTCGATAAGATCACCTCTCATTCTTCTGAATTCCAGCGAGTCGAGGCCCAACCTACTCAACCTTTCCTCATAAGTCAACCCCCTCATCTCCGGAATCAACCGAGTGAACCTTCTCTGAACTGCCTCCAAAACAAGTATATCCTTTCTTAAATATGGAAACCAAAACTGCACGCAATATTCCAGGTGTGACCTCACCAATACCCTGTACAGCTGTAGCAAGACTTCCCTGTTTTTATATTCATCCCCTTTTCAATAAAGGCCAAGATTCCATTGGCCTTCCTGATCACTTGCTGTACCTGCATACTATCCTTTTGTGTCTCATGCACAAGTTCCCCCAGATCCCGCTGTTCTGCAGCACTTTGCAATCTTTCTCCATTTAAGTAATAACTTGCTCTTTGATTTTTTCTATTAAAGTGCATGACCTCACATTTTCCAACATTATATTCCATCTGCCAAATTTTTGCCCACTCACTTATCCTGTCTATGCCCTTTTGCAGATTTTGTGTGTCCTCCTCACACATTGCTTTTCCTCCCATCTTTGTATTGTCAGCAAATTTGGCTATGTTACATTCAGTCCCTTCTTCCAAGTTGTTAATATAGATTGTCAATAGTTGGGGTCCCAGCACTGATCCCTGCGGCACCCCACTAGTTACTGGTTGCCAACCAGGGAATGAATCATATGTCCTGACTCTCTGTTTTCTTTAGTTAGCCAATCCTCTATCCATGCTAATACATTACCCCCAACCCCGTGAACTTTTACCTTGTGCAGTAACCTTTTATGTGGCACCTTGTCACCTTGTCAAATGCCTTCTGGAAGTCAAAATACACCATATCCACTGGTTCCCCTTTATCCATCCTGTTCGTTACATCTTCAAAGAAGTCCAACAAATTTTTCAAACATAACTTCCCCTTCATAAATCCATGCTGACTCTGCCTGACCGAATTTTGCTTTTATAAATGTCCTGCTATTGCTTCTTAAATAATGGACTCCAACATTTTCCCAACCACAGATATTAGGCTAACTGATCTATACTGGTCTATGGCTTTTTGTCTGACTCCTTTTTTAAATAGGCGCGTTACATTTGCAGTTTTCCAATCTGCTGGGACCTCCCCAGAATCCAGGGAATTTTGGTAAATTACAACCAATGCATCCACAATCCCTGTCGCTACTTCTCTTAAGTCCCAAGGATGCAAGCCAACAGGTCCAGGGGATTTATCTGCCTTTAGTCCCATTATCTTACTGAGTACCACCTCCTTAGTGATTGTGATTGTGTTAAGTTCCTCCTCCCCTATAGCCCCTTGATTATCCACTGTTGGTTCTCTTGAGCAGTCATCGGCAGCTAGAGAAAACACTGGCTTCTTATTTTAATATGAAGTGCCAGAGTTAGCAGTGAGTGGGCAAATCCATGGCAGATGCAGTATAATGTAGATAAATGTGAGGTTATCCACTTTGGTGGCAAAAACAGGAAGGCAGAATATTATCTGAATGTTGACAGATTAGTAAAAGGGGAGGTGCAACGAGACCTGATTGTCATGGTGCATCAGCCATTGAAAGTTGGCATGCAAGTACAGCAAGCGTTGAAGAAGGCAAATGGCATGTTGACCTTCAAATCGAGAGGATTTGAATATAGGAGCAAGGAGGTCTTACTGCAGTTGTACAGGGCCTTGGTGAGGCCACACCTTGAATATTGTGTACAGTTTTGGTCTCCTAATCTGAGGAAGGACATTCTTGCTATTGAGGGAGTGCAGCGAAGGTTCACCAGACTGATTCCAGGGATGGCTGGACTGACATATGAGGAGAGACTGGATCAACTGGGCCTTTATACACAGGAGTTTAGAAGGATGGGAGGGGATCTCATAGAAACATATAAAATTCTGACGGGTTTGGACAGGTTAGATGCAGGAAGAATGTTTCCGATGTTGGGGAAGTCCAGAACCAGGGGTCACAGTCTAAGGATAAAGGGTAAGCCATTTAGGACCGAGATGAGGAGAAACCTATTCACCCAGAGAATTGTGAACCTGTGGAATTCTCTACCACAGAAGGTTGTTGAGGCCAGTTCGAGGAGGCGGGAGCTCGGAGCAGCGTGAGTCCGGGGTCGGCGAGAGGCCTATAAAGGCCAGCGGGAGTCGGGCAGTTCGAGCAGTCAGTCGAGGAGGCGGGAGCTCGGAGCAGCGTGAGTCCGGGGTCGGAGAGAGGCCTATAAAGGCCAGCGGGAGTCGAGCAGTTCGAGCAGTCAGTCGAGGAGGCGGGAGCTCGGAGCAGCGCGAGTCCGGGGTCGGCGAGAGGCGTACCGGTGCAGCTACAGGGAGAAGGCAAAAAAACAAAGGTGACGTCACAGCCTAGGGGGTAAGTGATTGGCTGGTGATTGGTGAGTAGTTTTTCTTTTTCTTCTTATATTGGTCAGTAACTTTTAACATTGTTATTACCAGTTTAAGTGTATCTAAGGGTTAAGACATGGCAGGAGAGCTCGGTCGGGTGTTATGCTCCTCCTGTACCATGTGGGAACTCAGGGACGCTTCCGGTGTCCCTGACGACTATGTGTGCGGGAAGTGTATCCGCCTCCAGCTCCTGACCGTCCGCGTTACGGAATTGGAGCTGAGGGTGGATTTACTCTGGAGCATCCACGATGCTGAGAATGACGTGAGTATCACGTGTAGTGAGTTGGTCTTACCGCAGGGAAAGGGTCCACAGCCAGATGGGGAATGGAAGACCAGCAGGAAGAGTAGAGCAAGGAAGGTAGTGCAGGGGTCCCCTGCGGTCATCCCCCTGCAAAACAGATACACCGCTTTGGGTACTGTTGAGGGGAATGACTCATCAGGGGAGGGCAGCAGCAGCCAAGTTCATGGCACCGTGGCTGGCTCTGCTGCACAGGAGGGCAAGAAAAAGAGTGGGAGAGCGATAGTGATAGGGGATTCAATTGTGAGGGGAATAGATAGGCGTTTCTGCGGCCGCAACCGAGACTCCAGGATGGTATGTTGCCTCCCTGGTGCAAGGGTCAAGGATGTCTCGGAGCGGGTGCAGGACATTCTGAAATAGGAGGGAGAACAGCCAGTTGTCGTGGTGCACATTGGTACCAACGACATAGGCAAAAAAAGGGATGAGGTCCTACGAAACGAATTTAAGGAGCTAGGAGCTAAATTAAAAAGTAGGACCTCAAAAGTAGTAATCTCGGGATTGCTACCAGTGCCACGTGATAGTCAGAGTAGGAATCGCAGGATAGCGCAGATGAATACGTGGCTTGAGCAGTGGTGCAGCAGGGAGGGATTCAAATTCCTGGGGCATTGGGACCGGTTCTGGGGGAGGTGGGACCAGTACAAACCGGACGCTCTGCACCTGGGCAGGACTGGAACCAATGTCCTAGGGGGAGTGTTTGCTAGTGCTGTTGGGGAGGATTTAAACTAATATGGCAGGGGGATGGGAACCAATGCAGGGAGACAGAGGGAAACAAAAAGGAGCCAAAAGCAAAAGACAGAAAGGAGATGAGGAAAAGTGTAGGGCAGAGAAACCCAAGGCAAAGAACAAAAAGGGCCACTGTACAGCAAAATTCTAAAAGGACAAAGGGTGTTAATAAAACAAGCCTGAAGGCTTTGTGTCTTAATGCAAGGAGTATCCGCAATAAGGTGGATGAATTAATTGTGCAAATAGATGTTAACAAATATGATGTGATTGGGATTACGGAGACGTGGCTCCAGGATGATCAGGGCTGGGAACTCAACATTCAGGGGTATTCAACATTCAGGAAGGATAGAATAAAAGGAAAAGGAGGTGGGGTAGCATTGCTGGTTAAAGAGGAGATTAATGCAATAGTTAGGAAAGACATTAGCTTGGATGATGTGGAATCTATATGGGTAGAGCTGCAGAACACCAAAGGGCAAAAAACGTTAGTAGGAGTTGTGTACAGACCTCCAAACAGTAATAGGGATGTTGGGGAGGGCATCAAACAGGAAATTAGGGGTGCATGCAATAAAGGTGTAGCAGTTATAATGGGTGACTTTAATATGCACATAGATTGGGCTAGCCAAACTGGAAGCAATACGGTGGAGGAGGATTTCCTGGAGTGCATAAGGGATGGTTTTCTAGACCAATATGTTGAGGAACCAACTCGGGGGGAGGCTATCTTAGACTGGGTGTTGTGTAATGAGAGAGGATTAATTAGCAATCTCATTGTGCGAGGCCCCTTGGGGAAGAGTGACCATAACATGGTGGAATTCTGCATTAGGATGGAGAATGAAACAGTAATTTCAGAGACCATGGTCCAGAACTTAAAGAAGGGTAACTTTGAAGGTATGAGGCATGAATTGGCTAGGATAGATTGGCGAATGATACTTAGGGGGTTGACTGTGGATGGGCAATGGCAGACATTTAGAGACCGCATGGATGAAGTACAACAATTGTACATTCCTGTCTGGCGTAAAAATAAAAAGGGGAAGGTGGCTCAACCGTGGCTATCTAGGGAAATCAGGGATAGTATTAAAGCCAAGGAAGTGGCATACAAATTGGCCAGAAATAGCAGCGAACCTGGGGACTGGGAGAAATTTAGAACTCAGCAGAGGAGGACAAAGGGTTTGATTAGGACAGGGAAAATGGAGTACGAGAAGAAGCTTGCAGGGAACATTAAGGCGGATTGCAAAAGTTTCTATAGGTATGTAAAGAGAAAAAGGTTGGTGAAGACAAACGTAGGTCCCCTGCAGTCAGAATCAGGGGAAGTCATAACGGGGAACAAAGAAATGGCGGATCAATTGAACAAGTACTTTGGTTCGGTATTCACTAAGGAGGATACAAACAACCTTCCGGATATAAAAGGGGTCAGAGGGTCTAGTAAGGAAGAGGAACTGAGGGAAATCTTTATTAGTCGGGAAATTGTGTTGGGGAAATTGATGGGATTGAAGGCCGATAAATCCCCAGGGCCTGATGGACTGCATCCTAGAGTACTTAAGGAGGTGGCCTTGGAAATAGCGGATGCATTGACAGTCATTTTCCAACATTCCATTGACTCTGGATCAGTTCCTATGGAGTGGAGGGTAGCCAATGTAACCCCACTTTTTAAAAAAGGAGGGAGAGAGAAAACAGGGAATTATAGACCGGTCAGCCTGACCTCAGTAGTGGGTAAAATGATGGAATCAATTATTAAGGATGTCATAGCAGTGCATCTGGAAAATGGTGACATGATAGGTCCAAGTCAGCATGGATTTGTGAAAGGGAAATCATGCTTGACAAATCTTCTGGAATTTTTTGAGGATGTTTCCAGTAAAGTGGACAAAGGAGAACCAGTTGATGTGGTATATTTGGACTTTCAGAAGGCTTTCGACAAGGTCCCACACAAGAGATTAATGTGCAAAGTTAAAGCACATGGGATTGGGGGTAGTGTGCTGACGTGGATTGAGAATTGGTTGTCAGACAGGAAGCAAAGAGTAGGAGTAAACGGGTACTTTTCAGAATGGCAGGCAGTGACTAGTGGAGTGCCGCAAGGTTCTGTGCTGGGGCCCCAGCTGTTTACATTGTACATTAATGATTTAGACGAGGGGATTAAATGCAGTATCTCCAAATTTGCGGATGATACTAAGTTGGGTGGCAGTGTGAGCTGCGAGGAGGATGCTATTAGGCTGCAGAGTGACTTGGATAGGTTAGGTGAGTGGGCAAATGCATGGCAGATGAAGTATAATGTGGATAAATGTGAGGTTATCCACTTTGGTGGTAAAAACAGAGAGACAGACTATTATCTGAATGGTGACAGATTAGGAAAAGGGAAGGTGCAACGAGACCTGGGTGTCATGGTACATCAGTCATTGAAGGTTGGCATGCAGGTACAGCAGGCGGTTAAGAAAGCAAATGGCATGTTGGCCTTCATAGCGAGGGGATTTGAATACAGGGGCAGGGAGGTGTTGCTACAGTTGTACAGGGCCTTGGTGAGGCCACACCTGGAGTATTGTGTACAGTTTTGGTCTCCTAACTTGAGGAAGGACATTCTTGCTATTGAGGGAGTGCAGCGAAGGTTCACCAGACTGATTCCCGGGATGGCGGGACTGACCTATCAAGAAAGATTGGATCAATTGGGCTTGTATTCACTGGAGTTCAGAAGAATGAGAGGGGACCTCATAGAAACGTTTAAAATTCTGACGGGTTTAGACAGGTTAGATGCAGAAAGAATGTTCCCAATGTTGGGGAAGTCCAGAACCAGGGGTCACAGTCTGAGGATAAGGGGTAAGCCATTTAGGACCGAGATGAGGAGAAACTTCTTCACCCAGAGAGTGGTGAACCTGTGGAATTCTCTACCACAGAAAGTAGTTGAGGCCAATTCACTAAATATATTCAAAAGGGAGTTAGATGAAGTCCTTACTACTCGGGGGATCAAGGGTTATGGCGAGAAAGCAGGAAGGAGGTACTGAAGTTTCATGTTCAGCCATGAACTCATTGAATGGCGGTGCAGGCTAGAAGGGCTGAATGGCCTGCTCCTGCACCTATTTTCTATGTTTCTATGTTTCTATGTTAGATATATTCAAAAGGGAGTTAGATGTGGCCCTTACGGCTAAAGGGATCAAGGGGTATGGAGAGAAAGCAGGAATGGGGTACTGAGGTGAATGATCAGCCATGAACTTATTGAATGGCGGTGCAGGCTCGAAGGGCCGAATGGCCTACTCCTGCACCTATTTTCAATGTTTCTATATTTCTATGTACCCGCTGCGAGGTGTAACTTCCTGCCCCAGGTGCGGAGGTTCCGCCCCGGCAGCTAAATTGCCGTTAATCCCCCCTCCCCCCTCCCCATGCACCCCCCCTCCCCACCTCCCCGCGAGAGGAAGTGGAGCACAATGTCGCGCATTCAACATCCTCTCGTGGTGCGAACTGTGGGAAGATTCCAGCGCCACGCCGAGAGACGCATAGCGCTGGTGGGAGCACAGGGCCCTCTCCTAACGGTAAAGGGGGAGGGCTCGCTGCACACTCGATATTAGGGAGGAGGGGCCACCACTACACCAACGGGGAGCCGGGTACCGTGACAGCCTGGTACAGAATCGCAGTGCTGGGTTGCAACATCACTGTAATGTATTTGCTTCACGGGTTCTTCGCTTAAGAATTCATACCAACACATTGCAATTAAGAACTAGTTGGTATATTAGCAAAAGTTTAACAATCACACTGCACATTACCAGTTTATCCACCTGGATCACAACCACCTGCCTCATCGTGAAGCCCCTGGGGTTTTATTGAGTCTTGTGAACATCACGTGACTGACTCAGCCACTCACAACTCAACAGCTCTACAACTATTTCAGTTGAACCTGTAAATCATATGCCCCCTTTCTAAAGGGGCACTAATACTGACACCATAAACAAATTACATTTTTGACGGTAAACATAAATCAAATCAAACCGGGGGTGATGATGCACTCCAGTCCCTCCAGCGCCCACCTCTTGCGGAAGGCTGCGCGCATACCAGTGGACACCGCATGCTCCATCTCCCGGGACAACCTGGTTCGGATGTAAACGCAGAAGAGAGGTAGGCAGTCAGGCTGAACGACCCTCTCGACCACCCGCTGCCTGGACCGGCTGATGGCCTCCTTAGCCATGTGAACAGCTATACAAACCTGTGACAATACTCACAGGTGCATACATTACACGAGCGGCATGGACCCCGCGAGTCCAAGAGGGCAAGGCCGCGACCGGTAATTCGGCCATTTAAAAAATGTCAGCTCTGCACCTCCCCTTTAACTTTCGTCCCGTGAGCGGACTGAAGCCGGGTTTGCGATCTGCGAAGCTGGATATCGCCCGCGGCAGTCTCACGGGGCTCTACCAAATTTTCACTCCGGGGCGAAAACGGGTCGTTGCGCGAGGTGATGACGTCAGAGTTTCGCAACCGTCGATAATGGGAAGAGAAAATAATCCGAATTTCTCAGCCAATTGAAATAAATCAACTGCTCGAGAACAGCTGAGGAACAGCCTTTAAATTGAGCTATAAACCTGGAAATACTGGAAATACTCAGCAGGTCAGGCAGCATCTGTGGTGAGAGAAACAGAGTTAACATTTTAGGCCAGTGACTTTTCATCAGAACTGGAAAACTTTAGCGATATAATAGGTTGTAAGAAATAACAGAGGCAGGGAAAAGGGATGTGAATGTCAGAACAAAGGGAAGGTCTGTGATAGGGCGGAGGCCAAGTGATTAAATGAACAGATTATTGAGTAGAATGGGCCTATAACTATTATTCTCTGGCGTTTAGAAGAATGCGAGATGATCTCATTGTAATGTATAAAATTCTTGGAGGGATTGACAGGGTAGATGTTGAGAGGTTGTTTCCTCTGGCTGGAGTGTCCAGAACTAGGGGGTCAGGATAAGGGGCAACCATTTAGGACTGAGATGAGGAGATATTTTTTCACTCAGAGGGTTGTAGATCTTTGGAATTCTCTGCCCCAGATGACTGTGGATTAGGTCGATGAGTATATTCAAGGCTGAGATTGATAGACTTTTGGCACCGAGAAACCAAGGGGTATGGGTTTAGCCATGATCTTATTGAATGATGGGGCAGGCTTGATGGGCCATATGGCCTACTCCTGCTCCTACTTCTGGTATTCTTAACAGCAGGAGCATCACCATCACCTGCTGTCCAAAAAAATGGGTAAGTAGTTATTATCAGAAATTGTTGCGATTGTAAAGTGCCAAACTGAAAGATGAGGTACTGTTCCTCGAGCTTGCGTTGAGCTTCATTGGAACAGTGTAGGAAGCCGAGGACAGAGAGATCAGAGTGGGAGTGGGGCGGAGAATTAAAGTGACAGGCAACTGGAACATCAAAGTCATGCTTGCGACCCGAACAGAGGTGTTCAGCAAAGCGATCACCCAATCTGAGCTGGTCTCGATAATGTAGAGGCATGAAAAGTGAATACAGTATACTGAATTTTGAAAAGTGCAAGTAAATCATTGTTTCACAAAATTTTGTTTGACAACGCTCCTGTGAACAGCCTTGGGACGTTTTGCGACATTAATGGTGCTGTGTCAATACAAGTTGTTGTTGTGTTGAAGGAGTATTCGGAGCGTTTTTTTCCTACCACCTGCGCTCCTCTGATTCTGGCCTCTTGAGCATTCCCGAATTTAATCGCTCCACCATCGGTGGCCGTACCTCCAGCTGCCTGGACCCTAAGCTCTGGAATTCCCTCCCAAAGATCGATCGATTTTTGGATACTAAGGGAATCAAGGGATATATGTGGATAGGGCGGGAAAGTGGAGTTGAGGTAGAAGATCAGCCAGAATCTTATTGAGATTATTGCGAGAGGACACCACCGCAGGTCAGGAGGATAAAAGAGCTGGAGCGCGGGCCCCTGGAATATCGTGGGACCCCCCCGACCTGCGAGAGGACACTGCCGCAGGTCGGGAGGATAAAAGAGCATACTACTGCAGCTTCCAGCACGAGCTGCTACAAGTGCGACAGCATTGAAGTGGGCGACTGGGTGACATCATCAAAACCAAGGTCACCATTTGAAGCGTGGGCAGGAACATCGGCGGGGCCCAGGTACAGCAGAGGAGCAGGAAGATCAGGGTGGATGGGCAGCGAGAGATCGTGGCGGAGGTGAGGCGAAAGTTTTTGTGGCAGGGGAGCAGCGAGAGATTATGGCGGAGGAACGCTGAGTGTTTATGGCTGAGGAGCGGCGAATATTTGTGGCGGAGGAGCTGCGAGAGATCGTGGCAGAGGTGCGGCAAATGGGAGTACAGGGCCTAGAAGAGCCGGGGGCCCAGGGGCACACGGGCCCAGCCCACACTGCGATATGTGTGCGCACTAGGTCCATGCAGCAGAGCAGGTCTCCAGTCACCTTGATGAATCTTTGGCACTGGATAAAGGCCTAGTTCTGTCAAGCCCGTGTGGTGGCTGATTTGCAACGGTCATCACACGTTAAAAAAATCCACGCATAGGCATCTTCCACCCCTTCAATTGGAGTTCAGGTCTGGAATATCGGGTCCTTTATTGAAACATCTGTGAACTCATGTGGAAGCAAGTCATCCTCGTTCGAGGGACCACCTATGATTATGATGAATGGCGGTGCAGGCTCGAGGGGCCGAATGGCCTACTCCTGCTCCTAATTCTTTTGTTCTTATGTTTTTATGTCCAAATGCTGGGCAAATGTTGATGCTATTGAAAAGTCAGTATGTTCTTAAGTAAGATGAAAATGATTTAACATGAAGGTTCAAAAATTAAACCTACCCCTTGAATCTTCTCTTGGCACCGGGAAGTGAGGAATCGCATTGTCATTCGCTGATTGCCATTTCACTTATGGTGTAGAGCACAGATGGTTGGCAGAAGCTGCATTGACTCAGTTTGCGAGATGGAAAGATTAATTTCTTGACACAAAATCCCAGCTCGTAACGGCTGAACCCCAGTAAAGGGGCTGGTGAACCGTAGACAAAGTCAACTAAAGGTTTTCATTTGCTCTCTGCGTTGGCATGTTCAAATATATTTGTGATGGCACTCTTTTAATGCTACTGGTAACCCATTTAAAATAAAGAACTTAATTACAGTTCTAAAACAGCACAGACTGCAGTTTATCTGAATACATCAAAACACCACATCGAGGAAGTTAAACATAAAAGGCTGTAAGAGCTGGTAACGACCCATAGTGAGCAGTACTTCAACCATCTACCTCAAACAGGCCATTAACAGAACTGAGTTGCACCATAACTCACTCTAAAGCAACTCGACACGACCAATCAGAAACAAAATTGGCCCAAGCACAATCGAGGATGGGCGAGCCAAACCAGAATACCGAGCCTACTGTAGAAAGGAAGGAAGAAAGAAAGAAAGAGAGAAAGAAAGAGAGAAAGAGAGAAAGAAAGAAAGAAAGAAAGAAAGAAAGAAAGAAAGAAAGAAAGAAAGAAAGAAAGAAAGAAAGAAAGAAAGAAAGAAAGAAAGAAAGAAAGAAAGAAAGAAAGAAAGAAAGAAAGAAAGAAAGAAAGAAAGAAAGAAAGAAAGAAAGAAAGAAAGAAAGAAAGAAAGAAAGAAAGAAAGAGATGTGATCTTATTGAAACGTATAAGATTCTGAGGGGGCTTGACAGGGTAGATGCAGAGAGGCTGTTTCCCCTCGTGGGGGAATCTCGAACTAGGGGGCATAGTTTCAGAATAAGGGATCACCCATTTAAAACAGAAATGAGGAGGAATTTCTTCTCTCAGAAGATCGTGAATCTTTAGAATTCTCTTCCCCAGAGAGCTGTAGAGCCATTAACTATATTTAAGGTGGAGATAGACAGATTTTTGAATGATAAGGGAGTCAAGGGTTATGGGGAGCGGGCAGGGAACTGAAGTTGAGACCAAGATCAGTTCAGCCATGATCTATTGAATGGTGGAGCAGGCTCGAGGGGCCAAATGGCCTACTCCTGCTCCTAGTTCTTATGTTCTTATGTTCTTATGTAATAGAGCACCTATCTCCAAAATTAGATACATGGCTTCAAGATCCATTGGCGGCCATTTTCTATTGCTGTTGAGTGGTTTTATAAGACTAGATGGGCGTGAATTTCAACTTTGGTGGAGGGGCAAACTCGCAGCTAACGATGGTGTATCTGCCACCCAGTATATTGCCTGTCCAATGTCCCTTCCATTGATCACAAGGAGCTCAGATGGGTAATCCCAGGCCTGAAGCCTGTGACTCTCCACCAATTAAAGTTAATGGGCTAAAAGGCACGGGCTGTGGCTTGCAATTTCTTGTCTTGAGCACCGTAAAAGTGCCAGGTGGGCTTGATCATGGAATTAGCATCAGCGATGGCTCAGTGGGTAGCACCCTCGCCTCTGAGTTTAGAAGGTTGTGAGTTCTAAATCGGAACTCTAGGGACTTGAGCACAAAAATCTTGGCTGACGCTCCAGTGCAGTGCTAAGGGAGTGCTGCACTGTCGGAGGTGCCATATTTTGGATGAGGCGTTAAACCGAGGCCCCGCCTTCCCTCTCAGGTGGCCATAAAAGATCCCATGGCACTATTTCGAAGAAGAGCAGGGGAGTTATCCCCGATATTTGGCCAATATTTATCCCTCAATCAAAATCTAAAACATATGTGGGAGCTTGATGTGCGCATATAGTCTGTCACATTTCCTACATTAAAGAGCGACTATACTTTAGAAAGTACTTCACTGACTGCAAAGTGCAACGGGATGTCTGGTGGTCGTGAAAGGCGCAATATAAATGCAAGTTGTTCTTCTTTAATTTATGTTGCAGTGTAACGAATCCCAAGTCCCACTGGACCCAGCAACACAATGCATGGAACAATGGGGAGGACAGGAGTCCAGGCCATCAATCTCCGTGTGAGAGCACCTTTCATGGCCCCAGGACCTCCCATAAGCGGTTTACAGCCCAGCGATGTATTTTTTAAGTGGAATCACTGTTGTACTGTTGGAATTGTAGCAGCCAACTTGTGCACAGCAAGCTCCCACAAACAGCAATGTGATAAATGACCAGAAATCTGTTTTAGCAAACGATGATTAAGTGAGCAATATTGTCTAAGACACCGGGGATAACTCCCCTGCTCTTCCTCATGCCACGGGGTCTTTTACATCCACCTGAGAGTGCGGACGGGGCCTGGGTTTAGCGTCTCGTCTAAAAGACGGCACCTCCGACAATGCAGCACTCCCTCGGCGCTGCACTGGATGGTCAGCTTGCTTTATGTGCTCAAGTCTATAGAGTGGGACTTGAAAACACTTTGGGACTACGTGAAAGGCGCTATAGAAATGCAAGTATTTTGTTCCTTTCTTTATTTGAGCAGGAGAGACAGATTAATCAAGAACGGCAGCACCTAAGGCGATGACCTAAATCTTCCTGCAACAAAAATATCATCTGAAGTAATTATAGTCTCTGCATAACTATTGCCTTAATCAAAACAGGATCATAATATAAAGGGAAGTTTTGAGTGATTATCTAATATCCTTAGAGATTTTTCATAACATATCTTGTCAAAAATAGTGAATTTTAAACTATCGCACCTTCACTATTTATTACCCAGCTGAGTGGTTGAAAACATTTAAAATTATGTATTTACTCCTATTTTTGTTTCATATTTTTTGCAGTTTATCAATAGCACAGTTAATAACTGTTTGTTCTCATCATTTTTCATGTTACTGAAACTTAATAAATCTTGTCAAAGGAAGTTACATTCAAAACTTGTCTAATTGTTTTTTTAAGAAAGATATTTAAACGGAAACTGTTGCGTGCAATTTCTTAAAAGCACAAGTAATGGTTGTGCCATGTGCCATGTGTTTGTGTAAAAAGTTACATATTCCAGTCACTTCTGATCTCTGTGAGTGAGACTGAGGGCGCACTTACACTGCAGGCGTCAGTTTGGGATTTTCTCTATTGCCTGAGGAGCTCGGGAAGAAAGTTCCCCAAATGGGGATCTTCTTCATAGAATCATAGAAATTTACAGCACAGAAGGAGGCCATTTCGGTCCATTGAATCCGTGCCGGCCGACAAAGAGCTATCCAGCCTAATCCCACTTTCCAGCTCTTGGTCCGTAGCTTTGTAGGCTACGGCATTTCAAGTGCATACCCAAGCACTTTTTAAGAACATAAGAACGTAAGAAATAGGAGCAGGAGTAGGCCCTACGGCCCCTCCGGTCTGCTCTGCCATTCAATAAGTTCATGGCTGATCATCGACTTCACTCCACTTTCCCGCCTGATCTCTGTATCCCTTGATTCCCCTAGATTCCAAAAATCTATCTATCTCAGCCTTGAATATATTTGGAGACTCAGCATCCACAGTCCTCTGGGGCAGAGAATTCTATAGATTCACAACCCTCTGAGTGAAGAAATTCCTTCTCATCTCTGTCTTAAATAGCCGACCCTTTATCCTGAGACTGTGCCCCTAAGTTCTAGACAGGCTGTGAGGGTTTCTGCCTCTACCACCCCTTCAGGCAGTGGGTTGCAACTCCCACCAACCTCTGGGTAAAAAGACTTCTCCTCAAATCTCCTCTAAACCTCCTACCACTTACTTTAAATCTATGCCCCCTGGTTATTGACCCCTCTGCTGAGGGAAATAAGTCCTTGCTGTCCACGCTATCTAGGCCCCTCATAATTTTATACACCTCAATTAGGTCTCCCCTCAGCCTCCTCCATTCCAAGCAGAGGGTATGCCTGAGGTACTAAATGTGTAAATTGCATCTGTCTTCACTGAAGAAGAGGATGCTTGCAATGTCACAATATGGGAGGAGGTAGTAGAGAAATTGGATGGGCTAAAAATAGTTAAAGAGGAGGTACTAAATAGGACAGCAGAGCCCAAAGTCACCCAGTCCGAATGGGATGCATTTTAGTTTGCTGAGGGAAATAAGGGTGGAGATAGCGAAGACTCTGGCCTCAATCTTCCAATCCTCCTTAGATATGGGGGCGGTGCCAGAGGACTGGAGGATTGCAACTATTGCACAACACCCCTGTTTAAAGAAGGGGAGAGGAATAAACTCAGCAACTCTAGGCCAGCCAGCGTTGCAAGTCGGCGGTTTGGTCCCAGCGGGCTTTTTCAGATTTGGGCGTAAACTCTAAAAAACTAAGGGGGAAACTTTCGCCAGGAGGAAAAACAGCTGTACCACCGAGAAAATTGTGGAGAACCAGCCGAAAATGATAGGAAAGTCTAGCCCATAGTAATTACCTTGGCTTGGGTATACAGAGCATAATTTCAAAGTTTTCAGATGACACAAAACTCGGAAAGGTAGTAAATATTGAGGAAGATAGTAACAGACGTCAGGAGGACATAGGCAGACCGGGGAAATGGGTAGACGTGTGACAGATGCAACTTAACGCAGAGAAGTGCGAAATGATGCATTTTGGTTAGAAAAATGAGGGAGGGGGGCAATGTGAATGAAATGGTACAATTTTAAAGGGGGTGCAGGAACAGCGAGACCTGGGGGTGTACATGCACAAATCTTTGACAGAATGAGTTGAGAAGGCTGTTAAAAAAAAAGCTTAACGAGAACCTTGGCTTTATAAGCAGAGGCATACAACACGAAATTCGGTATCGGGGCGGTAACAGCCGCGAGACGGGAATTCCTGCGGCAGGCCCGGAAGTCCCACCCCGCACCCTATATTCGTGATACCTCCCCCCGAGAGGGCGACATATCGCACGGCCCTTCCTCTCGGGCGTGGGGCGTGTAGCGCTGGTGCGTAGACAGGGCCCTCCCCCTCCATTAAAATGGAGGGCCAAGCTGACGACCCTGCGGGCGGGAAACCGGGCTGTCGCTGGACCATCGGGGAGCAGGGTGCCGGGCTGCAAGATCGCGTCACGGACCCCGCGATCGACCAACAAGGAGTCGGTCATTTTTTTTTCCCCTGCCTCACCTCCACCTTAATTATCGCCCCGCAAGCAGCCAACAGCCTGGCATGCACCCTATGAAGCTGTGACGGGCATCGCTACCGGTTACCACAACCGCTAAACTCCCACGGGAGTCGGTAACGGCGCCGCGCCAGGGCGACAAGTCGTTTGCGCCGCTAACTGTAGGCGTAAACGCCCTAAATCTTTTTCCCCCGTAGAGTACATAATCAAAAAGGTTATGCGAAACCTTTATAAATCCAATTCTGGGCACCACACTTTAAGAAGGATGTCAACAAGTTAGAGAGGGCGTAAAGGTGACTCGAAAAGCTGGGGTAGTTCTCATTAGAGCAGACAACGTTAACGAGGCTTAATAGAGGTGTTCAAATTCATGAAGGGTTTTGATAGGGCAAATGAGGAGATATTGTTTCCAGTGGTAGAAGGGTCGGTAACCAGAGGACACAGATTTAAGATAATTGGCAAAATAAACAGAGGCGAGATGAGGAGAATTTTCTTCAGTCAGTGGATTGTTATGATCAGGACTGCACTGCCTGAAATGGTGGTGGAGGCAGATTCAATGGTAACATTCATCAGTGAATTGGATGAAAACTAGAAGGTGACAATTTGCAGAACGATTGGGAAAGGAGAGTGGTAGGGGACGATTTGGCCCCTTCTGTGCTCTGTGATTCTATAATTCTATTTGTCTCCCCCAATTGGCCTGGGTTTTTATCTGATTTTTTTGCCTCTTCAGGAGACTACATGGTTTCGGGTGGGGTGGGGAGTGTATATATTGTGATGCACAAGGTACCACAAATTTATGAGAGAGACTCAATGGACCAGCATGTCTTTTCCTCTCCGTCACTTCTCGTATGTTCGTAGTATCCTCAAAGGCGCGATTCAAAACTGGCAGACCCATGTCATATTACCAGCACTGCACTGCAAAAGCATCTTTCTGTGCATGTGCCTTTATATCCAAATGCCAAGGCAAATGTTGATGCTATTCAAAAGTCAATTGTAATGTATTTGCTTCACGGGTACTTTGTTTAAGAATTGATAGCAACACATTGCTATTAGGAACTAGTTGGTTTATTAACAAAGGTTTAACAATCACATTACACATTACCAGTTCATCCACTTGGCTCACAACTGCATACGTCATCGTGGATGACCTGGACCGAACTGACTGGGGTTTTATTGAGTCTTGTGAACATCACATTACTGGCTAAGCCACTCACAATGCAACAGCTCTACAACTCTTTTGTTGGAACAGCTCTACTAACCTGTGAGCATACTCACAGGTGCACTCAAGTAAGATGAAAAGGATTCAACATGAAGGTCCAAAAATTAAACCGACCCCTTTAATCTTCTCTTGGCACTTTGAAGTGAGGGATCAAGTGTCATTTGCTGATTGCCATTTCACTTAATGGTGTAGAGCACAGACGGTTGGTAGAAGCTGCATTGACTCAGTTTGTTAGATGGAAAGATTGAATTCTTGTCACAAAATCCCAGCTCGTAATGGCTGAACCCCAGTGAAGGAGCTGGTGCACTGCAGACAAAGTCAACTAAAGGTTTTCATTTGCTCTCTGTGTTGTATTAAATTCACCCAGTTGGCACATTCAAATATATTTTTGATGGCACTCTTATAAAGCTACTGGTAACCCATTTAAAATAAAGAACTTAATTACAGTGCTAAAACAGCACAGACTGCAGTTTATCTGAATACATCTAAACACCACACAGAGGAAATTAAACATAAAAGGCTGTATTAGCTGGTAAAGACCCATAGTGAGCAGTACTTCAACCACCTACCTCAAACAGACCATTAACAGAACTGAGTTGCACCATAACTCACTCTCAAGCAACTCGACACGGCCAATCAGAAACAAAATTGGTCCAAGCACAATCGAGGATGAACGAGCGAAACCAGAATACCGAGCCTACTGTAGAAAGGAAGGAAGAAAGAAAGGAAGAGAGAAAGAAAGAGAGAAAGAGAGAAAGAAAGAAAGAGAGAAAGAAAGAAAGAAAGTGTTGTGTATGGAGAAAAAGTCAGAGTGAACACTGTGAGCTCAAAGTAAAGTGTGACTTTAGTCTTTTATTGCAGATCTCCAGAGTGCCTCTCCAACCTGTGAAGCCTCCTTAAGTACCTGTGCTCCCAAGGGATTATGGGATCCCTTGGGACTCCCAGGGATGAGTCCTCTGGTGGCTGTACAGAGTAAATACAAGTCCACATATATAACAGAAAGAAAGAAAGAAAGAAGGAAAGAAGGAAAGAAAACAAGATAGAGAAAGAAAGAGAGAGAAAGAAAGAGAGAAAGAATCTGCATTTATATAGTGCCTTTCACAAACTCAGGGTGTCCCAAAGCACTTTCAGCCAATGAAGTATTTTTTGTAGTTATTATAGACATGTAGAAAACCCATCAGCCAATATGTGCACAGCAATGGGATAATGACTGGATTACTTGTTTTAGTAATGTTGGAAAAACAAAACTGGGAGAGAAAAAGAAAAGAAAGGAAGACTTACATTTATATAGCACCGTTCACGACCACCGGACATCTCAAAGTACTTTACAGCCAATGAAATACTTTTACATAAGAACATAAGAACATAAGAAATAGGAGCAGGAGTAGGCCACCTGGCCCCTCGAGCCTGCTCCACCATTTAATAAGATCATGGCTGATCTGATCATGGACTCAGCTCCACTTCCCTGCCAGCTCCCCATAACCCTTTTGTCATGTATTCAACTATCATTGTAACCATGTATAAGCTGACCTTAATTGTATACCTTGAGAACACTGACCACAGGGGATGAACTTGTGGGAGATGCTCCTAACCTGGACATTCTGGTATAAAAGGGGTCTGGCTCTTGAGGTCTTGGTAATAAAAGTAACTGGTCACAGAGTGATTTTTTCTCAAGTTTGGGCCTCGTGTGCATTTATACTGTATAATAAGGACATATTATTGGCGACGAGAAACTGGGATTTAAACCATGCGAGATTGGCCACTAGCAGCACAGAAGAGGGTTACTGTGTTGGTGATGATTGGGACGACTTTATTGAGAGACGATTGAGAGCAAAGTTTTGTCACTAAGGAATGGTTGAGACAGGATTCGGTCGACAAACGCAGGGCTCGTCTCCTGACGGTTTGTGGATCCCGAATGTACTCCCTGATGAAGGACCTTCTAGCGCCAGAGAAGCTGGTGGACAAGACGTTCGAAGAGCTCAGTAAGTTGATCGGGGAACACCTTAAACCGGCAAGCAGCATGCACATAGCGAGACACCGGTTTTACATGCACCGGCGGCGAGAAGGGAAAAGCGTTCCAGACTTCGTAGCTGATCTCTGGCGACTGGCAAGCATATGTAAGTTCCCAGATGCATGCAGAGCAGAGATGCTGCGAGACTTTTTTTTTGAGGGCATCGGGCATGCTGTGGTTTTCAGAAAACTGATTGAGACCAAAGACTTGACCTTGGAAGTGGCGGCTATGATAGCCCAGACATTTATCTCAGGGGAGGAAGAGACCAGAATGATTTATGGCAAAAATCTTCGCTCAAATGCGGCAAACGAGCCGGGAGTCAACATTGTTAACGCGGCACACAGTTCTCTAGGCAGACAAGGGCAATCAGACATGCCCCAGCATGCAGTTGAAGCCAAAGAGGGAATTCAACAAAGACAATGGCTAGCTCAATGGTGACTCATGCCATCGCAATGGACAATGCGGCCAGTAATGAGGTCATCAACACGTGTTAATGGTGCGCTTAAGGAGAGTTACAGAGACAATCAGAGACGATCGACTGGTAATGGATGGACCTTTTGTTTCCAACAATGGAGCCTCCAGCTCATGCTGGACGTGTGGAGGCAAACACCCAGCCAGAGCTTGCAGGTATCAGCAATATACCTGCAGAAACTGCAACATCAGCGGTCACTTGACGCGTATGTGCAGGAAGCCTGCAGCCAGGTTGATGTACGAGGAGGACGGGCCCGATGTAAGCCCTACGAGGCCAAATGAATACTGGGGGAAATTGCTGGAAGCTGAAGTTCAGCGAGTTCATATGGAGCACATATACAGTTCATATACCAGGACGCCACCAATAATGATGAAAGTGCTCCTCAATGGCATCCCAGTATTAATGGAGCTTGACACGGGGGCCAGCCAGTCCCTGATGAGTATCAAACAGTTCTAAAGGTTGTGGGTGTCCAAGGCCAGGTGGCCAAAATTATTGCCGATTGACGCACAGCTACGGACATATACAAAAGAGATCATTCCGGTGCTAGGCAGCGCCATGGTAGTCGTGACCCACAAAGATTCGGAGAACAGGTTGCCACTCTGGATTGTCCAGGAGGACAGTCCCACACGACTGGGGAGGAGTTGGCTTGCTGTCATGAACTGAAATGGGATGATGTCAACGCAATTTCTTCTGTGAACCGAGTATCGAGTATCATGCTCACAGGTCCTGGACAAATTTGACTCACTATTTCAACCCGGCATCCGCACTTTCATGGGGACCGAGGTAGTGATTCACATAAACCCGGATGCCAGGCCAGTAAACCACAAGGCCAGAGCGGTGCCATACATGATGCGGGAAAAGATAGAATACGAATTGGACCACCTGCTGAGGGAAGGCATCATCTCGCCAGTCGAATGCAGTGACTGGGCGAGCCCGATCATGCCGGTGCTCAAGGCGGATGGGTTGGTCAGGATATGTGGCGATTAAAAGGCCACCATCAATCGGGTGTCACTCCAAGACCAGTACCCGCTACTGAGAGCGGAGGACCTCTTTGCGACGCTATCCGGTGGCAAACTTTTTTCAAAATTGGACCTGACCTCAGCTTACATGACCCAGGAGCTGGCGAGTGAGTCGAAGAAGCTGACCACCATCACGACACACAAGGGGTTGTTTGAGTAGAACAGATGTCCTTTCGGGATTCGTTCGGCTGCCGCGATCTTTCAGCGAAATATGGAAAGCCTCCTTAAGTCGATTCCAAGGACGGTGGTTTTTCAAGACGACATCCACATCACGGGTCGCGATACTGAAGAACACCTTCACAACGTGGAGGAGGTGCTACGCAGGCTGGACTGGGTAGGGCTGTGATTGAAAAAGGCGAAGTGCGTCTTCCTAACTCCAGAGGTAGAATTCCTGGGGAGGAGGGTAGCAGCAGACGGGATCAGATCTACTGCGTCCAAAACGGAAGTGATCCAGAGAGCACCCAGACCCCGTAACACGACGGAGCTGCATTCGTTCCTGGGACTCCTGAATTATTTTGGCAACTTTCTTCCCAGATTGAGCACGCTGTTAGAGCCGCTACACGGGCTCCTATGCAAAAGTCGTGATTGGGTCTGGGGGGACAGCCAGGAAGTGGCTTTTGATAAAGCATGCAATTTGTTATGCTCCAACAAACTGTTAACGTTATATGACCCGTGTAAGAAAATAGTTTTAACATGGGATACGTCGTCCTATGGGGTCGGGTGTGTGTTGCAGCATGTGAATGCCAATGGTCATTTACAGCCGGTAGCTTATGCCTCCAGAAGTCTGTCCCAGGCAGAAAGGGGTTACGGGATGGTAGAAAAGGAAGCGCTAGCATGTGTATATGCAGTAAAAAAAAATGCACCAGTACCTGTTTGGCAGGAAATTTGAGCTGGAGACAGATTACAAACCCCTAATGTCCCTTTAGGCCGACAACAAGGCCATAAATGCGAATGCATCGGCCCACATACAGTGGTGGGCATTTACGTTAGCCGCCTATGACTACACAATTCGGCACAGACCGGGCAATGAAAACTGCGCCGATGCACTCAGCAGGCTACCACTCGCCACCACTGAGGAGGCAGCTGAGCACGATGCTGAGATGCTCACGGCTGTTGAAGCTTTCGAAAGCGAAGGCTCACCTGTGACAGCCCGTCAGATTAAAGTCTGGACAAATAAAGATCCGCTACTGTCTTTAGTTAAGAAATGTGTCCTGAATGGGGACTGGGCAGCCACGTACGGGGTATGCCCTGAGGAATTTAAACCATTTCATAGGCGCAAGGATGAACTCTCGATTCAGGCCAATTGCCTACTGTGGGGAAACCGAGTAGTCATGCCCCAGATGGGCAGAGAGGTATTTATCAGAGAACTTCACAATGAGCACCCAGGCATTGTCATGATGAAGGCAATTGCCAGGTCACACGTTTGGTGGCTAGGGACAGATGCAGACCTGGAACTTTGTGTTCGCAGGTGCAACACGTGTGCTTAGCTGGGCAACGCACCCAAGGAAGCCCCCCTTAGCCCCTGGTCCTGGCCTGCCAAGCTATGATCATGCATCCACGTGGACTATTCAGGTCCTTTCATGGGAAAAATGTTCTTGGTTGTAGTAGACGCCTACTCCAAATGGATTGAGTGTGCCATTTTAAATTCAAGCACATCCTCTGCCACGGTAGAAAGTCTACGTGCAATGTTCGCCGCCCATGGTCTACTGGACGTCTTGGTCAGCGACAATGGCCCGTGCTTCGCAAGCACTGAATTCCAGGACTTCATGGCAGGCAATGGAATCAACCATGTCAGAACAGCACTGTTCAAGCCGGCCTCAAACGGCCAGGCAGAACGAGCAGTGCAGATAATCAAACAGGGATGCTCAGAATCCAAGGGGGTTCCCTACAAAGCCGCTTAACACGCCTCCTGTTGGCCACTAGACCCCGACCACACTCGCTCACAGGGGTTCCACCCGCAGAGCTGCTAATGAAACGGATGCTCAAAACCAGGTTATCCCTTATATACCCTACTTTGAAAGAAATTGTTGAGAGCAGGCATCAGTGACTACCATGACGGGAATGCGAGGGCGCGATGTATTGATGTCAATGACCCTGTTTTTGTCCTTAATTACGCTGCAGGGCTCAAATGGCTTGCAGGCACTGTGATTGCCAAAGTGGGGAATAGGGTTTTGGCAGTTAAACTTACCAATGGACAAATCTGCCGCAAACATCTGGATCAAATTAAAAGGAGGTTCAGCAACCCATTGAAGAAGCAGAGGAAGAACACGACGTAGAGTTTACTCCACCACAGGTGACTGAACACCGGAACCAAGTGGAGGAGAGCCCAGTCACTGTGGGCAGTCCGGACAGGCCTGAGGCACCGCAAACAGCAGACATTCAGGCCAGCACCCAACAATCGGAGCCCCAACTCAGGCGCTCTACAAGGGAGCGTAAACCACCAGAGAGACTTTTGGGGGGGAGGTGATGTCATGTATTCAACTGTCATTGTAACCCATATGTAAGCTGACATAAGTTGTCTACCTTGAGAACACTGACCACAGGGGACGAACTTGTGGGAGACACTCCTAACCTGGACTTTCCAGTATAAAAGGGAAGCTCCACCCACCGTCTGCCTCTTGAAGTCTTGGTAATAAAGGTAACTGGTCACAGAGTGATCTTTTCTCAAGTATGGGCCTCATGTGCATTTATACTGTATAGTAAGGACATATTACCTTTATTCCCTTATCGCTCAAAAAGCTGTCTATCTCCACCTTAAATATATTCAATGACCCAGCCTCCACAGCCCTCTGGCAGAGAATTCCACAGATTTACAACCCTCTGAGAGAAGAAATTCTTCCTCATCTCAGTTTTAAATAGGTAGCCCCTTTATCTGAGACTATTTCCCCTCGTTTTAGATTCCCCTATGAGTGGAAATATCCTCTCTGTATCCACCTTGTCGAGCCCCCTCATTATCTTATATGTTTCGATTAGATCACCTCTCATTCTTTTTGGAGTGTAATTCCTGTTGTCATGTAGGAACTGAGAGGATGATTTCAATCCCTTGGGTTCTGTCACTCTGCTATATTGTTACATTGTGTTGTGTGCATCTCATCACCGAGAGCATGCAGAAACCAGGCGCAGGCAGCGGAAGGAGCGTGCGGCAAACCAGACTCCCCACCCTCCCTTTCCTTCAACCACTGCCTGTCCCACCTGTGACAGAGACTGTAATTCCCGTATTGGACTGTTCATTTACCTGAGAACTCGCTTTTAGAGTGGAAGCAAGTCTTCATCGATTTCGAGAAACTGCCTATGGTGATGTGTGCATTGTAATGATGCAATGCAAATCCATTCCAACATCCGTAATCAATCTTTTAAAATAATTTCAGCACCATAGTTTTAACAGCCAAAAAGATTTATGTCCCGTTTATTTTCCAGCTTTCTGGTGGGGGTTTTTTTGTTTATATTTAGCTTGTCTTGCACTTTGGTAAGTCATGCAGACCAAGAAAAGGCTTCTCCTTCAGCCTGTGGACTGTGCTGAGTCAGCTGAGGTGGGTATCCTGTCGCGACGACATGGCTCTGTGTCAGCTGGATTAGAGAGGAGTACGCTCAGCCAGGGCACTTAACCCCCATCACATTCCAATCGGGCCTTTTGCAAATGCAGGACTAGCTTGACCAGGCTTACCCAGAATGAGAGGCCAGTTGAGAGACTACAGGAGCCAATGGAGGAAAAGGAGTAAGAAGAGGAGGAAGAGGCAGGAGAAGAAGTAAAAGAATTATTATTAGTATTATTATTATTATTATTCATACAGCGCCTTCACGACCATCTGACATCTCAAAGCACTTTACAGCCAATGTGATACTTTTGGAGTATAGTCACAGTTCTAATGTGGGAATCTAGGTGAGTGGGCAAATGCATGGCAGATGCAGTATAATGTGGATAATTGTTAGGTTATACATTTTGGGGGCAAAAACACGAAGGCAGAATATTATCTGAATAGCGGCAGACTAGGAAAAGGGGAGGTGCAACGAGACCTGGGTGTCATGGTTCACAGTCACTGAAAGTGGGCATGCAGGTTCAGCAGGCGGTAAAGCAGGCAAATGGTATGTTGGCCTTCATAGCGAGGGGATTTGAATATAGGAGCAGGGAGGTCTTAATGCAGTTGTACAGGGCCTTAGTGAGGCATCACCTGGAATATTGTGTTCAGTTTTGGTCCCCTAATCTGAGGAAGGATGTTCATGCTATTGAAGGAGTGCAGCGAAGGTTCACCAGAGTGATTCCAGGGATGGATGGGCTGTCATATGAGGAGAGACTGGATCAACTGGGCCTTTATTCACTGGAGTTTAGAAGGATGAGAGGGGATCTCATAGAAATATAAAGATTCTGACGGGACTGGGCAGGTTAGATGCGGGAAGAATGTTCCCGATGTTTGGGAAGTCCAGAACCAGGGGACACATTCTTAGGATAAGGGGTAGGACACTTAGGACTGAGATGAGGAGAAACTTCTTCACTTAGCGAGTTGTTAACCTGTGGAATTCCCTGCTGCAGAGAGTTGTTGATGCCAGTTCACTGGATATATTCAAGAGGGAGTTAGATATGGCTCTTACGGTTAAGGGGATCAAGGGGTATGGAGAGAAAGCAGGAAAGGGGTACTGAAGGAATGATCAGCCATGAACTTATTGAAATGGCGGTGCAGGCTCGAAGGGCCAAATGGCCCACTCCGTCACCTATTTTCTATGTTTCTATGTTTCTAACACGACAGCCAATTTGCGCACAGCAAGCTCCCACAAAAACCAATGTGATAATTATTGTGTTCCTAACACAGATGAGGCTGCACACAGGAAGGTTAAAGTAACAGTGACCTCAGTCTTTAATAAGACACTCCAGTGTGAGGAACAGGCCTTAGGGGCCATCTTATATACTGTGCTCCCAAGGGATGCTGGGATCTCTTGGGACTTCAGGGGATGAGCTTCCTGGTGGCGGAACATGGGAGTGCATGCTTTACAGATACACAACATCACTCTCCCTGCAAAGACAAAGTGAAAACTATTTACAAGATGAGGCGGTCGGGAGCCTTTCTTTCCCTAGTGGACTGCCTCGGTACAAATGTCTGTTCTGGTGTGTTGGCTGTGCCCTCGCTGGGCTGGCGTGTTATTGGCCCTGCACGTCTGCTAGGGGAGCCTGGCCTTGCTGGGCTGTTGGGCGTGATGGGTTCGATTTCCTGGTCCGGGGTGGTGTCGTTGATCCTTTGCGAATGTGTTGTGGGCTCGAAAAAGGTGGTGTCTGCTGTGGGTTGTTCAGGGCAGTCTGTGAACCTCAGCCTCGTTTGGTCCAGGTACTTCCTGCAAATTTGTCCACTGTCTAGTTTGACTAGAAACATCCTATTCCCTTCTTTAGCTATCACTGTGCCCGTGATCCACTTGGGACCATGTCCATAGTTTAGCACATACACAGGGTCATTCAAATCAATTTCCCGTGACACAGTAGCGCGACTATCATTTACATTTTGTTGCTGTCGCCTGCTCTCTACCTGATCATTCAGGTTGGGGTGAACCAGCGAGAGTCTGGTTTTAAGTATCCTTTTCATGAGTAGCTCAGCTAGGGGCACCCCTGTGAGCGAGTGGGGTCTCGTGCAGTAGCTGAGCAGTACTCGGGACAAGCGGATTTGGAGTGAGCCTTCTGTGACTCGTTTAAGGTTCTGTTTGATTGTTTGTACTGCCCGTTCTGCCTGCCCATTGGAGGCTGGTTTAAACGGGGCTGAGGTGACATGTTTAATGCTTTAAATTAAGCACTGGTGAAACATGGCCCGTTGTCACTGACCAGTATGTCAGGCAGGCCGTGGGTGGCAAACATGGTCCTCAGGTTTTCAATGGTGGCGGTAGTGGTGCTTCCTGACATTATTTCACATTCAATCCATTTTGAAAAAGCATCAACCACCACCAGGAACATTTTACCGAGAAACGGGCCCGCATAGTCGACATGGATCCTCTACCATGTTCTGGAGGGCCAAGACCACAATCTTAGTGGTGCCGCTCTGGGCGCGTTGCTCAACTGAGCACATACGCTGCATTGCCATACACAGGACTCTAAGTCAGAGTCGATACTGTGCCACATGGTGGTTAGCAGGTTTTGCAGAGCTTGCAGCTCGTCTGCAAGCTCGTTGAAGGTGCCCCATTGTTTCACAGCTGTTGCAAACATACCCTTTGAAGCGGCATGAATAGGCTGAATGGAAGCCTCCACAACGCCAACAAGGTGTGAATTGCCTTGCATTCATCCTTTGTTGGGGACTCTGAGTTATCTGGGTCACCTGAGGCCTGCTGTAAGTTGCAGACTCGTGGGTTCTGCCCTGTACATTTCTGCTCGAAAACACAGTTCCAGTTAATTTGTGAACATTGCTAGCACTTGGGTGCTGAGAGATTTGTTTGGTGTTATCACTGGTGGACATAAACACCTGTGCTATCGCAATGGCCTTACTGAGGGTCGGTGTCTCTACAGTCAAAGGTTTTCATAGGATGGTCTCATGGCCAATGCCCAGTACAAAAAAGTCTCTGAGTATTTTCTCCAGGTAGCCATCAAACTCACATTGTCCTGCACGTCGCCTTAGCTCGGCGACGTAGCTCGCCACTTCCTGACCTTCAGATCGCTGGCACGTGTAGAACCGATACCTCGCCATCAGCACGCTCTCCCTTGGGTTAAGTTGCTCCTGAACCAGTATACACAGCTCATCATATGACTTATCTGTGGGTTTCACCGGAGCCAGAAGATTCTTCATGAGGCTGTAGGTCGGTGCCCCGCAGACTGTGAGGAGGACCGCTCTCCTTTTTGCAGTGCTTCCTTCTCCGTCCAGCTCGTTGGCTACAAAGTGCTGGTCTAGCCGTTCGACATAGGCTTCCCAGTCCTCACCCTCCGAGAACTTCTCCAGGATGCCCACTGTTTGCTGCATCTTTGCATTGGATTTCTCATCGCCTGTTATTGTGTTCCTAACACAGATGAGGCTGAACACAGGGAGGTTAAAGTAACAGTGACCTCAGTCTTTAATAAGACACTCCAGAGTGTCAGGGCCAGCTTATATACAGTGCTCCCAAGGAATTCTGGGATCCCTTGGGTCTTCAGGGGAGGCACTCCCTGGTGGCGGAACATGGGAATGCATGCTTTACAGATACACAACAATAATGACTAAATAATCTGCTTTTGTTTTGATGATTGAGGGATAAATATTGGCCAGGACATCGGGGATAACTCCCCTGCTCTTCTTCGAAATAGTGTCATGCGCTCTTTTAGATCCACCTGAGAAGGCAGACAGGGCCTCGGTTTAAAGTCTCATCTGATGGAACCATCCCCCAGCATGAGTTCGTTGCCGCTGGAGATGAAACTGGAAATAAAGACTGAAAGTGCCAGGATAGAAAATGCCTGACTCTCATGAGAGGTTTAAAAAGGGAAGAGCAGCATTTATGTTCCACTTTTACCGTGCTCGGGATGTCCCAGAGCTCTCTTCAACCACCGAATTACCCTTGAAGTGGACTCACTGATGCTCTGTAGGAATATGCAGCATCCAATTTGTACCCAGCGCAGACCTACCAGCAACAATGTGGTAAGTGATCAGTTAATCTGTCGTGTTGGTCTTGGTTAATGAGTAAATACTAGCCAGGGCACTGGGAGAACTGTCCACCCGAGAAGGCAGATAGGACCTCAGTTTAACATCTCACTCAGAAGACAATACCTGCAATTATCTCGCAACCCTGCAATGCACTGAAGTGTCAGCCTGGATTGTGGTCTCAAGTCCTGGTGTGGGGATTGAACCCATGACCTTTACCTTTTGACCCAAGATGATGCTTCTGAAATGAAATTATGGAGCACCTGACTAATAGGCATGCCGTGCCGTTGCAGTAAGGAATAATCTTGTTACATTTTAATTTCGGTGGCATGCCTAGTTACCCTGAAATTTTGATACAACACTGGATTGCTTGGTCACTTCAGAGGGCAATTATCAGTCAGCCATGTTCCATAGAATTCATAACTCAGGAAAAAGGCCATTCAGCCCAAATGGTCCATGCCGGCATTTATGCTCCACACGAGCCTCCTCCCAATCTATTTCCTCGCACCCTGTTAGCATATCCTTCTATTCCTTCTCCTCACATCTGTTTAGCTAGCTTCCCCATAAATGCTATTCACCTCAATTAATCTCTGTGGTAGCAAGTTCCACATTCTAACCACATTCTTTGGGGAAACACATTTCTCCTAAATTCTTTACTGAATTTATTGGTGGCCATCTGATATTTATGGCCCAAGTTTTGGTCTCCTGCAAGTAGAAAGATCTTTTCTACATCTACCCTATCAAAGCCTTTCATAATTTTAAAAACCTCTTAGGTCACCCCTCAGCCTTCTCTTTTCTAGAGAAAGGAAACCCTTCCTGTTCAGTCTTACTTGATCGGTATAACCTCAGTTCTGGTATCATTCTTGTAAATCTTTTGTTTGGACCTTCTCCAGTGGTCTTGTATCCTTTTTATAATATGTTTGTACAGGATAGTATATGTTGGCGTCCCGATCAAACCAGCGACCGCCATTGTTGGGCCGACTTAGGAGTCGGCCGACAATTAAAACAAAATGGCGGCCGCGGCTGTGCGCCCTCCCCTTTAAGGTCAGCTGCAGTGCCCAGCCGCCGGCAGGTTGGCACACCGGTCGGTGCCCCCGACAGCGCTCCCGCGGGGGGAAATTCTCTCCGCGGGGTGCAAAAAGTGGTCGGCGCCGGGCAGCAAGCACGCCAGGCGGGCGGGAAAGACGGGGCGTGGCAGAACCCCGTCCTGGAAGCAATTGTGGACGGGCCGAACCGGTTGCCTGCCCACGGGCGGAAAGGCCTTACCGCCCTGTTACTGCCTCTCGGTAATGGGCCTTACATAAAGGGGCAATTTCGGTCCCCTTATAATTTTTATCATTGTGGAGAAAATCGACATTTCACAAATATGATGGCGGTTCAGCAGTCAACATGCGGGTAAAAACCCCAGTTAGACCCATTTCAACAAGGCTTAACAGCGATACTGGAACGGAAAAAGGGATGTTTTTGTCAGTTCCAGTGATTTCAATGATCGCCAGCTATGGGGAGTTCCACGGCGCAGCCCGTGTTGGAGCTGTTGGTGTCAGAGCTGTTGGTCAACCCAACTTCAGGATTTCCGCGTTTATCTGTGCATGCACTAAATATTGCCATTACTCCTAGGGTCAGTCTCAGAGGTGTAGTGGCAGTGTTGGCTGATAGTTTCGCCGTCATTTCCACTGCAAAACCCAAGCCGTGGACTCTATCTCTTTCGCCACACAAGCTGCCTCCGCTGCTGAGCGATCCCAGCATTTTCAGTTTGTTATTTCCCATTTTCCAGCACCCGCAGCATTTTGCCTTTTATAAACATACGATTAGTCGCTAACCAGAAGCAAGTGGATTTGGAGTCATGATTTGTTGATGTTTGCGACAACAATAGCAGATTGTTGCATTAGATTTGATGATTCAACACCCAGGATGGGGATTGTGTGTAGAGAAACACCAGGCTGCAGTGACCTCCATATGCTGGTGATTATATTTCTCTCCACTTCTCTCTGGCTTACCGCTGTGGGAACTTCTATCTGCTGGCATACACACTGAGCACCATATGGAAAAGAGATGGAGCAACAGGGAAGGAATCAGTAATCAAAGCAGCCAGCACTCACTCCAAAGACCCCTATGAGCTCCACTCACGAATATTGGAAGATGCCCCGCGGCCACAAACAAACCTCTGTTACTGCACCGCTCTCAAGTACAGTCACATGGTTGCGATGCTCCGTGCAGTGATGGGGAGAGGGTTTACTTTTAAAAAATTTTAATTTAAAAAATTACTGTAGGGTGTTCGTTTTATACTCTACCTTGATTCGTAGACCTCGGGAATTACAGGAAGAAGGACAACACATGACGCAAAGTTTAGGCTTAACCCAATTGTCAGTTTTATTACGCAAAAACTAACGAAAAACTACAGAACAAGACATCTGAAAGAATTGACCAAAGACATGCAATCACCCATCCAGTTAGTTGCTGTAACCGTAGATTGTAGGTTCGTGGTCGTTGATTCCGTGACAGGGTGTTCTTCTTCGATGCGTTCGCTTCTCTTCTGTTCCTTTACATTTTTTTTTTCGAGCTGCTCCCAGCTCGTGTATATATATATCCATTTTATGAATAAAATACTCGCTGAGCTGAGGTTCCCGATAATGTGTTTGGATCGATTCGTTGTTTATGGTGATCCGTTTGACTGACTGCCATGATGGGTCTGGATGTTCCCAATTTGCACACAGAGTCTACAGGGCAAAAAATAACTCCTCATCTTAAGTGCCCCGTTCTCCAAAAATGTACGCCTTGTGGGGTCCTTCTGTTGTCCTGGTTTCTTGCAGACTTGGAGTCTCTAGAGAGAATTGTTTTTCCCCCTCTGGCCAATCAGTCCAGGGGCTCTTCTGTGGGTTTTTATGAAATATATCAACCCCATTGTTTTTATGTATAAACATGTCTGGTTCTCAACCGCAGAGAATGTCCTTAATTGGTGGTGAGTCGCCACCTGGACTGGGCTGGCACCTTTTTCTCCCTTTGTCCAGTCCATCTCAAAAGCTTGTATTAAATCAATTTTAGTTTGTGCCCTCTTTCTGTGCCTCCTGTAAAAGTGTGTAAACCTTACAGTTACATGGGATGTGAGCATCGCTGGCAAGGCCGGCATTTCATTGCCCATCCCGAGTTACCCTTGGGAAGGTGGTGGTGAGTCGTATTATTGAACCCGCTGCCTTCCATGTTGTGAAGGTACTCCCACAGTGCTGACTTTGTTGTACAACAGAGTGGCTCGCTGGGCAGAGGGCAGTTAAGAGCACACCATATCAGCTGTATAGGCCTGACCGGAAAGGGTGGCAGATTTCCTTCCCTAAAGGATATTAGTGAACCAAATGTGTTTTAACAACAATCCCGTAGCTTCATAGTCACCATTACTGATTCGAGCTTATTATGACAGATTTATTGAATTTAAATTCACCAGCTGCCGTGGTGGGATTTGAACTCATGTCTCCAGATTATTAGTCATGCCGTATGATTAGCAGTCCAGTAACATCATCATCATAGGCAGTCCCTCGAAACAAGGATGACTTGCGTCCAATACTAAGAGGGATGAGTTCACGTGTTCCAATGAAGGACCTAAAATTCCAGGTCCTGAATTACATCCTGAAGGGTGGAAGATGCCTGTGCATGGATTTTTTTTAACGTGGGGTGGCCGTTGCACACCAGCCACCACATGGGCTTGACAAAGCTAGGTCTTGGTCCCTTGGCAAGGGTTAACCAAGACGACTGGAGACCAGCTCTGCTGCACAGACCTAGTGCGCACACATATCGCAGTGTGGGCTGGCCCGTGCTGCCCCTGGGCTCCTGGCCCCGAACTCATGCCTCCCATGGGCCCCAACCACATCCCTCCACACTCTCTCGCCACTCCTGCTGTATCTGCCCACGCCCCAGTCACCGACCTGGACCTTGATGAAGTCACTCTTTGCTGCCGTTGCCCGCCTGCACCAGCTCGCACTGCTCCCTGAAGTAGTCTCCCTTGGTCTCCACGCTGCTCCTTTTATGGTCCCGACTTTCCACTGGTGGTCTCTCGCAGGAGCTGGAAACATACAGCGGGCCCCTCAGCATCAATCACGATTGGCTCAAAAAGCTGGGACGCCACACGCGGGGCCAGGGCCCAGGGGGTGAGGAGCGCGGCCTGGAGTTAGCGTTTGCGGGGCGGCAGAGGGGTGTGTTGGGGGGCGGGGGGGTGACTGAGGGAGCGGCGCAGGAGCAGCGGTGCGGGAGTCGCTGAGGCCCGGGGCCTAGCCGGTTGCCAGGAGCGATGTGCAGCCTGGGCGGTGGGTGCAGTGCTGAGGCCGGGCAGGGCCGAGGGAGTGAGGGACTGAGGCTGGGCCGCCGCCGCCATGAGCTCCCGGGTGCAGCCCTAGCATCAGCCGCCGCTGGAGATGAGCAGAGTCCGGGGCCCCGGCCTCCCGCCAGGCCTGGAGCTGCGACAACCCGGGAGACGAGGAGCTGGAGTGGGCCGGGCGGCAGTCCGACTCCCCCAGGCCCGGCTCAGGGGCAGGCTCAGGGCCCAAACCCCAGCACTGGGAGAAGCACCAGACCCGCCTGATCACACCGCCTCTTGCACACACTCCAGTAACATAACCACTATGCTACCGTACCCCACTATTGTCAGCCTTATGAATGATTCCTTCTTTTAATGACAGCCGACAATCAAGGTGAGCAAATTGCCCCAAATATCCCCTTACTTCATTCCTAGGGCAGCAGCTGAGTGGGGTGAAGCAGGCCCCAATATCCAGTCTGGAGCCTTGGTTTTCTACACAATCTGCTGCCTTCATAGTACTTAAGGAGGTGGCCTTGGAAATAGCGGAGGCATTGACAGTCATTTTCCAACATTCCATTGACTCTGGATCAGTTGCTATCGAGTGGAGGGTAGCCAATGTAACCCCACTTTTTAAAAAAGGAGGAAGAGAGAAAACAGGGAATTATAGACCGGTCAGCCTGACCTCAGTAGTGGGTAAAATGATGGAATCAATTATTAAGGATGTCATAGCAGCGCATTTGGAAAATGGTGACATGATAGGTCCAAGTCAGCATGGATTTGTGAAAGGGAAATCATGCTTGACAAACCTTCTGGAATTTTTTGAGGATGTTTCCAGTAAAGTGGACAAGGGAGAACCAGTTGATGTGGTGTATTTGGACTTTCAGAAGGCTTTTGACAAGGTCCCACACAAGAGATTAATGTGCAAAGTTAAAGCACATGGGATTGGGGGTAGTGTGCTGACATGGATTGAGAACTGGTTGTCAGACAGGAAGCAAAGAGTAGGAGTAAATGGGTACTTTTCAGAATGGCAGGCAGTGACTAGTGGGGTACCGCAAGGTTCTGTGCTGGGGCCCCAGCTGTTTACATTGTACATTAATGATTTAGACGAGGGGATTAAATGTAGTATCTCCAAATTTGCGGATGACACTAAGTTGGGTGGCAGTGTGAGCTGCGAGGAGGATGCTATGAGGCTGCAGAGTGACTTGGACAGGTTAGGTGAGTGGGCAAATGCATGGCAGATGAAGTATAATGTGAATAAATGTGAGGTTATCCACTTTGGTTGTAAAAACAGAGAGACAGACTATTATCTGAATGGTGACATATTAGGAAAAGGGGAGGTGCAACGAGACCTGGGTGTCATGGTACATCAGTCATTGAAGGTTGGCATGCAGGTACAGCAGGCGGTTAAGAAAGCAAATGGCATGTTGGCCTTCATAGCGAGGGGATTTGAGTACAGGGGCAGGGAGGTGTTGCTGCAGTTGTACAGGGCCTTGGTGAGGCCACACTTGGAGTATTATGTACAGTTTTGGTCTCCTAACTTGAGGAAGGACATTCTTGCTATTGAGGGAGTGCAGCAAAGATTCACCAGACTGATTCCCGGGATGGCGGGATTGACCTATCACGAAAGACTGGATTAACTGGGCTTGTATTCACTGGAGTTCAGAAGAATGAGAGAGGACCTGATAGAAACGTTTAAAATTCTGATGGGTTTAGACAGGTTAGATGCAGGAAGAATGTTCCCAATGTTGGGGAAGTCCAGAACCAGGGGTCACAGTCTAAGGATAAGGGGTAAGCCATTTAGGACCGAGATGAGGAGAAACTTCTTCACCCAGAGAGTGGTGAACCTGTGGAATTCTCTACCACAGAAAGTAGTTGAGGCCAATTCACTAAATATATTCAAAAGGGAGTTAGATAAAGTCCTTACTACTAGGGGGATCAAGGGGTATGGCGAGAAAGCAGGAAGGGGGTACTGAAATTGCATGTTCAGCCATGAACTCATTGAATGGCGGTGCAGGCTAGAAGGGCTGAATGGCCTGCTCCTGCACCTATTTTCTATGTTTCTATGTTTCATAAGTCCACATGTAGAATTATTTTTGCACAGCGAATTCGGGGGTGGGGCAAGAAGGAATTGATGATATTCCTGCATATTCCAGTCAGCACAGGCACGATGGCCGAATGGCCCTGTTTTGTGCTGTAACATTCTGTGACCTTGTAATTCCCTCAACTACTGGGTCTAATTCTATAATATAGTGCCATTCACACCCTCAGGACATCCCAAAGCGCTCTACAGCTAATGAAGTATTTTTTGAAGTGTAGTCACTGTTATAATGTAGGAAAGGCAGCAGCCAATTGGCGCACAGCAAGCTCCCACAAACAGCAATGAGATAATGACCAGATAATCTCTTTCAGTGATGTTGGTTGAGGGATAAATATTGACCAGGACAATGGGGTAACTCCCCTGCTCTTTTTCCAAATAATGCAATGGGATCCTGCACAACCACCTGAGAGGTCAGAGGGGCCCTCGGTTTAACGTCTCATCCGAAAGACAGCAACTCCGACAACGTAGCACTCCCTCAGTCCTGTACTGTTTTGTCAGCCTAGATTTTTTGCTCAAGTCTCTGGAGTGGGTCCTGAATTCTCGATTCAAAGGCGTGAGTGATCTACCCACTTAACCATGGCTGACACCAGTCATGTCAGGGGGGTTCTGCTTTTGTGCTCACCCCATAACCCATCTCCCCTATTGGCTTGCAATTCAGCCCTTCCCATCCCAGTTAGCAGTGCACCCACACCCCACCCCACCACCCCGCCCCCCCCCCCCTCCCCAGCCTCTCCACTCCCAAACAATAGTTCCGCCCTTGGCACCCCTTTCCCACTGAGGTTTGAGTCGACACAGGCCCCTCGACCCCACATTGAACCCGGAATTACTTCCATCCCCACATCAACTGGGAGATCCACCCAGGGCCATAACCTGCTCTCCTCCACAGAGTGTCAAGGTGGGCCCAGGATATAGTCCCCTCTGCCCTTGCCCCTCCCCACAGCATTAATGATCCGAACATCCTCCACCTATCCTTCTCACCATCCCTATCTTCTTCACTTTCCCCTATATATCTCTCCCAGCCATGTCCCCTCCCCTGACTCCATTCCATTTCCCTCTACTCTTCTTCGCTATCCCCACATTACATAATGAATATTGATAGATTAAGTGAATGTGCATGGATTTTAATGTAGCCAAATGTGAGGTCATCCACTTTGGACCAAGAAAGGATGGAGCAGGATACTTTCCAAAGGTGTTATCGAATATGGGGCAAAAGTGGGAATGTGGAGCTAGATCAGAGAGCATCCATGATCTCATTGAATGGCAGAACAGACTAGAGGGGCTGAATGGCCTACTCCGGTTCTTAAGTTCCTCTCCTCCACCTCTCCTTCCTCTACTGTTTTAATCTGGTTGTATGTTTTCATACTTCTCCTCTTCCTCCCCTCCCCTTACATCTTCCCCTGCCATCTCTCTCTCATCGACCTTTCCCCATGGGGGGGGGGCGGAGTATTGGGTGGCGCCTCCAGGGGTCAGTGTTGGGAACTCTACAGTTTCTAATGTACTTCAAATGACTTGGATTCAAAATCTCAATGCAAATTGGTACCAAACTGTGAGGAGCAGTGGAATTGAAGCACACAGACAGAAACTATGGAATAAGCTACAGTAAATATGTGAGTGGGTTGAATGTTAGCCGATGAGATTTAATACAGACAAGTGTAAAGTATTGCACGTAGGAAGGAATAATGGGGAACATACATACTCCATCTATAGTGCTGAAATAGCTAGGGCTGGCATTGAAAGAGTCACAGGAGTCTTATTACATAGGATTATGTCGGATTTACAGCACAGAAACCGGCCATTCGGCCCAACCAGTCCATGCCGGCATTTATGCTCCACTCGAGCCTCCTCCCGTCTTTCCTCATCTAAATCTATCAGCCTAACCCTCTATTCCCTTCTCCCTCATTTACTTGTCTAGCCTACTCTTAAATGCATCTATACTATTCGCTTCAACCACTCCCTGTGGTAGCGAGTCCAACATTCTCACCACTTGGGTAAAGAATCTTATTCTGAACTCCCGATTGGAATTCTTGGTGACTATCTTATATTGATGCTCTTCCCCCAAGTGGAAATATTCTCTCTGTATCCACTCTACCTAAACCTTCATAATTTAAAAAATCCCTATTAGGTTACCCCGCAACCTTCATTTTTCAAGAGAAAAGAGATCCAGCTGGTTCATCTTTTCCTGATATGTATACCCCCGCATTTCTAGCATCATCCTTGTAAATCTAATTAAATTTGACACTAAAAATGTACAACTAATGCAGAGCAGCATTCAATAAAACCAATGGAATGTCGAGGGATTCAGCCAAAGCAATTCAGTACAGGTTGGACCTCTCTGCTCCGGCACCCTCGGGACTTGACCGGTGCCGAAAGAGAGAATTTTCCGAACCATGGGAGGTCATGTTGCAGGTGTTTAAAATGGCAATTGATTTTTTTTTTCCTTTTGTTCTCTTCCTCGTCACCCATGCCTCAGTTTTTGTTTGCCTCGGGACTCTGAATGGGGTTGTGGAGTCGGTCTGTGTAACCGAGTTTGAGCAACAGTCCGGGGCCTGGTGTAAAGACCCGCTCCCGGCCGGGGACAAGATCTATTACATGCCGTGTACCTCACCGACACCTTTATGGAGAACATGTCACTGGACGACTTCACCTCCGGCCGCCACACCACCAACAACAAGCTGCCCCACCGCGTCGACGGCACCGGCAGTGGTGTACGGCGGCGCGGTCTTCTTCAACAAGGAGCACACGAGGAACATCGTCAAATACGACCTGAGGACTCACAACAAAATCAGCGAGGCCATCATCGCCAAAGCCAACTCCCACGACAACTCCCCCTGCAGGTGGGGGAGGGGACAAGCCGGACATCGACCTGGCCATGGATGAGAATGGGCTGTGGGTCATATACGCCACCGAGCAAAACAACGGCATGATGGTCGTCAGCCAGCTTAACCCTTGCCTAATGACAGCTCTCGGGCTCCTAAATGCCTCCATGCTGGTTTGTTGCTCTTTTTTCTTTTAACCCTCCTCTCCCTCAGCCCAGCTTCGGTGCTTCAGTCAGTCGCCTGCCCTTCCCTTTCCTTGCCCGGCCCGCTTACCTAACTGAACAGGAAGCGCGGGAAACCGGGATTGTTGCCGAACCACGGTTGTTTCCGGACTAGAGGATCCTGGATTGGAGAGGTAAAGCCTGCACAATTCAAAGGCAGTTGTGAATAAACTGTACTGTGCTCTGGTTAGACCATACCTTGAATACTGCATCTAATTGAGCAACAAGTGAGGCATTGAAGCTCTGGAGGCGGTGCTGAGAACAACACATCTGATTCCTATTGCCATCTGCTGCTGTAACCATCATCCATGACCTTTGGTATCTCAAGACTATTTTAATGTTCTCCTGGCCAACTTCTCAACTTCAACCTTTTCAATCCCCCTCAGAATCTTGTATGTTTCAATGAGTTCACCTCTCATTCTTCTAAACTCCAGAGAGTGTAGTCCCAATCTGCTCAATCTCGCCTCATAGGATAACCCTCTCAAACCAGGAATCAATTAAGATAGCACCCATGGATTTTGCTGAAACTCACAATGGGATGACATCAATCGCGTTCAATATAAACAGCACTGACAATGCAGCACTACCCTTGTACCGCATTAGTAGTGCCAGCTGAGATTATACAACAATAACAACTTCCATTTAGATAGCAACTTTAACATAGTAAAACATCCCAAAGCTCCGCTCAGGAGTGTTATCAAACAAAAGGAGATATTAGGGCAGGTGACCAAAAGCTTGGTCAAAGAGGTAGGTTTTAAGGAGCGTTTGAAAGGAAGAGAGAGGTGGAGAGTTGGAGAGGATTAGGGAGGGAGTTCCAGAGCTTAGTGCTTAGACAGATCTTGGCACGGCCGCCAATTGTGGAGTGATTAAAATCGGGGATGAGCAAGAGGCCAGAATTGGAGGAGCACAGAGATCTCGGTGGGTTGTAGGGCTGGAGGAGATTACAGAGATAGTGATGGGCGAGGCCGTGGTAGGATTTGAACACAAGGATGCAGATTTTAAAAATGACGCGTTACCGGACCGGGAGCCAATGTAGGTGAGCGAGCACAGGGGTAATGAGTGAACGGGACTTGGTGCGAGTTAGGACATGGGCAGCAGAGTTTTAAATGAGCTCAAATTTTTGTAGGGTGAAAGATGGGAGGCCAGCCAGTAGTGCATTGGAATAGTCACGTCTCGAGGTAACAAAGGCATGGATGAGGGTTTCAGCAGCGGATGAGTTGAGGCAGGGGGCGGAGACGGGTGATGTTGGGCAGTCTTGAAGATGGAGCGGCTATGTAGTCAGAAGCTCATCTCGGGGACAACTACGACACTCAAGGTTGTGAATTTATTATATGTGGTGGAAGTAATCCAAGACCCCTCTTGTTCTCGTTCCTCCCCAAACAAAAACTGAAGACATGTTGAGTGCTTTTTTAATGAAGAATAGTGTCGCTTTAAGTCTTGCCCAATGACGTGATCTCATTGAAAAATACAAATTTCTTACAGGGCTTGACAGGGTAGATGCAGGGAGGATGTTTTCTTCTGGGGAGTCTAGAACCAGGGGTCACAGTCTCAGAATAAAGGGGTCGGCCATTTAGGACTGAGATGAGGAGACATTTCTTCGCTCAGAAGATGGTGAATCTTTGGAATTCTCTGCCTCAGAGGGCTGTCATTGAGTATATTCAAGGCACAGATCAATAGATATTTGATTATTCAGGTAGTCAAGGGATAAGGGGATAGTGCAGGAAAGTGGAGCAAGGGTAGGAGATCAGCCAGGATATTAATGGAAGGTGGATTAGGCTCGAGGGGTCGAATGGCCTACTCCTGCTCTTAATTCTTATGTTCTTATGACCTCAGTGAGAAAGAAGGCACCTTGCTCGCTTTAAGGTTTCTGTCACTGATGCTCTGGAGCTGTGAGAAGGTCCAGCTGTTGACTGAGCTATTAGACTTGGCCCTCCTGGATGAGAAGACCATTGCTCATTTGGCAGCTCTTCTAGACATCCTAATCAGAATGTGAACAGTTGTGCGGCTTACATAGGAACATGGGATCGGTAGTCGTCCATTTAGCCCCTTGAGTTGATCCACCATTCAATGAGATCATGGCTGATCTGTGACCTAACTCCATTTATCCGCCATTGCCCCATATCCCTCAATACTTTCGGTTAACAGAAATCTATCAATCTCACATTAAAAATTAACAATTGACCCAGCGGCAACTGTCATTTGCGGAAGAGAGTTCCAAACTTCTAACACCCTTCGCGTTGATACATCTTTTCCAAAGTTCACTCCAGAAATTCCTGACTCTAAATTTTCGGCTAGTTCCACTACTCCTAGTTTCCCCAACCAGCATAACTAGTTTTTCCCTATCAGTTCCCCTATATATCTTGAAAACTCCAATCAAATCCGCCTTTAATCTTCTAAATTCACACCCACATACGCCTAATCCGTGGTGGCATATTAATACTCCAATCAAGTGAACCAATACAGCTGGTAACATTGAGAACATCCTGTTCATGAATCTTGCAATATTTTCTAAGCTTTTCGAAGCTTATTGTTGTAAGATTTCATAACATTTTTCAAGATCCACAAAGAATGTGAGGTTATCCACTTTGGTGGTAAAAACAGAGAGACAGACTATTATCTGAATGGTGACAGATTAGGAAAAGGGCAGGTGCAAAGAGACCTGGGTGTCATGGTACATCAGTCATTGAAGGTTGGCATGCAGGTACAGCAGGCGGTTAAGAAAGCAAATGGCATGTTGGCCTTCATAGCGAGGGGATTTGAGTACAAGGGCAGGGAGGTGTTGCTACAATTGTACAGGGCCTTGGTGAGGCCACACCTGGAGTATTGTGTACAGTTTTGGTCTCCTAACCTGAGGAAGGACATTCTTGCTATTGAGGGAGTGCAGCAAAGGTTCACCAGACTGATTCCCGGGATGGCAGGACTGACCTATCAAGAAAGACTGGATCAACTGGGCTTGTATTCACTGGAGTTCAGAAGAATGAGAGGGGACCTCATAGAAACATTTAAAATTCTGACGGGGTTAGACAGGTTAGATGCAGGAAGAATGTTCCCAATGTTGGGGAAGTCCAGAATCAGGGGACACAGTCTAAGGATAAGGGGGAAGCCATTTAGGACCGAGATGAGGAGGAATTTCTTCACCCAGAGAGTGGTGAACCTGTGGAATTCTCTACCACAGAAAGTTGTTGAGGCCAATTCACTAAATATATTCAAAAAGGAGTTAGATGAAGTCCTTACTACTAGGGGAATCAAGGGGTATGGTGAGAAAGCAGGAATGGGGTACTGAAGTTGCATGTTCAGCCATGAACTCATTGAATGGCGGTGCAGGCTAGAAGGGCCGAATGGCCTACTCCTGCACCTATTTTCTATGTTTCTATGTTTCTATGTAATACATTGCTGCCTGGTATGGTGGGCGCTGACTCTCTCTACACCTTCAAGAGGGAGTTGAAACGTTTCCTGACTGGAGCAGAGATCACATCATATCAACGGCAAGTATCTTTAAAGATAACAGTTGGACAATGTGATGTCAAGGACAGTTTTCAGTAGGGTTCCGAGAGGAATTTTACAGAGTATGGTTTCCCTTATTGGCCCTGATTTTTTCTCCCTGGTTTGTTTTTTGCCTCTCCCATGAGATTAGCTGGCTGCAGACGTGGGAAGCAGACAGGGTGGGGTGGGGGGGAGGGGCGGGAGGGGTGGGGGGGTGGGGGGCGGGCGGGGGGCGGGGTGGTGGTTATCGCGTGGCGGGGAGCAGATAGGAAGTATCCAGTCATGATGCTGCAGCCATCAACACCAGTGAGGGGCAGGCTGGATGGACCAGCTAGCCTTTTCCTGTCCGTCCTGCGAGGGTATACATAGCAGGAAAGAATGAGCAGGCTGAGGGGCCAAAATTTCCTTCCGGCCGTACCGGGGCGCACGCAACTGGTTTCGACTGTTTTCACCGCCGTGGTGGTTGAGGTGGCCTCCTGAGCGAAATTCCGCTCTTTGTTTTTTTAGGCGGACCAGAAGTCACTCATAATGGGGGCGGAATTTGGGGCGGTGAGTACACCACTGGAGGGGCGGAAGTTGGGGGAGAGTGTAGTGACCTTCGTGATGACATCATCACGGCGCCACGTCACCATGGCTCTCCCCTTCACTTAAAGGGGAGAGCCTGCACAAATTTAAAACTTCGGTCCACTGGGCCACCAGGGAGGGTTTCGGCCGGGCCAGTGGCCTGGTATCCAAGAGGAGGTGTCAGCCTGCCCGTTGGCAGCCCGGCCGAAACCTGGAGGCATAATTGCCGGACCGACATGGCAGTCAGCTGACAATAAAAAAGTGCCGGCCACGGCAGTGCGTCCTCCCCTTTAAGGGAAGCAGCACCACCACTGCAGAAGGCCTCAGCCACCCCGAATAAGCTTGTTTTGGCACCGCCGGGCGGGAGAAAGATATTCACGGCGGAATTTTGCCGTCGGGAGGGGGTTAGATTGGCAGTGTGCACTGTGACGCACTGAGCATCGATCGGCAGCAGCGGAGTGGCAGTGGGGGGAGCGGGTCACCGCCGCGATACCGCAAGAGTGGAATTTTGATAATGGCGGCCATTACATGAAAAGTCAGCGGCCATTGCACTCCACAGTGTTAAGAGACCTTCAGGCAAGGGGCAATTTCAGCCCCGGATCTCTTTTCTCTTGAAAAGATAAGGCGGAGGGCTGACCTAATAGAGGTCTTTAAAATTATGCAATGTTTTGATAGAGTGGATACAGAGAGAATGTTTCCACTTGTGGGGAAGAGCATAACTAGAGGCCATCAATATAAGATAGTCACCAAGAAATCCAATAGGGAATTCAGAAGAAACTTTTTTACGCAAAGAAAGGTGAGAAAGTGGAACTCGCTGCCACAGGGAATGGTTGAAGCCAATAGTCTGGATGCATTTAAGGGAAGGCGAGGCAAGTGTCATGTATCTCACATTACTGTATATAACTATCTTACCATGCTATACATGACTGTAACTGGCTATGACCTGTAACAATAAGCATACCTTACCACCAGTGGTGCACTTGCAGGAGACACTCCATACCTGTCCCACTGTGGTATATAAAGGCAGGTCTCAGGCAAGTGCAGCACTGGAGAGCTGGAATTAAAGGTGCAGGTCCTGAGTGACCTTGACTTCAGCATGTGTCTCGTGTAAGTCAGTACATTAAAGTCAGGACTTAACAATGGCGACGAGTTACGGGATCACACAATCCACAGAATGGCTACCAACAACTCACATGAGAAATACGATGCTGGAGACAATTGGGATGACTTTATAGAAAGGCTCCAGCAAAGCTTTGTGACCAAAGACTGGTTAGGCGACGATAAGGCAGACAAGAGAAGAGCCCATCTCTTGACCAGCTGTGGCTCGAAAACATACGCTTTAATGACAGACCTGCCGCACCCGAGAAACCAGCAAGCAAGTCGTTTGAGGAGTTGAGCACACTGGTGAGAGACCACCTGAAGCCAGCGAGCAGCCAACACATGGCCAGACACAGGTTCTACAACGACAGACGCTGTGTGGGCCAAAGCATACACAACTTCGTGGCGGAACTTCGGAGGTTGGCTAGTTCATGTGAGTTTCCCGATGAACTAAGGAGAGACGTACTGAGAGACTTTTTTATTGAAGGAATAGGCTACACAGGCATATTCCGAAAGCTTATAGAGACTAAGAACATGACCCTAGAGGCAGCAGCACTGGTTGCAAAGACATTCTTGGCAGGAGAAGAAGAAACAAGACTGATCGATACTTCAGGTATGACAACCAACGAGGCATCGGAACAAGGGGTTCACATTGTGAAACAAACCACTACCCCCACACACAGACAAAGGCAGGAGAGCAGGCCTTCAACAGCAGACAGTGGTGCCAGAAGCCATCAAAATCAAGGGCCACATGAACGGCCGATCACACCTCATCAACCCACAATGCGAGCAATCAACAACAGATTGAGAGAAGCTGAAGGGAGATCAGCCAGACGCAGCTCATCCTTCAGAAACAATGGAAACGGTCTGTGTTGGAAATGTGGGGGAAGGCACTCAACCAGGGTGTGTCGATTTCAGCATGCCATTTGCAGAAACTGCAACTACATAGGGCATCTGGCTTGCATGTGCAGAAAAACAGCAGCTCGGCCCGTATACAAATCGGAAGGGTCGGAAAGCGGACCAAAAGACGGTTAGAACAGTGCACGGGACGCCGAGGTATAGCGGGTTAACACGATCAATGTCCACTGTTCTTACTCCAAGACGCTTCCAATTATGATGAGGGTTCTACTCAATGGGATACCCATCAACATGGAACTGGACACGGGGGCCAGTCAATCCCTCATGAGCGTTCAACAATTTGAACAGCTGTGGCCGCACAAAAGCAACAGACCAAAATTCACAAAGATCGACACCAAACTAAGGACCTATACTAAAGAAATCGTCCCAGTCCTTGGCAGCGCCATACTCTCAGTCACACACAAAGGGACGGTGAACCGACTTTCCCTGTGGATTGTCCCCAGGGATCTCCCAGTCCTGTTGGGGAGAAGCTGGCTAGCAGAACTTAATTGGAAATGGGATGATGTTCACCCCATGTCGTCAGAGAAACGGACCTCCTACTCAACAGTTCTAAGCCGTTTTGAACATCTCTTTCAGCCAGGTGTGGGCACCTTCAAAGTGGCTAAAGTTAGAATCTACATCACACAGAATGCCAGACCGGTCCATCACAAGGCTAGAGCTGTGCCTTATTTAATGAGGGAAAAGATTGAAAACGAACTGGGCCGGCTTCTGCAGGAAGGCATAATTTCTCCCATGGAATTCAGCGACTGAGCAAGCCCCATCGTCCCCGTCATGAAGCCTGATGGATCCGTGCGAATCTATGGGGATTACAAGTCTACCATAAACAGAGTCTCCCTACAGGACCAATACCCGCTGCCCAGAGCGGAGGATTTATTTGCCACGTTGGCTGGAGGAAAACTTTTCTCGAAACTTGATCTCACATCTGCATATATGACGCAAGAACTGACTGAAGAGTCTAAGCTACTCACCACCATCAACACACATCGAGGCCTTTTTGTGTACAATCGAAGCCCATTCGGCATCAGGTCGGCAGCTGCTATGTTCTAGCGCAACATGGAGAGTCTGCTCAAGTCCATCCCAGGGACAGTTGTGTTTCAAGATGACATACTCATCACGGGCAGGGACACCGACTCCCATCTCCGCAATCTTGAGGAAGTACTATGTCGATTGGACTGGGTAGGCCTAAGAGTTAAGAAATCCAAGTGTCTGCTTCTCGCGCCTGAGGTTGAATTTTTGGGCAGAAGGATTGCCGCTGATGGAATCCGCCCAACCGAATCCAAAACCGAAGCGATTTGCCTGGCACCTAGGCCCCGGAATGTCTCGGAACTGCCCGCCTTACTCAGGCTACTCAATGACTTTGCAAACTTTATGCAGAACTTGAGCACGCTGCTGGAGCCTCTCCACATGCTACTCAGAAAGGGGTGCGATTGGTTTTGGGGGGACGCCCAAGAACGCGCCTTCAATAAGGCATGCGACCTTCTATGTTCCAAGAGTGTTTTAGCCTTTTTTGACCCAGGTAAAAAGTTAGTCCTTACGTGTGATGCGTCAGCGTACAGGGTCGAGTGCGTTTTGCAGCACGTCAATGATGTGGGTAAATTGCAGCCCGTTGCTTATGCCTCCAGGTCACTTTCGCGGGCAGAGAGGGAGGCGCTCGCGTGCGTGTACGGTGTCAAAAGGATGCACCAATACCTTTTCGGGGCCAAGTTTGCGTTAGAAACCGACCGCAAACCCCTCACTTCTCTACTATCCGAGTGCAAGGCAATCAATGCTAACGCCTCGGCACACATTCAGCGGTGAGCACTCATGCTGGCGCCTTACGCCTACACGATAAGGCACAGACCAGGCACAGACAACTGTGCCGACGCACTTAGCAGGCTATCCCTGGCGACCACAGAAGGGTCCGACGAACAGGACTGTGAGATGGTCATGGCAATCAATGCCTTTGAATCCACAGGTTCGTCCATGACGGCTCGCCAAATCAGAGCCTGGACGACCAGCGACATCACATTATCTATAGTAAAAAGATGTGTTTTAACCGGTGACTGGGCAGAGGCTTGTGATGCCTGCCCCAAGGAGATCAAACCCTTCCATAGGCGCATGCATGAACTCTCACTACAGGCAGACTGCCTGATGTGGGGCAGCCGAATAGTTATACCCTTACGAGTGTGGAAAGTATTTTTTATCTAAGCTGATACCATACGGTATTTGTGTGCCTTTTGATTAAAATGGAGTCCTGGCCCTTCCAGAACTTTCTGCATTTTAGCAGTCAGCTTGCATAAACAGCTAAACCTGCTGTTAGATGGCTGATGGCCATCAGACAGCTAGGAGACAAGACATGCTGAGACAAGTAACCCCCCATGGTGCTCTCCTATTGTCTACACTACAGGAGTTCCATGTCACCCCACCCTTATCTTCTAGCCATTATCTCTTTCCGAGACCTCATCCATTTGATGCAAACAGATAAACTGACCAGGAAATTGAAACAATCCTGACACAATACAAGACAGGTGATAGCCCATTACCTATGACTCATGGAGTAATGGCCGGCTGGCCAACTGATAACCCTGACAAAAGGAAATATCTGGATACCATGACAGGACCAGGATATAGTAATTAACTCTTTATCTGTATTCACTGACTGTGAGACAGAGCAATACACAGGGAGAGGCCAGAACGTTGGTTTTACTGTATAAATATCTTGTTAAACTGAACCATTTCGGAGGTGTTCACTTAGCCCTTGACTGAGTGTGACCTACCCCTTGTGAGCAAGTAAATTGAAAAGAAACTTCTACCGGAGCTGTAAGTGTCGGAGTCATTCTTTTCGGAGGTCGAGATTTCGACACGAGGCAGGGAGGCGTTTGTCCGGGAGCTCCATCGCGAGCACCCGGGGATCGTCTTATGAAGGCCATAGCCAGATCTCATGTTTGGTGGCCTGGCATTGACGCGGACTTGGAGCTCTGCGTCCGTCGGTGCACCATTTGAGCCCAACTCAGTTGAAGGTTGGCATGCAGATACAGCAGGCGGTTAAGAAAGCAAATGGCATGTTGGCCTTCATAACAAGGGGATTTGAGTACAGGGGCAGGGAGGTGTTGCTACAGTTGTACAAGGCCTTGGTGAGGCCACACCTGGAGTATTGTGTACAGTTTTGGTCTCCTAACCTGACGGAGGACATTCTTGCTATTGAGGGAGTGCAGCGAAGGTTCACCAGACTGATTCCCGGGATGGCGGGACTGACCTATCAAGAAAGACTGGTTCAACTGGGCTTGTATTCACTGGAGTTCAGAAGAATGAGAGGGGACCTCATAGAAATGTTTAAAATTCTGATGGGTTTAGACAGGTTAGATGCAGGAAGAATGTTCCCAATGTTGGGGAAGTCCAGAACCAGTGGTCACAGTCTAAGGATAAGGGGTAAGCCATTTAGGACCGAGATGAGGAGAAACTTCTTCACCCAGAGAGTGGTGAACCTGTGGAATTCTCTACCACAGAAAGTTGTTGAGGCCAATTCACTAAATATATTCAAAAAGGAGTTAGATGTAGTCCTTACTACTAGGGGGATCAAGGGGTATGGCGAGAAAGCAGGAATGGGGTACTGAAGTTGCATGTTCAGCCATGAACTCATTGAATGGCGGTGCAGGCTAGAAGGGCCGAATGGCCTACTCCTGCACCTATTTTCTATGTTTCTATGCCCCCAGGGAGGCCCCCCTAAGTCCCTGGCCCTGGCCCACCAAACCGTGGTCGCGGTTGCATGTAGACTATGCAGGCCCATTCATGGGCAAAATATTCCTCGTAGTCGTTGATGAATTTTCAAAATGGATCGAGTGCACCATTTTAAACTCAAGCACCTCCACCACTGTGGAGAGCCTTAGAACCATGTTTGCAATGCACAGCATTCCTGACATATTGGTCAGTGATAATGGTCCGTGCTTTACCAGTGCAGAATTTCACGATTTTATAGTTGACCATGGTATAAATCACGTTAAGACGGCACCTTTCAAGCCGGCCTCCAATGGCCAGGCAGAGCGAGCAGTGCAGATCATTAAACAAGGTATGCTCAGAATCCAAGGACCCATGCTACAGAGCCGCCTGTCATGACTGCTGCTGGCATACAGATCTTGTCCGCATTCATTGACTGGGGTTCCCCCCGCGCAACTATTGATGAAACGAACCTTAAAGACCAGGCTCTCGTTAATCCTCCCAGACATGAAATTGTTGAGGCTAAGCTTCAAAAGCTAACTGAGTACCATGACCGAAATTCGAGGGGGAGGTGGAATAAGATAGGGGACAAAGTGTTTGTGCTAAACTATGGTCGGGGTCCCAAATGGCTTGCAGGGACAGTAACAGACAAAGAGGGAAACAGGCTACTGGTTGTACAAATGGACAATGGCCAAACCTGCCGGAGGCATGTAGACCAAGTAAAAAGTAGATTCACTGATAACAATGAAGAACCAGAGGCAGACTACAATGTGGAACTCACACCACACCTGGTGGACAGACAGGTGGAACAAACTGAGGAAAGGGCAGTCTCAACAGACAGCCCAGGCAAGATACCAGCAATCACACCGAATGAAACAGACAGCCCAGGCAAGATACCAGCAATCACACCAAATGAAAAACAGGCACCAAGGCAAACAACTGAATCACAACTGAGACGCTCCACGCGAGAGCGCAGACCACCTGAGAGACTGAATCTATAAAGGCAATAAACCTTGGGGGAGGTTGATGTCATGTATCTCACATTACTGTATATAACTGTATCTTACCATGCTATACATGACTGTAACTGGATATGACTTGTAACAATAAGCATACCTTACCACCTGGGGTGCACTTGCAGGAGACACTCCATACCTGTCCCACTGAGGTATATAAAGGGAGGTCTCAGGCAAGTGCAGCACTGGAGAGCTGGAATTAAAGGTGCAGGTCCTGAGTGACCTTAACTTCAGCATGTGTCTCGTGTAAGTCAGTACATTAGAGTCAGGACTTAACAACAAGCATATAAGGGAGAAGGGAATAGATGGTTATGCTGATAGAGTTAGATTGAGGATCGGTGAGAGGCAGGAGGCTCTAGTGGAGCATAAATGGCGGCATGGATTGGTTCGGCCGAAAGACCTATTTCTGTGCCATATAAAGAAAGACTTGCAATTATATAGCGCCTTTTATGACCACCAGACATCTCAAAGCACTTTACAGCCAATGAAGTACTTTTGATGTGTAGTAACTGTTGTAATGTGAAAAATCCTATGTAATCCTATGTAAATGTACTATCTTTGTAAAAACCCATTACTGAACAGTGAGCAGTCTGTGGTGAACATGATAAATAAGTTTTACTTTAAATTTTTTAAATATTTAGCGTTCTACTGGACGAAATAACTTCAGTGATGAACGCAGTGTCTGGTGGTCTGTTTCAGCCTCTTGCGGAACAACTGTGATGAATATCTATGACTTGTTCTTACGACTGAGGCGAATATTCTAGGGTAGTGAACTGCTGTAACTCTGATGGACAAGGAAGGAAACTCAGAGAGAGAACTGCTCAGATGGTCGCCCGCCACCTGTTCCAGAATTTTCCACCGGAAGTGACTTTGGGCATATTACAATAGATGCAAATGAGGGGATGATAGCATCTCCCAATCCCACGACCTCTACCACCGAGAAGGGCAAGGGCAGCAGGCGCATGGGAACACCATCACCTGCAAATTCCCCTCCAAGTCCCACACCATCCTGACTTGCAAATATATTGGCGTTCCTTCATTGTCATTGGGTCAAGATCCTGGAACTCCCTCCCTAGGAGCACTGTACCTTCATCAACATCATCATCATCATAGGCGGTCCCTCGTATTGAGGATGACTTGCTTCCACGCCAAAAAGGGATGAGCTCAGAGGTGTTTCAATGAAGGACCTGATATTCCAGGTCCCGAACTACATCCTGAAGGGTGGAAGATGCCTGTGAGTGGAATTTTTTAACGTGGGGTGGCCGTTGCACACCATCACCACACGGGCTTGACAGAGCTAGGTCTTGGTCCAGTGGCAAGGATTACCCAAGACGACTGGAGACCAGCTCTGCTGCTCGGACCTGGTGCGCACACATATCGCAGTGTGGGCTGGTCCGTGCTGCCCCTGGGCCCTCGCCTCTTCTGGGCCCCGGAACTCACGCCTCTCCTGGGCCCCGATCACTTCGCTCCACGATCACTCGCTGCTCCCGCGCCCCAACCTCACCGCTCCTGCTATACCTGCCCAAACTCCAATGGTTGGGACCATCAGCAGGTCGAGGCCTTCAAAGGAGCAGCGGGCAGCCCAACCCGCCATTCGGTGTGGCGGCTCCGACTGTACCTTCAGCATACGGACTGCAGCAGCTCAAGAAGGCGGCTCACCACCACCTTCTCTAGGGAAATTAGATAATGGTCAATAAATGCTGGGCTCGCCAGCGATGCCCACATCCCATAAAAGCTTTAAAAAACAACGTCCTGCCCATAATTAGCACGGTTGCAATGCTGAGCACGAGGAATGCTGATCAGTTCCTCGAGTTGCTATGGGCCACAATGGGCTGGCAGATAAAATCTAAATGGATATTTGACCCCTGAAATGTGCTTTCAACCACAAATGAGCCTATTTCCACCTCCGTAACATCACCCGTCTCCGCCCTGTACTTAGCTCATCTGCTGCTGAAGCCCTCTTCCATCCCTTTGACATCTCTACACTTGACTATTCCAACACACTCCTGGCTGGCCGCCCACATTCTACCCTACACAAACTGGAGGTGGTCCAAAACTCGGCTGCCCATGTCCTAACTCGCACCAAGTCCCGCTCACCCATCAGCCCAATACTCGCTGACCTACATTGGCTCCCTGTTAAGCAAGGCCTCGATTTAAAAATTCTCATCCTTGTTTATAAATCCCTCCATGGCCTCGCCCCCTCCCTATCTCTGTAATCTCCTCCAGCCCCACCTTCCCCCGAGATGTCTGCGCTTCTCAAATTCTGCCCTCCTGAGCGTCCCTGATTATAATCGCTCAACTATTGGTGGCCTTCTGTTGCCTAGGCCCCAAGCTCTGGAACTCGCTCCTTAAACCTCTCCGTCTCTGTCCCTCTCTTTCCTCCTTCAAGACGCTCCTTAAAATCTACCTCTTTGACCAAGCTTTTGGTCACCTGCGCTAATTTCTAGTTATGTGGCTCAGTGTAAAATTTTTATCACATAATACTCCTGTGAAGCGCCTTGGGGCGTTTCATTACGTTAAAGGCGCTATATAAATACAATTTGTTGTTGTTGTTGGCTGCAGCAATTCAACCAAGAGCAATTGATTGCTTTAGTCAGAGCAACCTCAGCGAGCTCAGCTAGCATCCGCCCTAATATACAAATGACTGCCACTTTGGAAATTGGGCTGGACAAAGGCAGGAGGGTGGAAGATTCTTCTTCCCCCCCCCCACACCCCCCTGACCCCCTCCCCACCTCTCCTCGCTGCCCACCGGCCAAAGTTATCTCCCCTCCTTTCCTGAAGTTGCTAGCTCTTGCTAGGCGATTGTTCCATGGGCACTAGAGGCCCTTTGTTGCCTCTCCAAGTGGCTACTTGTCATGTCTGAGCCTCAATTCAGGCTATTTGTACTTGTAGGGCATCACACCCAAACCCAAATCTCTTTTGAGTGAGACACTGCTGCCTTGTAAGTAATATAATGGCCTGTATTTTGTGGCCATTATGGATACGTACGAGGTGCACACGTTCCCGTTAGGGCCGTGCATGTTCTGCGTCTTTGGGCGCGAAGCACATGTGTGAAAACCTGGCACTTGCTGTTGATCAAGAATTTTCTTGACAGATCCAACGCATCCCTGGGAAAAGTTGGTCTATTTGCACAACGTCTGCCCAGTGAATGCTTGTGAAATTCTTATGCCTGGTACAAGAAGGCAGAAGGCCTGCTTTTACCAGCATAAGAGTTTGAATGAATATATTTTTCTTTAAATGCAATCATGTAAACATTAAATGCCAAAATGTCCGGTTTTTGGACAATTCCGGTTTACGAAGTTCCGGATTCGGGACATTGCATCTATATTGCAATTCAGACACCATTTAACGTGTCCCCATTCACTTCCCTCCAGAGTGATGAATGGTCTTTCTGGTGGTCAGTTGATCATATTGGCAGTGTGCTGCAGTAATATTATTCACCATCTCAAATCATTTTATCTTCATACTGAGCTGTATGAAGATAAAATGCAGCCAGTGCTGTCAGTGTCTCTATGTATGTTCCCAAACATGGTTTGCCTGTGTTAGCAAGTATTGTTTATTTCCGTTTCCATCATCTGCATGTCACCATCTCTCTCTGTCCCTCACATTGACTCATTCTTTTTCCCATTTCTTCCTTCCCTCCTGGGGATGGTTACTAATCCAACGGGATAGTATGACGGATGCTACTGCTAGCTTCTCAGGTTCCTGGCAATAAAAACGAAATGTTACAATTTTAAAAGGGGTGCGGGGACAGAGGGATGTGGGGGTGTGTATACACAAGTCTTTGCACGTGGCAGGATAAGTTGAGAAGTTTGTTAAAAAAAAGATGGGATCCTTGACTTTATAGACACAAGCATAGATTACAAAAGCCAGGAAGTTATGCGAAGCCTTTATAAATCACTGGTTGGGCCACAAGTGGAGTATTGCCCTGGAAATCCCGGCCTCCCTGGGTCCTTACGGAGTGTGTACGGACCCGGGAAGGCATCGCAAAAGCCGGTTTTCAGCGCGCAATGCGCATGCGCCGAAAACCGGCTTTTCCGATCTGTCAAGCTGACAGATCCTCTGCATCTCGGGAGCTAGGAAATTTGCAAGGGCAAGATTGCGGTATTTACCCATATCTTGCCCAGCGGATGTCCTGAAAACGCTTGCGCCTGATAAAAGCAGGCACATGGCCTACTTTTACAGGCGTAAGAGTTTTAAAACACACAAAAACAGAATAAAACTAAATTCTAAAAACACATTTTAATGATAAAAACCTTGCCCACTATGGCAAGTTTATTTTAAATCATAATTTAAAAAACTTCTTAAAAAATCGGAATTTTTTTTTCTAAGACATTTATTAACTTTAATTTCAATTAATTTTAATTACATGAGGTGTGCTTTTTATTATTTATTATAGTGTGTTTTTTTTCTCATTAATAGCAATGAGAACTGGTAGATACGGAGCTCCCGTTGCTATTAATGAGAAAGCTGTGGAATACTGTACCTGATTGGCTGAGCAGTCACACGTGACTGCACCGTCTCCGTGGGAACCTGGAGGACGGGAGCACGCTTCGCAGCGCGGGAAGAGAATGCCTCCCCGCCGGAATCCCACGCCAGGTGGATTCGTAAAAATTCTCCGGTCAGAGGCATTCATCCGAAAGAAGCCTCCAACCAGAATTTCAGGGCCATTGCGTCCAATTCTGGGCACCACACTTTAGGAAGGATGTCAAGACCTTGTTGCAGAGGAGATTTACTAGAATGGTATCTGGGATGTGGGGCTTCAGTTACATGGAGAGACTGGAGAAGCTGGGCTTGTTCTCCTCAGAGCAGGTATAGGGGAGACTTAATAGAGGCGTTCAAAATGTTTCCGGTGGCAGAAGGGTCAGTAACAAAGGATGCAGGGAATTGGCAAAAGAACTGGAGGAGAGATGAGAATATTTTTTCTACGCAGTGAATTATTGTGATCTGGAAACCAGTTCCTGAAAGGGCGGTGGAAGCAGATTCAATAGTAACTTTCAAAAGACAATTGGATAAATATTTGAAGGGGGAAATTTTCAGGGCTATGGGGAAGGAGCAGGGGCTGAGACTAATTGGGTAGCTCTTTTAAAGAGCCGGCACAGACACAATGGGCTGAATGGCCTCCTTCTGTGCCGCACCATTCCATGAGTCTCATCATCATAGGCGGTCCCTCGAGCGAGGATGACTTGCTTCCATGAGAGTTCACAGATGTTTCAATGAAGGACCCGATGTTCCAGTCCTGAACTCCAGTTGAGGGGGTGGAAGATGCCTGTGCGTGGATTTTTTTAACGTGGGGTGGCCGATGCACACCAGCCACCCACACGGGCTCGACAGGGCTAGGTCTTGGTCCAGTGGCAAGGGTTGAACCAGGACGACTGGAGACCTGCTCTACTGCACGGACCGAGTGCGCGCACATATCGCAGAGTGGGCTGGCCCGTGCTGCCCCTGGGCCCTGGGCTCTTCTGGGCCTCGTACCCTCATTCGCTGCACCTTCGCCCACGGTGTTCCAGGGCCCGGCGCTCCAGCTCTATTTATAACCCCAACCCGCGGTGGTGTTCTCGCGCAGGTCGGGGCGGCCCACGACTCTATACGTCTATGATTTGCGTGTCAGCCCTTAAAGGGAATTTGGGTTGTTTGACTATGGAACCAAGCCGGATCCTTTCCCTCTTTGTAGCAAAGCCAATTGATGTGCTAAAGTAGCTTAGATATAGATTCCAGGAACAGCACTACCTGATGAATCGGCTGAGCCTTTCGTTACCTGAATGTATTTAAAGCACCCAGGATTTGGAGGCTGGTGAGGAACTATTGAGACAGTAAGTTCTTCTCATTTGGAAAAGCAGCCTGTGAAGTTCCCGTTAGGATATAGAAGTAAAACAGTCACTTGATGTTCACAAGTGCACGCTATCCAACAGTAGCCACTGGGCATCCAATCCATTTTTTTCCTCTGTAATACAGAGGCCAATTGCAGCTCCTCAGCTTGCAATTATATATATATATATACAGGTTGAACCTCCCTTATCCAGAACTCCCTTATCCAGAACCACCCCTCGTCCAGAACCATTCCCGGCCACCGGGTGGCGCATGCGCAGAACTCCGACATGAACAAATTGAACAAATTGAAGCTCTTCCTCACTGCCGACTCCCGCAATCATTGGTCTGACCTCATGATCTACCCCAACACCACCCCCCCCCACCACTCCCCATGATCCCTCTGCCGCACTCCCAGCCCCAAGCCAGCCAGCCCCGATAGCCCCTTGCTCAGTGCCTGTACCATCCAATTTAACATGACCACCCCTCATCTGGAAAAATCTCTTATCCAGAATAGGCCAGGTCCCGAGGGTTTCGAATAAGTGAGGTTCAACATGTATACATATTTCTTCATTCATTCCGGTATGTGGGCATTGCTTATTGCCCATCCATAATTGCCCTTGAGAACATCATTTCAGAATAAGTGGCTGCCCATTTAAAACAGAAATGAGGAGGAATTTCTTCCATCAGAGGGTCGTGAATCTGTGGAATTCGCTACCCCGGAGAGGTGTGGAGGCTGGCTCATTGAATATATTTAAGATGGAAATAGACAGATTTTTGAACGATAAGGGAGTCAAGGGTTATAGGGAGCGGGCAGGGAAGTGGAGTTGAGGCCAAGATCAGATCAGCTATGATCTTATTGAATGGCGGAGCAGGCTCGAGGGGCCAAATAGCTGACTCCTGCTCCTATTTCTTATGTTGTTATGCTATGTAAGATGGTGATATGCCTCCTTCTTGAACCGCTGCAGTCCATGTGGTGAAGGTGCTCCCACCGTGTTGTTAGGGAGGGAGTTCCAGGATTTTGATCCAGCGACGATGAAGGATCGGCCGATATATTCCCAAGTCAGGATGGTGTGTAACCTGGAGAGGGATTTGGAGGTGATGGTGTTCCCATGCGCCTGCTGCCCTTGTCCTTCTAGGTGGTGGAGATCATGGGTTTGGGAGGTGCCGCCCTAGAAGCCTTGGAGAGTTGCTGCAGTGCATCTATAGTGTATCATGATATAGCACCTTTCATGACCTCAGGACATCCTAAAGCGCTTTACAGTGTAGCCACTGTAGTAGGAAACACGACAGACAATTTGCACACAGCTAGTTCCAACAAACAGCAATGTGATAATGACCATATTTTTTTCAATGATGTTGGTTTGGGGGATAAATATTGGTGAGGATATCAGGGAGAACGTCCCATCTCTATCTGCTGTGGAATCGCTTACATCCACCTGAGAGGGCAGACAAAACCACAATTTAGCTCCTCATCCGAAAGATGGCACCTCCAACAGTGCAGGGCTCCCTCAGTACTGCACTGGAGTGTCAGCGTGGATTTGTGCTCAAGTCTCTGGTGTAGGGCTTGAAACCACAACCTACTGAATTTCAGACAAGACTTCAACCCAATTAGGCTTGGTTGACAATGGTGGAATTTGAGCAATGCATTAACTGTGATTGTTTTCGATGATGAATATTTCAGAAGGTGCAGAATAATTCATTCATTTATTTATTTGAAAGATAATCATGAGGGATCAAGTCATGAGGGGTCAAATCATGAGGGGTCAAATCAAGAGGGGTCTTTCAAAATCATGAGTTGTCCAGACTGAGTAGATAGAGAGAAATTGTTCCCATTGGCGGAAAGATGGAGAACCAAAGGACACAGATTTAAGGTGATTGGCAGAAGAACCAAAGGTGACATGAGGAAAAACAGTTTTACACAGGGGATGGTTAGGATCTGGAATTCACAGCCGGAAAGGGTGGTGGAGGCAGATTCAATCATGACTTTCAAAAGGGAACTGGATAAGTACCTGAAGGAAAAAAAATTGCAAGGCTCCGGGGAAAGGACGGGGGGAGTGGGGCTAGCTGAGGTGCTCTTGCAGAGAGCCGGCACGGGCTCGATGGGCCGAATGGCCTCCTACTGTGCTACAACCATTCTATGATTCTATGAATCCATGGTAAATGATGACTTACTGACACAGGGCATTGTATTGGGACTTCCCCATGGATGTTATAAAATGCTCCAACTATTATTCATTTTATGTCAAACAATTGGCAACAAACGCCAACCTTGTTGGCGATGCCCGTATCCCGAGAATAAATTAAAAATAAAATGGAGAATTTGCAAGACTTTGGTAAACATCGCTGGCATACTGATAATAGAAATCTGTGTGGATAGTACTGTGATGCTTTTTATTCATGAGTAAGATAGAAAACGTAAATATCACTTGTCAGAATTAATGGCAGACAGCCCACAAGATCTGTTTGTTCGTCCTGAATAACAACCAGTTGTGCAAATATTTCTACAAGTGCTGTCAGGATTTTTGGGTTGCCCGGGGCAATAATTGTGACTCATTCCTTACCATTGATCTCTGTTTCCTGCTACAGTTCTGTGCTCTTTCTTCACGTCGTTGGCCCTTTTTTATTTGCTCCTGGGTTGTGGGCAATGTTGGCAAGGCCGCATTTATTGCCCATCTCCTAGTCACGTTGTTGAGGGCAGGGGCTCTCTCTTCTCTTCTGGCCTTTGGCTAATGTGAGCATGTCTGAAACAAGGCTGAGATAAAGTCCGCAACTAAGGTTTTGGGTGGAACACAAACTGTGGCACCGAGTGATTTATCATTGATTAGTTGCTGCTCATACCAGTGTTGAAGACTCTTACTATCACGTTATTTGTGATTGGTGTCAGTCGTGCCTCAGTGGGTAACACTCTCTCACCTCTGAGTCAGAAGGTTATGAGTCCACAGGAACTTGAGCACAAAAACCAAGTGCAGTACTGAGGGAGTGTTGCACTGTCGGAGGTGCCGTCATTCAGATGAGACATTAGACCGATGCCCCGTGTGCTCTCTCAAGTGAATGCTAAAGGTCCCATGGCATTATTTCAATGAAGAGCAGGGGAGTTTGCCCCAGGGCCCTCACCAATATTTATCCCTCAAATTTGTTCTTACTGGGAGGAGGCTGATACGGCAGTAATGAGCCAGGTTAGATTGATGCTGTTTCTTGTGGATAAGACATGCCTGGGTAACCTTCCATATTGTCAGGTCAATGCCATTTTGTAGCTGTATTAGTACAGCTTGACTAGAGGAGCGACTGACAATGGTACAAAGGTCTAGAGCTCCATCTTTCAAAATCCTTTATTCGTAAAAGTTTTAGGGGGGGAAATTGGCCTGCTTTGTGTCTCCTGTTAGCGGCTGCGCATGGGAGGGGGAAGTAACAGGGCGCTAAAGGGTTACCAACTGGGTGCAGCAAAATCTTCAATGCCCAGGAACTTCCCTGGCGGTTTTGCGCTAGCGCTAACACTTACTGCCTTGTTAACATAGAACATAAGAACATAAGATCATTAGAACTAGGAGCAGGAGTAGGCCATTTGACCCCTCGAGCCTGCACCACCATTCAATAAGTTCGTGGCTGATCTGATCTTGTCCTCAACTCCACTTCCCTGTCCACTCCCCATAGCCCTTGACTCTCTTATCTTTCAAAACTCTGTCCATCTCTACCTTAAATGTAGTCAATGACCCAGCCTCCACAGCTCTCTGGGGTAGAGAATGCCAAAGATTTACGACCCTCTCAGAGAAGAAATTCCTCCTCATCTCCATCTTAAATGGGTGACCACTTATTCTGAAACCATGCCCCCCTAGTTCTAGATTCCTCCCTGAAGGGAAACATCCTCTCTACATCTACCCTGTCCAAACCCCTCAGAATCTTATATATTTGAATAACATCACCTCTCATTCTTCTAAACTTCAATAAGTATAGGCCCAATCTGCTCAACCTTTCTTCATAAGACAACCCCTTGGAATGGAAGATAAATCTTCCAGGGACTGCTGTTAGCAACCCAGGAGTAAAGTGGAGCTTTACACATATAGTTGGAGCCTGCGTACCTCCCTTGCTTGCTCACGAACGGCCTCCTGATTCTTGGTAATTCGCACATGACCTTTGTCATCAGTGGCTCATTGGGTAGTCCCCTCGCTTCTGAGTCAGAAGGTAGTGGGTTCAAGTCCCACTCCAGAGACTTGTGCAAGAAAATCTTTCGGATTAGACATTAAACTGAGACCACGTTTGCTCTCTCTCAGGTCATAAAAGGTCCCGTAGCACTATTTTGAAGAAGAGCAGGAGAGTTATCCTCAGTGTCTGGGCCAATATTTATCCCTCAATCAACATCACTAAAACAGATTATCTGGTCGTTGTCACATTGTTGTTTGCTGTGCGTATGTTGGCCGCCGCATGTCCTACATTACAACAGTGACTACACTTCAAAAGTTACTTCATTGACTGTAATTGCCTTTGTTACTTCTAGACTAGACTACTCCAACGCACTCCCGGCTGGCCTCCCACATTCTACCCTAAGTAAACTTGAGGTAATCCAAAACTCGGCAGCCTGTGGTCCTAACTTGCATCAAGTCCCAATCACCCATTACCCCTGTGCAACATTGGCTCTCGGTTAAGCAATGCCTCGATTTCAAAATTCTCATCCTTGTTTTCAAAATCCCACCATGGCCTCGCCCCTCCCTATCTCTGTAATCTCCTTCAACCCCACAACCCCCCGAGATGTCTGCACTCCTCTAATTCTTCCCTCTTGAGATTCCCTGATTATAATCGCTCAACCGTCAGTGATCGTGCCTTCAGCTGGCTCGGCCAAAACTCTGGAATTCCCTCCCTAAACCTCTCCGCCTCTCTACCTCTCTTTCATCATTTAAGACGCTCCTTAAAACCTACCTCTTTGGGCAAGCTTTTGGTCACCTGCCCTAATTTCTTCTTATGTGATTCGGTGCCTATTTTTTGTCTTACAATAGTCCTGTGAAATACCTTGGGACATTTTATTACATTAAAAGCGCTCTATATAGATAAAAATTGTTTTTGTTGTAAAGCGCTTTGAGACGTCCGATGATCATGAAAGGCGCTATATAAATGCAAGTCTTTCTTTCCCTGCTGGCCACACCCACAAGCAAAAACGCTCAATTAAAAGCAACCCAACCACTATAAGCTAAAGGCAGTAACATTTGCAAACTGCTGGAAAGTGATACACGATCAGATATCACATGATCAGGTGTCATGTGATTAAACCTCCTGGAATATGCCCTACCAGAGGTGGCAACCCTATCCAGGCAACTGGGCTCTCTTGCCTATTTTGAATGACGAGTAGTTACATGAAATGTCGGAGCTGCAGCATTAGGTCATTTGTGGAGGTAGTTTATCAGCAGTGCAAGCAAGATGCTGCAGCAGAAAAGGAGTTATCGGTAGCCAAGATGGGGCTGCAGTATTAGATGACATTACAGAAATAATCTGGCTATTTTGTGGCAGGACACGTGATGGCTTTTCAATCTTTCCGTCCTCGGCCTTTTACACTGTTCCAACGAAAAATTCACAATGTGGTCTCCTCTACATTGGGGAGACCAAACTCAGATTGGGTGACCATTTAGCAGAACACCTCCGTTCAGTCCGTCAGTGTGACCTCAAGCTTCCAGTCGCCTATCACTTTAATTCTTCGCGCCTTTCCCACTCTGACCTCTCTGTCCTCGGCCTCCTACAATGTTCCAATGAAGCTCAACGTAAGCTCAAGGAGCAGGACGTCATCTTTCGAATAGGCACTTTATAGCATTCTGGACTCAACATCGAGTTCAACAATTGCATACCATAACCTCTGCCCGTATTTGTTTTCTCACACGACAGCTGTTGATAATTCTGCCATTCCCATTTACACCCTCTTCTTTTGTTTCTTAACTTGTCCCATTACCATCTCCTTTTGCCTTGCATCATCATCCCTTTTGTCTTTTAATCTCTCCTGCCGTCGACCCTGTCACAGACCTCCCCTTTTATTCTTTCCTCCCCTAGACCCTTTCCCAGCAGCTATTACATCTCCAACTTTTTCCAGTTCTGGCAAAAGGTTGTCGACACTAAACGTCAACGTTATTTCTCTCTCCAGAGATGCTGCCTGACTGTTGAGTGTTTGCAACATTTTCTGTTTTTAGATCAAATTTCCAGCATCTGCAGGATTTTGCTTTTACATAAGAAATAGGAGCAGGTGTAGGCCATAGGGCTCCTCGAGCCTGCTCCGCCATTTAATATGAGCATTCTTATCCTTAGACTGTGATCCCTGGTTCTGGACTTCCCCAACATCGGGAACATTCTCTGAGCATTTAACCTGTCCAATCCTGTCAGGATTTTATATGTTTCTATGAGATCCTCTCTTATTCTTCTAAATTCCATTGAATATAAGCCAAGTCGATCCAGTCTTTCTTCATATGTCAAATCTGTCATCCCGGGAATCAGTCTGGTGAACCTTCGCTGCACTCCCTCAATAGCAAAAATGTCATTCCTCAGATTAGGAGACCAAAACTGAACACAATATTCAAGGTGTGCCCTCACCAAGGCCCTGTACAACTGTAGTAAGACCTTCCTGCTCCTATAGTCAAATCCTCTCGCTATGAAGGCCAACATGCCATTTGCCTTCTTCACTGCCTGCTTTCAATGATTGATGCACTATGACACCCAGGTCTCGTTGCATCTCCCCTTTTCCTAATTTGTCACCATTCAGATAATATTCTGCCTTTGAGTCTGCCAAAGTGGATAACCTCACATTTATCTACATTATGCTGCATCTGCCATGTATTTGCCCACTCACCTAACCTGTCCAAGTCACTCTGTAGCCTCTTAGCATCCTCCTCACAGTTCACACTGCCACCCAGCTTAGTGTCATCTGCAAACTTGGAGATATTACATTTGAAGGTAAAATAAGCGCACGACAACGGAATGGAAATTCAAAAATCGCAACTTAAGGACACCCACCTGCTCAGCCGTCTCCTTATCACCCCGGGAGGTTGAGGAATGCATGCTTTCCCTGCTGGGATTAGCTGCAGGCGCTAAGGCAGGCGATCCCAATGAAGTCTGTGACCACATCGCTAACGGGGCGTTGCGTCCCTATCTATGTTGCCAAGTGGGTGGCGCTAGAGTGCAAGGCGCTAATGGTTAGCACCACCGGTGAACTTCCACTTCAGGTCCCGATAGGCTCTGCCAGCACAGTGCTCGGTCAGTACAAGCTTAGTCGCCTGTTAGCGCTCCTCTCGGGTGCTAACGGGTGGCACTGAGCAACCAAATTTCGGCTCTTAAAAACATAATGAAAAATTCTGCTGACAGGAAATATATGCGCTTACATGATTTTCAACATAATGCAGATTTTCATCCTCAGCCCCCGCTCTGATTCCTTTTATCTCTCCTGAAAACATATTGAGGGTTAGAAATTTATTTTTTAGCAAAATCGGTATTTATTCGTCAAAATTATCATTTTCACTTCGCTATCGTTTTCAGGGCCGATATTTGGCCTTCAATTTGCGCAGCGGTAAAAATCGGCATTGCGCGAGGATTTGCGGTGCAAACCACAAACTTCGGCGACTTTAGCGGGGAGGGAAACCACTAACAAAAAAATTGGAAAAAACAATAAAACAAAATTCACAAAACATTCACAAAACCCTTACCTATTAAATTGCTGAAAAGGAATTAAAATATAAAAACTTTAGCTTACGTATTTTGCACATCTTCATACTTACCGCTGCTGGCAGGGCTGCAACGACAGGTTTGACCCTGTCTTTATTCTGGGCACAGAATACAGGCGTGCACAGAGCCAAATTTCGGGCGAAAACACGATTTCAGGTCTTGCACGGCGGCGCTCCTCTCCCCAGCGGTACTTGAAAACCACTACCGCAAATCATCACCGAATTTCCCGCCAACTGGTTTTTCACCAAATATGGTGAAATATCACCAAAAATCCGGTCGCAAAATCGACAAATTTCAAGCCCTTGACTCTCTTCTGGGCTGCCACTCGACGGATGTCTTGCCCTATTTGCCATTATTCATTAGAGAGAAACTATCTCCACTGGTTTGGGTTTGGGACTCGGTGTCATAGTCTAAAAATTATAGCCAGGCCTTTCAGGAGTGAAATTAGGAAACACTCCTACACATAAAGGATGGTAGAAGTTTGGAACTCTCTTCCTCAAACGGCAATTGATGTTCGATCAATTGTTAATTTTAAATTGGAGAAGGATAGCTTACTGTTAACCAAAGGCATTCAGGGATATGGGCCAAAGTGGGGTATATGGAGTTAGGTCACAGATCAGCCATGATCTCATTGAATGGTGGAGCAGGCTCGAGGGGTTGACTGGCCTCCTCCTGTTCCTTTGTTCCTTTGTTCATACATGACTCTTTAAGGTGAAAATCAGGAGGCTATATGACTGAGGAGAGGCTTCACACAGTTGACCTCGATCCGGTCTTCATCCGCTGTCCACACCACACTCGATGGTCGCAATCCTGGGTAGTCTTCCTCTGCCGTTGAACACAAGGACTCCTGAGGCTAATTGTATCAGTCTCTAGGATCACTCATTGCAGACTGTGATTGGACCGACATCTTTGTGGTCTCTATGGCTCAGCTACTCTTCGGATGAAGATCCACTGTGTTTAATTAGAAGTTGTCACCATCTTCATTGAGTACTCACCTATGTAATCTGCTCGTTGCAACAAATCATTCATAAATGATATCTCATTTGTTATTAAACTAATTTTATCTGATTGGTTGGTGATCGGGGATGTTCTTGATCCCCAACAGAATCCTGTATTCAAAATGCTTAATTTAAACTTCAGACGTGCCATGTGCTTTTAATGGTTTGTGCATTGAGCAAGCAACTGATGGTTTTTAATATAGGAATAAGAGACTTCAGTTTAATTGAGTTGCTCAACTATCGCGGTGTGCTTGAAGTCACAGATGCAGGAACATTTCACCTTTCGGATGAAACGTTATACCGAGGCGCCATCTACCCTCTCAGTTGGACGTAGAAGGCTCCGCAGCACTATTTTGAAGAAGGGTTGGGGAGTTCTCCACGGTGCCCTGGGTCAATAATTACCCCTTGTTTAGCGCGAATGTTTTCCTGGAAGAATCACTCGACACTCGGGGTCGGTTCCAACGCCAAAACGGCCTTTATTACGCCGGCGGGGAGAGAGCCTCTGGTCCAACTCCAGGCACTCCACTCCACCGAACAAAAAAATTCATTGATAGTTATATGTTTTACAATAGTTCATTACAATTACTCAGCCCATGTTGGCTGGACACAATCCAATCATAACGACTATAAATTACAAATCGATTCCACTGGGCCAATGGAATTGGTCCCCAGGCACCAGGGGAATGCGTGATCATCTCATGTTTTAGCTGGGGCTTATTCATGGCCTCGTGATATTCTCCAGACCCCCTTATCTCTACTGTCCTTGGGTTCTGCTTGCGCCTAACCTCCTTATCCTTACACAGTCACAGGAATTTCTTTGTTCAGTATTGTGCTAGGACATCTTGTCTGTGGTTTGTTGATTAAGGACATTCTGCTGAGCTCGCCCGTTCCAGTGTTCCTGCACACGGAACTGCAGTGTCATCAGCTATGTAGTAAAGCTAACTGTTAGCTGAATTCCCCTAGTGCTTTGCGGAATCTCCGGCAGCCATTTTATATCTGGCTACCATTTTACACATACATACTTGCATACATATATTCAGCAGGTGCCTTTGCCTTTGAAATTGCCCTACAACACCCCTCAATCAACATCACAAAAAAAAAACTGACGATCTGGTCATTGTCACATAGCTGTTTGTGGGAGCTTGCTCTTTGCAAATTGGCTGCTGCATTTCCCACATTGCAACAGTGACTATACTTCAAAAGTCCTTCATTGGCTGTAAAGTGTAAAGTGCTTTGGGAGGTCCTGAGGTTTTCCATAGGGTTACATAGAATGTACAGCAGGGAAACAGGCCATTCGGCTCAAAAGGTCCATCCCGGTGTTTATGCTATAAACGAGCCTCCTCTCACCTACTTCGATCTAATCAACATACCCTTCTATTCCTTTCTGCCTCATATGTTTTCTCCACTGCTTCCGCTGCTCTCTCACCAATCTTGCCGCCCAGCATGCCCGCGGGGAACTAACCGTGCCAATGTCCTCCTCGTCCAGCTCATCTCTCCAAGTGTTGACTCTGTGTGCGCTGGCAGTGAATCAGCCATCACCGATCCTCTCTGCATCTCCTTGCAGAATGTCCTTTCAGTTGCATCCAAGGCCCTTTCTGCTAATTCTAGCCTCTTGCACGTCCCCAATTTTAATCGCTCCACCATTGGCGTCCATGCCTTCAGCTGCTATGGTTCTATCCTCTGGAAGTCCCTCACTAAACCTCCCCGCTTCTCTAACTCTCTTTCCTCTTCTAAGATGCTCCTTAAAACCTACCTCTTTGATCAAGTTTTTGGGGACCTGTCCTGATATCTCCTTATGTGGCTCAGTGTCACGTTTTCTTTGATAATCATTCCTGAGAAGCGTCTTGGGACGGTGTATTACGTTGCAGGCGCTGTAGAAAAATGCAAGTTGTTGTTGTTGCAAATTAATTAATTATCAATAGCGTGCACTGGTTCATGAAAGTCGGGACTGCAGTCTGGAAGAAGAAATTAAACCCAATCTACAATGTCCCGAAGACATCAACACTGACCTTCAGAATGGTCTGAATTAGTAGTACACTTGGAGCTTTCAAGGCTGACCCACTGCTGCCAATTCACCGATGGCTCCTGGATTGAAGTCCTGCCCAATCTGATAAAAAGCAGTCAGCTTTCAATTATGTGAAATGAGTTTGTACAGTCCTCACTCAATTCCTAATAGTTGGATTTGCAGCCCAAAAACCCATCCTCAATTCAACTCCAATTGACACTGAATTTGCAATCTCACCAGAGTAACTGCAAAGTGTCGGGTGTGAGAAATATATTTTTAAAAACTACACACATCAGAAGTGTAGTAGGGGGTGAAGCAACATTGATGGAGTGAAGCAGAGAGCTTTCATTTGTTCACATGGCCTTTTCAATGCTGACAATGGATGCCAGAATTGGAAAACATCCCATTCCCTATCTCTGACATCCCTCAGCCCCAAACACATGTTATCAAACTCTCATGTATTTATAACAATCAAAATTAGAAAGGCAGTACTGATAAGATTAACAATGAACACAATTTGCATTTATAGAGCATCTTTAACATAGTAAAACGTTCCACGGCATTTCACAGGAGCGTCATCAGACAAAGTTGACAACATCGAGCAACATAAAGAGATATTACGACAGAAAGAGGTAGGTTTAAGGAGCCTCTTAAAGGAAGGGAGAGGGGTAGAGAGGCGGAGAGGTTTGGAAAGGGAATTCCAGAGCTTAGGGTCTTGGCAGCTGGAGGCACGGCCCCCAATGGCAGGGAGCTTAAAGTCGGAGTTGTGCAAGAGGCCAGAATTGGAGGAACGCAGAGATCTCAGAGGGTTTTAGGGCTGTATGAAAGAAAGACTGACATTTGTATAGCACCTTTCATGACCACCAGATGTCTCAAAGAGCTTTACAACCAATGAAGTACTTTTGAAGTGTCGTCATTGTTGTAATGTAGGAAACGCGGCAGCCAATTTGCACACAGCAAGATCCCACAAACAGCAATATGATAACGACCAGATAATCTGTTTTTTTTAGTGATTCAATTGAGGGATAAACATTGGCCAGGACACCAGGGATAACTCCCCTGCTCTTCTTCGAAATAGTGCCCTGGGATCTTTGATATCCACCTGAGAGAGCAGACGGGGCCTCGGCTTAACGTCTCACCCGAAAGACGGCATCTCCGACAGTGCAGCACTCCCTCAACACTGTACTGGACTGTCAGCCTAGATTTTATGTGCTCAATTCTCTGGAGAGGAACTTGAAACCACAACCTTCTGATTCAGATGCTAATGTGCTACCCGCTGAGCCGCAGCTGACGCACGTTACAGAGATAAGGAGAGGCAAGGTTTTGGAGGGATTTGAAAACAAGGATGAGAATTTTAAAACTAAGGCGTTGCCGGACCGGGAGCCAATGTAGTTCAGCAAGCACAGGAGTTGATGGACTAACGGGACTTAGTGCGAGTTAGGACACGGGCAGCCGAGTTTTGGATGATCTCAAGTGTATGGAGGGTGGAAGATGGGAGGCCAACCAGGAGACATGGGGACTGGCATTATGGGTTTCAGGGAGCTGTGGGCAAACTACACTCAATGGCAGGCAGTTGCTGGATTTCTGCTTTCAAGGGCATGATGCCAACAGAGATGCACCTGCAGTGGCATTTAAGGAGAAGCTAGATAAACACATGAGGGAGAAAGGAATGGTAAGATATGTTGATCAGATCTGATGAAGGAAGACGGGAGGAGGCTTGTGTGGAGCATAAACACCGGCACGGACCAGTTGGGCCAAATGGTCCGTTTCTATGTTATACGTTCAATGTAATCTGGCATCTGTTCACTATCGAATAACCTTCCTGAAAAGTTCATGTGTGAGGTGTCAGGTGAAAGCAAGGCCCTGGTTGTTCAACAACAACAACAGCAACAACAACTTGTATTTATATAGCACCTTTAACATAGTGAACCATCCCAGGGCGCTTCACAGGAGTATTATGAAATGTTAAAATTTTGACACCAAGCCGCATAAGTAGAAATTAGCACAGGTGACCAAAAGCTTGTTCAAAGAAGTAGGTTTTAAGGAGCGTCTTGAAGCAGGAAAGATAGGTAGAGAGGATAAGAGGGTTAGGCAGGGAGTTCCAGAGCTTGGGGCTCAGGCAAGAGAAGGCATGGCCACTGTTGTGTTAATACTCTTTTTGTTTGTTACAGGACTTTAGACAGTCATTAGGACCCTACGGGAGCTATTCACAGTTAGAAACATAGAAACATAGAAAATAGGTGCAGGAGTAGGCCATTCGGCCCTTTTAGCCTGCACCACCATTCGATAAGATCATGGCTGATCATTCCCTCAGTACCCCTTTCCTGCTTTCTCTCCATACCCCTTGATCCCTTTAGACATAAGGGCCATATCTAACTCCCTCTTGCATATATGCAATGAACTGGCATCAACAACTCTCTGTGGCAGAGAACTCCACAGGTTAACAACTCTCTGAGTGAAGAAGTTTCTCCTCATCTCAGTCCTAAATGGCCTACCCCTTATCCTAAGACTGTGTCCCCTGGTTCTGGACTTCCCCAACATCGGGAACAATCTACCCACATCTAACCTGTCCAGTCCTGTCAGAATCCTGTATGTTTCTATGAGATCCCCTCTCATCCTTCTAAACTCCGATGTATATAGCCCAGTTGATCCAGTCTCTCCTCATATGTCAGTCCTGCCATCCCGGGAATCAGTCTGGTGAACCTTCACTGCACTCCCTCAACAGCAAGAATGTCCTTCCTCAGATTAGGAGACCAAAACTGAACACAATATTCCAGGTGAGGCCTCACCAAGGCCCTGTACACCTGCAGTAAGACCTCCCTGCTCCTATAATCAAATCCCCTAGCTATACCATTTGCCTTCTTTACCGCCTGCTGTACCTGCATGCCAACTTTCAATGACTGATGAACCATGACACCCAGGTCTCGTTGCACCTCCCCTTTTCCTAATCTGCCGCTATTCAGATAAACATTCTGGTTCAAGCTGGTTTTGGGACACCATTTTGGGGAGTTGCTATAAAGGACACAGTTATGTTACCTTAATCCTGTTTCAGTTAGACTGTTATTTATGTACACAACATAATTTGGCGACGAGGATGGCTCAAATTAACCTTCTTACATCCCTGCCTTTTCTCACCACATCGGGGACCCTCCAATCCTGTGGCCGAGATAGATATGTATATCACTGTGAGTGGGTTAGACGATGACAACGTAACACCAGCTCACCGCCTGCAATACTTATCCACTGCCTCGGCACCAAAGGCCAATGCATCGTTGGCCAAATCGAAGACACGGAGTCCTATGACAAAGCGGTATGGTCCCTAGAGAAATATTTTGGGCCAAAGAAAAGTATCATGATGGAGAGATACAAATTTCGTCAAAGGGGGTCAAGGGAACGGTGAACCAATCAAACGGTATATCATTTCATTAACTGAACTGGCTGCTACGTGTAACTTTGGAACACTCACAGAGGAAATGATCAGGGATCAAATTATTGACGAAACAACAATCCCCCGCATTCGGGAACGCTTGCTAATGGATGATGACAAATTGACTTTGGACAAAGCAAATAACTTGGCCATCCAAATTGAATCAGCGCTTTCTGATTCAAAAGCGATCAGATCCCCTGCTCTTCCTGTGCAGCAGACTTCAGCTACAGCCCATGTGCCAGGCATTGATCCAAAGTGCAAATCACAGCAGAGTCCCAGGGCTAGTAATAAGCCACCCACTATGGATCGTGGGCCGAACTTTCACTGCTTTAACGATAGCTACAAATCACATTCAGCAAAGAGTCCTGACTGCCCTGCACGTGGGAAGAAATGCTCTGCATGTGGTAAAATGAAACATTTTGCCAGTGTCTGTCGCTCATCGCAGCATATTCGACATGTGGAGTACTCCGATACTGATGAACCCAGTATGGTTTACATCGTTAGTGACATTTCGCACATCGGTTCGGGTAAATTCAAGGACTGTGATGTAAACATTGATGGCACGCCCATCTGCCTCCTCATTGACCTTGGAGCCAAAGTCTCCATATTGAGCGAGGCTGTGTACAAAACCCATTTCTCGCACTGTCAACTGCAGCCCGCAACTTCCACTCTACCTATGTACTCCGAACTCCAAAATTGAGGTACTTGGGGTCATATCTGTCCCGATACACTACAAGGACATAACATTGGAAAACTTTTCCTTTCATGTCAGAAGGGATGAAGCCTCATGGGTGTTGACCTTTTTGGCAAGTTTGGGTTCAAAATTTACAACCCAAATGGCACACCTGTGTACCCGGTGGACTTTGACAAGCAGTATCCCTCAATCTTCACAGGGTTTCGAATGACAACAAAATTCTGCCACCGTCCCCACGTTGACCCTTCCGTCAAACCAGTTACGCAGCGTCTTCAGCAGTTCGCTGAATTAACGCGACTCGAATCTCAGGGAATTATCGAGAGCAACGACTCCTCAACCTGGATCTCGAACTTAGTCATTGCTTGGCGTAAAAATGGGGAGATCCGCCTCTGCATCGACCTGAAAGAGGTCAATAAGGCCACCATCCCCGACAAATACCTTCGTCCTACCATCGACGAACTTTCTTCAGAATTCCACGGCTCAATAGTTTTTACGAAACTCGACATGCGCTGCAGTTACCTGCAAATACCCCTAGCGGAGGACAGCAAACTGCTCTCGGCATTCACAACGCATGATGGTCTGTATCAGTTTCAACGCATGCCCTATGGACTATCTTCTGCACCGTGCATTTCAGAAGAATGTCACTACCAAGCTAACAGACACAGAGGGAGCCCTCAATCTGCTTGAAGATATTGTTGCCCATGGAAAGACAAATGAAGAACATGACTAGTGACTTCACGCAGTTATGGGCTAGACTTGCTACACATAACATTACACTTAATGCCGATAAGTGTACATTCGCTGCTGGAGAAATAAACTTTCTGGTCTACAGAGTCGCAGCACAAGGTCACGATCCAGCGAGTGTAGGAGGCTACCAATATCAAAGAACTTTCATCATTCCTCAGCACTTGCAACTTCTATCTGAAGTTCGTCCCACATGACACGCTCATTCCCGAACCATTTCGCAAGTTGATACCCAAGGACTAGAGGCTAGATGGCCTATTCCTGTTCCTAATTCTTATGTTCTTATGACATCCCTTGGGAATGGACAGATTCTCAGGCTCAGGCATTCACCACATTTAAGGAGAAAATCACATCCTCTCCTATCCTCGCGCACTTTGATCCGAATGCCACTATGTACGTCACCATGGATGCATCAGGCACTGCCATGGGTGCTGTGCTCTTGCAATGGATTGATGGCCTGGAACGCCCAGTCGCCTTCGCTTCTCGCACGCTCTCATCTGCAGAATGTAATTATTCTACAGGGGAACGCGAAGCATCTATGCATGTGAACATTGGCACATCTACCTCTATAGCAGGAAATTTACCCTCCGTACGGATCATCAAGCATTAACTAGGCTACTCGCTACAACTGGATCTGGACACAGAACATTACGAATCAGCCGATGGTCAGATCACCTTCATCAGTATAACTTTGATGTACACTACATCGCTAGCAGTCACAACCATGTAGCTGACATGCTCAGCTGCTCGACACCTCCTTCGGACTCCGGTGCTGACTTGTTCACAGATGACGAGACGTATGTCACTTCGATCATCACTCAGTCCATCAGAAACCTTGTTTCCTGCTACGCTCCTGCATATATGCCACTTCCTCCAGACTGAGTGACCGAAGAAATTCCGGAAGAGCCAAAAACCTTCCACAGACTTCGCGATGAATTTTCCATTTGGAACGATGGTTGCCTAGCTTGTGATGATAGAGCAATAATTCCCAAGTTGCTTCAACAGCGCGTTCTCTCATTGGCACACGATGGACACCCTGGCATTATCCGCATGAAGCAGAGATGTCACGATTCAGTATGGCGGCCTCAGATTTACACTCGCATTGAGGAGTTTGTCTCACACTACGAAGCATGCAGTTTGAGCGAAAAGGCCACAAACATCTGACCAGCGCCAATGAAGCCCATTCCATGGCCACAAAGGCCATGGCAACAACTTCAGTTGGATATCTTCGGTCCAGTTGAAGCAGCTCCACAGCACCAGCGTTTCCTTGTTGTATTATATGACCTGCATTCCAAATGGCCAGAAATCGCTACAACAATTTCAGCGACCTCATCAACGATCATCAGCGATGTTCACGAAGTGGGCCTCTCAGAGGTCATAATAACTGACAGTGGACCACAGTTTGTGTCTGACCATTTCACAGATTTCCTCACTCATGATGTTATTGAGCATCGCCTTACTGCTCGGTACAATCCTCAAAGCAATGGAGGTGTTGAGCAATTTAACCATGTTATCAAAGAGGGTTTGAAACTCAACCTCGCAGCAGGACAAACATTTGACAAAGCAGTTCAGACCATTCTCCGCACATACCGTTCGACAAAGCACTTGCTAATGGGGAAGACACTCACTGAGCTTATGATTGGATGGAATCTTTGCTGGCGACTGGACATTCTCAAACCCCCAGCCAGACCGAGCATGAAGATAACCACACTCGCATCCTAGAATACGGAATGCCAACGAAAAGTGAAGTCGTACACTGACACAAAACGATGCGCTCAAAAGCCCCAAACTGAAGAACGGAGATTGGATCAGAGTTAAGCGCCCAAACCGGAGTCATACCCTCGCATCTTCACTTTCACCTCCAAAACAGACCGGGTGAAAGTTCAGCCCTCACACCTACGAGCTCAATGATGAAACTCGATGGAACGCTCATAGACTGATCCCAACTCACAGGCCAACAGACCTGCAGGATGGAACAAAGGCATCGTTCTGTTTCTCAACCAAAAACCTCGCTCAAACACCGCAAGCTCCACACCGGTCTCAGCGTATCAGAACACGGCCTGGCTATCTCAAAGACTTTGTCTGTTCATATACTGTGATTTCAGATGGGGGGAAATATATTGTGTTCATACTCTATTTGTTTGTGACAGGACACTAGACAGGTATTAGGACCCTGTGGGAGCTATTCACACACTGCTGAAAACATGCTGGTTCATACTGGTTTTGGACACCATTTTGGGGAGTTGCTATAAAGGACACACTTAGTTACATTACTCCTGTTTCAGTTAGTCTGGTTATTTACGTACACAACAGCCACCAATGGTTGAGCGATTATACGATTATAATCAGGATACTCAAGAGGGCAGAATTAGTGGAACGCAGACATCTTGGGGTGTTGTGGGGCTGGAGGATATTATAGAGATTGTGAGGGGCGAGGCCATAGAGGGATTTAAAAATAAGGATGAGACTTTTGAAATCGAAGTGCTGCTTAACTGGGAGCCAATGTAGTTCAGCGAGCACAGGGGTGATGGGTGTGTGGGATTTGTGAGTTAGGACGCGGGCTGCCGAGTTTTGAGTCACCTCCAGTTTACATAGGATAGAATGTGGGAGGCCAGCCTGGAGTGCGTTGGAATAGTCAAGTCTAAAGTTACCAAAGGCATGGATAAGGCCTTCAGCAGCGGATGAGCTGAGACAGGGGTGGAGACGGACGATGATACGATGTTCGATTGAGATGCTTGCCACAGTGGACTAGCCTCATTGTCTGCACTTATGAGAAATAATGACGAGGGTAAGATGGCTGATGCCCATGGAACTATATCCCTTCCAGATCAGTGCCTTCAGGAGAGTGAAATGATTAACACGGCAGTATGTAATTGCAGAAGAATCCAGCAGAGGGAGCTAATCTCCGAAACAATGGCCCCGATATTTACAGGGAGACAGGAGAAGGAGCAGGATAGGCCGAAAGGGACTGAAGAACACAAAAAGGCCGGAATCGGAGAGCAGTCTGGCCAGAGCCGGAACAGAGAATCAACGTCAGGAGGCAACAGGCGGGGACCCTCGGGAACGGTGACCAGCAATCAGGAGGGTGGGGAAAGAAAGGGCGCAATCATGAAGGGGGGGGAGAGAGGGTGCGATCGGGAGGATGGGGAAGGAAGGGGCGCGATCATGAGGGGGGAAGAGAGGGCGTGATCGGAAGGGGGGGAGAGTGTGCAGTCAGGAGGCGTTGGTGAGACCACACCTGGAGTACTGCGTACAGTTTTGGTCTCCTTATATAAGGAAGGATATACTTGCATTGGAGGAAGTTCAGAGCAGGTTCACGAGGTTGATTCCTGAGGGTTGTCTAATGAAGAAAGGTTGAGCATGTTGGGCCTATACTAAATTGGAGTTTAGAAGAATGAGAGGTGATCTTATTGAAATGTATAAGATTCTGAGGGGGTTTGACAGGGTAGATGCAGAGAGGATGATTCCTCTCATGGAGGAATCTAGAACTAGGGGGCATAGTTTCAGAATATGAGCTCGCCCATTAAAAACTGAAATGAGGAGGAATTTCTTCTCTCAGAGGGGTCTGTGGATGCTCAGTATTTGAATATACTCTAGACAGAGGTCAAGAGATATTTGAACTCTATGGAAATGAAGAGATATGGGGATAATGCGGGAAGGTGGAGTTGAGGTAGAAGATCAGCCATGATCAGATTTAACAATAGCAAGAGCTTATATTTATATAACACCTTTAACATAGTCAAATGTCCCGAGGCACTTCACAAAAGTGTTATTAGACAAAAATTTGACACCGAGCCACATAAGTAGAAATTAGGGCAGCTGACCAATAGCTTTGTCAAAGAGGTAGGTTTTAAGGAGTGTCTTGAAGGAGGAAAGAGAGGCGGAGAGTTTCAGGCAGGGAATTCCAGAGCTTTGGGCCGAGGCAGTAGAAGGCACGGCCACCAATGGTTGAGCGATTATAATCAGGGATGCTCAGGAGGGCAGAATTAGAGGAGCGCCGACATCTCAGTGGATTATGGGCTGGAAGAGATTACAGAGATAGGGAGGGGCGAGGCCATGGAGGGATTTGAAAACAAGGATGAGAATTTTGAAATCAAGGCATTGCTTAACCGGGAGCCAAGGTAGGTCAGGAAGCACAGCGCGATGGGTGAGCGTGACTTAATATGAGTTAGGACACGGGCAGCCGGGTTTTAGATGACCTCTAGTTTAGGTAGGGTGGCCAAGAGTGTGTTGGAATAGTCAAGTCTAGAGGTAACAAAGGCATGGATCAGCGTTTCAGCAGAAGATGAGCTGAGGCAGGGGTGGAGACGGACGATGATCCTGAGGTGGAAATAGGCGGTCTTAGTTATGACACGGATATGTGGTCGGAAGCTCATTTCAATGTCAAATATGACACCAAGTTTGTGAATAGCCTGGTTCAGCCACTGAGTGATGCTCGGGAGAGGGAGTCGGTGGCTAGGAAATGGAGTTTTTGTGGGGCCCGAAGACAATGGCTTCGGTCTTCCCATTATTTAATTGGACAAAATTTATGCTCATCCAGTACTGGATGTCGGACAAGCAGTGTGTCAATTTAGAGTCCATTGAGGCGTAGAGAGAAGTGGTAGTGAGATAGAGCTGGGTGTCGTTAGCGTGCATGTAGAAGCTGACACTGTGTTTTCGGATAATGTCGCCAATGGGCAACATGTAGATGAGAAATAGAAATGGTGGAGCAGTGCCGAATGGCCTATTCCTGCTCCTATTTCTTATGTTCTTATGAGAGAGAGGATTCGGTCGGGAGGGTTGAAGAGAGGGCAGGGTCGAGATGGGAATTATGGAGGGGCATGATCGGGAGAGTGTAGTCAAATCTGTCGCTGGCAAATTAGAGCTATACAAAGTCTGGGGCACATCTTTTCGCAACCTCCAAGTGCTCCATCTGCTTCCACGTCGCTATGCCAGGCCCGGTTTGTGTGTCTCTCGCATGGAGTAGGCCTCGGACCTGGGCACCCGAAGATCTGCAGCATTTTGGTGCATCCCATTGCATTGTCTGCCCCGACAAATCTCAAAGGAAGCCAAATGAATTGCATCAGGAAATTGTAGCGAGGGATTACAAGGTAATAGCGGAATGGAGAGCAAGCTGGCTATATAACAGAAAGCAGGGAGTAGTGGTTAAGGATGGCAACTCTAACTAGCACAATGTGGGAAATGACTGGGCCTGTAGTCACTAGAGTTTAGAAGAATGAGAGGGGATCTCATTGAAACGTATAAAATTCTGACTGGGTTGGATAGATTGGATGCGGAGAGGATGTTTCCCCTGGCTGGGAAGTCTAGAGCAAGTCTCAGGATACAGGGTAGGAAATTTAGGACCGAGATGAGGAGAAGTCTTTTCACTCAGAAGGTGGTGAACCTGTGGAATTCTCTACTACAGAAGGTTGTGGAGGCCAAGTCACTGAATATATTTAGAGGGAGATAGATAGATTTCGAGACACAAAAGACATCAAGGGGTATGCGGAAAAAGCGGGAATATGGTGTTGAGATCGAGGTTCAGCCATGATCATATTGAATGGCGGTGCAGACTCGAGGGGCCGAATGGCCTACTACTGCTCCTATTTTCTATGTTTCCATGTTTCTATGTTTCCCAGGGATTGGTGCTGGGACCACTGTTGTTCGCAATTTACGTGAAAGATTTGGACTCGGGAATCGGAAGTACAATTTCAAAATTTGCGGAAGGCACCCAATAGTTAACACAAAGGAAGATAGCGACCGAATAAAAGAATGTATTGTTATGCTGACAGGGTTAGATGAGGAAAGACGGGAGGAGGCTCAAGTGTAGCTGTAAGCACCGGCATGGACTGATTGGGCCGAATGGCCTGTTTCTGTGCCGTATATCCTTAGTAATCCTGTGTAAAAAGACATTAATAAACTTGCAGAATGGGTGCGTAATTGGCTCATGAACTTCAATATAGATAAGTGTGAAGTGGTAGATTCGTGGAGGCCACGACCTGCGTGAGAACAACAACGGCAGGTCGGGGCCATAAAAGGAGTGGAGGAGCGGCGGCCCGGGAGCAGCTTGGCGGCGTACCACGGCAAGGTACGGCGCGAGCTGGTGCAGGAGGGCAACGGCAGCGAAGAGTGGCGTCATCAAGGTCCAGGTCGGTGATTGGAGTGTGGGCAGGTACAGCGAGAGGCTGTGGAGGGATGTGATAAGGACCCAGGAGAGGCGTGAGATCGGGGCCAGGGGCCCAGGGGCAGCACGGGCCAGCCCACACTGCGATATGTGCGCGCACTAGGTCTGTGCAGCAGAGCTGGTCTCCAGTCGTCTTGGTTAATCCTTGCCCTGGACTAAGACTAGCTGTATCAAGCCCATGTGGTGGCTGGTGTGCAACGGTCACCCCACGTTAAAAACATCCATGCACAGGCAGCTTCCACCCTTCAACATGTAGTTCGGGACCTGAAATATTAGGCCCTTCATTGAGACACCTGTGAACTCATCCATTTTTGCATGGAAGCAAGTCATCCTCGCTTCGAGGGACTGCCTATGACGATGATGTAGATCTTGGTAGGAAGATTAAGGCCACATATTCCTTGGAAAACAAGTGACTAAAATGATTGGAGGAACAGAGGGATCTGGAGCTATAGATACACAAATCACTAAAAATAACAATGCAGGTCAATAAGGGCATAAAAAAGCAAACAAACCTTCTCTCAGAGCGTCGAGAATCTGTGGAAATCTCCGCCCCAGAGTGATGTGGAGGCTGGGTCATTGAATATCATCATCATCATAGGCAGTCCCTCGTAATCGAGGAAGACTTGCTTCCACTCCTAAAGTGAGTTCTTTGGTGGCTGAACAGTCCAATACGAGAGCCACAGACCCTGCCACAGGTGGGACAGTCATTCGTCGGGGGAAGGAGGGGTGAGTAGGACTTATTTGCTGCAAGCTCCTTCCGTTCCTGCGCCTGACCTCTTCACACTCACGGCGTTGAGATTCGAAGAGCTCAACGCCATCCTGGTCTTCGGCCAGGGACTCCCAGGTGTCAGTAGTGCTATCGCACTTCATCAGGGAGGCTTTGAGGGTGTCCTTGTAACGTTTACGCTGCCCACCTTTGGCTCATTTGCCATGAAGGAGCTCCGCATGGAGCAATTGCTTAGGGAGTCTCGTGTCTGGCATGCAAACTATGTGGCCTGCCCTTGAATATATTTACGGCGGAGACAGGCAGATTTTTGAGTGATAAGGGAGTGAAGGGTTATGGGGAGCGAGCAGGGAAATGGAGCTGAGGCCAAGATCAGATCAGCCATGATCTTATTGAATGGCGGAGCAGGCTCCAGGAGCCAGGTGGCCTACTCCTGCTCGTATTTCTTATGTTCTTATGATCTTCTTATGAGGTTAATTTCTAAAGGGATAGAAATGAAAAGCAGAGAAGTTATGTTAAAATTGCACAGAACATTGATTAGACCACATTTGGAGTACTGTCAACAGTTCTGGTCTCCATATTATTAATAGGATATAGAGTTTCTGAAGGTGCAAAATTGATTTACCAGGATGATAGCAGAACTGAGAGGGGATATGTTATATATGCAAACTATAGATATACGCTCTGTGTTGCATAAGATGGAGACTTGTTAACTGATGTACTCTCAATAAGGTTTACACTGTGTATATACTATGCTGGCACCACTAGAGGGTGCAACTGGTGGAGACCGGGGTTTCTTGCCCCTGTGGCAGAGGCTGTCCACCAGAGGGCACTGTGGTGGGAGACCTGAGGGTCACCTGCATAAGTGTGCAGGGCCCAGTATAAAAGGTTGCCCACCACGTTTGTGCCTCACTCTGGAGTTACGAATAAAGGACCAAGGTCACTACAGTTTGAGTACAACACATTGCCTCGTGGAGCCATTCGTAGGTACATTATAGACATAAAAGTATGCCCCACAGGAAATTTTGAACAGGCTGTGGCTCTTTGCTCCAGAAAAGAGAAGACCGAAGGATGACCTGATCGAGGTCTTTAAGATAGTGAAAATGTTTGATAGGGTTTGAAGTGGGGAAAGTGTTCCCACATTTGGGGAGATCACAACTCGTGATCAGAAATGTAAGATAGTTACAAATAAATTCAATGGGGAATCCTGGAGAACTAGCTGTCACAAGACGTGGTTGAGGTGAATAGCATTGATGCATTTAAGGGGAAAGCTAGATAAGGGAGTCAAGGGTTATGGAAATCGGGCAGAGAAATGGAGTTGAGGCCAAGATCAGATCAGCCATGATCGTATTAAATGGCGGAGCAGGCTCGAGGGGCCAAATGGCCTACTCCTGCTCCTATTTCTTATGTTCTTACGTATAATCACATGAAGCAGAAAGGAATGGAAGATTATGCTGATGGGGTGAGGTGAGTAAGGGTGGATGGAGGCTGGTGAGGAGCATAAACACCGGCATAGGCCAGTTGGGCCGAATAACCTGTCTCTGTGGTGCAAAATCGACACAAATCAATGGAAACTATGAATTCAGTGTACGGGAATCCATTGTGTTACCACACTTATGAATTGTAATATTTTGCAGGATTTTACTGGGAGTCTACTGTGAGCTTTCATATCCCTGATGCTAACTCTAGAGAAATAGCAGGAGACTGATATTTTATTAAAAATGAATCTAGTGAGCCTTATGGAAATGTAGGATTCAATGGCATTTGCTATGATTCAATCAAGCCAGAATTTTAGAATTTGAAAGCCATCTATCATATTTTAAATGATGTACATTGGATTATATTATGCTATAGAAATGTTTTAAAATGACAGTAATAAATACAGAATTATATAAAACTTACAGCACAGAAACAGGCCATTCATCCCAACTGGCCCGTGCCGGTGTTTATGCTCCACACGAGCCTCCTTCCACCCCACTTCATCTCACCCCATCAGCATGTCCTTCTATTCCTTTCTCCCTTATCCATGCCTTTGTTACCTCAGGACTTGACTATTCCAATGCACTCCTGGGCATAAACTTGATTTCATCCAAACCTCGGCAGCCAGTGTCCTAACACACACCAAGTCCCGCTCACCCATCATCCCTGTACTCGCTGACCTACATTAGCTCACGGTTAAGCAACGCCTCGATTTTAAAATCCTCATCCTTGTTTTCAAATCCCTCCATGGCCTTGCGCCTCCCTATCTCTGTCCTCGAGCTTCGCAACCCTTCTAGATATTTGTGCTCCTCCAATTCTGGCCTCTTGAGCATCCGCAATTTTAATCGCTCCACCATTGTTGGCCGTGCCTTCAGCTGTTAAGGCCCTAAATTCTGGAATTCCCTCCCTAAACCTCTCCTCCTTTGAGACGCTCCTTAAAACCTACCTCTTTGACCAAGCTTTTGGCCATCTGCCCGAATATCTCCTTATGTGGCTCGATGTCAAATTTTGTTCTATAATGTTCCTGTGTTGTGCCATGGGATGTTTTATTACGTAAAAGGTGATATATAAATATGAGTTGCTGCTGTAGTGTATCAGCCAATGGCTCAGTTGGTATCGCCCTTGTCTCTGAGTCAGAAGGTTTGAGGTTCAAGTCACACTCAAGAAACTTGAGAACAAAAATCCAGGCTGACACTCCAGTGCAGTGTTGAGGGAGTGCTGCACTGTCAGAGGTGGCCTCTTCCGGATGAGATGTTAAATCGAGGCCCCGCCTGCACACTCTCACTTGGACGTAAAAGATCCCATGGCGCTAGAGCAGGGGAGTTATCCCCGATGTTTTGGCCATTATTTATCCCTCAATCAACTTAACAAAAATAGATTATCTGGTCATTATCACATTGCTGATTGTGGGAGCTTGCTGTGCGCAATTTGGCTGCAGTATTTTCCACATTTCAAAAATGACTGCACTTCAAAGAAAAGTACTTCTTTGGCAGTAAAGCGCTTTGAGACGTCCAGTGGTTGTGAAAGGCGCTATATAAATGCAAGATCTTCTATCTTTCTTTCTTTCTGTGAAATTGTGCCGTGGGATCTTTTACGTCCGCGTGAAAGGGCAGACGGGGCCTTGGTTTAACGTCTCATCCAAAAGACGGCAGCTCCGACAGTGTAGCACTCCCTCAGCACCGCACTGGAGTGTCAGCCTAGATTTTGTGCGGTGTAGAACTTTGAACTCACAACTTTCTAAGTTAGAGGTGTGACTACCCACTGAGCCACAACTGACACTGCAGGAATTGTTTTTTGGTCTCTAGAACCCTCGCTGTCAAATTATTTCCAAACATTTATCTCTCTTCGAGTAAAGAAGTTCTTCTTAATACCTCTTTTAATTAAGTTTAATTTAAATTTATATCCCCTGGTCCTTTTTTCCTGGGTTAATTATATAGTAATACACTGGGCTTACCTTATCTATACCTTTAAATATTTAATGGATCTCGATGAGGACCTCATGTAACTACCTTTTTGCTACTCTGTCGGGTTAAAGGTTATTCAAAGCAGTGAAGAGTCAACCTGTTTGACTTGCTTGCATTTTTCTGTGCTACAGCACGGTTTATTCCTCTCTTTATTTATATAAAATTACACAGGCGTTCAGTCGAACTGGTTTATGCCAGTTTTTATTGTTTCTGTAGGACTTTTCCGATGGGTTTCAAGACTTTTAAGAACACTGAGGCGCAACAAAGATTTGAATTTTTCCAATACAATTGACTTTATTAAAAAGATTTAGAAGACTTAAAGGGCCCGAGTTCGCTTGACTTACCACCGGCTGCCGCCGAGTTTTCTCGGAGGCCTCCATGTTTTCTGGGCGCTCTCACCTCTGAGCGAGTTTGGTCAGGCCCTCACGCCGGCGGGGAGAGAAGGCCGCTGGGGAGTATCCGCTGGCGTGCAACACCGACAGAAGTCCTCCTGCCCGCCGCGTCCCCAGTTTGGTCTGGACGGCCCCTCGCTCCAGCAGCCGCAGAGACTACCGCATGGAGGCAGGTCTTACCTGAACGGTAAGTATGAAGACCTGCAAGAAAAGGTTAGTACACATGTTTTCTTCATTTCTTTTGCAGCGATTTTGGTGGAAGGGTTCCTCTGAAGGATTTGTAGTAGTTTTTTTTCATGTGTTGAAAATGTTTTATTTTTTCCGTTCACCCATCCCTGGGCCCGACGTTACTTTGCTGACAATCGCATTTGCCGCCCAGAATGCGACCTACCACCCAGAATCAGCGTGCAAGGCCCATTTTTTCCGCTGGGCGCTTTTTTCCACATTATTCCACCAAACTTCCGCCCAAAGTACCGTCAGGATCATAGTGGTTCTTTCGACGGTACATGGGCAGAACTTAGGTTTGACCAAACTCGGGCCCTAAGTTCCTAATTCTACACTACTGAGTACAGGTTCAAAAGTATGGAAAGAAACTACAAACTCCCTAGCTTAACACTGTTGAATACATGGTTAAAAGCATCAAAAGAAACTACAAATTCTCTAGCTTACAGATTTTAAATTCATTCCTCACAATATCTATGCACTTGAGTTAATCGGTTACGTATAATCCCTCTCGCAATTTCTATGTGCTTGCGTTAACTGTCTTATGTATAATCCCTTGAGTGATCATTCCGACTGGATAATAGCTTCCAGACTGCTTACAACACCTCCCTTTGGTTTCCGTCTTCAGCTCCACCGATCTCCACCTTGCAGAGGCTGATCGGCAACTCTTTGACACCTCCTCCTACCTCCCTCTGGACCATGACCTCACGACTGAACATCAAGCCATAATTTCCCAAACCATCACTGACCTCATCTCCTCTGGAGATCCTCCCTCCACAGCCACCAACCTCATAGTTTCCCAACCCCGCACAGCTCGTTTCTACCTCCTTCCCAAGATCCACAAACAGGACTGCCCCGGTAGACCCATGCTTTCAGCCTGTTCTTGTCCCACAGAACTTATTTCTTCCTATCTCGACTCTATTTTTTCTCCTGTTGTCCACTCTCTTCCCACCTACATCCGCAACTCCTCCGATGCCCTCCGTCACTTTAACAATTTCCAGTTTCCCGGCCCCAACCGTCTCCTTTTCACCATGGACATCCAATCTCTCTACACTTCCATCCCCCACCAGGATGGCCTGAGGGCGCTCCACTTCTTCTTCCTCGAGCAGAGGCCCAACCAGTCCCCATCCATCACCACTCTCCTCCGCCTGGCCTGAACTTGTTCTCACATTGAGTAACTTCTCCTTTAACACCACTCACTTCCTCCAAATTAAAGATGTTGCTCTGGGAACCTGCATGGGTCCTAACTACACCTGCCTTTTTGTGGGATATGTGGAACATTCTTTGTTCCAGTCCTACTCGGGGCCCCCTCCCTCACCTCTTTTTCTGTTACATTGATGACTGTATCGGTGCCGTTTCCTTCTCTCACCCTGAACTTGAAAATTTCATTAACTTTGCATCCAATTTCCACCCTTCCCTCACCTTCACATGGTTCATCTCTGACTCTTCCCTTCCCTTCCTCGACTTCTCTGTCTACATCTCTACGGATAGGCTATCGACCAGTATCCACTATAAGCCCACTGACTCCCACAGCTACCTGGACTACACTTCCTCACACCCCACATCATATAAGGACTCCATTCCATTTTCTCAGTTTCTCCATCTCCGTCGCATCTGCTCTGATGATGCTACCTTTCACACTCGTGCATCTGACATGTCTTCCTTTTTCCTCAATAGAGGATTCCCCTCCACCGTGGTTAACATGGCCCTCGACTGTGTCCATTCTATTTCCTGCACCTCTGCTCTCACCCCTTTCCCTCCCTCTCAGAACCATGACAGGTTCCCCTTTCACCCTACCAGCCTCCACGTTCAACGGATCATTCCGCCATTTCCGCCACCTCCAGCGTGATCCCACCACCAATCACATCTTCGCCTCCCCTCCCCTCTCAGTATTCCGAAGGGACCACTCCCTCCACGACACCTTGGTCCATTCCGCAGTCACCCCCAGCACCCAGTCCCCTTCCCATGGCACCTTTCCGTGCAAGTGCAGGAGATGCAACACCTGCCCTTTTACCTCCTCTCTTCCCACTATCCAGAGCACCTAATACTCCTTCCAGGTAAAATAGCGATTTACTTGTACTTCTTTCAATTTAGTATACTGTATTCGCTGCTCACGATGTGGTCTCCTCTACATTGGGGAGACCAAGCGTAGATTGGGTGACCGCTTTGCGGAGCAGCTCTGTTCAGTCCGCAAGTCTGACCCTGAGCTTCCGGTCGCCTGTCACTTTAATTCCCCACTCCACTCCCACTCTGACCTCTCCGTCCTCGGTCTCCTACACTCTTCCAACGAAGCTCAACGCAAGCTCAATTTTCGTTTAGACACTTTATAAGTGGAAACATTTTCTCTATATCAACCCTATCAAACACTTTCATTATTTTAAAGACATCTATTAGGCCACCCATCAGCCTTTGCTTTTCTCAGAAAAAGAGGCCCAGCCTGTTCATCCTTTCCTGAAAGATTTAACATCTCAGTTCTGGAATCATCCTATTTGATAAGGTGGATAAAAATAAACTATTTCCTCTAGTGGGGGAGTCGAGAACAAACTTTAAATTAGAGCTAGGCTTTCAGGGCTGATGTCAGGAAGGAATTCTTCACACAAAGGGCAGAAGAAATCTGGAACTCTCTCCCCCGAAAAGGTGCACAGGCTGGAGGGATCAATTGAAAATTTCAAAATTGAGATTGATGGGTTTTTGTTAGGCAAGGGGATTAAGAGTTACAGGACCAAGGCGGGTAGATATAGCCAAGGTATAGATCAGCAATGATCTGATTGAATGGTGGAAAAGGCTTGAGCGGCTAAATTGCCTCCTCCTGTTCCTTTATAATGGCTCATGCTCTCCTTTTAAGATCACTGAGGTTTCTATCCTCCTCAGCATAATTTGAGTAATGTGGATGATGATCTTCCATGGGCGCCCCATGGGATGGCCAGAATCTCGGGCAGGACTCAGATATGTCAGGTCCCAGCCTTACAGCAATGACAACAACAGCTTGCATTTAGCATCGTGCTTTCAAGGATGGCTTTCTGGTGGAGGTGAGAGAAAGAAAGAAAGAAATTCAATTAATATAGCACCTTCCATGACCTCAGGACACCTCAAAGTGCTTTACAGCCAATGGAGTGTTTTTTGACGTGTAGTCACTGTAAGAAACGCGGCAGCCAATAAGCCCACAGCAAGCTCCCACAGACATGTGGTGAAGGACCAGAGCATCCAGGTTTTTTTTTAGCTGTTGATTGAGGGATAAACATTGGCCAGGGCACCAAGGAAAATGCCCTTGCTCTTTTTCGAAATAGTGCCATGGGATCTTTTACGTCCACCTGAGGGCGCAGGCATGGGCTTCAGTTTAATGTCCCATCCGAAAAAAAACACGTTGGGTAGTGCACCGCTCACTGCACAACAGCCAGGATCATGTGCTCGAGTCTCTGGAGTGAGGCTTGAACCCTCAATCATCTGACTCAGAGGCGAGCATGCTACCAACTGAGCTATTGGCTGGCGCACCATTTGTACAGGACAATGGGCTCAATGACGCTTAGTACCAGCTTCTACAAAGCCAGAAACATTAGAGAGCAATGGGAATAGGAGTGAGGACTTCTGCAGTCAGGAGTTCCCATGCTCCAGCATCGCATTGTTGCTCTCACCAGGCATGCCTGCCTGACACCCAGCAGAAGGGAGACCCGCCTGAGTAACTAGGCCGGAATTGGAGCCTGAATCCCCTGGAAATCTGAGATTTGTTTCCAATTTATAAAGCCACCATCTGCCACAGAGCAATTTATTTGCCTTTCTGTGGGGTGGAGTGGGGGGGTGGGAGTTGGGGTGGGGAGCAATTCAAGTTCTTCTCCCCCTACCTAGCTGTCACCTCTGGCTCAGTGGGTAGCACTCTCACGCCTGAGTCAGAAGGTTGTTGGTTCAAATCCCACTCCAGGGACTTGAGCACAAAAATCTCAGCTGACACTCCCAGTGCAACACCGAGGGAGTGCTGCACTGTCGGTGGTGCTGTCTTTCAGATGAGATGTTAAACCGAGGCCCCGTCTGCTCTCTCAAGTGGATACAAAAGATCTCGTGGCACGATATCGAAGAAGAGCAAGGGAGTTATCCCTGGTTTCCTTGCCAATATTTATCCTTCAATCAACATAACAAAATACAGATTATCTGGTCGTTATCACATTGTTGTTTGTGGGAGTTTGCTGTGCGCAAATTGGCTGCTGCGTTTCCCACATTACAACAGTGACTACACTCCAAAAGTACTTCATTGGCTGTAAGGCTCGTTGAGATGTCTGGTGGTCATGAAAGGCGCTATATAAATGCAATTCTTTCGTTTCCCTCGATCTGGCGATCTTCAGCTGACACTTCCAGCTCTTCAGCAATGGGGGGCTGCTGTAGACGCAATCTGCCAAAGGCCTGCCCCTCCTGGCCCCTCCCTCTGACCACACAAACTTCCTTGGGGTCAATGACCTATGCTAGGATGCAAACACCTCTACTTCCCTTTCCCACCTCTCCATGGATTTTCGTAGATGTAGAATTCACCTTGTGGTGGGGACGGTGCAGGGGATACATTTCAGTCCAGACATTTTATTGGCTGGTGGGGGTCTCTAAGTTAAGAACATAAGAAATAGGAGCAGGTGTACGCCATTTGGCCCCTCGAGCCTGCTCCGACATTCAATAAGATCATGGTTGATCTTTACCTCAACTCCACTTTCCTGCACTATCCACATATCCCTTCATTCCTTTAATATCCAAAAATCTATCGATCTCTCTCTTGAATATACTCAAAGATTGAGCATTCACAGCCCTCTGGGGTAGAGAATTCCATTGATTCACCACCCTCTGAGTGAAGAAATGTCTCCCTAAATGGCCGACCCCTTATTCTGAGACTGTGACCGCTGGTTCTAGACTCCCCAGCCAGAGGAAACATCCTCCTTGCATCTACCCTGTCAAGCCCTGTAAGCATGCGATATGTTTCAATGAGATCACCTCTCATTCTCTTCAAAACTCGAGAGAATATAGGCCTAGTCTACACAATCTCTCCTCATAGGACAATCCCCCTATCCCAGGAATCAGTCCGGTGAACCTCTAGAGTTGCACTCCTCTATGGCAAGTATATCACTTCCTCAGGTAAGTAGACCAAAACTGTACACAATACTCCAGGTGCGGTCTCACCAGGGCCCTATGTAATTGCAGGAAGATACCTTTACTCTTATATTCAAATCATCTTGTAATAAAGGCCCTGCTTTCTCTGAAAAAAAATTGAGTAAGTAAGTCACAAGTGGGCAGAAATCGCATTTGTGAGGAATTATTTTGACTGTAATCTGTGAACAAAAATATAATGGGTTAACGAATTCAGGTCTTTGTTAATATAGTAGACACAGGTGTTTTGGGTAAATGAACTATAATTACGCAGTGTGATTCCATTCAATAGTGCCTGCTGTCTCAGCCTTTGTTTCCTTATTAGACACCAGTTTTATTACCAGCTATATTACCCTTAGAGCAGAGAAGGTCAACATGGAGATTTAATAGAGGTGTTCAAAATTATGAAGTGTTTTTTCAGAGTAAATAAGGAGAAACTGTTCCCACTGACACGAGTGTCGGGTACCAGAGGACACAGAAAGCAGAGGACGCACATTGAAGGTAATTGGCTCTCGTAGGATTGCTCCTGGGCCTGGCCAAGGTGGCCATTAACCAGTCCAGGCAGCGGGCTGTCGTTCAGCCCGACTGCCTGCCTCTCTTCCGCGGTTACGTTCGCACCAGGGTGTCCCTGGAGATGGAAGAGGAGGTGTCCATCGGTACGCTCACGGCCTTCCGCGAGAGGTGGGCACTGGAGTGCACCATCACCCCCGGCAACCAAATTTTAATTTGATCGAAGTTTCCGTTAAAATCTTGTTTGGAAATTTGTGGGCTCTAGTGCCAAAAGGGGGCACTTGATTCAAAGTTTCTACTTAAAATAGTTGATGGTTATTTGCAAAAGAAGCAGGGGTGGAGAAGACAACATTGTTTTTTTTTACACAGCCAATTGTTATCATCTGGGATGTACTGCCTGAAAAGGTGCAGAGACAACAACATCAACAACATTTATTTATATAGCGCCTTTACTGTAGTAAATCGTCCCAAGGCACTTCACAGCAGTGCAACAAGATAAAACAGATACATTTGACATTGAGCCACATAAGAAGAAATTACGGCATATGGCCAAAAGCTTGGTCAAAGAGGTAAACATAGATATAGAAGACATGGAAAATAGGTGCAGGAGTAGGCCATTCGGCCCTTCAATCCTGCACCTCCATTCAATGAGTTCATGGCTGAACATGCAACTTCAGTACCCGCTTCCTGCTTTCTCGCCATAACCCTTGATCCCCCTTGTAGTAAGGACGACATCTAACTCCTTTTTGAATATATTTTGTGAATTGGCATCAACAACTTTCTGTGGTAGAGAATTTCATAGGCTCACCACTCTCTGGGTGAAGACGTTTCTCCTCATCTCGGTCCTAAATGGTTTACCCCTTATCCTTAGACAGTGACCCCTGGTTCTGGACTTCTCCAACATTGGGAACATTCTTCCTGCATCTAACCTGTCCAAACCCATCAGAATTTTAAACGTTTCTATGAGGTCCCCTATCATTCTTCTGAACTCCAGTGAATACAAGCCCAGTTGATCCAATCTTTCTTGATATGTCAGTCCCGCCATCCCGGGAATCAGTCTGGTGAACCTTTGCTGCACTCCATCAATAGCAAGAATGTCCTGCCGCAAGTTAGGAGACCAAAACTGTAAACAATACTCCAGGTGTGGCCTCACCAAGGCCCTGTACAACTGCAGTAACACCTCCCTGCCCCTGTACTCAAATCCCCTCGCTATGAAGGCCAACATTCCATTTGCTTTCTTAACCGCCTGCTGTACCTGCATGCCAACCTTCAATGACTAATGTACCATGACACCCAGGTCTCGTTGCACCTCCCTTTTTCCTAATCTGTCACCATTCAGATAATAGTCTGTCTCTCTGTTTTTACAACCAAAGTGGATAACCTCACATTTATCCACATTATACTTCATCTGCCATGCATTTGCCCACTCACCTAACCTATCCAAGTCACTCTGCAGCCTCATAGCATCCTCCTTGCAGCTCACACTGCCACCCAACTTAGTGTCATCCGCAAATTTGGAGATACTACATTTAATCCCCTCGTCTAAATCATTAATGAACAACGTAAACAGCTGGGGCCCTAGCACAGAACCTTGCGGTACCCCACTAGTCACTGCCTGCCATTCTGAAAAGTACCCATTTACTCCTACTCTTTGCTTCCTGTCTGTCAACCAGTTCTCAATCCATGTCAGCACACTACCCCCAATCCCATGTGTTTTAACTTTGCACATTAATCTCTTGTGTGGGACCTTGTCGAAAGCCTTCTGAAAGTACAAATACACCCCATCAACTGGTTCTCCTTTATCCACTCTACTGGAAACATCCTCAAAAAATTCCAGAAGATTTGTCAAGCATGATTTCCCTTTCACAAATCCATGCTGACTTGGACCTATCATGTCACCATTTTCCAAATGCACTGCTATGACATCCTTAATAATTAATTCCATCATTTTACCCACTACCGATGTCAGGCTGACCAGTCTATAATTCGCTGTTTTCTCTCTCCCTTCTTTTTTAAAAAGTGGGGTTACATTGGCTATCCTCCACTCCATAGGAACTGATCCAGAGTCTATGGAATGTTGGAAAATGACTGTCAATGCATCCGCTATTTCCAAGGCCACCTCCTTAAGTACTCTGGGATGCAGTCCATCAGGCCCTGGGGGTTTAAAGGCCTTCAATCCCATCAATTTCCCCAACACAATTTCCTGACTAACAAAGGATTTCCCTCAGTTCCTCCTCCTTACTAGACCCTCTGACCCCTTTTATATCCGGAAGGTTGTTTGTGTCCTCCTTAGTGAATACCGAACCAAAGTACTTGTTCAATTGGTCTGCCATTTCTTTGTTCCCCGTTATGACTTCCCCTGATTCTGACTGCAGGGGACCAACATTTGTCTTTCCAACCTTTTGCTCTTTACATATCTATAGAAGCTTTTGCAGTCCGTCTTAATGTTCCCTGCAAGCTTCCTCTCATATTCTATTTTCCCTGCCCTAATCAAACCCTTTGTCCTCCTCTGCTGAGTTCTAAATTTCTCCCAGTCCCCGGGTTCACCGCTATTTCTGGCCAATTTATATGCCACTTCCTTGGCTTTAATACTATCCCTGATTTCCCTAGCCACGGTTGAGCCACCTTCCCTTTGTTGTTTTTACGCCAGACAGGAATGTACAATTGTTGTAGTTTATCCATGCAGTCTCTAAATGTCTGCCATTGCCCATCCACTGTCAACCCCTTAAGTATCATTCGCCAATCTATCCTAGACAATTCATGCCTCATACCTTCAAAGTTACCCTTCTTTAAGTTCTGGACCATGGTCTCTGAATTAACTGTTTCATTCTCCATCCTAATGCAGAATTCCACCATATTATGGTCACTCTTCCCCAACGGGCCTCGTGCAATGAGATTGCTAATTAATCCTCTCTCATTACACAACACCCAGTCTAATATGGCCTCCCCCTTAGTTGGTCTAGAAAACAATCCCTTATGCACTCCAGGAAATCCTCCTCCACCGTATTGCTTTCAGTTTGGTTTGCCCAATCTATATGCATATTAAATTCTCCCATGATAACTGCTGCACCTTTATTGCATGCACCCCTAATTTCCTGTTTGATGCCCTCCCCAACATCACGACTACTGTTTGGAGGTCTGTACACAATTCCCACTAACGTTTTTTGCCCTTTGGTGTTCTGCAGCTCTACCCATATAGATTCCACATCATCTAAACTAATGTCCTTCCTAACTATTGCATTAATCTCCTCTTTAACCAGCAATGATACCCCACATCCTTTTCCTTTTATTCTATCCTTCCTGAATGTTCGTAGATGTAGAATGTTGAGTTCCCAGCCCTGATCATCCTGGAGCCACATTTCTGTAATTCCAATCACATCATATCTGTTAACATCTATTTGCACAGTTAATTCATCCACTTTATTACGGATACTCCTTGCATTCAGACACAAAGCCCTTTATAATTATAATGTAGTGTGGCCCTTTTTGTTTCTTGCCTTTGTTTACTCGGCCTTCCATTATTGCTTTTTACCTTTCTACCATCTGTTTCTGACTCCATATTACTTCGCCCTGTCTCACTGCATAGGTCCCCATCCCTCTGCCATATTAGTTTCAACACTCCCGAACTGCATTAGCAAATGTTACCCCCAGGACATCAGTTCCAGTCCTGCCCAAGTGCAGACCGTCCCTTTTGTACAGGTCCCAGTTCCCCCAGAACTGGTTCCAATAGCCCAGGAATTTGAATCCCTCCCTGCTGCACCACTGCTCAAGCCACGTATTTTATTCTAACTATCCTGCTCCCTCTACTCTGATTAGCACGTGGCACTGTTAGCAATCCAGAGATTACTACCTTTGAGGTCCTACTTTTTAATTTTACTCTTCGCTCCCTAAATTCAGCTTGTAGGACCTCTTCCCATGGCAGAGAGTCAAGAGGCCTATAAAGGCAAGTGAGACCGGGGAGTCGGCGAGGTGGGAGTTTCAGCAGCAGAGAGTCGAGAGGCATATAAAGGCATGCTTGAGCAGCAGCAGCAGGGACAGAAGGCAAAAAAGAAGTAGAAAGAAATCGAAAGGTGCCGTCACAGCCAACGGGGTAAGTGATTGGCTGGTGATTGGTAAGTAGCTTTTCTCTTTCCTTTCTATTTCAGTCAGTAACCTTTAGCATTGTGGTTGCCAAATTAAGTTAATCTAGGGGATAAGTCATGGCAGGAGAGCTCGGACACATGTTATGCTACTCCTGTACCATTTGGGAAAACAGGGACGCCTCCGGTGTCCCTGACGACTACGTGTGCGGGAAGTGTATCCACCTCCGGCTCTTGTCGAACCGCGTTGCGTAATTGGAGCTAAAGGTGGGTTCACTCTGGAGCATCCACGATGCTGAGAATGACATGAATAGCACGTTTAGCGAGTTGGTCTTACCGCAGGTAAAGGGTACACAGCCAGATAGGGAATGGAAGACCAACAGGAAGAGCAGTGCAAGGAAGGTAGTGCAGGGGTCATCCCCCTGCAAAACAGACACACCGCTTTGGGTACTGTTGAGGGGGATGACTCATCAGGGGCGAGCAGCAGCAGCCAGGTTCATGGCACCGTGGCGGGCTCTGCTGCACAGGATGGCAGGAAAAAGAGTGGGAGAGCAATAGTGATAGGGGATTCGATTGTAAGGGGAATAGATAGGCGTTTCTGCAGCCGCAACCGAGACTCCAGGATGGTATGTTCCCTCCCTGGTGCAAGGGTCAAGGATGTCTCGGAGCAGGTGCAGGACATTCTGAAAATCGAGGGTGAACAGCCAGTTGTCGTGGTACATATAGGTACCAACGACATAGGTAAAAAACGGGATGAGGTCCGACGAGATGAATTTAGGGAGCTAGGAGTTAAATTAAAAAGTAGGACCTCAAAAGTAGTAATCTCAGGATTGCTATCAGTGCCACGTGCTAGTCAGAGTAGGAATCGCAGGATAGCTCAGATGAATACGTGGCTTGAGCAGTGGTGCAGCAGGGAGGGATTAAAATTCCTGGGACATTGGAACCAGTTCTGGGGGAGGTGGAACCAGTACAAACCGGACGGTCTGCACCTGGGCAGGACCGGAACCAATGCCCTGGGGGGAGTGTTTGCTTGTGCTGTTGAGGAGGAGTTAAACTAATATGGCAGGGGGATGGGAACCAATGCAGGGAGACAGAGGGAAACAAAATGGAGACAGAAGCAAAAGACAGAAAGAAAAGAGTAAAAGTGGAGGGCAGAGAAAACCAAGGCAAAAACCAAAAAGGACCATTTTACAGCAAAATTCTAAAGGGTCAAAGTGTGTTAAAAAGGCAAGCCTGGAGGCTCTGTGCCTCAATGCGAGGAGTATTCAGAATAAGGTGGACGAATTAACTGTGCAAATAGCAGTTAACAGATACGTTGTGGTTGGCATCACGGAGACATGGCTCCAGGGTGACCAAGGCTGGGAACTCAATATCCAAGGGTACTCAACATTTAGGAAGGAGAGACAGAAAAGAAAAGGAGGTGGGGTGGCATTGCTGATTAAAGATGAAATTAATGCAATTGTAAGGAAAGACATTAGCTTGGATGATGTGGAATTGGTATTGGTGGAGCTACGGAATACCAAAGGGCAGAAAACGCTAGTGGGAGTTGTGTACAGACCTCCAAACAGTGGTAGTGATGTTGGGGAGGGCATCAAACAGGAAATTAGGGTTGCATGCAATAAAGGTGCAGCAGTTATCATGGGTGACTTTAATATGCATATAGATTGGGCTAACCAAACTGGAAACAATACGGTGAAGGAGGATTTCCTGGAGTGCATAAGGGATGGTTTCGAGACCAATATGTCGAGGAACCAACTAGGGGGGAGGCCATCTTAGACTGGGTGTTGTGTAATGAGAGAGGATTAATGAGCAATTTTGTTGTGCGAGGCCCCTTGGGGAAAAGTGACCATAATATGGTGGAATTCTACATTAGGATGGAGAATGAAACAAGTTAATTCAGAGACCATGGTCCAGAACTTAAAGAAGAGTAACTTTGAAGGTATGAGGCGTGAATTGGCTAAGATAGATTGGCGAATAAAACTTAAAGGGTTGACAGTGGATGAGCAATGGCAGACATTTAGAGACCGCATGGATGAACGACAACAATTGTATATCCCTGTCTGGCGTAAAAATAACAAAGGGAATGTGGCTCAACCGTGGCTTTCAAGGGAAATCAGGGATAGTATTAAAGCCAAGGAAGTGGCATACAAATTGGCCAGAAATAGCAGCGAACCCGGGGACTGGGAGAAATTTAGAACTCAGCAGAGGAGGACAAAGAATTTGATTAGAGCAGGGAAAATAGAGTCTACGAGGAAGCTTGCAGGGAACATTAAGACGGACTGCAAAAGCGTCTATAGATATGTAAAGAGCAAAAGGTTAGTGAAGACAGACGTAGGTCCCCTACAGTCAGAATCAGAGGAAGTCATAATGGGGAACAAAGAAATGGCAGACCAATTGAAGAAGTACTTTGGTTCGGTATTCACTAAAGAGGACACAAACAACCTTCCGGATATAAAAGGGAACAGAGGGTCTAATAAAAAGGAGGAACTGAGGGAAATCCTTATTAGTCGGGAAATTGTGTTGGGGAAATTGATGGGATTGAAGGCCGATAAATCCCCAGGGCCTGATGATCTGCATCCCAGAGTACTTAAGGAGGTGGCCTTGGAAATAGTGGATGCATTGACAGTCATTTTCCAACATTCCATAGACTCTGGATCACTTCCTATGGAGAGGAGGGTAGCCAATGTAACCCCACTTTTTAAAAAAGGAGGGAGAGAGAAAACAGGGAATTATAGACCGGTCAGCCTGACATCGGTGATGGGTAAAATGCTGGAATCAATGATTAAGAATGTCATAGAAGTGCATTTGGAAAGAGGTGACATGATAGGTGCAAGTCAGCATGGATTTGTGAAAGGGAAATCATGCTTGACAAATCTTCTGGAATTTTTTGAGGATGTTTCCAGTAGAGTGGACAAGGGAGAACCAGTTGATGTGGTGTATTTGGACTTTCAGAAGGCTTTCGACAAGGTCGACAATGTGCAATGTTAAAGCACATGGGATTGAGGGTAGTGTGCTGACATGGATTGAGAACTGGTTGTCAGACAGGAAGCAAAGAGTAGGAGAAAATGGGTACTTTTTAGAATGGCAGGCAGTGACTAGTGGAGTACTACAAGCTTCTGTGCTGGGACCCTAGCTATTTACATTGTACATTAATGATTTAGATGAGGGGATTAAATGTAGTATCTCCAAATTTGCGGATGACACTAAGTTGGGTGGCAGTGTGAGCTGCGAGGAGGATGCTATGAGGCTGCAGAGTGACTTGGATAGGTTAGGTGAGTGGGCAAATGCATGGCAGATGAAGTATAATGTGGACAAATGTGAGGTTATCCACTTTGGTGGTAAAAACAGAGAGACAGACTATTATCTGAATGGTGACAGATTAGGAAAAATGGAGGTGCAATGAGACCTGGGTGCCATGGTACATCAGTCATTGAAGGTTGGCATGCAGGTACAGCAGGCGGTTAAGAAAGCAAATGGCATGTTGGCCTTCATAGCGAGGGGATTTGAGTACAGGGGCAGGGATGTGTTACTACAGTTGCACAGGGCCTTGCTGAGGCCACACCTGGAGTATTGTGTACAGTTTTGGTCTCCTAACCTGAGGAAGGACATTCTTGCTATTGAGGGAGTGCAGCGAAGATTCACCAGACTGATTCCCGGGATGGCGGGACTGACATATCAAGAAAGACTGGATCAACTGGGCTTGTATTCACTGGAGTTCAGATGAATGAAAGGGATTCTCGTAGAAACGTTTAAAATTCTGATGGGTTTAGACAGGTTAGATGCAGGAAGAATATTCCCAATGTTGGGGAAGTCCAGAACCAGGGGTCACAGTCTAAGGATAAGGGTTAAGCCTTTTAGGACTGAGATGAGGAGAAACTTCTTCACCCAGAGAGTGGTGAACCTGTGGAATTCTCTACCACAGAAAGTTGTTGGGGCCAATTCACCAAATATATTCAAAAAGGAGTTAGATGTCGTCCTTACTACTAGGGGGATCAAGGGGTATGGCGAGAAAGCAGGAATGGGGTACTGAAGTTGCATGTTCAGCCATGAACTCATTGAATGGCGGTGCAGGCTTGAAGGACCGAATGGCCTACTCCGGCACCTATTTTCTATGTTTCTATGTTACCTATATCATTAGTATCTACATGTACCATGACAACTGGCTGTTCACCTTCCCTCTCCAGAATGCTCTGCAGCCGCTCCGAGACATCCTTGACCCTTGCACCTGGGAGGCAACATACCATCCTGGAATTTCGGTTGCGGCTGCAGAAACTCCTATCTATTCCCCTTACAATAGAGTCCCCTATCACTATAGCTCTCCCACACTTTTTCCAGCCCTTCTGTGCAGCAGAGCCACCCATGGTGCCATGAACCTGGCTGCTGGTGCCTTCCCCTGGTAAGTCATCTCCCTCAACAGTATCCAAAACGGTATATCTGTTTTGGAGGGAGATGTCCGCAGGGAACTCCTGCACTACCTTCCTGCTCTTGGTCACCCATTCACTATCTGTCCTAACCCTTGCCTGTGGTGTGACCAACTCACTAAATGTGCTATCCACAACATTCTCAGCACCGCGCATGCTCCAGAGTGATTCCATCCACAGCTCCAGTGTCGTCGTGCGGTCTGTCAGGAGCTGCAGCTGGACACAATTCCCGCACTCAGAGTAGTCAAGGACACTGGAAGTGTCCCTGATTTCCCACATAGCACAGGAGGAGCATGACATGGGTCCGAGCTCTCCTGCCATGACTTAACCCTTAAATTAATTTACTTACTAAAATTTACTTAAACACCAAACAGCTACTTAGTAGTTCGCTACCAATTCAATCAATCTAAAAGTCAGTCTAAAAACAGTTATACTTACCAGTCGAACAGCCAACCACTTACCAGCTTGGCTGTGACATCACCTCTCGATTTCACACCCCTCTATCTTTGTTTGCAGCTGGTTGGGCTGGTCTCTGGGCCTCCGTCTCCAACTCTCGCACTCCTTATCAGCTGCTCTAGTGTCAGCACCTGTAGGAAAAACAAGACAAAACAGCACCTGCCACCCCCACTTGCCCGAATTCACCCATTTACCAAACTCACAAATGCCACTCTATGCTGCTGCACTCCGTGCTCTGCATGAGCTGCCTCTTCTTAAACTGTATCTAGGTCAGATGACTTACTACTGGTCAGTCGTTTACTGAAGTGGTTTTAACTAGCTGCTAATTGCCTCCTACTGGAGAGTTACCTTGTTTTTCTCTGCCTAAACCTGAAAGATCCCCAACTATTTAACTTTTCCCCTTTAAATTAAACTGCTACTTACTTAAAAACTACTGGCAATTGCCACTAACAATTTACTCCAGCCTCCAAATGGTTTAAAGAGAATAACCATCAAAACTCACCCACTTACCAAACTCACGAATGCCACTCTATGCTGCTGCTTTTAAGGAGCATTTAAGGAGTTTCTTAAAGGAGGAAAGAGATGCAGAGAGGTTTAGGGATGGAGTTCTAGAGCTTGCGGCCGAGGCAGCTGAAATGTAAACCCAGGCAGATTATTTGCAAATTTCAAAAGGAACTTGGACATTGAGTATTGTGTGCAGTTTTGGTCTCCTAATCTGAGGAAGGACATTCTTGCTATTGAGTGAGTGCAGCGAAGGTTCACCAGACTGATTCCCGGGATGGCAGGACTGACATATGAAGAAAGACTGGATCGACTAGCCTTATATTCACTGGAATTTAGAAGAATGAGAGGGGATCTCATAGAAAAATATAAAATTCTGACGGGACTGGACAGGTTAGATGCAGGAAGAATGTTCCCGATGTTGGGGAAGTCCAGAACCAGGGGTCACAATCTAAGGATAAAGGGTAACCCATCTAGGATGAGATGAGGAGAAACATTTTCATCCAGAGAATTGTGAACCTATGGAATTCTCTACCGCAGGAAGTTGTTGAGGTCAGTTTGTTGGATATATTCAAAAGGGAATTAGATGTGGTCCTTATGGCTAAAGGGATCAGGGGTATGGAAAGAAGGCCAGGAATGGGTACTGAAGTTCCATGATCAGCCATGATCATATTGAATGTAGGTGCAGGCTCGAAGGGCCGAATGGCCTGCTCCTGCACCTATTTTCTATGTTTTGATGTTTCTATAAAGGGAAAAGATTGTAGGGCTAGGGGAAAAGAGCAGGGTACTAGCACTAATTGGACAGCTCTCTCAAAGAGCAGAAGAACGATTGTTGGAATAGCCTTCCTTCTGTGTTGTATGACTCTATGACACGAAGGCCTAGAAATTCGGGAGCATCCATTTATGTGGTGGGGTGGAGTAGTTCATGTACCCTGCGCCAGCATGGTGAGGTCCGAGACTCTCCAGATATGCTTTAGACATGGGTAAAGGATGCCTCTTGTCTGTTCTGACGCAATATGGTGGCTGCCGCACTTCCAGTTGGGAGTGTGTGTGGGCTTCCTGCCGGGAGCGTATCCGTGTTACCTGCTTCTATTTTGGCAACTTAGTAGGTCGCATAAGAACAAACGAACATATGAAATAAGAGCAGGAGTTGGTCATTTGGCCCCTTGAGCCTGCTCCGCCATTCAATAAGATCATGGCTGATCTGATCCTGGACTCAACTCCACTTTCCTGCCCGTTCCCAATAAACCTCGACTCCCCTGTAGTTCAAAAATGTGTCTATTTCCGCCTTAAATATATTCAATGACCCTGTCTCCACTGCTCTCTATGGGAGAGAATTCCAAAGATTCAGATTCAGGGCCCTCTGAGAGAAGAAATTCCTCCTCATCTTCATTTTAAATGGGCGACCGCTTATTCTGAAACTATGCCCCCTCGTTCCAGATTCCCTCACGAGGGGAAACATCCTCTCAGCGTCTATCCTGTCAAGCCCCCTCATTATCTTTCACATTTCAATAAGATCACCTCTCATTCTTCTAAACTCCATTGAGTACAGGGCCGACCTGCTCAACCTTTCTTCATAAGACAATCCTTTCATCTCAGGAATCAACCTAGTGCTGCCAGGAAAAAAATGTGCTCTAGGCCAAATGCTTAAATTTTTACCCTCCCTATCACTGTAACCTCTTCCAGCCTTACAATCCTCTCAGATATCTGCGCTGGTCTAATTCTGGTCTCTTGTTCATCCCCGATTTTAATTGCTCCACCATTGGTGGCCCTGCCTTCAGCTGCCCAGGCCCGAAGCTCTGAAATTCCTTCCCACGTCCTCTCTGCCTCTCTACCTCTCTCTCCTTCTCTAAGACACTCCTTAAAACCTACCTCTTTGACCAAGCTTTTGGTCATCTGCCCCAATATCTTCTTACGTGGGCCAGTGTCAAATTTTGTTTGATAATGTTCATGTGAAGCATCTTGGACATTTTATAACATTAAATTTATCTGGCCCCTCACATTCTACTCGACACATATCAGAGATGATCCAAAGCTGCCCATGTCCTAACCCATCAGCCCTGTGCTCGCTGACCTATATTGGCTCCTGGTTAAGCAACGTGCCAATGTCAAACTTTTCACCCTTATTTTCAAATCCTTCCATGGCCTCACACCTCCATATCTCTGTAATCTCCTCCAGCCCCACAACTCCCGGAGATGTCTGCGCTCCTCTAATTCTGCCCTCTTGAGCATCGCTGATTATAATCGATCAGCCATCGGTGGCCGTGCCTTTACTGCCCAGGCCCCAAGCTCTGGAACTCCCTGCCTAAACCTCTCTGCCTCTCCACCTCTCTTTCCATTTCAAGCTGTTTCTTAAAACCTACCTCTTTGACCAAGCTTTTGATCACCTGCCCTAATATCTCCTTTATGGCTCGGTGTCAAATGTTTTGTCTCATAATACTCCTGGAAATGGTCTTGAGATAAGATCATAAGAAATAGGAGCAGGAGTAGGCCATTTAGCCCCTCCAGCCTGCTCCACCATTTAATAAGGTCGTGGCTGATGTTCGGTCTTGGGCTCAGCTCCCATTTCCCTGCCAGTTCCCCATAACCCCCTCACCAGCTCCCCATAAACCTTCACTCCCTTATCGCTCAAAAACCTGTCTATATCTGCCTTAAAAATATTCAATGAACCAACCTCCACAACTGTCTGGTGTAAAGAATGCCACAGATTTACGACCCTCTGAGAGAAGAAATTCCTCCTCATCTGAGTTCTGAATAGGCGACCCCTTATTCTGAAACTATGCTCCCCAGTTCTAGATTCGCCACAAGTAGAAACATCTACCTTGTCGAGCCCCCTCAGTATCTTTTATGTTTCAATAAGATCACTTCTCATTCTTCTAAACTCCAATGACAATAGGCCCAACCCCTGCTCAACCTTTCTTCATACGTCAGTCCCTTCATCTCAGGAATCAACTGAGTGAACCTTCGTTGAACAGCCTCCAATGCAAGTTTTTCACTCCTTAAATAAGCAAACCACACCAGTGTGCAGTACTCTAGGTTTGGCCTCACCAATACCCTGTATAGTTGTAGCAGGACTTCTCTGCTTTTATACTCAATCCCCCTTGCAATAAAGGCCAACATTCCATTTGCCTTCCTGATTATTTGCTGTGCTTGCATACTAACTGTAGAGTTCTCAACTCTAGAACATATTCACACGAGGCATATACTGCAGACAAGGTCACTCATGACCTGCACTTTTATTTCCCGGACCAAGGAGTGCTGAGCCTCCGTGGAACTTCCCTTTAAGTACCTGGCTGACCAGGTAAGGAGTGTCTCCCACAAGTTCACCCCCAATTGGTCAAGGTGTGTATTTCACAGTTGTATACAGTGTACAGTGTTGTTACATACTGGTTACAGTTATGTGAAGGTTACAAACATGACATCACCTCCCCCCTCATGTCTTTGGGTCAAAGATTGAGTCTTTCAGGTGGTCGACGCTCTCTCGTGGAGCGCCGCAGTTGTGGCTGTGGTAGTTGAGCCGTGACATGCGTCTCTGTTGCCTGAGTTGGTTCCGGCCTGTCCGGGCTGGCCGCAGGGACTGTGCATGCTGTTGACTGTCCTTGTTGCTCGTTCACTGGCAGTGGTGTGGTTGACATCCCATGGTCTATTTCAGGTTCCTCAGTGTCTATGCTGAACCTTTTCTTTATCTGGTCCAGATGTTCGCGGCATATCTGCCCATTGTTTAGTCTGACCACTATGGCCCTGTTCCCCTCTTGACCAATTACGGTGCCCCAAGCCACTTGGGTCCTCGTGCATGGTTAAGCAAAATACCGGGTCATCCATTTCTATACACCTCCCCCTTGAGTTTCGATCATGGCACTCTGTTTGGGACTGCTGCTTGCCCTCAACAATGTCTGCCAGGCTTGGGTGAATGAGGGACAGCCACGTTTTGAGCGTGCGTTTCTCGTGAGCAAGTGCAGGCGGGTCCTATAGGCCAGCAGGAGGCGCGATAGGCGGTAATGAAGAGAGGGTCCCTGGATACGGAGCATATATTGTTTTATGACTTGGACCGCACGTTCTGCCTTGCCATTGGAATCCGACTTGAACGGCGCCGTCCGGATGTGTTTAATGCCATTACCCGACATAAACTCCTGGAATTAATGGCTGGTGAAACACAGGCCATTGTCGCTGACCAGAATGTCCGGCAAGCCGTGGATCGCGAAAATCGTGCGCAGACTCTCCACGGCGACGAATGTATTTCGAGTATGCATCGACTAGAATCAAGAACATTTTTCTCATGAACGGCCCCGCATAGTCCATGTGAATGCATGACCATGGCCTGATGGGCCAGGGCCACGAGCTGAGCGGGGCCTCCCTGGGGGCATTGCCCAGCTGGGCACACGTCTTGCAACTGCAAACCCAGAGTTCTAGGTCTGAGTCAATCCCCGGCCACCATACACCTGACCGGGCAATGGCCTTCATTAGCTGTGGAGTTCCCTGATGAATGCTTCCCTTCCTTTCTGGGGCATGACTACCCGGCTGCCCCATAGTAGGCAGTCGGCTTGGATGGAGAGCTCATCCATCCATCTCTAAAACGGTCTGACCTCCTCGGGGCACGCCCCGTGTGCGGGCGCCCAATCCCCAGTCAGGACACATTTTTTTTATTATGGATAGGAGGGGGTCCCTGTTGGTCCAGAGTTTGATCTGGCGGGCTGTGATGGGGGAGCCTGCGGTGTCAAAAGCCTCAACAGCCATGACCATCTCAGTGCTTTGCTCCGCTGCCCCCTCGGTGGTGGCCAGTGGAAGCCTGCTGAGCACGTCAGCGCAATTTTCAGTGCCTCGCCGGTGCGGTATGGTGTAGTCATACGCAGCCAGCATGAGAGCCCATCGCTGTATGTGAGCTGACGCATTGGCATTGACAGGCTTGCTGTCAGACAACAGGGATGTTAACGGCTTTTGGTCCGTTTCTAACTTGAACGGTCTGCCGAAAAGTTACCAGTGCATCTTTTTCACACCATAAACGCAAGCGAGTGCTTCCTTTTCAACAATGCCGTACCCACGCTCTGCCTGGGAGAGTGACCTGGAGGCATAAGCCACAGGTTGTAGTTGGCCGACGTCATTTCCCTGCTGCAACACACACCCAACCCCGTATGATGATGCATCGCATTTTAAAACTAGTTTTTTACAGGGGTCATACAAAGTCAACAGTTTGTTAGAACAAAGCAGGTTCCGCGCATTCCTGACAGTCCCCCCAGAACAATTCACAACCCTTATGCAGGAGCACATGTAATGGCTCCAACAATGTGCTTAAGTTAGGCAGGAAGTTCCCGAAATAGTTCAAAAGTCCCAGGAACAATCGCAACTCCGATGTGTTGCCAGGCCGGGGCGCACAGCGGATCGCCTCTGTTTTGGATTCGGTAGGCCGGATCCTGTCTGCGGCAACCCTCCTGCCCAAAAACTCGACCTCTGGGGCCAAAAACACACACTTTGCCTTTTGCAGCCGTAGGCCTACCCAGTCCAGTTGGCGTAACACCTCCTCCAGGTTGTGGAGGTGTTCCTCAGTGTCTCGACCCGTTATTAGGATGTCGTCTTGGAATACGATTGTGCCGGAAATGGATTTGAGCAAGCTTTCCATGTTCCTCTGGAAGATCATGGCCACTGAACGAATGCCAAATGGTTACCTGTTGTAGATGAGTAATCTCTCGTGCGTCGTGATGGTGGTCAGAAACTTGGATTCTTCAGCCAGTTCCTGAGTGATGTAGGCCGAGGTGAGATCCAACTTAGTGATCAGCTTGCCACCTGCCATCGTGGCAAAAAGGTCCTCCGCACTCGGGAGCGGATATTGGTCCTGCAGCGACACTCGGTTGATGGTGGCTTTGTAGTCGCCGCAGATCCTGACCGAGCCATCTGCTTTAAGGACAGGAACGATGGGACTTGCCCAGTCACTGAATTCAACGGACAAAATTATGCCCTCTCTGAGCAACCTGTATAATTCACTCTCAATTGTCTCACGCATCACATATGGCACTGCTCTGGCTTTGTGGTGCACTGGTCTGGCGTCCGGGGTGATGTGTATCACTACTTTGGTGCCCTTGAACTTTCCGACACCGGGTTGAAACAGTGACCCGAATTTTTGTAGGACCTGCGAGCATGAACTTCGCTCCACAGACGAAATGGCGTGCACACGTCCCCATTTCCAGTTCATCTCGGCTAACCAGCTCCTTCCCAAAAGCACGGGACCATTTCCCGGAACAATCCAGAGTGGCAGGCACTTCTGTGATCCATTGTGTGTTACCACCAGGTTTGCACTGCCCAGCACTGGGATGATTTCTTTGGTGTACGTGCGTAGCTGCGTGTCAATGCGTTCCAGTTTGGGCCTGCTACTCTGTGTGGCCATAGTATCTCAAATTGTTGGACGCGCATGAGGGACTGGCTGGCTCCCGTATCCAGCTCCATGTGCACCGGGATGCCATTCAATAAAACTTTCATCATCATGGGTGGCGTTTTAGTGTATGAGCTGTGGACGTCAGCCACATGAACCCTCTGAACCTCAGCATCCATGGCTTGGCCCCAGGCGTCATCCTGCATTGCAGACCCCTCATCTGAGTCCTCTCTTTCATAGATTAGCCTCGCTGCAGTCTTTTGGCACATTCTAGCCAAATGTCCTCTGGCATTACAATTCCTGCAGGTGAACTGCTGGAACTTGCAGCTTTTAGCAGTATGTCTACCCCCGCACCTCCAGCATTGGTTGAGATTGTTGTTCACAAAGGGGTTGTTACGAGGCATTCCTCTCTGATTGTCCCCTTGGTTATTTCTAAGCACTTTGTTGCTGAGTGTCAGTGGTCCCTTTCACGGGACGCATTGTTCCTCTTGATGGCGTGAACTGCCGATCCTCTTTCCATTGTCTCTGTTGCTGTCCCACCCGAGAGCCTGTTGCTACCTGGGCGGTGACGAATTGCACTTGCCTGCCTGGGCGGTGTCGAATTGCCCTTGCCTGCCTGCGGGGTTCTGCATCACTTTTACAACATTAACTCCCTGGTTCATCGCAGCGTTAAAACCAGGGCTGCTTGCGTAAATTATCTTGGTCTCCTCTTCCCCCGCCAAGAAGGTCTGAGCTATCAAAGCTGCCCTTTCAAAGTCACGTCCTTGTCCTCAATAAGCTTCCTGAAAATACCGGCATGACTAATGTCCTCAATGAAAAAATCCCTCAACATCTCCCCACTGCAGGCGTCTGTGAACTTACAGAAGCTGGCCAACCACCTCAGGTCTGCAAAGAAGTCCGAGATGTTTGCCCTTCCCGATGCCGGTGTGTAGAACCGGTGCCGGGCCATGTGTACGCTGCTCGCTGGTTTCAGATGTTCACTGATCAGCTGGCTGAGGTCTTCGAAGGACTTGTCAGCCGGCTTGAGAGGTGCAAGCAGGTCTTTCATCAGCGCGTACGTTTTTGACCCGCAGCTTGTCAGTAGATGCGCCCTCCGCTTGTCAGCCGCTTCCACTCCCAGCCAGTCCTTTGTGACAAAGGTCTGCTGGAGTCGCTCCACAAAATCATCCCAGTCCTCACCCACACAGTAACGTTCCTCTGTGCTACCACTGGCCATCCTTGTGGTTCAGTGATTCCCGTTTCTCGTCGGCAAATGTAGAGTTCTCAACTCTAGAACATATTTACACGAGGCATATACTGCAGACAAGGTCACTCATGACCTGCACCTTTATTCACCGGACCAAGGAGTGCTGAGCCTGCATGGATCCTCCCTTTAACTACTTGGCTGACCAGTAAGGAGTGTCTCCCACAAGTTCACCCCCTGTGGTCAAGGTGTGTATTTCACAGTTGTATACAGTGTAGTGTTGTTACATATTGGTTACAGTTATGTGAAGGTTACAAACATGACACTAACATTTTGTGTTTCATGCACAAGGACCCTCTGTACTGCAGCATTTTTTAATCTCTCTCCATTTAAATAATAATTAGCTTTTTTATTTTTCCTGCCAAAGTGGATAACCTCGCACTTTCCCACATTATACTTCATCAGCCAAATGTTTGCCCACTCACTTAGCCTGACTATATCCCTTTGCAGATTCTTTGTGTCCTCCTAACAACTTGATTTCCCACCCATCTTTGTATCATCAGCAAACTTGGCTACATTACACTTGGTCCCTTCATCCAAGTAATTAATATAGATTGTTAATAGTTGGGGTCCCAGCACCGATCCCTGCGGCACCCCATTAGTTACTGATAACCAGAAAATGACCCATTTATCCCGACTCTCTGTTTTCTGTTAGTGAGCCAATCCTCTATGCATGCTAATATATTACCCCCAACCCTGTGAGCTCTTATCTTAGAAACATAGAAAAACACAGAAAATAGGTGCAGGAGTAGGCCATTCGGCCCTTCGAGCCTGCACCACACCTTGTGCAGTGACCTTTTATCTTGTGCAGTAACCTTTTATGTGGCACCTTATCGATTGCCTTGTGGAAATTTAAATACACCACATCCACTGGTTCCCCCTTGTCCACCCTGCTCGTTACATCCTCAAAGAACTCCAGCACTATGTTAAAGGCGCTATATAAATATAAATTGTTGTTGTTATTGTTGTTGTTCAAACGCTTGGGCTGTGATCTGGTGGAGCAGATCACCCGGCCATTGCAGGTCCCTTCGAAATCAATGGTGAAGTCAAAAACTTTCGGCCAGTTAGTGATAACATGAAGTAGTTTCTCCTTCATCAAAACAAGTGTGTTGTGCAATTGAGGCATGTGTCCACCCAAATCACATGTAAACAAGTGACGTGACGCTTCTCCCGAAAGGGAGGCTCGAACCATTTTGAACTTTTATGCTCCGCATCATAACTGAGGCCGTGTGAAACGAAGTATAAAATAAATCCTTGCTTAACCGTGAGTTTATTCGAAACCTTTTAAAGCTAAATTTAAAAAAAAATCTTTTTAATATTAACAAAGTGCTCACGTTGCAGGCAGCTGTCTGACGACGCTGAATCTCACTGGTAGTCACAGAATAATGCATGCACTCTGAGCGGGCACAACCTTTCATTTACACTGGCTAGAAAGCAACGTGGGAGCTGGTAGTAAAAGAAAAGACTTGGATTTATATAGCGCCTTTCACAACCATCAGACGTCCCAAAGCGTTTACAGCCACTGAAGTACTTTTGGAGTGTCGTCACTGTTGTAATGTAGGAAACGCGGCAGCCAATTTGCGCACAGAAACAGTAATGAGATAATGACCAGATAATCAGTTTTTGTGATGTTGATTGAGGGATAAATATTGGCCAGGACACCGGGGATAACTCTCCTGCTCTTCTTCAAAATAGTGCCCTAGGATTGTTTACATCCACCTGAGAGAGCAAACGGAGCCCTTGGTTTTAATGTCTCATCCTAAAGACAGCACCTCCGACAGTGCAGCTCAGAAAGATTGAGCAGGTTGGGCTTATACTCATTGGAGTTTAGAAATATGAAAGGTGATCTTATTGAAATGTAGCAGCTTCTGAGGGGACTTGACAGGATAGAGGCAGAAAGGATATTTCCCCTCGTGAGGGAATCTAGAACTAGGGGGTATAGTTTCAGAATAAGGGGTCGCCCATTTAAAATGGAAATGAGGAGGTATTTGTTCTCTCAGAGGGTCGTGAATCTTTGGAATTCTCTACCCCAGAGAGCTGTGGAGGCTGGGTTATTGAATATATTTAAGGTAGAAATAGACAGATTTTTGAGTGATAAGGGGGTGAAGGGTTATGGGGAGAGGGCAGGGAAGGAGAGCTGAGCCCAATATCAGACATGATCTTATTGAATGGTGGAGCAGGCCCGAAGGGCCAAATGGCCGACTCCTGCTCCTATTTCATATGTTCACTGGAGTGTCAGCCTAGATTTCTGTGCTCAAGTCCCTGGAGTGGGACTGCAACCACAAGCTGATACTCTAAACCAGATACTGATCCCCAACAGGTACTTCTAATCTAACTCCTCCCTTAGTGTGTGCCTGGCTTGTCATTTACCTACTTTTACCACATATTAACAAAGGTCATTTTATTGTCTGTTTAGCTTTTGAATTTGCTTTTTTGGACGAGATTTTTTCGCTTAATGCCAGCTGTCAATTGCCATGTGAAGATGGGGCAAACATTGCATTTTTATTGCATGTTAGATGCATAACGAGCATGATAAATGCCTTCACCCAAACAAAGAGCACAATTCAGCCCGATATATGAGCCACTCTGTAAAACCTATTGCACCTTCCAACCTTTGACATTTGACCTATTTAACTGATAACAGATGGCTTCGAGGGACTTGCAAGGAATCACCAATTGCGTAAAAAAAGGCTTGCATTATCATTTTTTATTCATTCACAGGATGTGGGCATCGCCAGCAAAGACAGGATTTATTGCCCATCCCAAATTGCCCTCAAGCAGGTGGTGATGAGCCGCCATCTTGAATACAACAGAGTGGCTTGCTAGACTATTTCAGAGGACAGTTAAGAAAATCACATTGCTGTGGGTCTGGAGTCACATATAGGCCAGACCATGTAAGAACAGCAGATTTCCTTCCATAAAGGACGTTAATGAACCAGATGGGTTTTTACTACAATCTAGGAATTTCATGGTCACCGTTTCTGACACTAGCTTTGTATTTCAGATTTATTAGTTAACTGACTTTAAATTCCCCAGCTGCCATGGATATTTCATCCCACGGGGAAGAAATTGGTCTCCTTTGCATCTCCCGTTAGTGCCTGTGGGGGGGGCGATAACAGGGCGCTCAAGGCTTTCCAACCAGACGCGGCAAAATCACCGAGGCCCACGAACTTCCATGGCGGGTTAGCACTGGCGCTAAAACTTACTGCCTTGATCTCTTGTGCCTTGGAGATCATGACGTCATCCGGTGCGCAGTGCCGCGTTACTGCCCCGGATGTAAAATTCGCTTCTGCCCCCTACAGCGTAACCGGGGGGGGGGGGTCAACAACGGCAGACGCAGGAGGCGTTGTCACCTCGGCTGGCCGCTTGGGGACTGCTAATTAAAGGCAGTGCTGGTCAGGTAGAGCAACATTTAATTCTGCCCCCAGTGTGCTGTATTTTCATTTATTTTCCAGGCCGCGATTGCTCAGCCCTGCAATCTCTTCAAGTGAGTCCCAGGAGGGCGGAGAAAACACTTCAAGGACACCCTCAAAGCCTCCTTGAAAAAATGTAACATCCCCATCGACTCTTGGGAATCCCTGGCCCAAGACTGGTCAAAGTGGAGGAGAAGCATCCGAGAAGGCACCGGGAACTTCGAGTTCTCTTCGTCGGGAGCAGGCGGAAGCCAATTACAAACAGCGGAAAGAGTGTATGATAAAGCAAGCACGCCACCCAACCATCCCTCCATCCACCATCTGCCCCACCCATGACAGAGACTGGAGATCCCGGATTGGATTCATCAGTCAGATTAGAACGCATTTTAGTCTGGAAACAGGTCATCCTCGATTCCAAGGGACTGCCTAAGAAGGGGACTCTCTTCGCGTGCCTGGGGCTGCTGTGCATGTATCGCAGTTGCCGTGGACAACCATACACAGCCTTAGGGTAGCCTTCAATCACTGCAGCATTGGTCCTTCCCTTTCAAGAAGGGAAGGAGCCTGTAAAACCAGCAGTGCTGCACGGAACATTGCTGAGCGTTGTGACTCGGCTGCTCCTCTCGCTTCCTTTAGCGCGCAAATGGAAGCGATAGCATTTTATTTCGCGCTGCGCTTCCCTCTTGGAGCACGAAACCGCAAGTTCCCCTTAGCATCACTTGCATAGCGCCCGCCGATACTTTTGTTCTCCCGCCAAAGTTATCGCCCCAAATGGGGCGCCACACAAATTCTCGCCCCCATGTCTCCAGATCATTAAGTTGAGGCCTCTGGGTTACTAGTTCAGTAACATAACCACTGTGCTTCCTTACTTACCCAGTGATGGGTCTGTTGTCAGCTTCTGGATGGACGTGATCCTCAAATGGTTTCATTCCTGTCAATTGAAATGCAGGCAGCACATCTCCAGCAATGGCTTCCTCTCTCTCTCCACATGTACCGTCATTTTAAGAGCCCCCCCCAAGAATCTATACTTAGATCACTTCTCTTACTCTTCCAGTGTGGGGAGGGTGTGGGACACGGAGTGGTTGGGGCCTGTGGCATTGGAGCATCTGAGGGGGAGCGGGATGGAAAAATCAACAACAACAACAATAACTTGCATTTCTATAGCACCTTTAACATTGTAAAATTTCCCAAGGTGCTCCACAGGAGTGTTATTAAACAACATTTAACAACTGAGCCACGCAAAGAGATATTAGGACCGAAAGCTTGGTCAAAGAGGTAGGTTTTAAAGAGCATCTTAAAGGAGGAAAGAGAGAGAGAGAGGGAGAGCAGTTTAGGCAGGGAGTTTCAGAGCTTTGGGCTTCGGTAGCTGATGACACGGCCTTCAGTAGTGGACCGATTAAAATCGAGGGATGCTCAAGAGGGCAGAATTAGAGGAGCGCAGACATCTCAGGGGATTGTAGGGCTGGAGGAGATTACAGAGATAGGGAGGGGTGAGGCCATGGAGGGATTTGTAAACAAGGATGAGAATTTTGAAATCACGGTGTCGCTTAACCGGGAGCCAATGTAGGTCAGCGAGCACAGTGGGTGATGGGTGAGCGGGACTAGGTGTGAATTAGGACACAGGCAGCAGAGTTTTGGATGAGCTTATGTTTGTCATGTTATGTAACACCACTGCAATACTGTATATACCGAAGAAATGCACACCTTGACCACAGGGGGTGAACTTGTGGCAGACACTCCTTACCTGGTCATCCCAGGTATTTAAAGGGAGGTCCCACGTAGGGTCATCACTTCTTGGTCCTGTGAATAAAGGTTCAGGTCATAGAGTGATCTTGTCCATAGAATGTGCCTCGTGTGAATTTGTGTTCAGTAAGGACTTTATATCGACGACGAAAAACGGGAATCAACGACCCACGAGAATGGCCACCAGTAGCACAGAGGAACAGTACTGTGTTGGTGAGGACTGGGACGATTTCATTGAGAGACTTCAGCAGAGCTTTGTCACGAAAGACTGGCTGGGAGCTGCAACGGCCGACAAGCGAAGGGCTCATCTGCTCACCAGTTGCGGACCTAAGACTCACGCGCTCATGAAGGACTTGCTAGCACCTGAGAAGCCGGCGGACAAAACCTTTGAAGAGCTCAGCAAACTAAGCGGTGAGCACCTCAAACCGGCGAGCAGCATACACCCTTCTGACTCAGGGGCGAGGGAGCCACAGCTGACACTGTGGACAAAGTTCATGTGGAGGATAAACACTGGCAGCGATCTGTTGGACTGAGTGCCGATTGTGCTGTAAAATTATATGCAATCTATGCAATCATTCATTACCTCCACACATGAAAGCTTTGCCGAATCTGCAATTGGATCAGCGGTACAGGGCCCATCACGGCCTCTATCTCGCCAATCTTAGCACATTCCTAAATTAAAAGAGCTTACTTAGTGAACCAGTGCGAAAATGGCAAATATGCATTCTGAAATCCCATTAAGAAGTTTTAATGTGGCGGCTTCCAGTCTTAATAAAAAATTAAATTAAAATGAAATGGCCTACTGAGGAATTCATTAAAATTTCAGCGCTACATCTGTTGTACTTGGCTTCTGTTTGCTAAAAGTGTTATTCAGCTGTTAACCTGATGTTGGTGTGTGGAGGCCGTTTGTGTAACTAGGCGATGACGGCTAAGCCAACACACAAAAAAGTATAAATTATGTACATTTACATGAACATCACTTCATCACAAACAAACAGGCGATGATATATGAACACTGGAAGCGGGTAATGCAATTTTTCCTCTTTAAGATAAAAATGATGAGTGTTTGGATCAAAGAGACAATCTTGTCCAGCAGCCAACTCGTAATATTGTCGAAGTAAATTAAATGTTGGTTTCCTGAAGGGAGCAGTCTCCACTCTGCACTCTGCACACACCCCACATATACACTCTGCACACACACACACACACATACACTCTGCACACATCCACACACACACACACACATGCATACACTTCGCACACACCCACATATACACTCTGCACACACACATATACACTCTGCACCCCCCCACAGATAAACTCTGCACACACACACACACACACACACACACACGCATACACTTCGCACACACCCACATATACACTCTGCACACACACATATACACTCTGCACCCCCCCACAGATAAACTCTGCACACACACACACACACCCACACACACACACATACATTCTGCACACACCCACACATACACTCTGCACACATACCCTCATAAACACTCTGCACACACACACATATACACTCTACACATACAGACACATACACTCTGCACACACTCACACACACATACACTCTGCACACACACTCATACACTCTGCACACACACGCACATATAGACTCTGCATACACCCACACACACATACACTCTGCACACACACATACATAGACTCTGCACACACACTCATACATTCTGCACACACCCACCCAAATATACACTCTTCACACACACATACATACAGTTTGCACACACACATGCATACACTCTGCACACACCCACACATACACTCTGCACACATACATACACACTCTGCACACACCCACCCAGACATACACTCTGCACACACTCACACACACATACACTCTGCACACACACTCATACACTCTGCACACACACGCACACATACACTCTGCACACACCCACACACACATACACTCTGCACACACACATACATAGACTCTGCACACACACTCATACATTCTGCACAACCCACCCAAATATACACTCTTCACACACACATACATACACATTGCACACACACATACACACACTCTGCACACACCCACACGTACACTCTGCACACACCCACACGTACACTCTGCACACACCCACACACACATACACTCTGCACACATACATACACTCTGCACACACACTCATACACTCTCCACACACACACACACACACACACACATATGCACTCTGCACACACCCACACACACATACACTCTGCACACATACATACACTCTGTACACACATACATACACTCTGCACAGACCCACACATACACTCTGCACACACCCATATATACACTCTGCACACACACACACACACCACACTCTGCACGCACACACATAATCTCACGCACTAACACTCAAACACTCACATACACACACAAACACACACACACCCACATGCGCAAGGACACACACACTCACACACTAACACTCAAACACTCACACACACACACTCACACGCACTCACATATACTCAAATGCACACTCACACACACACAAACCACACCCACACATACACACCATACACACACACACACTCATTCACACACTCTTACACACACACACACACCCACACACACACCACGCCCACAAACTCACACACACGTATACCTACGCACTCACACACACTCACATACACACCCACAGACACATACACACATCCACACACACACTTACACACACACAAATACACACACACACATACAAGCACACACATACACTCACACACACACACATCCACACAACCATACACTCACACACACATATACTCACACACATACTCAAACACATAAACTCACACACATATACAGACATACCCACGCACATACACACTCACATCTTCTTCTTCTTAGGGCAGTCCCCCGGAGTGGAGGATGACTTGCTTCCACACTAAAATGAGTCTCAGGTGACTGATGAGACCAATACGGGATCTACAGTCTCTGTCACAGGAGGGGCAGACAGTGTTTGGAGGGGACGGGTGGATGGGGTGCTTGGTTTGTTGTATACTCCTTCCGCTGTTTGTACTTGGCTTCCACGTGCTCCCGGCGAAGAGACTTGAAGTGTTCAGCGCCTTCCCAAATGCTTCTTCTCTACTTTGAGCGGTCTTGGGCCAGGGATTCCCAAGAGTCAGTGGGGAGGTTACAGTTTTTCAAGGAGGCTTCGAGGGTATCCTTCAAACATTTTCTCTACCCACCTGGGACTCGCTTGCCATGATGGAGCTCAGAGTAGAGCACTTCTTTTGGGAGTCTTGTATCAGGCATGCGGACGATGTGGCCCGTCCATCAGAGCTGATTGAGCGTGGTCAGTGCTTCGATGCTATATCTCTGAAACATAGAGGAGGGTGAGTATCACTGCTGCTCTGCAGGGTTTAAGATCTTGCTCATTAAACACTCTTTTCCTCAGGCGACTGAAGGCTGCGCTGGCACACTGAGGGCAGTGTTGGATATCATCATCAATGTCTGCCTTCACTGACAGAAGGCTCCCAAGGTATGAAAAGTGGTCCACGCTGTCCGAGATCTCATCGTGGATTTTGGTAATTGGGGGGCAGTATTGTGTGGCCGGGGCAGGTTGGCAGAGAACCTTTGCCTTACGGATGTTTAATGTAAGGCCCAGGCTCTCCTACGCTTCAGTGAAGATGTCGACAATGGGTTGGAGTTCAGCCTCCGAGTGTGCACAAACACAAGCGTCGTCTGCATATTGTAATTCAATGACAGGGGTTGGAACAACCTTGGATCTGGACTGGAGACGAAGGATTTTGAACAATTTCCTGTTCGTCCTGTAGATTAACTTTACTCCAGCGGGGAGCTTGTTAAAGGTGATATGAAGCAGTGCAGTGAGAAAGATTGAGAAGTGTGTTGGTGCGATGACAGAGCCCTGCTTGACCCCAGTCTGCACTTGTATTGGGTCTTGTATCTCACACATACCACACTCACACCCATTCATTTAGACACACACTCACACCTACCCACACACACCTACACACCCACACACACTCATGCAATCACCCACACACACATATACACCTACACTAACACACACACACACACACTGCACAAAAACCACACACACCATACACACACACACATACACTCTCACACCACAAACACACATGTCATCATCGGCAGTCCCTCGAATCGAGGATGACTTGCTTCCATTTCAAAAAGTTCACAGGTGTTTCAGTGAAGGACCTAATATTCCAGGTCCCAAACTAAATCTTGAAGGGTGGGAAGATGCCTGTGCGTGGATCTTTTTAACGTGTGGTGGCCGTTGCACACCAGCCACCACACCGGCTTGACAGAGCTAGGTCTTGGTCCAGTGGCAAGGATTAACCAAGATGACTGGAGACCAGCTCTGCTGCACGGGCCTAGTGCGCACACATATCTCAGTGTATATTGCCACAAACACACACACTCACACACAGACATACACACACACTTAAACACACACTTGTAATAGAGTTCCACCTATTGAACTACTGCTCCATCTAGTGGACTACTGTGGTAATCCAATTACTGATGTAAATACAATAAAAGTCATGTGATGTATTGGAGCCATCTTGTGTAGTGTGTTTGTTAGTGCTGTTGAAAAGAATATATCACATTGGCGACATAGGATAGGATCATCAGATTTCCTAGCTGAAATTTTTTTGGGTGGATGATTCCAGCCAAACAACAGAGAGATTTTGAGAGGTTCCTTGTTTGGCATACACAGCTAAAAATCCAAGGTAAATTTCAAGCACACTGTTGATATTGCCAGAGTCCAGATGGCCATGCTTATAGGAATAATAGGGTGTTTGGATGAGTTCCACCATGATCAAGAGACTTTTGGAGAGTATGTGGAACAGCTAGAAATGGTTTTCACCACAAATTGTATTGTCGAAGTCCCCAACAATGAAAACCATAACCGGGTGGTGCTGGAAAGAAAACGGGCTATTTTCCTGATGGAAGTAGGCCCCGAGGCATATAAAACCTTGAAAAATGTGCTTGTTCCCGTCAAGCCGAAGGCCGCGCCACTGACGGAGATTCATCGGGCCCTTTGACATCCCTCCGTTTAATGCAGCTGCTCCTTAAACCCGTAGAGCACTGTACACATACCCGGTTCATATTAGGATTCACTTGTAACCATGCATTAAAATAAGTCCTGTCCTTGCTCCAGTCCTTGGCTGCTGGGATGCACATTCCATCCGTTAAATTAAACAAGACTCCATAGTTCATGTTTATTTCCTGAGTGCGCTGCAATCCGTTGGTATCATCCAGTATTTGTGTGGGTCTTGAGGTTCCCAGTATCATGAGTCCCCAGAGTCGAAGTCACCACTGCGGTCCCATCTTGGTGAGTGTTTTATCTGAAAATTTTAAACAGATAGCCTGGTCGTCACCAGGTGTTAGGTTCTGGTCTACTTGTGTCGCTGTCACTCTGTGGAATCGGAGGTAAGGATTAGGTTAACCATATTCTTTATAGTCGTACCATCTCTATCACTTCATGTCCCTGTCTGGGCTGCCGTCGGTTTTGCGTTTGAGCCTGCTGTGCTCGAGCCTGCACGATGGCCCATCTAAATATTATCCAAACTCCAATCAACACCAATGCCACCATTATTCCTCCAAACATCGCTGTCTGCTTTACCGTTAGGTTGGGTTTGTGGACTACACCTACCCACCGTGGGGTACATTGGCTCTATTGCCATAGGTGATGGTGCTATGGCTGCGCACTGCACTATCCGTCTAGTCCCGTTTTTTTAAAACATCTCTTCCAGCCTGTTTATCTTAGCTTTTAACTCTTGACCAGCTAGTTCCGTTTTATTTTTATTCTGAATATCCCACCATTTCCTCTGTCTGTCAGATGAGTCTTCTTTATTTTATTAAGAAATCCAAATTAATAATGTCCAGTATAAAACAGCTGTCAATGGAAAGGGTTAACTCCTTTGCAGGTTTGTAAGAAAGCCTGATGTCATTACGTGACTTCACGTAATCATCCGAAAAATTCTCTTTTTAAGTCTTTGTGCCTTCAAAACTTGCTTAGAAATTAGGAATCCGTTAAACAGCATAAATCATTAGTAAAGTGGTCATAATAAAAATCTTCTCATCGGGAAAGACAGCATTTTAGATTAAACTCCAATTTTTTCTTAACTTCTAATTCAAGTACTTGCCAAAGATTTTTTAAAAATTGATTTAAAATGAGACCACACATTTTTAATAGCTATTTTGTTTACTGAAATTCAATTTCGTCATCAGCCTCGGTCAATGCAAAGCCAACCATTTGACTATGTAGTCTGTCGATATCTTTTTCAGAGGTCCGAGTGGAATTCTTAGTACATTTCTCGTGCACACACTCTTTCTTTAAGACGTCTACGGTTTTAACATGTCCTCATTCCATCTCAGAAATTTTTTTTTTCTTTCAACACCTATTTAGTACGTTACGTCCTTTTTTTTTAAGATCTCCTTTCTTCAAATTAGGTTTTGTATTTTACACAGAGGGCTTGGGTCTCAGTCAATTTGTTAATTTAAAATCTCAGGCATCGAAGGCACTTTTTCTTTCAAATTCGTTCAATTTGTTTTCTTTTAAGGTTGCGTCTTTTTTTTTCGTCTTTTCCGTAACTAGAAGGAAGTCTGGCACATAGGCTGAGGGCTGCTTTTCGTTATCTCAATTGTTCCAGCCTCAAGGTCGTGTTATACTGTCTCTTCTAAACTGCAGATTTAATATAATAATTTTTTTTTTTGAATCCACCTCAGTATTTTGCTGTGCCTTCTCTGAATATCTCAAAATCCCAATTCAAACTTTGTAATTTCAATCTTTAGTTAAAACTTTTTTTTTTGCTAGAAGCTTTTTTTTTTAAGCATTCTTTATCTCATTCCGAGACTAAATTTATGTCTTTCAACCCAATGTAATCAATCATTGCATGTTTTTTTTCGACAAGTAAGTGAGCGTGTCAAATAAATTCTTTTTTTTAACCACCGGGACCATGTTTTTTTTTTATCTTTTACTCAACAAACCTATCCTTTGTGCATTTCCTAGCTCCGTAACTTATCATCCGAATATATGTAATTCAATAAGATTCACACTCTTAAAAAACTTCCCACATACAGGACAACACTACGAAGGGTTAAAAAAACTTCCACTCTGTTTGAAAAAGTGGGTGGAGCTAAAACAAACCACAACTCCCCGGTTTCCCAAACAGGCTTTCTTATCCACAGTCAAAATCACACAAGCACTTCTCATTTAAAACAGACGTTCACAAAAGTCTCTCTTCTTTCCTATTAATTGTTTTGGCCGGCTCTATTTTTGGATCCATGACCTTTCAGGGAATCCGTAGTTTTATCAAAATAATTCCTCACATAACTTTTGTAGTGGAATACCTGTATTGGTTTTTCTGTTCCTTCTCCCACCATTCCCGTTGGGCTGCTGGCAGGTCCTGAGGAACCCACCCTGCTCTAAACATTTTCTCGATTCGTTTCTTTTGCTTTTCCACCAGATGGCAGGTAAGGGACCCTTCTGATCCCCACTCGAGTTTATCTGCTTTATTGGCCATTCCTGGGTAGGACTAGAACCGTTAGGAATTTACTCTCAGAGGTTTGCCTTTTACCTCGCTCAACTTGTAGTAGACCGTCTCTGGGCTGCTGTCAGGTCACAAGTTCTGCTGTTACACAAACTTATATAATTCTTAAAACACATTTAAGCAATTCCTGCAGTGCTCTACGTATCCTTAACGACTACCTACCACCGCTCTGCCCGTTGGTCGGACCCTGTTCACAGGTTTGGATTCCGTTAGCCGCTGTACACCGCTTGGTTCTCCCCCGGGGTATATTTCAAATCACACTACTGGGTCCCGAAGATGTCTCTCGGTATCACGATCCCACGGTCTAAATGTGTTCCCTACGCCTACTTGGTTCCTGGCCGTCACGTGGGACAAAAGTCCTCTTAATTCAGGCTTAGGCTAGGCGTTTGAGATATTAGACTGTCTCCTCGTGTCGATCAACCAGCTTCCATCTTCCGCACCCTTTATACTTAAAAATCGTTTTTTATACTCACCCGGGTTTTTCCAAGGGTGTCCAGCGACTCCGGGAATCCTGCCGACTATGCCACTGTTAGTGTTAGTGTTTTATCAGAAGAATCACTCAACACTCAGAGTCGGTTCCAACGCCAATGCGGCCTTTATTACACCGGTGGGGAGAGAGCCTCTGGTTAACTCCAGGCATTCCACTCTCCACCGAACAAAGGGTTACATGGATTTTTATATGTTTTACAACAGTTTACTACAGTTACATCAGCCCATTTCGGCTGGACACTATCCAATCATACTGATTATAGATTCAATTAGACCAATAGATAGAGTTAGTCTCTAAACATAACGTGGCTCATGCATTGCCAAGAGATGTGTTGCTAAGGGGTGTGTTGCTAGGAATGACTCATGTACCTTGTAACATGGTCCAGGCTCCCCTTATCTTACTGTCCTTGGGTGCTGTCTTTGGGTAGCCTCCTTATCTTAATCCTGTTACAGAGTCATATTGTCCTAACATTCACCAGAACATTTTGTCTGAGGCCTGGCTGATTAGAGATATCTGCAAAGTTTGCTTGTTAGTCTTGTGTGTGGGAAACAACAATTATCAGTTTCCAGGAATGCGGTCTATTTCAGCTAACAGAAATCCCTTGAGGCTTCATGGGTAGCCATTTTAATGGTATTAGAGTTACATATAGATAGTTCTAACCTTATGCTACAGGTGCCGCTGCCCTAGGGGAGAATTTTCGCTATAACAGGATGTATCACTCTACTGGTGAAATACGAGGATCAGTTTCAGAGCTTGCTTCTCCTCGTAGTGGCAGGAGAAAAGCCTGCCTTGATAGGTAGAAATTGATTGGGATTACTGAAGCTGGATTGGAATGAGATTTTTCACCTTGATTTGCATCGAAGGATGATGTCATCAAACAGTATCCGAAGGTATTCTGTAAAACAGGCATTCCGATCCAAGGCTTCAAGGCGAGTGTCAGGGTGCATAAGAACACTAGACCAGTTTACTGCAAGCCACATCCCATACCATACGCACTCAAGGAGAGAGTAGAGCAAGAATTCCATAGACTAGAAACTGAGATCCTTATCTCTATGTAATTGGGCTACACCCATTGTTGTTGTACCTAAGTCCGATGATATGGTAAGGTTGTGTGGTGATTATAAAGTAACCATAAACTAGATTCTAAAGTGTAATCTACCCAACACATTGTCAAATGTAAAAGATTTGTTCACAACGTTGACAGAAGGTCAGATCTTCTCAAAGTTAGGTCTCACAAATGCCTACCTGCAACTTGAACTAGATGAAGAGTCCAAATCATGCTTGACTGTAAATACTTATCTCGGCCTATATCAATTTAATAGGCTACCCTTAGGAGTGTCCTACGGCCCCGCCATATTCCAAAGGGTGATGAACCAGATTTTGCAAGGTACTGAAGGGGTAGTATGTTATTTAGATGACATACTCATTTCAGCACCAAACAGGAAAATCCGTAATAGCTTGTTGAATGAAGTGCTCAAATGGCTAAAGAAGCACATAGTACGAGTGACTGCTCACAAGTATGAAATATTTCAAAACTCAGTGGAGTACTTAGGGCACAGAGTAGACAAATATGGTCTACTTCCAACCAAGAGAAGCTGGATACAATTACGAATGCACCCACTCACAAGAATGTTACAGAACTTCAGTCCTTTTTGAGTCATTTGAACTATTATGGGAAGTTCCTACCAAATTTGGCTGCAGTGTTACATCCACCGAATGAGCTGTAGAAAAAACAGGTCCATTGATTGTGATCAGAAGAATGCAGTGCAGCATTCAAAGAGTGCAAAAGCCAATTGGTAGAGAGCACCTTGTTAGTTCACTATGATGTATCTAAGGAGATCAAGCTACCATGTGACTCCTCTCAGTATGGAGTTGGGGCAGTGATCTCTCATGTATTTCATAGTGGGGAGGAGAGACCAATTGCTTTTGCTTCACGTACTCTCAGTGCGAGTGAACATAATTATGTGCAGATCGAAAGGGAAGCTTTGGCATTAATTTTTGGGGTCAAAATGTTCCACAAATTCATGTATGGTCGTAAGTTTACCATCATTATAGACCCATAAGCCCCTGACAGCAATCCTCCATCCAAAATTCCCAGTTCCAACATTAGCTGCAGCCCGAATGCAGAGAAGGGCTTTGATTTTGTCAGCAGATATGTATGACTTTGAGTACAGACGATCAGCCGATCACAGTAATGCTGATGCTATGTCCAGGTTGCCATCCTCATCATAAGTTACACCTAATAGGGAAAAGTATTCTATTTTTCATTCATTGATGAACTGCCAGTCACAGCTGAAGAGATTGGTAGAGCAAACAAACTATCATGAACCAAGTTCTCGTTGTTAAAGTCAAACTTGGCACAGTTAGTAGAAGAGAAACAATTAAAACAGAAAGACAGTCATGATAGAGGTAGAGTAAGAGAGAAAAGTGTGAAATTAAATCAGAAAGTTAAAGTGAAGAACCATCACCATAAATGGTTCGAGTGGTTAACAGGAAGGATAATGAAGATATGTGGTCCTAGCACATATTTGGTCAAGGTGTTTGATCATGGACAGGTTAGGTTTGTTCACATTGATTATATTTTACTTACAGATGTGGAAGAAATTGAAAATTGGAATTACTTGATTATTTCTGATGAGTCAGATAGTCTTGTTACATGTCGAGTACTTACATCCGACATTGGATGTACTAGAAACAAGTCCAAGAGAAAGTTAACATTTAAATTTGAGTCTGAGTCGGGCAGACAAACAGTCTCAAGTTGTAGAGACTCCAAATGTAGATACAGAGAGAAAGATTCTCCTCGGGCTCAGCCTAGAATGAATCTAAGTTCTACACCAAGTTTGGAAAGTTCTGTTCAAGAGCAAAGGTATCCTCTTTTAATCAGAAATCAAGTGGATAAGTTTGAATTGTAAATATGGCAAAATAAGTCCATATCTTTTGTTGTGTATAACCATGCAAGTCATGCATGATGATTATTTTGTTATGATTACTTCTTCATTAAGGAAGGAGAAGTATAATAAAGCTCCACCTAGTGGACTACTGTTGTAATGCAACTACTGCTGTAAATACATTAAAAGTCTCATGACTTATTGGAGCCAATTTGATTAGGGTGTTTGTTAGTGATGTTGTAAACAATACACTCACATGCACTCACATACACTCATACACACACACACACACACACACACACACACACACACATACAATCACACACACACACCACACTCACACACATACAGTCATGCACACATACACCCACATACACACACACAGCCACACACACACCCACACACACACACCCACACACACACCCACACACATACGCACTCATACGCACTCACACACACACACACACACCCACACACGCAAGCATGCATAAGATCCTGCAAATCAGTGGGAGGCTAGACGCACCAATGTCAGTGTTCTCGTGTAGGCCAACATCCCCAGCACTGAAGTACTGACCACGCTCGACCAGCTCTGTTGGGCGGGCCACATCATCCACATGCCCAATAAAAGACTCCCTAAGCAAGTGGTCTATTTGGAACTCCGACATAAGAACATAAGAACAAAGAAAAAGAGCAACAGTAGGCCACCTGGCCCCTCGAGCCTGCTCCGCCATTCAATAAGATCATGGCTTATCTGATCATGGACTCAGCTCCACTTCCCTACCTGCTCCCCATTACCCTTTATTCCCTTCTTGCTCAAAAATCTGTCTATCTCTGCCTTAAATATATTCAATGACCCAGCCTCCACAGCTCTCTGGGACAGAGAATTCCACAGATTTACAACCCTCTGAGAGAAGAAATTCCTCATCATCTCAGTTTTAAATGGGAGGGCACTTATTCTAAGACTATGTCCCCGAGTTTTAGTTTCCCCTATGAGTGGAAATATGCTCTCTGCATCCATCTTGTCTAGCCCCCTCGTAATCTTACATGTTTAGATAAGATCACCTCTCATTCTTCTGAACTCCAATGTGTGTAGGCCCAATCTACTCAACCTATCTTCATAAGTCAATCCCCCCATCTCCGGAATCAACCTAGTGAATCGTCTCTGAATAGCCTCCAATGCAAGTATATCCTTCCTTAAATACGAAGACCAAAACTGTACACAGTACTCCAGGTGTGGTCTCAACAATACCCTGTACAGTTGTAGCAGGACTTCTCTGCTTTTATACTCCACTTCCCGATTACTTGCTGCACCTGCATACTCACTTTTTTGTTTCATGCACAAGGAGACCCAGGTCCCCCTGTACTGCAGCACTGTGCAATCTTTCTCCAGTTAAATTATAATTTGCTTTTCTATTTTTTCTGCCAAAGTGGATAACATCACAGTTTCCCATATTATACTCAATCTGCTAATTTTTTGCCCACTCACTTAGCCTGTCTATATCCCTTTGCGGATTTTTTTGTGACATTCTCACAATTTGCTTTCCCACCCATCTTTGTATCATCAGCAAATTTGGTAACATTACACTCGGTCCCTTCATCCAAGTCATTAATAGAGATTGTAAATAGTTGAGGCCCCAGCACCGATCCACGCATCGCCCCACTAGTTACTGTTTGCCAACCGGAAAATGACCCATTTATCCCGACTCTGTTTTCTGTTAGTTCGCCAATACTCTATCCATGCTAATATATTACCCACAACCCCGTGAACTTTTATCTTGTGCAGCAACCTTTTATGTGACACCTTATCGAATGCCCTCTGGAAATCCAAATACACCACATCCACTGGTTTCCCCTTATCCACCCTTCTCGTTACATCTTCAAAGAACTCCAGCAAATTTGTCAAACATGATTTCCCTTTCATAAAACCATGCTGACTCTGCTTAATTGAATTATACTTTTCCCCATGCCCTGCTACTGCTTCCTTAATAATGGACTCCAGCATTTTCCCAGTGACAGGTGTTAGGCTAACTGGTCTGTAGTTTTCTGCTTTTTGTCTGCTTCCTTTTGAAAATAGGGGCATTACATTTGTGGTTTTCCAATCTGCTGGGACCACCACAGAATCCAGGGAACTTTGGTAGATCACAACGAATGCATCCATTATCTCTACAGCCACTTCTTTAAAGACCCTAGGATGCAAGCCATCAGATCTTTAGTCCCATTATTTTACTGAGTACTACTTCTTTAGTAATAATGATTGTATTAAGTTCCTCCCTCCCTATAGCACCTTGATTATCCACTATTGGGATGTTTTTAGTGTCTTCTACCATGAAGATTGATGCAAAATATTTGTTCAAAGTCTCTGCCATTTCCCTGTTCTCCATAATTAATTGCCCAGTCTCATCCTCTACATGGCAAGCGAGCTCCAGGTGGGCAGAGGAAACCTTTCAAGGGCGCCCTCAAAGCCTCCGTGATAAAGTACAACATCCCCACCAACACCTGGGAATCCCTGGCCCAAGACTGCCCAAAGTGGATGAAGTGCATCCGTGAGGGCGCTGAGCACCGCGAGTCTCGTCACCGAGAGCATGCAGAAAACAAGCGCAGGCAGTGGAAGGAGTGTACGGCAAACCAGTCCCACCCACCCTTTCCTCCAACCACTGTTTGCCCCACCTGTGACAGAGACTGTAATTCCCACATTGGACTGTACAGTCACCTAAGAACTCTCTTTTAGAGTGGAAGCAAGTCTTCCTCGATTCCACGGGACAGCCGATGGTGATGAACTACACTCCAAGAGCACTTCATTGGTTGTAAAATGTTTCGAGATGTCCAATGATCATTAAAGGCATTACAAAATGCAAATCTTTCTTTCCTTCTTCTTTCTCATACACAAACACCCAAACACTCACATAAAAACTCACACATGCACTCATACACACGCACACCACGACTATCTCCAACAAGCGAGAGTCGAACCACCACTCCTTGACGTTCAACGGCATTACCATCGCCGATTCCCCCACCATCAACATCCTGGAGGTCACCATTGACCAGAAACTTAACTGGACCAGCCACATAAATACTGTGGCAACAAGAGCAGATCAGAAGCTGGGTATTCTGCGTTGGGTGTCTCACCTCCTGACTCCCCAAAGCCTTTCCACCATCTACAAGGCACAAGTCAGGAGTGTGATGGGATACTCTCCACCTGCCTGGATGAGTGCAGCTCCAACAACACTCAAGAAGCTCGACACCATCCAAGACAAAGCAGTCCGCTTGATTAGAAGCCATCCACCACGTTAAACACTCACTCCCTCCACCACCGGCGCACCGTGGCTGCAGTGTGTACCAGCTACAAGATGCACTGCAGCAACTCACCAATAATTCTTCGGCAGCACCTCCCAAACCTGCGACCTATATCATCTGGAATGACAAGGGCAGCAGGTGCATGGGAAAACCACCACCTCCAAGTTCCTCTCCAAGTCTCACACCATCCTGACATGGAAATATATTGGCGGTTCCTTCATCGTCACTGGGTCAAAATCCTGGAACTCCCTCCTGAACAGCTTCTGTGGGAGCGCCTTCACCACACGGACTGCAGCAGTTCAAGAAGGACGCTCACCACCACCATCTCAAGGGCAATTAGTGATGGGCAATAAATGCTGGCCTAACTAGCGATGTTCACGTCTCGGAAGGGGCTTTATAAATGCAAGTTTTGTTGTTGTTTTTGAAGATGAGACGTCTGGAAATGGTGGGGTGGGGGGAGGAGAAGGGCTATAGTGGACAGCCTGCACTATATGAACTACCGTTACCGAACACCTCAGCTTTCCGCAGAGCCTTGCTACCGCCAGTTCTTAGCCGCAATAATCAGCCGATCTGCCCAGTCCGCCTAATTCACCACAGCTGTCCTCGTGCACTGAAGAGATGAGTGTCCCTCCATTATTGTTGGTTCAATGGTGTAATGGTGAGCACTCTGGACTTTGAATCTAGCGATCCGAGTTCAAATCTTGGTAAAAGCTGAATTTTGTTGGTGTAATGGTGAGGACTCTGGACTTTGAATCCAGCGATCCGAGTTCAAATCTTGGTAAAAGCTGAGTGTCCCTCCATTACCCTGGGACACAAATCTCCGGATTACCCTCACCATTTTGAGCCTGATATGCAGATGATCATTGGTATGGAGTGCCATTCCAACAGCTCTTAGGTGTAGGCACAACATAGCATTGAATTGTGCCTTACAGAAAGTTTGTAGGTTTGATAGTTAGTCTGTGTCAACTGTGGCTCAGTAGGTAGCACACTTGCCTCTGAGTCGGAAGGTTGTGGGTTTAAGTCCCACTCCAAGAACTTGAGCACCAAAAAATCTCAGCTGACACTCTACTGCAGTGCTGAGGGAGTGCTACACTGTCGGAGATGCTGTCTGTTGGATGAGATGTTCAAATGAGGCTCTGTCTGCTTTCTCAAGTGGACGTAAAAGATCCCATGGCACTATTTCAAAGTTATCCCTGGTGTCCCGGCCAATATTTATCCCTCAATCAACATCACTAAAACAGATTATCTGGTCATTATCACATTGGTGTTTGTGGGCGCTTGCTGTGTCCAAATTGGCTGCCGCGTTTCCTATATGACACAGTGACTACACTCCAAAAGGTATTTCATTGGCTGTAAAGCATTTTGAGACAGTCAGTGGATGGGAAAGGTGCTGTATAAATGCAAGTCTTTCTTGCTTTGTGTTGAGTTATCTGCTATCAGCCAGGGCAGTGATAGAGGGACTACAATTGACATCAGCATTCAGGAACAGAGAGGAGAACAATCAGGCAAGCGACTCCTCCTGGAAATGTGCGCACGTGTGGATGTCATGGGGTAAGACCATCACCAAGTGCAAGCGACCACTTGGAGCCATCATTGAGAGCTGTGTAAGCTGAGAGGACCAAAGGTTAATCTAAGCACGCTCCAGACAATGACTGCGCTATTAAAAGACCAAAGATCCCATCTTCTGCCAAGCACCTAACTTTACTTAACATTCAAAAGTGCATCGGTCGAGGGACTCGTATAAAACTAATATCAAAACCTGAGCTCTACAGACTGTAGTGTCAGCAGCGGATCACCAGAGACCTTATTATGCAAAAAACACGGTCAACTCTACATTTATTCTTTTGCAGTGTGACCTGCCATAAAGAACACATGCCTGGGGAGATCTTGACTCTATAATAACTGTTTCATATCAGTGCCAACCATAAATGAATGACCCGCCTTGGAATAACGTCTGTTTACAAAGACTGCATGAAATCAATCCCAAAGGTGATCATTATAGAAGGATTTTCGTCTGCTGTCTGACTATATCGTAATGCAAGCTTGCACCAGTAAGAACCTTGATACAAATGGGAATGTCTGAAGCTACAGATAAACTACTAAGGACAATGGAGTATCAAGCGTGGCCCTGGAGACGGCAATATGTACGAACAGCAGGCACCCTCCATTTTAGTGCGTGAAGTTAGCTGCTTTGCGCTAGAAACCCATGCCAGCACTAGGCATCAGGAGCCAAGGATTACATCTGGAGAAAACGATTTATGATTTAGATAGCCTCATATTGGAGAAAGGAATGGATCAGCATGTTAAAATTTCAATGCATGGTGGAGTGGCCAAAGCGTTTAAACAAGGACATCAACAACAACAACAGCTTGTATTTATATGGTGCCTTGAATGTAGTAAAATGTCCCAAGGCGCTTCACAGGAGCGTTCTAAAGGAAAACTGACATGGAGCCACATAAGGAGATAGTAGGGCAGAGCAAGCATCAACTGCCTCAGAACCGGTCATGGTCGATGCTGCCACCTTCTCCATAGAGGGAGCAGCATGCGGCGGTGCGACCCCAGCCTGCAAGACCATCAGCAGGCCGGGGCCATCAGAGGGAGCAGCGTGCAGCGGCATACCACTGCAGGAGGGCGATGGCTGCGAAGTCAGGTCGCTGATTGCAGTGCGGGCAGGCACAGCAGGAGGGGCGAAGGAGCGGCAAGAGTTTGTAGAAGGAAGTGACCGGGTCCCAGGAGAGGCGTGCGTCTGGGGCCCAGAAGGGGCAAGGGCCCAGGGGCAGCACGGACCAGCCCACACTGTGATATGTGTGCACTCGGTCCATGCAGCAGAGCTGGTCTATAGTCGTCTTGGGTAATCCTTGCCACTGGTCCAAGACCTAGCTCTGTCAAGCCCGTGTGGTGGCTGGTGTGCAACGGCCACCACACGTTAAAAAATCCACGCACAGGCATCTTCCATCCTCCAAGATGTAGTTCGGGATCTGGAATATTAGGTCCTTCATTGAAACGCCTGTGAACTCATCCCTTTTTGGCGTGGAAGCAAGTCATCCTCGCTTCGAGGGACTGCCTATGATGAGATGATGATGATGATGAGGTGGAAGATTAAAGTATCCCCATCATGCGACTATAAAGCTCCTAATCAGACCCTGGAGCACATCATTGAGCACGGCCCTCAGAGGGAATTAGCAGGCAGCTACAAGATATCCACGCTGTTTCACCAGAAGCTTTGGCCTGCATATTCAACTTGGATAATGACGTTTGATTTGTTTTGCGACTACCATGTGAAAGAAGAAGGGTCCGAGCTTGGTCAAAGAGGTAGGTTTGAAGGAGCGTCTCAAAGGAGGAGAGAGAGGTAGAGATGCGGAGAGTTTTAGGCAGGGAATTTGAGAGCTTAGGGTCTTGGCAGCTGAACGCACGGCCACAAAGGGTGGAGTGATTAAAATTGGGAATGCACAAGAGACCAGAACTGGAGGAGTGCAGAGATCCCAGATGGTTGTCGGGCTGGAGGAGATTACAGAGATAGTGAAGGGCAAGGCCATGGGAACCAACGGAGGTCAACGGGCAAAGGGTGAGGGGTGTACGGGACTCAGTGCGAGTTAGGACATGGGCAGCAGAGCTTCGGTTCAGCTCCAGTTTATGGAGGGTGGAAGATGGGAGGGCAACCAGGGGAGTATTGGAACAGTTGAGTCTGGCAGTAACAAACCATGGATGAGGGTTCCAGCAGCAGATGAGCTGAGGCTGGGGCAGAGACGAACAACAACAACTTGTATTTATATAGAGCCTTTAATGTCGTGAAATGCCCCAAGGCACTTCACAGGAGTGTTATGCGATAAAAGTCTGACAGCGAGCTGCATAAGTAGAAATTAGTGCAGGTGGTCAAAGCTGCAGGTTTTAATGGGCGTCTTGAAGGTGCAAAGAGAGGTTGAGAGGCGGAGGGGCTTAGGCAGGGCGTTCCAGAGCTTGGGGCCCCGGCAACAGAAGGTACGGCCACCAATGGTTGACATCTCGGGGGGCTGCGGGGCTGAAGGAGATTACAGAACTAGGGAGGGGCGAGGCCATGGAGGGATTTGAAAATAACAGAGGTGGAAATAGATGTTCCTGGTGATGGAGAGGATTTGTGGTCGGAAGCTCATCTCCAGTCAAGTAAGTCTTGCCTTCTCATTTAGATTTGGGTGGGTGTGGGGGGGAAAGGAAGTGAGGCGGGCTCATTCATCTCACGTCACACCATTTTAGTTGTATAGTGCGATGAAGTGAATTTTCCACCAAGTTCCCCATCTTCTTTAAAAATTCGTTCCTGGGATGTGGGCATCGCTGGCAAGGCCCAGCATTTATTGCCCATCTCTAATTGTCCTTGAGAAGGTGGTGGTGAGCCGCCTTCTTTGAACCGCTGCAGTCCATGTGGTGAAGGTACTCCCACAGTGCTGTTAGCGAGAGAGTTCCAGGTTTTTGACCCAGCGGCAAAGAAGGAATGGCCAATATATTTGCAAGTCAGGATGGTGTGTGATTTGGAAGGGATTGTGGATGTGGTGGTGTTCCCAAGTACCTGCTGCCCTTGTCTTTCTAGGTGGAAGAGGTCGCGGCTTTGGGAGGTGCTGCCGAAGAAGTCTTGGCGAGTTGCTGCAGTGCATCTTGTAGATGGCACACACTGCAGCCATGATGCACCGGAGGTAGAGAGAGTGAGTGTTGAAGGTGGTGGATGGGGTGCCAATCAAGTGAACTGCTTTGTCCTGGACTGTGTCGAGCTTCTTGAGTGTTGTTGGAACTGTACTCATCCAGGCAAGTGGAGAGTATTCCATCACACACCTGACTTGTGCCTTGTAGATAGTGGAAAGGCTTTGGGGAATCAGGAGGTGAGACATGCCATAGAATACCCAGCCTCTAACCTGCTCTTGTATTTATGTGGCTGGCCCAGTTAAGTTTCTGGTCAATGGTGACCCCCATGATGTTGATGATGGGGGAAATGGTGTTGGTAATGCTATTGAATGTCAAGGGGCAGTGGTTAGACACTTGCTTGATGGAGATAGTCATTGTCTGGCACTTGTGCGACGCGAATGTTACCTGGTATATATCAGCCCAAGCCTGAATGTCGTCCAGGTATTGCTGTATGCGGGCATGGACTGCTTTATTATCTGAGGAGTTGCTAATAGAACTGAACACTGTGCAGTCAGCAGTGAATTTCCCCATTTTTGACCTTATAATGGAGGGAATGTCATTGATGAAGCAGGTGAAGATGGTTGGGCCTAGGACACTGCCCTGAGGAACTGCTGCATGATGCCCTGGACCTGAGATGATTGACCTCCAACAACCATCTTCCTTTGTGCTAGGTATGACTCCAGCCAGTGGAGAGTTTCCCCCCTGATTCATTCCCATTGACTTTAGTTTTACTAGGGCTCCTTGATGCCACACTCAGTCAAATGCTGCCTTGATGTCGAGGGCAGCCACTCTCACCTCACCTCTGAAATTCAGCTCTTTTGGCCATGTTTGGACCAAGGCTGTAATGAGGTCTGGAGCCGAGTGGTCCCGGTGGAACCCAAACTCTCCCCTGTACCTCCAGTTATAAATCTTTCAGTCACTTCTGAGGATCATATTGTGGCAATAGTATTTTTTAGTGCAAAAAAATAGAAAAGGTACAAAAAGTAACCATTGCATTTTATGTAAGCAACTCATTATATTGTTGACTTGATTACTGGAGATCAGCAATTGCTGCCAGTTATAGGAAAATGTTGAAGTATTATCATTGGGCATCATCATTATATGTAACGAGCATTTATAGATGTTCAATCCCTCAATCAACATCACCAAAACAGATGATCTTGTAATTATCGTATTGCTGTTTGTGGGAACTTGCTGTGCACAAATTGGCTGCCTTGTTTCCTTCGTTACAACAGTGTCTACACTTCAAAAAGTAATTCATTGGTTGTGAAGCACTTTGGGATGTCCTGAGGTCATGAAAGGCACTATATAAATGCAAGTCTTTCATTTTTTTCTATCCAGCCTTCTACTTTCTACAGACATTTGATGGGTTGGAGCTGGCTCAGTCTAACCCTAATCCAACTGCTACAAGAATCCCTTCAAAGACAGATAGATCTGTTCATAAAATGAAGTGCGGTCACACTAGTAACGTAGAAAAAACAGAAACCAATCTGCCCACAGCAAGTTCCACAAACAGCAATGTGATAATGACCAGATAATCTGTTTTTTAGTGATATTGGGGTTGAGGGATAAATATTGCATACGACACCAGGGATAACTCCCCTGCTCTTCTTTGAAATAGTGCCATGGGATCTTTTACATCCACCTGAGAGAGCAGATGGGGCCTCGGTTTAATATTTCATCCAAAAGACAGCAACTCCAACAGTGCAGCTGAGATCTTTGTGCTCAAGTGGGACTTGAACCCACAACCTTCTAATATAAAGGTGAGAGTTCTAATCACTGAGCCACAGCTTACACCAATTGCAGATTTCATTGCTCGTGTGTGTTGGGTTAGCTGATCTCAGGCAGAGCAGTGAAGGAGAGCCCACAATTGAGATCAGCACCCGAGACTTGGGAGGAGACGAAACAGCTAAGCAACGCCTTCGAGGAAAGTGCGGATGTTACATTGGGAAGGAATCAGGCTCAATCATAATAACCCACCTGGAAAATAGCCTGCTGTCACTCCAGGGGGAGGAATTAGCCTCCCTTGTGCTTCCCGTTAACACCTCTGGGGGGGCGATTGCGGGGAGCTAACTGCTTACCAACCGGGCGCGGCGAGATTACCAACGCCCAGCGTCTTCCATGGCAGCTTAGTGCTGGCACTAAAACTTTCTCATGATTTGTTTTTAGTACATCTGATGTAGAATTTGCTACTGAATTGATATAGTGCCATTAATGTAGTGAGATGTCCCAAGGCGCTTTACATGAGTACTGTGAGATAACAAATTTGACACCGAGCCGCATAAGGAGAAATTAGGACAGGTTGGTCAAAGAGGTAGGTTTTAAGGAGTGTCTTGAATGAGAAAAGAGAGGTGGAGAGGTGGAGAAGTTTAGGGAGGGAGTTCCAGAGCTTGGGGCCCAGGTAACAGAAGGCACGGCCACCAATGGTTGAGCGATTATAATCAGGGATGCTCAAGAGGGAAGAATTAGAGGAGCGCAGACATCTCGGAGGGTTGTGGGGCTGGCGGTGATTACAGAGATAGGGAGGGGGGAGGGCACTGGAAGGATTTCAAAACAAGGACGAGAACTTTTAAATTGAGATGTTGTTTAACTGGGAACCAATGTCGGTCAGCGAGCACAGGGGTGATGGGTGAACGGGACTTAGTGCGAGTTAGGACACGGGCTGCCGAGTTTTGGATGACCTCTAGTTTATGTAGGGTAGAATGTGGGAGGTCAGCCAGGAGTGCGTTGGAATAGCCGAGTCTCGAGGTAACAAAGGCATGGCTGAGGGCTTCAGCAGAGGATGAGCTGAGGCAGGGGCGGAGATGGGTGATATTATGGGGATGAAAATAGGCGATCTTAGTTATGCTGTGGATATGTGGTCGAAAGCTGATTTAAGGGTCAAATATGACATCCCAGATATGATGCCATCTGGTGCGCAGTGCTCCGTTGTTGCCCGGGATGTAAAATTCACTCCCGCCATCTGCAGCATCGCCGGGCATCAACAACAGCAGCTGCAGGAGACGTTGTCACCTCGGCCGGTCCCTTGGGGAGTAGTAATTAAAGATGTTGGTAGTCAGCTATGGCAAAATTTTATAATGTCCTCGTAGTGTTGTGTTTTCATTGCTTTCCAGGCCGAGATTGATCAGCCCTGCACTCTCTCAGAGTGCTTGGAGCTGCGCTCCACGGATCGCAGGTTCCGTCACCAACCATTCCCAGCCTTAGCCTCCAATGACCTCAGCATTGGCCCTTCCCTTAAAGGGAAGGGAGGAGCATATGAGTTCGGCAGTGCTGCACGGAAAATTCTGCACTGCTCTGCCGCTACCCCCCACTCTCAGGCCCTTTCATCATCATCATCGGCAGTCCCTCGGAATTGAGGAAGTCTGGCTTCCACTCTTAAAATGAGTCCTTTGGTGGCTGTACAGTCCAATACGAGAACCGCAGTCCCTGTCACAGGTGGGACAGACAGCCGTTGCGGGAAGGGGAGGGTGGGACTGGTTTGCCGCACGCTCTTTCCGCTGCCTGCGCTTGTTTTCTGCATGCTCTCGGCGATGAGACTCGAAGTGCTCAGCGCCCTCCCGGATGCTCTTCCTCCACTTCGGGCGGTCTTTGGCCAGGGACTCCCAGGTGCCAGTGGGGATGTTGCACTTTATCAGGGAGGCTTTGAGAGTGTCCTTGTAACGTTTCCTCTGCCCACCTTTGGCTCTAAGTGCTCCAAGGGAAGTGGTCGTGCTTGATTTAAAGCTCCACTTCACCCTTGGAGCGTTAAACCGGAAGTTCGCGTCGGATTCAATTGCGTAGCGCCCGCCGACACTTTCGCATTTCCGCAAAAGTTATCTCCCCAAATGGAGCGGCACACAATTTCTTGCCCTCGCTGTCTCACCTCACTTGAGTGGAGTACAAGACAACTGGCACCAGGTGTGAGCTCCAGCCTTCGGTCGAGTGCACGTGTAAACTGGAAAAGCAAAATTTGGGGCTGCAGTGCGTATGAATTTTTCTGTCTCCTTCTTCAGAGGCCGAGATTACCATAATGTCTGAAAGCTCTGTCACAATCTAACAAGGACGTACTTCCGCAAGGTCAGGGAGCATGATGGACTCCTCATCTGCCGTTTGCAGAAGCTTCTGGTCACAAGGTCAAGGGAAAACGACGAGACTTCAAAGCAAATTAGGTGTCGAAGCCACAAATAATTACTCAATGGCCCAGATAATTATCACAAGGAACTGTGTCAAAAAACCCAAGGATCTGGGTGAAGTAATGCCTTTAAGTGGCATTTTACAAAATCATGAAAACAAAAGACTTTAATCTATCCCTTCCATAAATCAGGGCTTGTTTGATGTCAACATGAAAGTAGAGCTGGGTAAGTACTGCAGGGAATCAAATACGGCCAGGGTGAACTCCTGGACTAGTTTCAATCGCCTGAGAGGAATTTTCCCAGAATCTTTTCCTCAATTGGCCTGGATTTTTATCTAGCTTTAGGCTCTCCCAGGAGATCACATGGCTCCGGTTGGGGAGGAGTGTAGAATATTGCGGTGCAAGTCATGTCGCAGTTGTGTGGGGCGGACTGGTTGGGCCGGATGCTCTTTACCTTTCCGCAATTGTTCATTGTTCATAAGTTTATATGTAACCTTCAGGGCTGCTGACCGAGGGCCGTGTGGCTCTTTGTCGGCCGGCGCGGACATGATGGGCCGAAATGGCCTCCTTCTGCGTTGTAGATTTCTATGTTTCTATGTTTCTATAAAGAAGGCATGACTCCCAAACTAAGGTATGCACCCAGAATCAGGAGCTTCTGAAGAAGAGGAGACATAAGGAGACTGCTAGCAAACGTCGGTACAGAAGGAAAGGGAGGCGATGCGTCAGCCCAGCTCCCAAGGCTGAGGTGTGGTCACCTGAGGTCTTGAGTGCCAGTCTGCAAGTTAAGGTGGTATTATTGTCAATTATTAATGCCTTTATTGCCTGTAGACTTGACTATTCCAATGCAATCCTGGCTGGCCTCCCACATGCTACGCCATGTAAACTTGAGGTCATCAAAAATTCGGCAACCCATGTCCTAAATTGCACCAAGTCCCGCTCACCCATCGCCCCCTGTGCTCGCCGACCTACGTTGGCTCCCGGTTAAGCAACGCCTCAATTTCAAAATTTCATCCTTTGTTTACAATCCTTCCATGGCCTCGACCCTCCCTTTCTCTGTAATCTCCTTCAGTCTCACAACCCTCCGAGATACCTGCGTTCCTCAAATTCTGCCAACTTGAGTGTGATATAGTCTTACGACATCACTAACAAACACATTCTACAAGATGGCTCGAAACAGAAATCTGTCATCATGTGATTTTGCCACATGATCCTTTATCATTTACATCAGTAGTTGCATTACCACAAAAATCCACTAGGTGGAGCAGCAGTCCACTAGGGGGAGCTCCAGTACACTTTTCTCTCCTTATTGAAAAAGTCATCATAACAAAATATTGGGCCTGAAGTCCCGGTGCTGGGCTTCCTGCGGGTGCTCGCCATAAAATAGTGAAAAAGATCCGGACCTACCTGTTCCAGTGTGCCCTCCAGTGATCCCGATCGGAGGCCTCCTCTCCCTGCGCATCGGAGCACGTTCACATCTTGCGGATGCAGAGGGAGAAGCTGGAGTCATATGGTACTGGACAGCCAATCAAGGTACAGTATTCTCATTCATAATAATGGGAACTCTGTAAGTGGGCGTTTTCATTATTATGAAACACCCCCTCCCCACCAAACACCGAAACACAAATAAAAATTAGAAAAAAAATCATATATTTAACATTCATTTAAATTAAAGTTAATAAATGTGTTAGAAAAATATATATTTTTTGGATTTCTTTTAAAGTTCTTTAATTAGGGTTTAAAATTAACTTAATGGGCAGGGTTTTTAACAGAAAAATGTGGTTTTAAATTTTATTTTTTATGTTTTTTATATGTTTTAAAACTCTTAAGCTGGTAAAAGTAGGCTATGTGCCTGCTTTTACCAGGTGCAAGAGTTTTAAGGACATTCACTGGGCAAGCGATGGGTAAATACCGCAATCTTGCTCATGCGAATTTCTTGGCTGCCGAGATGCGTTGGATCTGTCAAGCCAGAACTTGACAGATCGGAAAAAACGTTTTTCGACGCAGGCACATCGTGCGCCAAAACTCGGCTCTTGCGGGACCTCGCTGGGTCCGTACACACACTATATGGACCCGGTGAGGCCGGAATTTCAGCCCCAACACTTATACATAACTTGCATAATTATACACAACAAAAGATATGGACTTATTTTTCCATATGTACAAATCAAACTTAACCACTGGATTTCTGTTTTGAAGGGGATATCTTCGCTCTTGAACAGAACTTGCCAAACTTGGTGTCAAACTTAGACTCATTCCAGGCTGACCCTGAGGAGAGTTTTTCTCCAAGGGCAACCCTTGATCTACATTTGGACTCTCTACAACTTCAGACTGTCTGCCTGCCTGACTCGGACTCAGACTTAAATTCTGACAATCTCTTGGACGTATTTCTAGTACATCTCGGGAGCCTCTTATCAACAAAGGCAGACATTGATGCGGAGATTCAACATCGTCTCCAGTGTGCCAGTGCAGCCTTCTGCAGTCTGAGGAAAAGAGTGTTTGAAGACCAGGCCCTCAAATCTACCACCAAGCACATGGTCTGCAGGGCTGTAGTAATACCCGCCCTCCTGTATGGATCTGAGGCATGGACAATGTACAGAAGACACCTCAAATTGTTGGAGATATATCACCAACGATGTCTCCGCAAGATCCTACAAATCCCCTGGGAGGACAGGTGCACCAACATCAGTGCCCTCGTCCAGGCTAACATCCCCAGTATTGAAGCACTGACCACACTCGATCAGCTTCGCTGGGCAGGCCACATAGTTTGCATGCCAGATACGAGACTCCCTAAACAAATGCTTTATGCAGAGCTCCTTCATGGTAAATGAGTCAAAGGTGGGCAGCAGAAACATTACAAGGACACCCTCAAAGTCTCCCTGGTAAAGTGCGACATCACCACTGACACCTGGGAAAACCTGGCCGAAGACGGCCTGAGGTGGAGAAAGTGCATCCGAGAGGGCGTTGAACTCTTCAAGTCTCAATGCAAAGAGCATGAAGAGGTCAAGCACAGACAACTGAAGGAGCGCGCAGCAAGCCAGCCCCACCCACTCTTTCCAATCTACGGATGTCTGTCCCAACTGTAACAGGGTCTGGGGCTCTCATATTGGACTGTTCAGCCACCAAAGAACTCACTTTGGGAGTGGAAGCAAGTCTTCCTTGATTCCGAGGGACTGCCTATGATGATGGCGATATCTGATATAGGATTTGCTACTGGCACTCTACTGGTAACAAGAGGATCTAATGAGTCAGAAGTAATCGAATGTTTCCAACTTTCAACTCCTTTCACATCTGTAGTTAAAATATGATCAACGTGAACAAACCTTTCCATGGTCAAACATCTTGACCAAATATGTGCGAGGGCCACGTATCTTCGCCACTCTTCCTGGTAACCAATTTAACCATTTATGGTGATGGTTCTTCACTCTCGCATTCTGATTCAATTTTACACTTCTCTCTTTTACTCTACCTCTACCATGATTCTCTTTCTGTCTTGATTGTTTCTCTTCTGCTAACTGTGCCAAGTTTGGCTGGTTTGTGGTTGTCGTTTGATAAACAACTCTGCTGGTGTTCTATCAGTGGTTTTATAAGGAGTTTTATGATAAGTAATCAGAAAATTTGCCAATTTGTGGTCCATAGACAACTGCCGTTTCTTTGGATTTGGATCCAACTTTTGCTTGATGAGGGCACCTTTTACAATTTGTACTGTGTGCTTTACTACACCATTTGAAGCAGGGTGGTACGGTGGAACCTTGCTATGTTTCAGACCATTTCTGCTTGGGAACTGTGCAAATTCTTCTGAAAAAAATTGCAGCCCATTATCAGAAACAATTTCTTCTGGGAAGCCATATGAAGAAAACATCTTCGCAAATTGTTTTACTTGTTATTTTCCGCATCGGAAACACCTCTACCCACTTCAAATGGCTATCAATCACAATGAACAATTGCTGTCCTTCTAGCTCAGCAAAATCTATATGTAATCTTTGCCACATATTGGGAGAGCATTTCCATGGCGGTAATGGTACTGATGGTGGTTTCTTGCTTACCGATTGACATGTCGTACACTGACTAACGATGTACTCTATATCTTTATCTAAACCTGGCCACCATAAGTAACTGCAAAATTCTTGGTCAAGCACATTCCCAGGTGCTGGTCATGAAGATCTCCTAACAATTTGGACCTGAATGTATTTGGAATAACTACTCTTGCACCCCACATGATACAATCTTTATCCACTGATAATTAATTCCTACAAACGCAGTATGGATGAATATCTTTCTCTGATACCTGAGTTGGCCATCCATTTGCAATATACTCATATACCTTTGACATAACTGGGTCACGTTTGGTTGCTCTACCAATCTCTTCAGCTGTGACTGGCAGTTCATCTTAGAACACTTCTTCTACCTTAGAGGTCAGCCTCTAGTCTTTTGAGTTCTTGCTCAACTTTCTCCTTGAGTGCATATGGTATGGGACATGGCTTGCACTAAACTGGTCTTGCCTCCGTCTGCACTCTGACACACATCACGAAGTCTTGGATCGGACTGCCAGTTTCGTGGAACACCTTCGGATACTGGTTAATGACATCATCTTTCGATGCAAATTTTATTTCCACATGAAAATCTCATTCCTATGCAGCATCAGTATTCTCAACTAATTTTCACCTATCAAGGCTGGCTTGGCTCCTTCCCCCTACTATGAGATTTTGTTTTATAACGCTCCTGTGTAGTGTTTTGGGACATTTTATTACATTAAAGGCGCATATATAAATGGCCTAGAAATCCCGGTCAGATGCTTCCTGCGGGCAATCGACTGAAATAGGGAAAAAAGAAGCGCACCTACCTTTTCCTGCTGCACCCACGCGAGTTCCAGGTCCTGAGGCCTCCACTGACTGCGCGTTACAGCGCGTGCACATGCGCAGGGCTGGAGCTGGAGTCACATGGCTCTGGGCAGCCAATCCAGGTAAAGTATGTTCTCATTCATAATAATGGGAACTCTGCAAGTTGGAATTCCCATTATTGTGATTGAGAAAACCCTCCAAACAACCAAAACACTAATAAAAAATAGAAAAAAAATACACCACATATTTAGAATTAATTTAAATTAAAGTTATTTATATCTTATAAAAAAATACATATTTTTCCAATTTTTTAAAACGGTTTTTTAATTATAGTTTAAAATAAACTTATCACAGTGGGGTGGGTTTTTAACAATACAATGTGTTTTTTAAATGTTATTTTATTATGTTTTTATGTATTTTAAAACTTACGCCTGTAAAAGTAGGCTATGTGCCTGCTTTTATCAGACGCAAGAGTTTTCAGGACATTTGCTGGGCAAGATATGGGTAAATTCCGCAATCTTGCCCATGCAAATGTCCTCGCTCCCGAGATACAGAGGATCTTTCAAGCATGACAGATCGGAAAAGTCGGTTTTCAACGCATGTGCATTGTGCGCTGAAAAGCGGCTTTTGCGATGCCTTCCCGGATCCGTACACACTCCGTACGGACCCAAGGTGGCCGGGATTTCTGTGCCAATACACATTTTTGTTGTTGTTGCATTCTTCAAGATCATGAACCAGTGATAGAATGTACCACAACAATAATGCCGGTCAACGAAAAGGTAACAAGGACACAAAGTTAAGACAAATTATAGAAAGGTTACAGCACAGAAGGAGGCCATTCGGCCCATCAAGCCCATGCCAACTCCCTGCAAGAGCACTTCAGCCAGTCCCAAATCCCACCTTTTCCCATAGCCCTGCAAATGTTTTTCCATCAGGCTTTATCGAATTCCTTTTTGAAAATTACAATTGTGTCTGCCTCCACCACCCTTTCAGGCAGTGCATTGCAGATCAAAACCACTCGCTGCGTAAAAAAGCTTTTCCTCATGTCGTCTTTGGTTCTTCTGCCAATCATTTTAAATCTGTGTCCTCTGGTTTTCGACTCTTCCGTCAATGGGAACAGTTTCTCTCTATCTACTCTGTCGAGACCTCTCATGATTAAATGTCCTCTCAACCTTCTCTGCTCTAAGGAGATCAACCCAAGCTTTTCCATAATCAAAAAAAGAATGAAATGATCGGTCAGAATATAAATGGTTCCATAGATTGTGGAATTTTCTTCCATAAATGTTTTCCCATATGTTTGTTTAGAAAGGAATAGGTTGCTTAGAAAAAGGGTACAGCAAGCTAGCAGGAGAGGAGATTAGACTAGCTGACTCCTGTGAGAAAACAAATATAATAAACTTGGTTGCTAAATGGTGCTGTCTGCTGTAACATTCAGTAGTTCTATAGTTCTGATTCTAATGCACCAACTGTGCACAAAGCTGATGAATCACCAAGGCATGTGTTGCCCCGCTGCTGAATCTCCTGTGCTTTCTCCACCTACCATCTATTCTTTAGGTCGCGGGTTTTTTGTTGGACCTCGGCCTTCAGCCATCTGTATCCGCATCGACACCTGGGAATCCCTGGCCAAAGACCGCCATAAGTGGAGGAAGAGCATCCGGGAGGGTGCTGAGTACTTCGAGTCTCGCCGCCGAGAGAATGCAGAAATGAAACGCAGGCAGCGGAAGGAGCGTGCGGCAAACCAGACTCCCGACCCACCCCTTTCCTTCAATCCCTGTCTGTCCCACCTGTGACAGAGACTGTAATTCCCATATTGGACTGTGCAGCGACCTGAGAACTCACTTTTAGAGTGGAAGCAAGTCTTCCTCAATTTCGAGGGACTGCCTATGATGATGATGATGTTATCACATTCTGCTACTCCATCAATGCCCACTCACACATCCAGGGACCCCCATGCTCTCCAAGTCTATTTTAATGTCCTCTGATTTACCATTTCTTCTTGACTGGAGCAGCCAGCCAGGAATAATCTCAGTCCTCTACAATAAAAGGCACAACCCAATGTAGAGAACAGTTCAAGTTCATCAATGTACCCCTGCAAGTGCCAAGGTCCAAGAAAGCTTTGCAGAACACTGTGTAAATTTGAAAATAAAATGAGTATTTCAGAAGAGGATTTGATTTCCCTTTACGTTCACTCGTTAAACATTTTGAAAGAGCCTTCAGCCCAAGAATAATTTAAAATGGTAACTCCCTCTGATATCTCAGCCAGCTTATCTGATGAGCAGATAGAACAGGAAGGTCCCACCTTGGATGGCCAGTCTGTGCTGAGGTAACCTATCCTAGCCAAGCACTACAGATAGCCCTAATGCTCCTCAATCTGGGAGGAGGAAATCATCCAGGGTTGCTGCAAATTCAACCCCGTTGGAAGTGCCCATGTGTAAGTTTGGTGCAAGGACAGGACAGACTCGGTAGAACAGATGTTTTTTTTCCTACCCTCAATAAGAACATAAGAACATACGAAATAGGAGCAGAATTAGACCATTCGGCCCATCGAGCCTGCTCCGCCATTCAATATGATCATGGCCAATCTGATCATGGATTCAGTTCCACTTCCCTGCCCACTCCCCAAAACCCTTTTTCCCTTATCGCCCAAAAATCTGTCTATCTCCGCCTTAAATATATTCAAAGACCCAGCCTCCACAGCTCTCTGGGGCAGAGAATTCCGTAGATTTAGAACCCTCAGAGAGAAGAAATTCCTCCTCATCTCAGTTTTATATGTGCGGCCCCTTATTCTGAGACCATGTCCCCTAGTTTTAGTTTTACCGATGAGTGGAAATATCCTCTCTGCATCTAACTTGTTGAGCCCATTCATTATCTTATATGTTTCGATAAGATCACCGATCATTCTTCTGAACTCCAATGTGTATAGGCCCAACCTACTCAACCTATCTTCATAAGTCAATGCCTTCATCTCTGGAATCAACCTAGTGAACCTTCTCTGAACATATGTTTGTATGTAACTAACCATAGCACCCACTTCCCAGACTCATACATGAACAATAATCACTTAGGTATGGTGCAGAACCCATATAGTGCCCAAGGAATTGTACAGCAACAACTTGTATTTATATAACAATAACAACATGTATTTATATCGCGTCTTTAACATAGTGAAACGTGTCAAGGTGCTTCACAGGAGTATTACAAGATAAAAATAATTGACACCATGCCGCATAAGAAGCAATTAGGTTTGGTGACCAAAAGCTTGGTCAAAGAGGTAGGTTTTAAGGAAACATAGAAACATAGAAAATAGGTGCAGAAGTAGGCCATTTGGCCCTTCGAGCCTGCACCACCATTCAATAAGATCATGGCTGATCATTCACCTCAGTACCCCTTTCCTGTTTTCGCTCCATAATCCTTGATCCTTTTAGCCGTAAGGGCCACATCCAACTCCCTCTTGAATATATCTAACAAATTGGCATCAACAACTCTCTGCGGAAGAGAATTCCACAGGTTAACAACTCTCTGAGTGAAGAAGTTTCTCCTCATCTCGGTTCTAAATGGCTTATCCCTTATCCTTAGACTGTGTCCCCTGATTCTGACCCCTGGAGTGTCTTGAAGGAGGGGAGAGAGGTAGAGAGGCGGAGAGGTTTAGACAGGGAATTCCAGAGCTTGGGGCCTAGGCAACTAAAGGCACGGCCACCAATGGTTGAGCGATTATAATCAGGGATGCTCAAAAGGGCAGAATTAGAGGAGCGCAGATATCTCGGGGGGTGGAGCTGGTGGAGATTACAGAGATAGGGAGGAGTGAGGCCATGAAGGGATTTGAAAACAAGGATGAGAATTTTGAAATCGAGGCGTTGCTTAACGAGGAGCCCCTTTCATGTTGTAAAACATCTGAAGGTGCTTCACAGGAGCATAACCAGGCAACAAACATGTTTTTAATGCCGAGCCACATAAGGAGATATCAAGGCAGGTGACCAAAAGCTTGGTAGGTTTTAAGGTGCTTCTTAAAGGGGGAGAAAAACAGGCAGGGAGGGTTAGGGAGGGAATTTCAGGGCTTAGGGCTGAAGCAACTGAAGGCATGGCCGCTAATGGTATGAAATTTGGGGATGAGCAAGAGGCCAGAATTGGAGGAGTGCAAAGATCTTGGAGGATTGTAGGGCTGGAGGAGGTTCATCATCATCATCATCATAGGTAGTCCCACGGAAACGAGGAAGACTTGCTTCCACTCCAAAAGTGAGTTCTTTGATGACTGAACAGTCTGATGCGAGAGCCACAGACCCTGTTACAGGTGGGACAGACATTCGTCGAGGGAAGGGATGGGTGGGGCTGGTTTGCCGCGCGCTCCTTCCGCTGCCTGCGCCGAGCCTCTTCACGCTCTTTGCCTTAAGATTCGAAGAGCTCAATGCCCTCCTGGACGCACTTTCTCCATCTCCGGCGGTCTGCGGCCAGGGTCTCCCAGATGTCAGTGGTGATGTCGCACTTTACCAGGGAGGTTTTGAGGGTGTCCTGATAACGTTTCTGCTGCCCACCTTTGGCTCGTTTACCATGAAGGAGCTCTGCATAAAGCAGATCATTCACCTCAGTAGCCCTTTTCTGCTTTATCTCCATAACCCTTGATCCCTTTAGCCGTAAGGACCATATTCAACTCCCTCTTGAATATATCAAACAAATTGGCATCAACAACTCTCTGCGGAAGAGAATTCCACAGGTTAAGAACTCTCTGAGTGAAGAGGTTTCTCCTCATCTCGGTCCTAAATGGTTTACCCCTTATCTCTAGACTTGTGACCCCTGGTTCTGACCCCTGGAGTGTCTTGAAAGAGGGGAGAGAGGTAGAGAGGCGGGGAGGTTTAGACAGGGAATTCGAGAGCTTGGGACCTAGGCAATTGAAAGCACGGCCACCAATGGTTGAGCGATTATAATCAGGGATGCTCAATATCTGGCATGTGAACTTTGTGGCCTGTCCAGCGAAGCTGATCGAGTGTGGTCAGTGCTTCAATACTGGGGATGTTAGCTTGGACGAGGACACTGATGTTGGTGTGCCTGTCCTCCCAGGGGATTTGAAGGATCTTGCGGATATATCTCCAGCGCCTTGAGGTGCCTTCTATACATCGTCCATGCCTCAGATCTATACAGGAGGCGGGGGAGGGTATTAGTACAGCCCTATAGACCCAAAGGTAAGCCAATATTTTCTGTGGACATTCATCCCGATGGAATCAAGTTTGCAACAGGTGGACAAGGGGAGGATTCAGGGAAGGTTGTCATATGAATCTTGTAGCGTATGTAGGCACCTTTAGTAATGACTCCACGAGGCAGCGTATGATACTTAAACAGTGTAGACCTGCAGTCCTTTATTTGCAACTCCTGAGTGAGGACAACAAACTGTGTGTTCCTTTTTATACTGGGTTACCTGCAGTGTGAGGACCCTTAGGTCTCCAGCAGCAGCACTCTCTGGTGTACAGGCAAGGTGTGTACAGTGTAAGGGTACATTCTGTGTTGCATAACAGTGTTACAGACATCACACAGTAAACAGGCATGCATACACAACAACACTTCCCCCCGCTAAGCATTTTTCATATCCTTATTGTCATACCCGGGGAGGTGATCAGTGGTGGGCTATGGGAGGTTGTGGTGAGGGTTGTATGGTTGCCAGGTGTGACCCCTGTGCTTGAGGCTGGCCTCGTATGTTTCCCCTCCCTCACACACAGACCATGTGGGTGTCACTGTTGTGGGATCCCTCGGGAGGGTAGCCACGGCAGCAGTGGGTGGTGTGTATACACTGTGAGGTGGGTAGTTGTGGGAAGGGCCACAAGACTGCGTGGGCTCCTTGTCCACCAATTGGGATGAGGGTCAGGTCATCCCAGGGTTTGCCAGGGAAGCTGGAGGGTATTGGCCTCATGCTCCTGGTGTTGGCCCTGGTGGCCAGGGATTGTAGAGCTGTTCTGGTGCAGGTTGCCATTGGTGGTGGCTGGGCTGCCCATTGACCACTGTCCCTGCAGTGGGTCTGCTCCCACTGGCTGTGTGTGTCCTGCAAGGGGCATCACATTCGTTCCAAAGGTCCAGGCTACATGGTCAGGTAGCCTGCTGGACCTGGGGATCTCCCACAGGGTGATTCCATTGGCATCAGCATGGTCTCTATAGGACCCAATGTCCTTTGGCAGTGTCCCACTGGTATACATGACACCTTGGCTCTGATCACACATAGTCGAGCTTACATTATACACTAGCATTTGCATCACTTTTGGGTGTCCTGGTTTCAACAGACATGGTTACATTAGGCATTTCACATTCTTTATCATTATTGTTAAGCATAATAAACTTGTGCTTAACCTTACTGACACCTGCATTCATCTCATTAGTCACATTAGTTAAACCAGCATCACAATTCATGGTTACATTGCATACATTTTCATGTTTGCACCCTTTAATTGCATCTTTAGCTTTAAAGTCCGTGTACTCAAATAGTTGAAACTTCCCCTTTAAATTTCTTTGGTTATCGGTCTCCTTTAAGGGAGACTTCAAATCCGATTGGCCGCTCGATGTCACATGATGCTCCTCCATGTTCACTCGTGGCATGGCGGAGGCCATTTTGATTACAGATTTTTCTCTTTGTGCTGCGGCAGCCATTTTCTGGTCTTGCTCTTTCCTTCCACAGGTTTGACCCTGGACATCAGGAAACCATTTCTTTCGACGCTGTTCACCTCTTGGAGTGCTACCCCGGCCCGGAAAGTGGAGTTTGGATCCTCGGTCTCGGAGGTTTTGCCGGGGTGCTGTGGGCAGTCAAGCTGGACAGTGGAACCTCCGGACGCTGTGATGAATCCATGTTCGAGGTCGATTGCCGGAGCCCGGAGGCCTGGGAGCAGCTTCGCTTGGACAGGCTGCCGTTGTGGTCGATTGGTGGGATTCATCCAAAGTTCTTCAACGGTCGCTTGGCTCATCACAGACTGGCTCGCCCCTGTGTCGCTCTCCATAGAAACTGGGACCCCGTCGGCTTCTACTTTCATTGTCCACGGAGAACTTTCGGTGGAGCAGGTATGAGTTCCATACTCTTCTTCCAGGGGTTGAGCAACTTCATCTTCCTCTGTGTCGGAACCCCCGTGATCAGCCAACTCATCAGAGACGCGGTGAGTAAAGCTTTCTCTGCACATCCTTTGAAGGTGCCTTTTCTCTTTGCATGCATAGTCTTTGTAGCGGCACTGGTGGGCCCTGTGGTTTCCTCCACAGCGCCAGCACGGGGCTAGCCAGTTTGCCCCATGTGGCGGACTCAGGGTTGCAGGACTCGGGGCAGCATTTCTGCCCTTAGAAGTATCAATGCAGTGCACTGTTCTCGTCGGTTTAGAATCCCTTAGTGCTTCATTTAGGTGGTCGCCAAACTCGCACGGTGCAGCCAGTCTCCTTAAGTGTTCCAATCTTTCTACAAAAACGTCCCAATCTTCCTCATTGGTAAATTGCTGAAACATGCTGAGATTCGACATGCTGAGCGTGTGGTTCGTGACCTCGTATTCCCGTCGCCAGTTGTAGCGTATGTCGTCACCTTTAGTAATGAATCCACGAGGCAGGGTATGATACTTAAACAGTGTATACCTGTACTCCTTTATTTGCAGCTCCTGAGTGAGGACAACAAGCGGTGTGTTCCTTTTTATACAGGGTTACCTTCAGTGTGCAGGTAACCCTTAGGTCTCCAGCAGCAGCACTCTCTGGTGTACAGGCAAGGTGTGTAAAGTGTAAGGGTACATTCTGTGTTGCATAAAAGTGTTACAGACATCACACAGTAAACAGGCATGCATACACAACAGATCATGCAACCAGTTTTTTGAGAGGAGGGCGAGAAGAACGAGGCTGTCCCCAAAATACTTCGCCAAATGGAAAGCTTGGTGGTAGATTTGAGGGCCTGGTCTTCAAACACTCTTTTCCTCAGATGGCCGAAGGCTGCATTGGCACACTGGAGGCGATGTTGAATCTCCGCATCAATGTCTGCCTTTGTTGATAAGAGGCTCCCAAGATATGGGAAAAGAGATACAACGCAGCCCTCGACAACGTGGAGGAGGTTACAGAGATAGGGAGTGGCAAGGCCATTGTGGTGTCCCTGCACCTTACTACAAACTCACACAAGGCATGGATATATCAGACGCAGTCACTCTGTGACCTTCACCTTTATTGTCAGGACCAAGGAGTGTGGACCCTGGGTGGGACCACCCCTTTTCTATCTGGAAACCCAGGTGAGGAGTGTCTCCCGCAAGTTCACCCCCTGTGGTCAGGGTGTGCATTTCTAGGGTACAGATACAGTGTACATGAGTTACAGTTACATGACTATGTCATTGCAAGATGGTTAAATACATAACATCACCTCCCCCCTTAAGTCTTTTTGTTTCAGAGGTTAAGTCTGTCAGGTGGTCGACGCTCTCTCGTGGAGCGCCGCAGTTGTGGCTCTGGTGGCTGAGCCTCGGCATGTGTCTCTGTCACCTGAGGTGATTCCGGCCTGTCCGGGCTGGCCGCAGGGACTGTGCGTGTTGAGGACTGTCCTTGTTGCTCATCCGCTGGCAGTAGTGTGGGTGCCATCTCATCCTCTTCTTCATGTTCCTCTGTGTCTATGCTGAACCTTTTCTTTACCTGGTCCAAGTGTTTGCGGCATATCTGCCCATGGTTTAGTCGGACCACCATGATCCTGTTTCCTTCTTTGCCAATTATGGTGCCCTCAAGCCACTTGGGTCCCAAAGCATGGTTAAGAACAAATACCAGGTCATCGATTTCTATACACCTCCCCCTTGAGTTTCAGTCATGGAGCTCGGTTTGGGACTGGCGCTTGCCCTCAACAATATCTGCCAGGTCTGGGTGAATGAGGGACAGCCGCGTCTTGAGCGTCATGAGGAGTTCCGCTGGTGGGACTCCCATGAGCGAGTGCGGGCGGGACCTGTAGGCCAGTAGGCAGTACTGAAGGGAGGTTCCTTGGATGCGTAGCATGCCTTGTTTTATGACTTGGACCACCCGCTCCGCCTGGCCATTGGAAGCCGGCTTGAACGGCGCTGTCCGAATGTGCTTGATATCATTGCCCGACATAAACTCCTGGAATTCATGGCTGGTGAAACACGGGTCATTGTCGCTGACCAGGATATCCAGCAAGCCATTGGTCGCGAAAACCAAATGCAGACTCTCCACGGTGATGGATGTCGTGCACGAGTTAAATATGATGCACTCGATCCACTGTATGCATCGACAACGATCAGGAACATTTTCCCCATGAACGGGCCCGCATAGTCTACGTGAACACGTGACCATGGTCTGGTGGGCCAGGGCCACGGGCTGAGTGTGGCCTCCCTGGGGGCATTGCCCAGCTGGGCACACGTCATGCACCTGCGAACCCAGTGTTCCAGGTCTGAGTCAATCCCTGGCCACCATACATGTGACTGGGCAATGGCCTTCATTAACACGATGCCAGGGTGCTCGCTGTGGAGTTCCCTGATGAATGCTTCCCTTCCTTTCTGGGGCATGACTACCCGGCTGCCCCATAGCAGGCAGTCGGCTTGGATGGAGAGCTCATCCATCCATCTCTGAAACGGTCTGACTTCCTTGGGCTACGCCCTTTGTGTGGACACCTAATCCCCAGTCAGGACGCATTTCTTTATCACGGATAGGAGGGGGTCCCTGTTGGTCCAGAGTTTGATCTGACAGGCTGTGATGGGGGAGCCCGCAGTGTCAAAAGCCTCAACGGCCATGACCATCTCGGCGCTCTGCTCCGACGTCCCCTCGGCGGTGGCCAGTGGGAGCCTGCTGAGCGCGTCAGCGCAATTTACGGTGCCTGACCAGTGCCGTGTGGTGTAGTCATACGCAGCCAGCGTGAGGGCTCAGCGCTGTATGCGAGCTGACGCATTGGCGTTGACAGCCTTGATGGTCTGTCTCTCGCTCGAACTGTCTACCAAAAAGGTACTGGTGCATCTTTTTTACACCATAAACACACACGAGTGATTCCTTCTCAACCATATCATATTCACGCTCTGCCTGGGAGAGCGACCTGGAGGTGTAAGCCACCGGTTGGAGTCGGCCGTCATCGTTACCCTGCTGCAACACACACCCAACCCCGTAAGATGAGGCATCGCATGTTAAGACCAGTTTTTTACAGGGATCATACAAAGTCAACAGTTTGTTGGAACACAGTAGGTTCCTCGCCTTATTGAAAGCCCGTTCTTTACAGTCCCCCCAAAGCCATTCACAACCTTTACGGAGGAGCATGTGTAATGGTTTCAACAATGTGCTTAAGTTTGGCAGAAAGTTCCCAAAATAGTTTAAAAGTCCCAGGGATGATGGCAACTCCGACATGTTGCCAGGCCTGGGCGCCCGGCGGATCGCCTCAGTTTTTGATTCAGTGGGTCAGATCCCGTCTGCGGCAACCCTCCTGCCCAAAAACTCGACCTCTGGGGCCAAAAACACACACTTGGCCTTTTTCAGCCGCAAGCCTACCTGATCCAATCGGCGTAGCACCTCCTCCAGGTTGTGGAGGTGTTCCTCGGTGTCGAGACCCGTTTTGAGAATGTCGTCTTGGAATACGATCGTTCCAGGAATGGATTTGAGCAAGCTTTCCATGTTTCTCTGAAATATGGCTGCTGTCGAACAGATGCCAAACGGACACCTGTTGTAGACAAATAATCCCTTGTGCGTCGTGATGGTGGTCAGAAGCTTGGATTCTGCAGCCAGTTCCTGAGTCATGTAGGCCAAAGTGAGGTCCAACTTCGTGAACAGCTTGACACCTGCCAGCGTGGCAAAAAGGTCCTCCGCTTTCAGGAGCGGGTATTGGTCTTGCAGCAACACTCGGTTGGTGGTGGCTTTGTAGTTGCCACAAATCCTAACCGAGCCATCTGTCTTGAGGACGGGAATGATGGGACTTGCCCAGTCGCTGAATTCAACGGCCGAAATTATGCCCTCTCTGAGCAGCCTGTCCAGTTCACATTCAGTTCTTTCACGCATCACATACGGCACCGCTCTGGCTTTGTGGTGCACTGGTCTGGTATCACTACTTTCATGCCCTTGAACGTTCCGACACCAGGTTGAAACAGTGACCCGAATTTTTGCAGGACCTGTGAGCATGAACTTCGCTCCACGGATGAAATAGCGTGCACATCCCCCCATTTCCAATTCATCTCAGATAGCCAACTCCTCCCCAAACGCGCGGGGCCATTTCCCGGAATGATCCAGAGTGGCAGCCGGTTCTGTGATCCATTATGTGTTACCAACAAGTTTGCACTGCCCAGCACTGGGATGATCTCTTTGGTATACGTCCGTAGCTGCGTCTCAATGGGTTCCAGTTTGGGCCTGCTAGCTCTGTGTGGCCATAGTCTCTCAAATTGTTGGGCGCTCATGAGTGACTGGCTAGCTCCCGTATCCAGCTCCATGTACACCGGGATACCATTCAGTAAGACTTTCATCATCATAGGTGGCGTTTTAGTGTATGAGCTGTGGGCGTCAGCCACATGAACCCGCTGAACTTTAGCATCTATGGCTTTACCCCAGGCCTCATCCTGCATTGCAGACCCCTCGTCTGGTTCCTCTGTCTCGCAGATTAGCCTTGCTACTGCCTTTTTGCACATCCACTGACATTACAAATCCAACAGGTATATTGCTGGAACCTGCAGCTTCCTGCAGTGTGTCTACACCCGCACCTCCAGCATGAGCTGAGATTGAGATTTCTGTTAACAAGAGGACTATTACCAGGCATTCCTCTTGAATTGCCCATTTGGCTGTTTCTAAGCACTCTGATGGTGGGTGTTACTGGTCCAATCGCATGACGCATTGTTCCTCAAGATGGCGTGAATTGCCGATCCCCTTTCCATTGTCCCTGTTGCGGGCCCACCCTAGAACCTGTTGCTGCCTGGGCGGTTTCGAAATGCCCTTGCCTGCCTGCGGGGTCCCAAGCCGCGTTCACCATGTTAACTCCCTGGTCCATCACCACGTTTGGGCTGTGCGTGTAAATTAGCTTGGTCTCCTCTTCCCCTGCCATAAAGGTCTGAGCTATCAACGCTGCCCCTTCTAAAGTCAAGTCCTTAATCTTTATGAGCTTCCTGGAAATGCCGGCATGATTAATGCCCTCGTTGAAAAAGTCCCTTAACATCTCCCCCACTGTAGGCATCGGAGAACTTACAGAGACTGGCCAAGCGCCACAGTTCCGCCACGAAGTCCGAGACGTTTTGTCCCTCCCGACGCCGGTGAGAGTAGAACCGGTGCCGGGCATTGTGTACACTACTCGCCGGCTTGAGATGCTCACTGATCAGCTGGCTGAGCTCTTCAAAAGACTTGTCCACCGGCTTTTGGGGTGCGAGCAGGTCTTTCATCAGCTCATACGTCTGTGGTCCGCAGCTGGTCAGTAGATGCTCCCTCTGCTCGTCAGCCACTGTCTCTTCCAGCCAGTCCTTTGTGACAAAGCTCTGCTGGAGTCTTTCCACGAAGTCGTCCCAGTCCTCACCCACACACTAACGTTCCTCTGTGCCACCGGTGGCCATCCACGTGGTTCGGTGATTCCCGTTTCTCGTCGCCAAATGTGGTGTCCCTGCACCTTAATACAAACTTATACGAGGCATGTATATATCAGACACGGTCACTCTGTGACCTTCACCTGTATTGCCAGGACCAAGGAGTCTGGACCCTGGGTGAGACCTCCCCTTTTTTACCTGGAAACGCAGGTGAGGAGTGTCTCCCGCAAGTTCACCCACTGTGGTCAGGGTGTGCATTTCTAGGGTACAGGTACAGTGTACATGAGTTACAATTACATGACTATGTCATTGCAAGATGGTTAAATACATGACAGCCGTGGATTGATTTGAACAAAGGATGAGAAATTTAAATATTGAGGCGTCGGCCAGCCGGGGACCAATGTAGGTCAGCGAGCATTATTGTACCCCAATAATGATAGAACACTTTGATGATAGGAAAGGAGGGGAAACATCGGCCCGAAAATTGCGGTCGGAGGTTTTCCGCGGGCGGACGCCTCCGCTCAAAATTCTTTTTACGGAAACACCTGGTGGTCCCGGAGGAACGTAGACTTGCACTCTGAGGCCTCGTTGCACAGTCCAACGTATGGGCCCACATCTTCCAGGAACGTATGTGTATCCTAGGATCACGTGGGCCTGGACCACCAATCAGAATGTAGAATTCTCATTGATACTACTGGGAGCTCCGAGCTCTGAGCTCCCCTTACTATAAGTGAGAATAACCCCTCAAATCAAATGAAATACCACAAATAAAATAAAACTTCACTTTTAAAAATTAATAGAAATTGCACTAAATTAAAGGTTTTAGAGAAAAATTTTGAATTAAAAAAAAATATTTTAATAGTGTGAAAAATAAATTTACCTTCATAGACAAGATTTTTAATATAAAAAATAAGTATGTAATAACATTTAATTTTTCTATGTTTTAAAACTCTTACGCTGGTAAAAGTAGACTGTATGATTGCTTTTATCAGGCGTAAGAGTTTGAAGGACATTCGCTGGGCAGGAGTTGGACAAATAGCCCAAATATCCGCCCACCAATGTCCTTTCTCCCGGAGATGCGTGCGACAGATCACAAAATCCGATTCTCGGCGCGAGGGCATCGTGTGCCAAGAAACAGCATTTGCGAGGCCTCTTCGGGTTCGCGCGTGTATCGTACGCATCCAGCAAGTCCGCAATTTTCAGGCCTTAAAATGTCCAAGAAAGTTGCTGAGGGGGAAAAATATAAAATCATACAGAATTGAACTTTGCTTTTTTATTATCCTGCTGGGCAGTTGCACAGAGCTATGATTCACTTCCATTCTGTTCGCGGCAGATAGACATAATAGTCTGCAGTATCTCGTCCTCATGTTCACTTTATAAGCGCAATATCCTTTGTAAATTGGAACGGACTAACCGTGAACCCGTCTGATGATTACAGATGCTGGAGCAAGTCTATACTCAATGATAGGCAGCAAGGTTGTGAGTAAACGTGGAATAAGCACTCTGCTCCCCAAGGTATCCTATTTAGCAACCTGATTGAAAGCTATCAAATACCAATCCCCGTAGATACTGGAAAGCATGACCCCAACAAGATCTTTAATGCAGCGCTGCCGAGCAGTCGCAAGACTCTAAATTCCAAAGCTGAGGAAGGTAGCAATGCTGCAAATAGAGGTCGTACAATGGAGGTCATTATCTAATGAACTGCCAGGCTGATCTATAAAGGATGGGCATAGTGCACAGGCACAACCTCTCTGCTGGAAACGCATTTGAGAAGTTCGCAGACTATTTATCCAAATGCCAATTGCAGTCAGATATCATTGTTACAAAGTTGTCGGGACAAGTAGAGCCATCGTTCGTGAAAGACATTCTCAATATATTTAAACGGAGTATCTGCTGCTGAGGAAACTTTCACAGTAATAAGAAGATAGGAACAAGACTAGGCCATTCAGCCCCTCGAGCTTGTTCTGCCTTTCAATCGGATCATGGCTGATCTGTATCTTAACTCCATCCATCTGCCTTGGATCCATAACCCTTAATACCCATGACTTTTCACTTAAAACAAATATTTGTTTACCTCCCATTGATATACAGGAACCATGCCATAATATGCAAATAATTGCGTGAGAATACTGCTGAAAATCTGAAATAAAAACAGAAAATGCTGGACTTTAAAAAACATTTTTCAAAGGATATATATGGGTGTCGCCGGCAAGGCCGGAATTTATTGCCCATTCCTAATTGCCCTTGAGATGTTGGTGGTGATCCACCTTCTTGAACTGCGGCAGTCCATATGGTGAATTACTCCCACAGCGCTGTTAGGGAGAGTATACTTCTTTGTAGCGGTTTAATACAACTGAGTGGCTTGCTAGGCCATCTCAGAGGGCAGTTAAGAGTCAATCACATTCGTGGCTCAGTGGGTAGCACACTCACCTCTGAGTCAGAAGGTCGTGGATTCAAGCCCCACTCCAGGGACTTCAGCACATAAATCTAGGCTGGCACTCTGAGGTAGAGATGTTGTCTTTTGAATGAGATGTTGAACCGAGGCCCCCGTCTGCTCTCTCAGGTGAACAGAAAAGAAGAGCAGGGGAGTTATTCCCACTGGCGATCAGAGTTTCATGGTCATTTTTTTTCCTCAATCAACATATTAAAAAACAGTTTCTCCGGTCATTATGGCATTGCTGTATGTGGAAGCTTGCTGTGCACAAATTAGCAGCCGTGTTTCCCACATTTACAACAGTGACTACACTTCAAAAAGTACTTCATTGGCTGTAAAGTGCCTGGAGATGTTTGGTGGTCCTGAAAGGTGCTATAGGAATGCAAGACTTTCTTTTTGTGGGTCTGGAGTCACATATAGCCCAGACAAGGACAGCAGATTTCCTTCCCTAAAGGACATTCATGAACCAGATTCGTTTTTACGACAATCTAATAGTTTCATAGGCTGGAGTTTCCTCGTTTTTTGCATGCTTAATGCCCACTTGACGTCCATTTTACCGCTGAAATAACATTTAACGTTCAGATATCGCCCATTTAGCCACAAAATGGAAACTGACGAGCATTATTCGGAAACCTATCGCCGAGTGTTACTTTCCCCATGTGCGTAACGACGGGAAAAAATAATACGGCCCGCCCACTTTTTTGGGGCGGAATCTTCAGAATGGGCGAAATCAACGCCCATAATATCGCCCAGCGTTACTTTACGCACGGAATTAACGCCGCGATTCAATAATACCGCCCGCCCATTTTTTTTTGTCGTAAAGAGCACATTTGGCGAAACTGACGGCCAGGAGATCGCCCGGCATCACTTTCACCAACTTGCACACATATCGGCCACAATATCGCGCGCCCAAAAAACCGCCGAGAAAAAGTGGAACTGTTCTGAACTAAAGCCAGCGGTGTGGCTGCCATTTTTAAAATCGCAAGTCGCTTCATTCAAAAGGCTGCTTCAACTTTGGGGGAGTTTGCATTGACTCTGGAGTTCTTCTCAGGTGAAGTGACCATCTCAACAGACATATTTTCAGACTTTGGACTATTGGGGGTTTACTCTTGGTGTATTTTAGTGAAGAAATTATTGCTTCTGATCAATCGTTATTATACTTTCATTGCAATGGGGCCAGCCATTTCTCAGCCTGCACCGATTAATGCGCAGATGCTGCAGAGTGCAGATGGCTCAATGTGTGATGCACATCATTATGTCCCCAATTTATGACATGCAAGATGGAGGAGGAGAACCAGACCGTACACACCCCGCACGTACGTTTCATGGTCGCCATTATTGATATTGGCCTGGAAATCCCAGTCGGCTGCTTCCCGTGGGCCATCGACTGTAAAAGGGAAAATGATGCACACTTGCTCGAACCTGCTGCACCTACCAGCGACCCCGGTCCTGAGGCCTCCTCTCACTGCGCGTCGCAGCGCGTGCACGTCGGGACAGACATAGAGCTGGAGCTGCAGTCACATGACTCTGGGCAGCCAATCCAGGTAAAGTTTTTTCCTCATTCATAACAATGGAACTCCGTAAGTTGGAGCTTGACAGATCGGAACAGCCAGCTTTCAACACATGCGTATTGTGAGCTGAAAACTGGCTTTTGCGATGCCTTCACGGGTCCATACACACTCCGTACTGACGGAGGGAAGTCGGGATTTTCTGGGCCAATATCATTTTATTCCAGATTTATTTAACTGAATTTAAATTCCCCAGCTATCACAGTGGGATTTGAACACTTGTCTTTCTGATCAATACTCCAAGCTTTACTAGTCCAGTAACATAACCCCTCTGCTACCGATCCCTCGACTCAGGGAATGCTCTGTAAGTCAGGCAGTATCTGTGCTACACATCCGTTCAGTGCACAAGCGTGACTTCGAGCTTCCAGTAGCCAGTAACTTTAATTCTCCGTCCCACCAACACTTTGGGGGGAGAAATTCGGGTCATTTGTGCCTCCCATTTGCACCTCCTGTGGGCGCTAACAGGGCGCAAAAGACTTCTCGCCCGCGGTGCAGCGCTGTGACCGACTCCCACGAATTTCCGTGGGTGCTAGCGGTGGTGCTAGCCGGTAGCCATCACCGTGCGCAGCCACCCGTTTTAAGCAAAAATTAGGCAGTGCCCGCACGACAAATTCGGCGGGCGCGTACCCGGCTTCAGTCCGCTCACGGGGCGAAAATTAAAGCGGAAGTGCGGCGCAGACATTTTTTTTTTAAATAGCCGACTTAGCGGTCGAGGCCTCGCCCTCTTCAAAGCGTGGGATCCGTGCCGTGATGGTGCAACCCGGCACTCCGCCTCCATGCCGGGCCGTGCCAGGGCACCCCTTCTCCCCAGTGGTGTCGCGCTGGCCCCTTCTCCCCGATGCAGAGTCCCCAGCGTACCCGCCCCCTTTAATGGAAGGGGAGGGGCCCTGTACACCCGCTAGCGCTATGCGCCTCTCCGAGGTTAGTGTCCCAGTCCGGCCCCCGAGAGGAATTGGGGCACGGGAATTTGCACTCCACTTCCTCTTAGGGGCGTTAGGCCTAATTTAGCAGCCGGGACGTGACTTCTGCGCCTTGGACAGGTAGTCCTGCCTCACAGCTGTTACTGCCACTATCGGGGCGGCACGCAATTTCGCCCCCTTTGACCTCTCTGTCCTCGGCCTCCGACACTGTTCCAATGAGGCTCAATGTGAACTCGAGGAACGGCACCTCATCTTTCGATTCGGCACTTTACAGCCTTCCGGACCCAATGCTGAGTGTAGCAATTTCGAACCATAACCACTGCCCCCTTTTTTTTCGACAGCGGCTATTGGTAATGATTATGTGATTCCCATTTGTAGCTCCTCGAGACTGATCTTTTGTTTCTTTACTTGTTCCATTACCTTCTTCTTTCGCCTTGCACGATCCTTCAACAGCATTACCTTTGCCGAATCCCCCAACTGAAACATCCTGGCGGGACACTTGAACAGAAATTCAATTGGACCAGCCACGTAAATACTGTGGCTACAAGAGCAGGTCAGAAGCTGGGTATTCTGTGGTGAGCGTCTCACCTTCTGACTCTCCAAAGCCTTTCCACCATCTACGAGGAACAAGTCAGGTGTGTGATGGAATACTCTCCACTTGCCTGGATGAGTGCAGCTCCGACAACACTCATGAAACTCGACACCATCCAGGACAAAGCAGCCCGCTTGATTGGCACCCCATCCACCAGTTTAAACATTCACTCCTTATACCACCGGCACACCATGGCTGCAGTGTGTACCATCTACAACTTGTACTGCAGCAACTCGCCAAGGCTTCTTCGGCAGCACATCCCAAACCTGTAACCTCTACCACCTAGAAGGACAACGGCAGCAGACGCATGGCAACACCATCACCTGCAAGTTCCCCTCCAAGGCATACACAGTTCTGACTTAGAATTATATAGTCCCTCTTTCATCATCACTGGGTCAAAATCCTGGAACTCCGTCCCTAACAGCACTGTGGGAGTACCTTCACCACTTTTACTATTCTCCTTTCTATCTTTCTATCTTTTGCTTCTGCTTCCATTCTACTTCCCCCTGTCTCCCTGCATAGGTTCCCAACCCCCTGCCATATTAGTTTAACTCCTCCCCAACAGCACTAGCAAACACTCCCCCTCGGACATTGGTTCTGGTCCTGCCCAGGTGCAGACCGTCCGGCTTGTACTGGTCCCACCTCCCCCAGAACCAGTTCTAATGTCCCAGGAAGTTCAATCCCTCCCTTCTGCACCACTCCTCAAGCTATGAGCTATCCTGCAATTCCTACTCTGACTAGCACGTGGCGCTGGTAGCAATCCTGAGATTACTATTTTTGAGGTCCTACTTTGTAAATTAGCTCCTAGCTCCCTAAATTCATCTTGTAGGACCTCATCCCATTTTTTAACTATATCGTTGGTACCTATATGCCCCACAACAACTGACTGTTCACCCTCCCTTTGCAGAATATCATGCACCCGCTCCGAGACATCCTGACCCTTGCACCAGGGAGGCAATATACCATCCTGGAGTCTCGGTTGCGGCTGCAGAAAAGCCTATCTATTCCCCTTACAATCGAATCCCCTATCACTGCAGCTCTCCCACACTTTTTCCTGCCCTCCTGTGCAGCAGAGCCACCCATGGTGCCATGAACTTGGCTGCTGCTGCTCTCCCCTGAGGAGTCATCCCCCAACAGTACCCAAAGCGGTGTATCTGTTTTGCAGGGGGATGACCGCAGGGGACCACTGCACTACCTTCCTTGCACTGCTCTTCCTGCTGGTCACCCATTCCCTATCAGGCTGTGTACCCTTTACCTGTGGAAAGACCAACTCACTAAACGTGCTATTCACGTCATTCTCAGCCTCGTGGATACTCCAGAGTAAATCCACCCACAGCTCCAGTGCCACAATGCCGTCCATCAGGAGCTGCAGGCGGATACACTTCCCGCACACTTGGTCGTCAGGGACACTGGAATCGTCCCTGACTTCCCACATGGTACAGGAGAAGCAGAATACCAGGTGGCCTTAGAAATAGTGGATGCATTGGTGATCATTTTCCAACAGTCTATCGACTCTGTATCAGTTCCCATGGACTCGAGGGTAGCTAATGTAACACCACTTTTTAAAAAGGAGGGAGAGAGAAAACAGATAATTATAGACCAGTTAGCCTGACATCAGTAGTGGGGAAAATGTTGGAATCAATTATTAAGGATGAAATAGCAGCGCATTTGGAAAGCAGTGACAGGATCGGTCCAAGTCAGCATGGATTTATGAAAGGGAAATCAAGCTTGACGAATCTTCTGGAATTTTTTGAGGATGTAACTAGTAGAGTGGACAAGAGAGAACCAGTGGATGTGCTGTATTTGGACTTTCAAAAGGCTTTTGACAAGGTCCCACACAAGAGATTGGTGTGTAAAATCAAAGCACATGGTATTGGGGGTAATGTACTCACGTGGATAGAGAACTGGTTGGCAGACAGGAAGCAGAGAGTCGGGATAAACGGATTCTTTTAAGAATGGCAGGCAGTGACTAGTGGAGTGCCGCAGGGCTCAGTGCTGGGACCCCAGCTCTTTACAATATACATTAATGATTTAGATGAAGGAATTGAGTGTAATATTTCCAAGTTTGCAGATGACACTAAATTGGGTGGCGGTATGAGCCATGAGGAGGACGCTAAGAGGCTGCAGGGTGACTTGGACAAGTTAGGTGAGTGGGCAAAAGCATGGCAGATGCAGTATAATGTGGATAAATGTGAGTTTATCCACTTTGGGGGCAAAAACACGAATGCAGAATATTATCTGAATGGCGGCAGATTAGGAAAAAGGGAGATGCAATGAGACCTGGATGTCATGGTTCATCAGTCATTGAAAGTTGGCATGCAGGTACAGCAGGCGGTGAAGAATGCAAATGGTATGTTGGCCTTCATAGCGAGGGGATTTGAGTAAAGGAGCAGGGAGGTCTTACTGCAGTTGTATAGGGCCTTGGTGAGACCTCACCTGGAATATTGTCTTCAATTTTGGTCTCCTAATCTGAGGAAGGATGTTCTTGCTATTGAGGGAGTGCAGCGAAGGTTCACCAGACTGATTCCAGGGATGGCTGGACTGACATATGAGGAGAGACTGGATCAACTGGGCCTTTATACAGTTTAGAAGGATGAGAGGGGATCTCATAGAAACTTATAAGATTCTGACGAGACTGGACAGGTTAGATGCGGGAAGAATGTTCCCGATGTTGGGAAAGTCCAGAACCAGGAGACGCAGTCTGAGGATAAGGGGTAGGCCATTTAGGATTGAGATGAGGAGAAACTTCTTCATTCAGAGAGTTGTTAACCTGTGGAATTCCCTGCCGCAGAGAGTTGTTGATGTCAGTTCATTGGATATATTCAAGAGAGAGTTAGATATGGCCCTTACGGCTAAAGGGATCAAAGGGTATGGAGAGAAAGCAGGAAAGGGATGCTGAAGGAATGATCAGCCATGATCTTATTGAATGCTGGTGCAGGCTCGAAGGGCTGAATGGCCTACTCCTGCACCTATTTTCTATGTTTCTATGTTTCTATGTTTCTATGTTTACCCTCTCTAATGCCATCACATATTTCCTGGTGACTAGAACTGCACACAGTACTCTAGCTGTGGCCTAACTACTGTTTTATACAGTTCAAACATAACCTCACTGCTCTTGTATTCTATGCCTTGGCCAATAAAGGCAAGTATTATGTATTCCTTTTTATCTCTCCTGATAGCACAGCCAGTAATTGGATGCCCAGTCTCAACTGAAGGACCAGTCAGAGCCTTTTAACTGGTCTCAGACTCTACAATTCAGAGGTGGGAAGTGGGTTGGGGGATTAATTAACTTGGGTTCCCTTTCCTGATCACTGTTCAGTGACTTCTGCTAAAAATTATACATGGAGACAGTCGGGAAGAAGAGATTTGCGCTCAGCTGATGTTTTCCCTTTCTGTCGGAGATGCTGACTTTCGGATGAGACGTTAAACCAAGGCCCCGTCAGCTCTCTCTCAGTTGGACATAAAAGATCCTATGGCGCTATTTCGAAGAACAACAGGGGAGTTATCCCCGGTGTCCTGGGCCAATAGCTATCCCTCAATCAACATAGCAACAAAACAGATTATCTAGTCATTATCACATTGCTGTTTGTGGGAGCTTGCTGTGTGCAAACTGGTTGCCACATTACAACAGTGACTACACTCCAAAAGTTCTTCATTGGCTGTAAAATACTTTGGGATGTCCGGTGATCGTGAAAGACGCTATATAAATGTCTTTCTTCCTTTCTTTCTTTCTTTCTTTCTTTCTTTCTTTCTTTCTTTCTTTCTTTCTTTCTTTCTTTCTTTCTTTCTTTCTTTCTTTCTTTCTTTCTTTCGTTTCTTTCTTTCTTTTCTTTCTTTCCTTTTCTATAGCATAAGAACATAAGAAATAGGAGCAGGAGTAAGCAACAACGCCCCTTATACCTGCTCCACCATTCAATATGATTACCCTCAAAGCCTCCCTGATAAAGTGCAACATCCCCACTGACACCTGGGAGTCCTTGGCCAAAGACCGCCCTAAGTGGAGGAAGTGCATCCGGGAGGCCGCTGAGCACCTCGAGTCTCATTGTTGAGAGCATGCAGAAATCAAGCGCAGGCAGCGGAAAGAGCGTGCGGCAAACGAGTCCCACACACCCCTTCCCTCAATGACAATCTGTCCCATCTGTGACAGGAACTGTGGTTCTTGTATTGGACTGTACAGCCACCTAAGGACTCATTTTTAGAGTGGAAGCAAGTCTATTTGCCTGCCCTATCCCCAGTCATTCCCTCAGTGCCCAAAAATCTAATATTCTCAGCCTTGAATATACTCAATGACTGAGCATCCACAGCCCTCGGAGGAAAAGAATGCGAATTATTCGCTGACAGAACTTACAGAATATCTCAGACATCACAAAACTGATCCCCTGGGAGTTACAGACGAGGCATAGTGAAGTTTGAACGTGCAGAACCGGTATTGCAACTCGAGTGTCAGATAAGAAGTTTGACTGAAGACCGTGCTAAAGGTGAGAGATGTCAAACTTATCCCGTTTGGGTTTCACAAGGACGTCAATATGACTGCCACCTTGGGGTTGCCAGTCCCCAGGCTTGCCCTGGAATCTCCAGGAAATATCGATTGATTTGCAGGACACTGCTGTGAGCAACACCCGGGAGAAAAATCACAGGGACATTGAGTCGCTGCTCGGTTGCGCTGGTTTTCTTGGCACAATTCGGCCAGGAAACCGGGGATAACACCCCTGCTCTTCTTCAAAATAGTGCCATGGGATCTTTTATGTCCACCTGAGAGGGCAGACGGGGCCTCGGTTTAACGTCACATCCGAAACAGTGCAGCGCTCCCGAAATCCTTGGAACGCATGGCATTGAAACGTGCGGTTTCTGATCTTAGCAGGTCATTAATTGCAGAAATAAAGGAGCGTTTTCCTTTTTTCTTCAACAATAGGACACAGATTTAAGGTGATTCACAAAAGAACCAAAGGCGAGATGAGAAAAAACCTTTTAACGCAGCGAGTGGTTAGGATCCAGAATTCACTGCCTGAAAGGGTGGGTGGAGGAAGACTCAATCATTGCTTTCAAAAGGGGGTTGGATAAGTACCTGAAAGAAAAGAAATTGCAGGGCTATGGGGAAAAGGCAGGGCAGTGGGACTAGTTGAGCTGCTCTTGCAGAGAGCCGGCATGGGCTCGATGGGCCGAATGGCCTTCTTCCGTGCTGTAACCACTCTATGATTCTGATGTATGAGAAGGGGAATTTCTCTCAGGTCCTCCGCATGCTGAAGAAACTTAAACATCATTTTCTTTTTTCTATATTTTGAATACTGTTTCTCTGAAACCTTGCATTGCAGCATTTCAAACATACAATGTCTTCAGAACCCTGGGCTTTAGAGCCCGCTGAGCATAGCCAAGCAAACAGAAACCTCTATGAAGTCCCAAAGCCAAACATGATTGATGCAAAGATAAAAAGTACAAATAAAAAAATTAAAGGCTGGAGATTCGGAATTAAAATACAGAAAAATGGCTTGAAATGCTTAATGGATCCATCAGGAGATGGATTAATGAATCCTTCATGGGAAAGTAGGAATTGCAGCACTTCATTAAAAATATCACGGTAACCATCTCTATTATACAGTGTGCAGATAAATAATGCAGACTGTGAGCCTAACAGAAAGACTGCCAATATGTTTTGTTCATGTGGACAATGCTCTTGGCAAGCGTCCATCTAAATGGTCTTTTCTTATCTCCGGACACAATGTAAACACTCAACCAAGCGCCTGAGCATCAAGTTAGAATCATAGAATGGTACAGCACAAAAGGAAGCCTTTCAGCCCATCGTGTCTTTCTTTGCAATTTCTTTGAAAGAGCTATCTAATTAGTCCCTCTAATTAGTCCCTCTTTTTCCCGCTTTTTCCCCATAACCCTGACATTTTTTTTTCCTTTTCAAGTATTTATCCCATTCCCTTTCGGCAAGGCCAGCATTTATTGGCCAACCTTAATTGCCCTTGAGAAGATGGTGGTGAGCCGCCTTCTTGAACCGCTGTAGTCCGTGTAGTGAAGGTGCTCCCACAGTGCTGTTAGGGAGGGAGTTCCAGGATTTTGACCCAGTAATGATGAAGGAACGGCCGATATATTTCTAAGTCAGGATGGTGTGTGACTTTTAGGGCAACTTGCAGGTGGTGGTGTTCTCATGTGCCTGCTTTCCTTGCCCTTCTAGATGATAGAGGTCATGGGTTTGGGAGGTGTTGTCAAAGAAGCCTTGGCGAGGTGCTGCAGTGCTTCTTGTAAATAGTACACATGGCGGCCACGGTGCGCCGGTGGTGGAGGGAGTGAATATTTAAGCTGTTGGATGGGGTGCCGATCAAGTGGGCTGCTTTGTCCTGGATGGTGTTGAGCTTCTTGAGTTGGAGCTGCACTCATCCAGGCAATTGGAGAGTATTCCATCACAATCCTGGCTTGTGCCTTGTAAATGTTGGAAAGGCTTTGTGGAGTAGGGAGATGAGTTACTTGTCAGAGAATACTCAGCTTCTGACCCGCTCTTGTAGCCACAGTATTTATGTGGCTGGTCCAGTTAATTTTCTGGTCAATGGTGACCCCTAGGTTGTTGATGGTGAGTGATTTGGCGATGGTAATCGGATTGAATGTCAAGGGGAAGTATCTAGACTCTCTCTTGTTGGAGATGGTCATTGCCTGGCAACTATGTTGGTGTGAGTGTTACCTGTCAATTATCAGCCCAAGCCTGAATGTCGTCCAGGTCTTGCTGCATGTGAGCATTATCTGAGGAGTTGCAAATGGAACTGAACACTGTGCAATCATTGACAAACATCTCCATTTCTGACCTTATGACGGAGAGAAGGTCATTGATGAAGCAGCTGAAGATGGTTAGGCTTAGGACATTACCCTGAGGAACTCCTGCAGAGATGTCCTGGGGCTGTGATGATTGATCTCCAATAATCACAACCATCTTCCTTTGTGCTAGGTATGACTCCAGCCAGTGGAGAGTTTTACCCTCGATTCCCATTGACTAGGGCTCCTTGATGTCACACTCAGTCAAATGCTGGCTTGATATCATTGAACCTGTTGAGAACAGCTTTAAATGTATTGCATGATCCACAATTAAGATTGACCACATGTTTAACATCAATAAAACAGTATTGGATTAATTTGATAATGGTATGATCACTGCAAATCAGTTCAAAGGGGAGCATTTTGATTTTGGTTGACAGTGTAAAATGGATGATATCGATTGAGGTCAATGCCAATGCAAATGGGGAAAAGAAAAAAGGAAGACTTGCATTTATATTGTGCCCTAAGAGGGTAAAACGTCTCATCCAAAAGACAGCAGGGCTGACAGTGCAGCACTCTCTGAGCACTGCACTAGAGTGTCAGCCTGGATTATGTGGTCAAGTCTCTTCGAGTGGGACTTGAACCCCCAACCGACTGACTCAGAGCTGAGAGTGCTAGTCATGGCTGACCCATGGCTGACACTGCGAGAGATGCATAGCGGGCGGTTGAATCAATATTGCCCGTTTTAACCCCATCACAATCAAAGTGAAAATGACCCCCAAAGTCCAGCATGGACAATGCAAAGTGGATAGGTCAAATAAAGCCTTGCAACATCGGCACATCTTTAGATAGTCAGAGAATGGCATCTTGTTTTAATTCTCTACCCTGAGTGATGAATAAACTGCTTCATAAAGTTTGGAGTTGACCCCAGGAAAGTACAGCTCAGATGAAGCTTCTGTGCTGTTTACTCTCTGATCAATAGTTTTAGCCTGGGTACATTTTTCTAATCCTCAGGAAATTATTTTCCCAATCAATTTGAAAGGTACTTGGCACCTAATGAAAGAACCTCACTTTAATAGACTGGTGTCCTTTCATGCCGGCCCGATTATAAATGGATTTAACAAGTTATAATCAAACTGTGTCAGCCGTGACTCAGCGGGTAGCACACTTGCCTGAGTCATGAAGGTTGTGGGGTTTCAAGTCCCACTCCAGAGACTTGCGCACATGAAACTAGGCTGGCACTCCTCTTAACTACTCCCTGTTGTAGCGAGTTCCATATTCTCACGGGCAGCATTGTCGCCTCTGACTCAGAAGGTTTTGGTTTCATTTCCACTCCCGGGACTTGAGTGCAAAAGAATCCAGGCTGACACTCCAGTGCAGTGCTGAGGGAGTGCTGCACTGCCGGAGGTGCCGTCTTTCGGATAAGACGTTAAACCGAGGCCCGGTCTGTTCTCTCAGGTGGACAAAAAAGATCCCATGGCAGTAGTTCGTTGAAGAGCAGAAGTTCTCAGCGGTGTCCTGGCCAATGTTTGTCCCTCAATCAACAAAATAAAAAAAGATTATCTGGTCATTATCACATTGCTGTTTGTGGGAGCTTGCTGTGTACAAATTGGCTGCTGCGTTTCCTACATTACAACAGTGACTACACTCCAAAAGGTACTTCATTGGCTGTAAAGCACATTGAAACGTTGGTTGTGAAAGGCATTAAATAAATGCAAGTCTTTCTTTCTTTCAATTAAAAAATGGTTCATTAACTCGGGTAAAGGTATAGAGATTTTTTTCATCAATAACAAAGTGCCCCATTCTATTTCAGTCTAAAATACATACAATCAACCTGCTTTTAACACCATGCTTTCCCTGGGTGCCTATATGAACTTTGCATCTCTCCCTTCTAAATCTATTCTCAGATTCCCACCCCCCTGCCAAGCTAGTTTAAACCCTCCCCAACAGCACGAGCAAACCCCGTCCAGCGAGGATATTGGTTCCGGCTCTCTTGAGGTGCAACCCGTCCAGCTTGTACAGGTCCCACCTCCCCCAAAAACAGTTCCAATGCCTCAGGAATCTAAAGCCCTCCATCCTGCACCATCTCTCCAGCCACGCATTCATCTGCTCTATCCTCCTATTTCTGTACCCACTAGCACGTTGCACCGTGAGTATTCCGGAGACTACTACCTTTGCGGTCCTGCTTTTTAATCTCTTTCCTAGCTTCTTAGAATCTGCCTGGATGGACCTCATCCCTTTTTCTACCTATGTCATTGGTGCCAATATAGACCACAATCTCTGGCTGTTCACCCTCCTCCCTCAGAATGTCCTGCAGCCGCTCGGTGACATCACAGAAACATAGAAATTGACAGTGCAGAAGGAGGCCATTTTGGCCCATCATGTCCGCTCTGGCTGATAAAGAGCCACACAGCCCTCGGTCAGCTGCCCTGACTGTTACATATAAACCTATGAACAATGAACAATGGCGGACAGGTAAAGAGCATCCGGCCCAAACCAGTGGCCTCACACAACTGCGATACCCCATGTATCTCCTCTAAACCTTCCAACAATCACCTTAAATATATGTCCAGTTGATCCAGTCTCTCCTCATATGTCAGTCCCGCCATCCCGGGAACTATCGCTGCACTCCCTCAATAGCAAGAACGTCCTTCCTCAGATTAGGAGACTAAAACTGTACACAATATTCCAGGTGAGCCTCACCAAGGCCCTGTACAACTGCAGTAAGGCCTCCCTGCTCCGAAACTCAAATCCCCTAGCTATGAAGGCCAACATACCATTTGCCTTCTTCACCGCCTGCTGTACATGCATGCCAACTTTCAATGACTGATGAACCATGACACCCAGGTCTCATTGCACCTCCCCCTTTCCTAATCTGCCGCCATTCAGATAATATTCTGCCTTCGTGTTTTTGCCCCCAAAGTGGATAACCTCACATTTATCCACATTATACTCCATCTGCCATGCATTTGCCCACTCACCTAACCTGTCCAAGTCACCCTGCAGCCTTTTAGCATTCTCCTCACAGCTCACACCGCCACCCAGTTTAGTGTAATCTGCAAACTTGGAGATATTACACTCAATTCCTTCATCTAAATCATTAATGTATATTGTAAAGAGCTGGGGTCCCAGCACTGAGCCCTGCGGCACCTCACTAGTCACTGTCTGCCATTCTGAAAAGGACCCGTTTATCCCGACTCTCTGCTTCCTGTCTGCCAACCAGTTCTCTATCCACATCAGTACATTACCCCAATACCATGTGCTTTAAATTTGCACACCAACTCTCTTGTGTGGGACCTTGTCAAAAGCGTTTTAAAAGTCCAAATACAACACATCCACTGGTTCTCCCTTGGCCACTCTACTAGTTACACCCTCAAAAAATTCCAGATTTGTCAAGCATGATTTCCCTTTCATAAATCCATGCTGACTTGGACCGATCCTGTCACTGCTTTCCAAATGCGCTGCTATTTCATCTTTAATAATTGATTCCAGCATTTTCCCCACTACTGATGTCAGACTAACTAGTCTATAATTACCTGTTATTTCTCTCCCTCCTTTTAAAAAAGTGGGGTTACATTATCTACCCTCCAGTCCTTAGGAACTGATCCAGAGTCGATAGACTGTTGGAAAATGATCACAATGCATCCACTATTTCTATGGCCACTTCCATAAGTACTCTGGGATGCAGACTATCAGGCCCCGGGATTTATCGGGCTTCAATCCCATCAATTTCCCTAACCCAATTTCCCGCTTTATAAGGATAGCCTTCAGTTCCTCCTCTCACTAGACCATCAGTCCCCTAGTATTTCCGGAAGGTTATTTGTGTCTTCCTTCGTGAAAACAGAACCAAAGTATTTGTTTCAATGGTCTGCCATTTCTTTGTTCCCCATTATAAATTCACCTGAATCTGACTGCAAGGGACCTACGTTTGCTTTCACTAATCTTTTTCTCTTCACATATCTATAGAAGCTTTTGCAGTCAGTTTTTATGTTCCCAGCAAGCTTCCTCTCATACTTTATTTTCTTCCTCCTAATTAAACCCTTTGTCCTCCTCTGCTGTATTACAAAATTCTCCCAGTCCTCAGGTTTGCTGCTTTTTCTGGCCAATTTATATGCCTCTTCCTTGGATTTTACACTATCCTTAATTTCCCTTGTTAGCCACGGTTGAGCCACCTTCCCCATTTTATTTTTACTCCAGACAGGGATGTACAATTGTTGAAGTTCATCCATGTGATCTTTAAATGTTTGCCATTGCCTATTAAGTGTCAACCTTTTAAGTGTCACTCGCCAGTCTATTCTAACCAATTCACATCTCATACCATCGAAGTTAGCTTTCCCCAAGTTCAGGACCCGAGTCTTTGAATTACCTGTGTCACTCTCCATCGTAATAAAGAATTCTACCATATTATGGTCACTCTTCCCCAAGGGGCCTTGCACAACAAGATTTTAAATTAGTCCTTTCTCATTACACATCACCCAGTCTAGGATGGGCAGCCCTCTAGTTGGTTCCTCGACATATTGGTCTAGAAAACCATCCCTAATACACTCCAGGAAATCCTCCTCCATTATATTGCTACTAGTTTGGTTAGCCCAGTCAATATGGAGATTAAAGTCGACCATGTACCTTTATTTCTTGTTTGATGCTGTCCCCATCCTCATTACTACTGTTTGGTCATCTGTACACAACTCCCAGTAGCGTTTTATGCCCTTTGGTATTCTGTAGCTCCACCTATACAGATTCCACATCACTCAAGCTAATGTCCTTCCTTACTATTGCATTAATTTTCTCTTTAACCAGCAATGCCATCCCACCTCGTTTTCCTTTCTGTCTATCCTTCCTAAATGTTGAATACCCATGGATGTTGAGTTCCCAGCCTTGGTCACCCTGGAGCCATGTCTCCATGATGCCAATTACATATCCGTTAACTGCTATCTGCGCAGTTAATTCGTCCACCTTATTCCGACTACTCCTCGCATTGAGGCACAGAGCCTTCAGGCTTGTCTTTTTAACACACTTTGACCCTTTAGGATTTTGCTGTAATATGGCCCTTTTTACTTTTTGCCTTGGGCTTCTCTGCTTCATTGCCCTCCACTTTTACTTTTCTTCTTTCTATCTTTTGCTTCTGCTTCCATTCTACTTCCCTCTGTCTCCCTGCATAGGTTCCCATCCCCCTGCCATATTAGTTTAACCCCTCCCCAACAGCACTAGCAAACACTCCCCCTAGGACATTGATTCCAGTCCTGCCCAGGTGCAGACCGTCTGATTTGTACTGGTCCCACATCCCCCAGAACCGGTTCCAATGTCCCAGGAATTTGAATCCCTCCCTTCTGCACCATTCCTCAAGCCACGTATTCATCTGAGCTATTCTGCGATTCCTACTCTGACTAGCATGTGGCACTGGTAGCAATCCTGAGATTACTACTTTTGAGGTCCTACTTTTTAATTTAGCTTCTAGCTCCCTCAATTCGTCTTATAGGACATCATCCCATTTTTTATCGATATTGTTGGTACTTATATGCACCACGACAACTGGCTGTTTACTCTCCCCCTTCAAAATGTCCTGCACCCGCTCCGAGACATCCTTGACCCTTGCACCAGGGAGGCAACATACCATCCTGGCATCTCAGTTGCGGCCGCAGAAACATCTATCTATTCCCCTTACAATCGAATCCCCTATCACTATAGCTCTCCCACTCTTTTTCCTGCCCTCCTGTGCAGCAGAGCCACCCACGGTGCCATGGACTTGGCTGCTGCTGATGAGTCATCCCCCTCAACAGTACCCATGGCAGTCACCCATTTCCTCCATGCCTAAACATGCTTAAGCTTCGGGGTGACCATGTCCTGAAACATGCTATTAACAAAGTTCTCAAGCTCGCGGATGTACTGCAGTGACGCCAGCCGCCGTTCAAGCTTCGAAACTCAGAGCTTGAGCTGCTTTAGCTGGCAACACTTCCCACATATGTGGTCATCCAGGCCACGGGAAGCATCCAGGACTTCCCCCATGTCACAGGATGTGCATTCCACGGGACTGTGCTGCCCTGTCTTGCCTCTATTTATTTGATTATTAACTAAAGTTTTTAGTATATCTCTTTGCCCTAACTTAGAGAGAAGAAAAGACAACAGTAATTGTTGTGTATGTATAACATAAGTATACTCCCTGTACACTCAATATACAGTTACATAAGACTACTGGCTGTACCTTCACACTGTATATACTATGCTTGTACCACCAGAGGGTGCAACTGGTGGAGACCTAGGGTTCACCAGGTATTAAAGGGAGCTCACCATGTGGTACCCTCACTCAGGAGCTGCAATAAATGGATTAAGGTCACCACAGTTCAAGTACAATACCTTGCCTCGTGGAGTTGCTTACAGACACAATAGTCATATTCACCAACCAATTACCTAACTACTGTCCTGTGACGTCCTTCCTTGATTTTTTTTCTATTCTCTCTGATCCCGGCCAAGTTCACTGCTCTGCGAGTTTTAGAGAATGAAGCTGGGCTGGTGGAAGGGGTGTCAGTGTGAGTGCATTTTAGTGTTAGTGATCATAATTCAGTTAGACTTAGGGTAGTTATGAAAAAGGATGGCGATAGTTCTCAATTGGGGCAATGCTATTTTTACTGAGCTGAGATGTGATTTAGCCAAAGTGGACTGGAAATAGCTACTGGAAGGTAAATCAGTGTTAGAGAAATGGGAGGCATTCAAGGAGGATATAGTGATGGTTCAGAGAAAGTATGTTCCTTTAAAATAAGGTGGTTCAGAGAAAGTGGTTCAGAGAAGGTATGTTTGGAGAAAGTATGTTCCCTTAAAATAAGATGATTCAGAAAAAATATTTTCCCTTAAAATAAAGAACGCTTGAGAACCATTTGCAGGACCTAAATAAAAAGTGTAGGATGAACAAATCTAGAACCACCTGGATGTCAAGGGGCATACAGGGTAGAATAAAGAAAAAAAATGGAGGCTTATGACAGGTACCGAGGGCTCAATACTGCAGAAACCCGAGAGGAGTATAGAGTCCAGGGGTGAAATTAAAAAGGAGACTAGGAAAGCAAAGAGAATGCATGAAAAAATATTGGCAAATAATATCAAAGAAAATCCAAAGATGTTTTATAAATACATTAATACTAAGAAGATAACTAAAGCAAGAGTAGGGCCCATGAAGGTAATCTGTGTGTGGAGGCGTTAGATGTGGATATGGTTCTCAATGAATACTTTGCGTCTGTTTTCACAAAACAGAGGGGTGATACAGACATTGCAATCATGGAGAAGGTGTGTGAAATACTAGATGAAATAAAAATAGTGAGAGAGGAAGTATTAAGGGGCTTAGCATCTTTGAAAGTGGATAAATCCCCAGGCCCGGATGGAATGTATCCCAGGCTGATAAGAGAAGCAAAAGAGGAAATAAGAGAAACTCTGACCAGCATTTTCCAATCCTTTCTGACTAAAGGTGTGGTGCTGAAGGATTGGAGGACTGCTAATGTTGTACCACTTTTTAAAAAAGGAGAAAGGGATAGACCGAGTAATTACAGCCCTAGTCAGTTTGACCTCGGTGCTGGGAAATTTATTGGAAAAAATTCTGAAGAACAGGATAAATCATCATTTAGAAAGACATGGATTAATCAAGAACAGTCAGTATATATTTGTTAAGGGAAGGTTATGTCTGACTAACTTGATTGAATTTTTAGTGGAGGTAACAACGAAGGTCGATGAGGGTAATGCATTTGATGTAGTCTTTATGGATTTTAACTTGACTTTTGAAAAGGTCCCACATGGCAGACGGGTCATGAAAATAAAAGCCCATGAGATTAAAGGCAAAGTGGCAAGTTGGATCTAAAATTGGCTCAGAGGCAGGAAGCAAAGGGTAATGGTCGATGGGTGTTTTTGTGACTGGGAGGCTGTTTCCAGTGCGGTTCTGCAGGGCTCAGTATTAGATCCCTTGCTTTTATTGTATATATCAATGATTTAGACTTGAATGTAGAGGTTATGATTAAGAAGTTCACAGATGATACAAAAATTGGCTATGTGGTTAATAATGAAGAAGAAAGCTGTGGACTGCAGGAAGATATCAATGGACAGGCCAGAAGGGCAGAACAGTGACAAATGGAATTCAATCTGGAGAAGTGTGAGGTAATGCATTTGGGGAGGGCTAACAAGGCAAGGGAATACACAATAAATGGTAGGATACTGAGAAGTGTAGAGGAAAAGAGAGACCTTGGAGTACATGTCCACAGATCCCCGTCTGTGGGACAAATAGATAAAGTGGTTAAGAAGGCACACGGGATACTTGCATATATTAGCTGAGGCGTAGAATATAAGAGCAGGGAGGTTATGCTTCAACTGTATAAAACACTAGTTCGGCCACAGCTTGAGTACTGCATGCAGTTCTGGTCACCACATTACAGGAAAGATGTAATTGCACTGGAAAGGGTACAGAGGAGATTTACGAAGATGTTGCTTGGAGAATTTCAGCTATGAGGAAAGATTGGATAGGCTGCGGTTTTCTTTGGAGGCTGAGGGGAGACCGAATTGGGGTGTATAAAATTATGAGGGGCCTGGATAGAGTCGATGGGAAGGAACTATTCCCCTTAGCAGAGGGGTCAATAACCGGGGGGCATAGATTTAAAAGTGATCGGAAGTTTAGAGGCTATTTGAGGAGAACCTTTTTCACCCAGAGGGTGGAGGGTGTCTGGAACTCACTGCCTGAAAAGGTTTTAGAGGCAGAAAGCCTCATAGCATTTAAAAATCCCAGTGGGATTATGCTGGATAGCTCTTTGTTGGACAGCACGGACACGATGGGCTGAATGGCCTCCTTCTGTGCTGTAAATTTCTATGATTCTCTGATCATATAGCACAGATGGAGGCTATTTGGCCCATCGTGCCTGTGATAGCTCTTTGAAAGAGCTACTAATTAGCCCCACAGCCCTGCCCTTTCTCCATAGCCCCGTAATGTTTTTACCTTCTTAAGTAGAGATCCAATTCCCTTTTGAAAGTTTCTATTGAGTCTGCTTCCACCGCCCTTGCAGGCAGAGTACTCCAGATTATAACAAATCGGCAAGTAAAAAAAATTCTCCTCATCTCCCCCTTGGCTTTGTTGACAATCATTTTAAATCTGGGTCCTTTGTTTACTGACTCTCCTGCCTGTGGAAACAAATTCTCCCTCTCTACTCAGTCAAAACTCTTCATCATTTTGAACACCTCTATTTAGACACCCTTTAACTTCCTCTGCTCTAAGGAGAACAACTCTAGCTTCTCCAGTCTCTCCACATAACTGTAGTCCCTCATTCCTGGTACCATTCCAGTAAATCTCTTCTGCACTTTCCCGAAGGCCTTGACATCCTTCTTAAAGTGTGGTGCGTACAATTGAACACAGCACTCCAGCTGAGGCATAACCAGAGTTTTATAAAGGTTCAGCATGACATCTTTGCTTTTATACTCTATCCTCCTATTAACAAAGGCTACAAGCTTTTTAAACAGCCTTTTCAACTTGTCCTACCAGCTTCAGATTTGTGTCCATACATCCTCAAGTCTTTCTGTTCCTGCATCCCTTTTTAAATTGTATCATTTAGTTCATATTGCCATTCCCTTTCTTCCAAGAAAAATGTATCATTTCACACTTCTTTGCATCAAATGTAATCTGCCTTGTCTGCCCATTTCACCAGTCTGTCTATTTTCTCCTGAAGTCTGTTACTATCCTGCTCTTATGTTCCACTCAATTGTGCTCAACAAGAAGCAGTTGCAGGCCGGATATGAACTAATGTTTTGAGATGGTTATATCGGGCAGGTAGGACTCCTGCCCTTCATCACCATTTTCCTCTTCATCACCCAACAGGAAGAAATCTTCTGGCTGCTCCTCATTTTACTCCTCCTCTTCTTCAGCATCTTCAATCATCTTCCTCCTCCTCTGCACCCATGGGGAAGTCCAGAACCAGGGGGCATAACTTTCAAATTAGAGCGAAGCCATTCAAGGGTAATTTCGGGAAGCACTTCTTCACACAAAGGGTGTTGGACATGTGGAACTCTCATCCCCCAAAACGCGGTTATGGCTGGGGGTTTAATTGAAAATGTCAAAACTGTTTTGGCTAGATTTTTGGTAAGCAATACGGAAGCAAAGCGGGTAGACAGAGTTAAGATACAGATCAGCTATGATGTAATTGAATGGTGGAACAGGCTGGAGGGACTGAATGGCCTCCTCCTCTTCCTATGTTGCTACGGTGAATTTTCAGGAAATGAGGCTAGAATCTGCGAGCATTACTCCATTGGGATGAAAGAGACAGGAAATGTTTCGGCTGTGTGGTGCTTCACGGGGATTCCACGCAAGCAGTGTAGGTGTTCAGTCAGCAACTCAGCTCTGGAAATATGCTGCTGACTTCACCATTTATCCACTGCAAGAGCTCAGTGTCCCCAACAGCCTTCTCCTCAACAGTATGAGGTGTTTCAGAGTGGAGATGCCTTCTCCAGTCTCCTTCACCTGCTGGGCAGCTAATAAGGGTAAGTTTAGCAGTTTACTCTATGCCAAGTAATGTGGGAAGCCTAAAGGAACAGATGTGGGGATATACAACCCTCTAAGATATCTCCACCTCTTATTCTGGTCTCTTGCACATCCCTGATTTCAATTACTCCACCACTGGTGGCCGTGCCTTCAGCTGCCTTTGTGCTACGCTCTGGAATTCCCTCCCTAAGCCACTCCGCCTCTCTACCTCCCTTTCATCCTTTAAGAAGCTCCTTTAAACCTACCTCTTTGACCAAGCTTTTGGTTCTCTGCCCTAATATCTCCTTATGGGGCTTGGTGTCAAATTCTGTTTGATAACTCCCCTATGAAGCGCCTTGTAACATTTTACTACTTTAAAGGCACCATTTAAATGCAAGTTGCTTTGGTTGTTGAAATGAGACAGATAAGGTGGAGGAACTGGAGCTTAGGATTGTGCACATAAGTAATTGCTGTTCGGGACGCTGAGGAGCCATAGAGCTGAATGCTGATTTGGAGGTGCCCTTAACCAAACTTATTTGTGAGGAGTTAATTGTGTAAGTGTTGCTTTAAGAAGGTGAAGAGCATGCTGGTGCCCAAGTAGGGCAAGGAATAAAAGGAACAGTGTCCACTATGTTACCTTGCCTTCCTGGTGCGTTTGTTGACCTTGTTTCCCACACTGGTGCGCAGTCTCAGGGCTGACAGTGAGTGTCAGTGATACCCTTTTGCAGGTGACATGAGTGATATTACTGGGTATTACTGGCTGTTTCAATGGCACCCACACCCATTTTCTTTTCCTCCTGCCTTCAACCTCCTCCAGCACCACATGCTGCACTTGCCTACTAAGCCACTGGGGGAGCCATTCGCTGATATTTGAACTATTTAGTTTTTTACTCTGAGTTGTAACAAGTGCTTGTGCTGTTTGAAATACTTGGAATTCAATTGGTAGCACTCACGAGTTATTAGCTGCTGATTCGCTATTGGTCAACTGTCAGCTACCGGTGGAGTGTCCTTCATTTACACATTACATAAAATAACTGAACACTTATATTCATTTAGTACCCCATCAACCACATCTAAAAGCAGTTCACGCACAACAAATTGTAAAATTACAGTAATTATGTGGCAGCCACTTGCTGCATCGCAAATTTTGACAAAGCGAGCATGAGAGAAATGAGAACTTGGTCTGTTTTTTAGTGGAATTCTTTACAACAACAATAACTTGCATCTTTAAAGTAGTAAAAAGTCCCAAGGTGCTTCACAGGAGTATTATAGATCAAAACATTTGACACCGAGACAAATAAGGAGAAATTAGGGTCGGTGACCAAAAGCTTGGTCAAAGAGGTAGGTTTTAAGGAGTGCCCTAAAGGAGGAAAGAGAGGTAGAGAGGCGGAGAGGTTTAGGCAGGGAGTTCCAGAGCTTAGGGCCTAGGCAACAGGAGGCACAGCCACCAATAGTTGATCGATTATAATCAGGGATGCTCAAGAGGGCAGAATTAGAGGAGTGCATACATTTTGGGAGGTTGTGGAGCTGGAGGAGATTACAGAGATAGGGAGGGGCGAGACTATGGAGCAATTTGAAAACAGGGATGAGAATTTTGAAATCAAGGCATGGCTTGACCGGGAGCAAATGTAAGTTATTGAGCACAGTGTGATAGGTGAGCAGGAATTGGTGCGAGTTAGGACACAGGAGGCCGAGTTTTGGATCACTTCAAGTTCACGTTGGATTGAATGTGGGAGGCCAGCCAGGAGTGCAATGGAATAGTCAAATCGAGAGGTAACAAAGGCATGGATGAGGGCTTCAGCAGCAGAAGAGCTGAGGCCAGGGTGGAGACAGGCGATGTTATAGAGGTGGAAATAGGTGGTCTTAGTTATGCTGCGGATATGTGGTCGAAAGCTAACTTCAGGGTCAGATATGACACCAAGTTTGCGAACAGTGTGGTTCAGGCTCAGACAGATGTTGGGGAGAGAGATGGAGTCAGTGGCTAGGGAACGGAGTTTGTGGGGGGGGAACCAAAAACAATGAGTTTAGTCTTCCCATTATTTAATTGGAGAAAATTTCTGCTCATCCAGAACTGGATGTCGGACAATTTTTCTGGCAATTTAGAGACCGTGGAGGGGTCGATAGAAGTGTTAGTGGGATAGAGCTGGGTGTGATCTGCTGATGCTGTGTTTTCGGACGATGTTACCAAGGGGCAACACATAGATGAAAAATGGGAGGGGGCCAAGGATAAGTCCCTGGGGGACACCAGAGGTAACGTTGTGGGAGCGGGAAGAGAAGCCACTGCAGGTGAACAACAGCAACAGCTTGCATTTATATAGCATCTTTAACATAGTTAAAATGTCCCAGGGCACTGAAAAAATTAACCAAAAGCAAGAAAATGTGAGGTTATCCACTGTGGCAGGAAAAATAAAAAAACATGTTAATAGTTAAATGGGGAGAGATTACAAAATGCTGCGGGACAGAGGGACCTGGGGATCCTTATACATGAAACACAAAAAGTTAGCATGCAGATACATCAAGTAATTAGGAAGGCAAATGGAATGTTGGCCTTTTTTGCAAGGGGGATAGAGTATAAAAGTAACGAAGTCCTGCTACAACAGGGTATTGGTGAGGCCACACTTGGAGTACTGCAATTTTGGAGGACAGTTTTGGTCTCTTTATTTAAGGAAGGATATACTTGCATTGGAGGCAGTTCAGAGAAGGTTCATGAGGTTGATTCCTGAGATGAAGGGGTTGTCTTATGAAGAAAGGTTGAATGGGTTGGGCCTATACTCATTGGGGTTTAGAAGAATGAGAGGTGATCTTATTGAAACATATAAGATTCTGAGTGGGCTTGACAGGGTAGATGCAGAGAGGATCTTTCCCCTCGTGGGGAATCTAAAACTAGGGGGCTTCGTTTCAGAATAAGGGGTCGCCCATTTAAATCAGAAATGAGGAGGAATTTATTCTCTCAGAGGGTTGTGAATCTTTGGAATTCTCTGCCCCAGGGAGCTGTGAAGGCTGGGTCATTGAATGTATTTAAAGTGGAGATTGACAAATTTTTGAATGATAAGGGAGTTAAAGGTTATGGGGAGCGAGGAGGGAAGTGGAGTTGAGGCGAAGATCAGATCAGCCATGATCTTATTGAATGGCGGTGCAGGCTTGAGGGGCTGAATGGCATTCTCCTGCTCCTATTTCTTATGTTCTTATGTTCTTGTGTTCGAATCAAAGGGTTGGGAAAGTATAATTGCAAAGGAATAATATGCTCAACTCATTTACACCTAAACAAAGTGTACTTTTAAAACATCAGTACAGAAAAAAACACTTTACTGATAATCTTCAAACATTAAAATATCATTTGTGAAAGAATATTGCAATATCCTTGTGGGGAGACAAGGCGGGGAATAGATTAAAATGCAGAATTAATTTTCTTTAAAATCACAATCAATTTGACAAATGTCAATATGGATAACCTCGCTGTGAAAACTGATGAATGGAAAGATTTGAGTAAAATTAAGCTGAGTGATGAAGATTTTAAACTTTGTTGCTTTGTCTTAGTGATAGATTTGATCATAAAAAGAACAATTTCTGCAGCTTACCTTGTGTAATGAATTTTTTATTATGCCTTTGTCGGAATGGCCATGCATAGTTAATTGCAAGGCACATGAGTGGACAACATTCTTTATCAATCCTGATTACAATCAGGCTCGTTAGGATTTATTACCATGTCTACTCCAAAGTCAATTCAGGAGGATGTACGGAACTGGAAAACAAGGCAAAGCCAAATGAAAAATGCATTCTGGATGCCTAAAGGGATAAAGCATTGAGTTCCTGTAATTAGCCGGAGTCAGGGGAAAAAAGTGGATAATATTTGTTGCTTAATAGTGATTTTGACAAGTTTTATGTTGGCTGCAAGGACTTAGGTTATCTGGTTTCTGAAAGATTTTTTTTAACCTCCTGGAGGCAACTTTGATGTGCTTTCCAAAGGCTCAACCAATAGCGGCCATGCTTTCAGCATTCTAGGCCCTAAGCTCTGGAATTCCCTCTCTGCCTCTCTACCTCTCTTTCCTCCTTTATGAGGCTCCTTAAAGCCTAGCTCTTTGACCAAGATTTTGGTCCCCTGTCCTAAAACCTCATTATATGGCTTGATGTCCAATTTTGTTTTAGGAAGCTCCTGTGATGCACCTTGGGACATGTTACTACGTTAAAGGTGCAATATAAATACAAGTTGTTGTTGTTGTTGGTTTGTTAGGGTTTAGCCACCGGTATACTCACACCTATCAGTTACTGTCGAAAGCCGTTTGGAACTGGATCTTTATTGATTTTTTGCTTTTGTTCAAGCAAATCAAGTTGATGCTACATTGGATACCGTGACAAAATATTCGGGCATCGGGCTATATATACGTCGCAGTCGTTGGCGTAAGCCGTGTGAGGTCATCAGTTATCAGCCGTGGTCGCACTCTCGCCTCTGAGTCAGCAAAAGTTGCGGGATCGAATCCCACTCGAGACTTGAGTATAAAATCGGATACTATGCTCCAGTGTAGTCTGGATGTGACAAAGGCACAGATGAGAGCTTCGGCGACAGATAGGCTGAGGTAGGGGCTGAGCTGGGGTGGAGGTTGTTATGTATTGAAGAAAGAGTCTGGCCAGATAATGTGAGCTCAAAGTAAGGTGTGAACGCAGTCCTTTATTACATGTCTCCAGAGTGCCTCTCCAGCCTGTGAGGCCTCCTTATATACCAGGTGCTCCCAAGTGATTGTGGGATCCCTTGGGACTCCAAGGAATGAGCCCTTTGGTGGTTAAACAAGGTATTTACAGGTTTACATATATAACACAGGTAAGCGGTCTTTGTGATAGTTTGGGATTAGCAGCACTCTGAAATTGTGAAGGCTGGTTCAACTTGAGATACTGGTCAGGGAATGGGGTGACATTTGTGGTGAGTATCAAAGAATACAGTAGTAACAGTATTAAAGAGAAGCTTAGACCACTTATAAATTATGTAATGACTCTTGGATAAAACCACCTTACTAGGTTTGTCCTATTTGCTCCATTACAGATCTCACAGCCTTGGAGAGGGTGCAGAGGAGACTTACTGAAATGGTACCAGGGATGAGGGACTCCAGTTACATGGAGAGACTGGAGAAGCTGGGGTTATTCTCCTTGGAGCAGTGATGGTTATGGTGAGATTTAATAGAGGTGTTCAAAATCATGAATGGTTTTGATAGAGTTAAACAAGGAGAACTGTTTCCAGTGTCAGAAGGGTCGGGAGCCAGAGGACACAGATTTATGGTGATTGGCAGAAAAAAACCAGAGGTGACATGAGGAAATACTTTTTTACACAGCGCGATCCAGAATGCACTACTGAAAGGGCGGTGCAAGCAGAGTCAGCAGTAACTTTTAAAAGAGAATTGGATAAATACTTGAATGGAAATCATTTATCGGGCAATGGAGGAAGAGCACGGAAGTGGGATTAATTGAATAGTTCTGCCAAAGAGCCGGCACAGACACGATGAGCTGAATGGCCCCCTTCTGTGATGATTCTATGATAACATTGGAATGATCTCTGGTTACCAGATATAAGGCTATTTAAAGCTAGCACTGGTAGATTAGGCAGTACATACTGTTCTCGATAGCATCAGAATTGTCCGTGTCTAGTTTTGTACCTTGGGGACCATTGGACTTCAGGTATGCCGCTGTCAGTATAATAAGGAGGCTGACAAACTCTGAGGCTTGAGAGATATTGGTAGGTATCACCTGTGATTATATTTCATGTGGCAGATAAACTCTTGGGCACTTATTCGTAACAGTCTTTAGTACATCAGAGATTTTCTGATGTAGAATGAATGAAATGCTTCCTTATTGCCTTCTATGTAAACTTGAACATTAAAGGTGACACATTTGTTTGAATACTCTAATGGTACTGCGTTCTGCGCCATTTAAATACCTGTTCAGTTCTGGATAATTTCAGCCCAAATAACCATGCAAACAAACAGTTCTAAATGCAATTTTCACCTTCATTTTGAGCAAGAAAAAAAGGAAGATTTTTACAAGTTCAGCTAATTTCAGAAGTCCAGCAGCAGTGCATTATATGGAATGTGAATCAGGGTACGGGAATATCCTTGCAACAAAGAACCTTCAAATTCACTGCTAACGACCATGTGTATCAGCTTTGGATCAGCTAATAGCAAGCTAGCCCCTTAAATTTCAGGTTAAATGTTCACCTAATCGAGGCTGGAACTTGAATGCAGTACTAAAGGAGTGCGGGGTTGTCGAAAGCTTTTGTCCTTTGAAATTCGACATAAGAACATAAGACCATAAGAAATAGGAACAGGAGAAGGCCATTTGCCCCCTCGAACCTGCTCCGCCATTCAATAAGATCATGGCTGATCTGATCCTGGCATCACTCCACTTGGCTACCTGCTCCCCATAACCCTTGAATCTCTTGCACTCAAAAATCCGTCTATTTCAGTCACAGTAGATTGGGCCTATACTCTGAAGTGGCGTTAAAACCAAGGCCACATTTGCCTGTCCCAGTATTTTAAGTAAATATTGATGGTCCCATGTGTCATGTATCTCACACTACTGTATATAACTGTATCTTACCATGCTATACATGACTGTAACTAGATATGACCTGTAACCACAAGCATACTTTACCACCAGGGGTGCACTTGCAGGAGACACTGCTTACCTGTTCCACACAGGTACATAAAGGCAGGTCTTAGGCAAGTGTGGCACTCGAGAGCTGTGAAATAAAGGTGCAGGTCCAGAGTGACCTTGACTTCAGCATGTGCCTCGTGTCAGGACTTTGCAGTGGCGATGAGTTACGGGATCACAGAATTCACAGAATGGCGACCAACGGCTCAGATGAGAAATACAATGCCAGAGACAATTGGAAGGACTTTATAGAAAGGCTCCAGCAAAGCTTTGTAACCAAAGACTGGTTGGGCGATGATAAGGCAGACAAGAGAAGAGCCCATCTCTTGACTAGCTGTGGCTTGAAAACATATGCTTTAATGAAGGATCTGATGGCACCCAAGAAACCAGCAAGCAAGTCGTTTGAGGAGTTGAGCACACTGGTGAGAGACCACCTGAAGTCAGCGAGCAGCCTACACGTGGCCAGACACAGGGCCCAAGTTTCGAGCCGCGCCTAGAACGGCGCAGTCCCGACCTGGACGCCCGTTTTTCGCGTCACAAAGTGCGCCTAAAAAAAAACTCCGTATTCTCCACCTTCCTGCAGGTCCTCTGGCCCTCGGCGCAGCGCAGCAGGAGCTGTAGGGGACGGAGCCAGGTCCCTGCACTGAAAACAGTGCCGGGACCTCTGCATATGCGTGCTACAGTTGGCACGCAAGTGCAGTAGCTCCAGGCGGCCAAAACTATGTGGGAGGGGCCCGAAGCACGCAGCCCCTAGCCCTGGCCCAATGGCCTCACTGGGGCTGCATGGATAAGGCTCCTCCCACGGCCAGCTCCTGCTTCCTCCGGATCCGACTCCCGATTCCCCCCGCCCCGGACCAGACCCAACACTCGCTCCCCCCCCCTCGGACCGGACCGGACCCGACTCCCGCTCCCCCCCTCCCCCCGGACCCGACTCGACTCCCGCTCCCCCCCCCGACTGGACCCGACCCGGCTCCCCCCCCCACCGCAACTGGACCCGACCCGACTGCCCACCCGCCCCCCCGACTGTAACCGACCCGACTCCCGCTCCCGCAACCCCTACCCCCGTCGACTGGACCCGACCCGACTCCAGGTTCCCCCCCCACCGCCCCCCAGACCCGACCCGACTCCCGCTCCTCCACCCACCCCCCCCCCCCCGCCGGACCCGCCCCGACTCCCGCTCCCCCCCCCCCCGACTGGACCCGACCCGACTCCCGCTCCTGCTCCCCCCGCCCCGACTGGACCCGACCCGGCTCCCCCCCCCTCCCCCCGGACCCGACCCGACTCCCGCTCCTCCCCCCACCCCCCCCCCCCGGACCCGACCCGACTCCCGCTCCCCCCCCCCGACTGGACCCGACCCGACTCCCGCTCCTGCTCCCCCCGCCCCGACTGGACCCGACCCGGCTCCCCCCCCCACCGCAACTGGACCCGACCCGACTGCCCACCCGCCCCCCCGACTGTAACCGACCCGATTCCCGCTCCCGCAACCCCTACCCCCGTCGACTGGACCCGACCCGACTCCAGGTTCCCCCCCCACCGCCCCCCAGACCCGACCCGACTCCCGTTCCCCCCCGCCCCCGGCCCCGGACTGGATCCGACCTGACCTCCCTCTCCCCGACCTGACCTCCTTCTCCCCTCCCTCCAAACCGAACCGACCTCCCTCCCACCACCCCCCCGACCCGACCCAACACCACCTACCTGTAAATCTGGTGCTGGGGACGGGCCCAGCCCAAAGTCTCGGGCCCTCAGCCTTCCTCCCCCTTCTCCTTTCCCCCCGCCAATCTCCTTCCCCCCCCATCTCCTCCCTTCCCTCCCTTCCCCCCCCCCATCTCCGCCCCCCCCACCCTCCCATCTCGGTCCCCCACCCCCATCTCCATCCCCCCCCATCTCCTCTCTCCCCCCCATCTTTCCCCCCCATCTCCTCCTCCCCATCTCCTTTCTCCCCCCACCCTTCTCCCCCCCTCTCCCCTTCTCCTCCCCCTCCCCCCTCCCCCCTTCTCTCCCCCCTCCCTTCTCCCCCCCTTCTCCCCCATCCCTCCCCCTTCTCCCCCATCCCTCCCCCTTCCCTCCCTCTCTCCCTCTACCCCCCTCATCCCCCTCCCCTCGCTGTCAGAAACACAGACACTGACAGATAGAGAATGAGAGACACACACAGACAGACAGACAGAGAGATAGAGACACTGACAGAGACACACTGGGGGGGGGGGGGATCCCAGCATGCTGTTGGAGGGCTGCCGGTGCTGCAGTCGGTAAGTAGAAAATGTTTTATTTATTGATTTTTTAAAAAAATTATTTCTTATCAATTTTTTTGGATTGATTTATTGGTTGATTTATTGATGTATTTATCATTTATTATTGATGATGGCTCTTTATTTGTAAAACTGAAGTGTTTAATGTTTGTAAACTTCCCTTTAAACCGCCCCTCCCACCATTCCCTATGCCTGATTTGTAACCTACGCCTGATTTTCTAAAGTGTAGACAAGGTTTTTTCGAGCGTACAAAAATCTTCACTTACTCCATTCTAAGTTAGTTTGAAGTAAGTTTTCACTCACGAAACTTTAAAATCAGGCGTAAGTGGCCGGACACGCCCCCTTTTGAAAAAAAATTCTGTTCCAAAGTGAAAATGTTCTAACTGACTAGAACTGGAGCAAACTAAATGACGAGAATTCCGATTTCTAAGATATTCCGTTCAACACCAGTTGCTCCTAAAAATCAGGAGCAAATCATGTGGAAACTTGGGGCCACAGGTTCTACAACTACAAATGCTGTGTGGGCCATAGCATACCCGACTTTGTGGCGGAACTTCGGAGGCTGGCTAGTTTATGTGAGTTCTCCGATGAAATAAGGAGAGAAAACATAGAAAAACATAGAAAATAGGTGCAGGAGTAGTCCATTTGGCCCTTCGAGCCTGCACCGCCATTCAATGAGTTCATGGCTGAACATGCAACTTCAGTACCCCATTCCTGCTTTCTCACCATACCCCTTGATCCCTTTAGGAGTAAGGACTACATCTAACTCCTTTTTGAATATATTTAGTGAATTGGCCTCAACAACTTTCTGTGGTAGAGAATTCCACAGGTTCACCACTCTCTGAGTGAAGAAGTTTCTCCTCATCTCGGTCCTAAATGGCTTACCCCTTATCCTTAGACTGTGATCCCTGGTTCTGGGTCACAGTCTAAGAAGTACTGAGAGACTTTTTTATTGAAGGAATAGGTCACGCAGGCATATTCCAAAAGCGTATAGAGACCAAGAACTTGACCCTAGAGGCAGCAGCACTGGTCGCACAGACATTCTTGGCAGGAGAAGAAGAAACGAGGTTGATCTACACTGCAGGTACGACAACTAACGAAACATCGGAACAAGGGGTTCACAGCGTGAAACAAGCCGCTATCCCCACACACAGACAAAGGCAGAAGAGCAGGCCTTCAACAGCGGGTAGTGTTGCCAGAAGCCATCAAGGGCCACATGAACGGCCGTTCACACCTCATCAATCCATAATGCGAGCAATCAACTATAGACTGAGAGAAGCTCAAGAGAGATCAGCCAGACACAGCTCATCCTTCAGAAATAATGGAAGCGGTCTGTGCTGGAGATGTGGGGGAAGGCACTCAACAAGGGGGTGTCAATTTCAGCATACTGTTTGCAGAAACTGCAACTATACAGGGCATCTGGCCCACATGTGCAGAAAAAGAGCAGCTTGGCTGGTATACGAATCGGAAGGGTCGGAAAGCGGACCAGAAGACGGTGAGGACAGTGCCCGGGACACCAAAGTACAGCGGGTCAACATGATCAATGTCCATTGTCTTACAACAAGATGCCTCCAATAATGATGAGGGTCCTACTCAACGGGATACCCATCAACATGGAACTGGACACGGGAGCTAATCAATCTCTCATGAGCATTCAACAATTTGAACAGCTGTGGCCGTACAAAAGTAACAGACCAAAACTCACAAGGATCAGCACCAAAGCAAGGACCTATACCAAAGAAATCGTCCCAGTCCTTGGCAGCGCCATGCTCTCAGTCACACACAAAGGGATGGTGAACCGACTTCCCCTGTGGATTGTCCCCGGAGATCTCCCAGCACTGTTGGGGAGAAGCTGGCTGGCAAAACTAAATTTGAAATGGGATAATGTTCACGCCATGTCGTCAGAGGAACGGACCTCCTGCTCAACAGTTCGAAGTCGTTTTGAACATCTCTATTTCAGCCAGATGTGAGCACCTTAAAAGGGGCCAAAGTTAAAATCTACATCAGACAGGATGCCAGACCGGTCCATCACAAGGCTAGAGCTGTGCCTTATGTGATGAGAGAAAAGATTGAACACAAACTGGACCGGCTTCTAAGAGCATAAGAAATAGGAGCAGGAGTAAGTCATTTGGCCCCTCGAGCCTGCTCCGCCATTTAATAAGATCATGGCTGATCTGATCATGGATTCACTCCACTTCCCTGCTCGCTCCCAACAACCCTTTTTATTCCCTTATCGCTCAAAAATCTGACTAACTCCGCCTTAAATATATTCAATGACTCAGCCTCCACAGCTCTCTGGGGCAGAGAATTCTACAGATTTACAACCCTCAGAGAAGAAATTCTGCAGGAAGGCATTATCTCACCCGTGGAATTTAGCGACTGGGCAAGTCCCATTGTCCCCGCCATGAAAACTGATGGATCCTTATGAATCTGTGGGGATTACAAGTCTACCATAAACAGAGTCTCCTTACAGGACCAATATCCGCTGCCCAGAGCGGAGGACCTATTTGCCACATTGGCTGGAGGAAAACCTTTCTCGAAACTAGATCTCACATCTGTGTATATGAAGCAAGAACTGACCGAAGAGTCTAAGCTACTCACCACCATCAACACACATCGAGGCCTTTTTATGTACAATTGATTCCCATTCGGCATCAGGTTGGCAGCTGCTATATTCCAGTGCAACATGAAGAGTCTGCTCAAGTCCATCCTGGGGACGGTTGTGTTTCAAGATGACCTACTCATCACGGGTAGGGACACCGATTCCCATCTCCGCAACTTGGAGGAAGTACTAAGTCGATTGGATCGGGTAGGCCTAAGAGTTAAGAAATCCAAGTGTCTGTTTCTCGCGCCCGAAGTTGAATTTTTGGGTCGAAGGATTGCCGCTGATGGAATCCGCCCAACAGAATCCAAAACCGAAGCAATTCGTCTGGCAACCAGGCCCCGGACTGTCTCGGAACTGCACGCCTTTCTCGTGCTACTCAATTACTTTGGCAACTTTATGCAGAACTTGAGCACACTGCTGGAGCCTCTCCACGTGCTACTCAGAAAGGGGTGCGATTGGTTTTGGGGGGACGCCCAAGAACGCGCCTTCAATAAGGCACGCAAACTTCTACGTTCCAACAGTGTTTTAGCCTTTTTTGACCCAGGTAAAAAGCTAGTTCTTACATGTGATGCGTCAGTGTACGGGGTCGGGTGCGTTTTACAGCATGTCAATGGTGCGGGTAAATTACAACCCATTGCTTATGCCTCCAGGTCACTTTCGCAGGCGGAGCGCGGGTAAGGTATGGTGGAGAAGTAGGCGCTCGCGTGCGTGTACCATGTCAAAAAGTTGCACCAATACCTTTTCGGGGCCAAGTTTGCGTTAGAAACCGACCACAAGCCCCTCACGTCCCTTTTATCCGAGTGCAAGGCAATAAACGCCAACGCCTCGGCGCGCATTCAACGGTGGGCACTCATGCTGGCGTCTTACGATTACACCATAAGACACAGACCAGGCACAGACAACTGTGCCGACGCGCTTAGCAGGCTACCCATGGCGACCATGGAAGGGTCTGATGAACAGGACTGTGAGGTGGTCATGGCAATCAATGCCTTTGAATCCACAGGTTCACCCATGACGGCTCGCCAAATCAGAGCCTGGACGACCAGCGACCCCACGTTATCCTTAGTCAAAAGATGTGTTTTAACTGCCGACTGGGCAGAGGCTCGTGATGCCTGCCCCGAGGAGATCAAACCTTTCCATAGGCGCATGCATGAACTATCACTACAGGCAGACTGCCTGATGTGGGGCAGCCGAGTAGTATTGCCCTTGCGTGGCAGAGAGGCGTTTGTCCGGGAGCTCCACCGCGAGCATCCGGGTATCGTCCTTATGAAGGCCATAGCCAGATCCCACGTCTGGTGGCCTGGCATTGACGCGGACTTGGAGCTCTGCGTCCGGCGGTGCACCATTTGTGCCCAACTCAGTAATGCCCCCAGGGAGGCCCCCCTAAGCCCCTGGTCCTGGCCCACCAAACCATGGTCGCGGGTGCTTGCAGACTATGCGGGCCCATTCATGGGCAAAATGTTCCTCGTAGTTGTCGATGCATTTTCAAAGTGGATCGAGTGCACCATTTTAAACTCGAGCATCACCTCCACCAATGTGGAGAGCCTTAGAACCATGTTTGTAACGCATGGAATTCCTGACATATTGGTCAGTGATAATGGTCCGTGCTTCACCAGCGCAGAATTTCAAGATTTTATAGTTGACCACGTCATAAATCACGTTAAGACGGCACCGTTCAAGCCGGTCTCCAATGGCCAGGCGGAGCGAGCAGTGCAAATCGTTAAACAAGGCAAGCTAAAAATTCAAGGTCCCACGCTGCAGAGCCGCCTGCCGCGACTGCTGCTGGCATACAGATCTCGTCTGCATTCATTGACTGGGATTCCCCCCGCGCAATTATTGATGAAACGGACCTGAAAGACTAGGCTCTCGTTAATCCTCCCAGACATGCATGAAATTGTTGAGGCAAAGCGCCGGAAGCTAACTGAGTACCATGACCGAAATTCAAGGGGAAGGTGGAATGAGATAGGGGACAAAGTGTTTGTGCTAAACTTTGGCAGGAGTCCCAAATGGCTTGCAGGGACAGCAACAGGCAAGGAAGGAAACAGGCTACTGGTTGTACAAATGGACAATGGCCAAATCTGCCGGAGGCATGTAGACCAAGTCAAAAGTCGTTTCACCAACAACACTGCAGAACCAGAGGCAGACTACAATGTGGAACTCACACCATACCTGGTGGACAGACAGAGGGAACAACCTGAGGAAAAGGCAGTCTCAACAGACAGCCCAGACGAGACACCAGCAATCATACTGAACAAAACAGACAGCCCAGGCGAGATACCAGCAATCACACCGAAAGAAAAGCAGGCACCAAGGCAAACAACTGAACCACAACTAAGACACTCCACGCGAGAGTGTATACCACCTGAGAGACTGAATCTATAAAGACAATAAGACCTTGGGAGAGGGTAATGTCATGTATCTCACACTACTGTATATAACTGCATCTTACCATACTATACATGACTGTAACTAGATATGACCTGTAACCACAAGCATACTTTACCACCAGGGGTGCACAGGAGACACTGCATACCTGTTCCACACAGGTATATAAAGGCAGGTCTCAGGTAAGTGAGGCACTCGAAAGCTGTGAAATAAAGGTGCAGGTCCAGAATGACCTTGAGTTCAGCATGTGCCTCGTGTAAGTCTGTACTGCAGGGTCAGGACTTTACACCATGGTACTGGAACAGCCAAGAATTTTCCCAATTGCTTGAAAAACTCCTGCCCGACCTCTCCCCCACCACTTACATCTTATAAATCACTCCATGGCCTCGCCCCTAGCTATCTCTGTAACCTCCTCCAGTCCTACAACCCTCCAAGATCTTTGCGCTCCTTCAATTCTGGCCTCTTGTGCATCCCCAATTTCCATTGCTCCACCATTGGCGGCCGTGTCTTCAGACGCCTAGGCCCTAAGCTCTGGAATTCCCTCCCTGAACCTGTCCACCTATCTTATTCAAGGACCCAGACATGTGCGCCAACTAGTAACAAATTCAGTAGCAAAATAAGAGCATAAGTACTTCCGAAATAGGGGCAGGAGTAGTCATATGGACCCTCGATGAGAGATTTGTCCTATGAGAGAGATTGAGTAGATTAGGCATATACTTTGGAGTTTAGAAGCAAGGGAGATGATGTCATTGAAACATATAAAATTGTGAAGGGGATTGACAGGATAGATGTTGTTTCCCCTGACTGGAGAGTCTTGACCTAGCGGATATAAACTCAGGATATGGCGTCGGCCATTTAAGACTGAGATGTCGTGTATTTGGATTTCCAGAAGGCATTCGATAATGTGCCACATAAAAGGATACTGCACAAGATAAGAGCTCACGTGGTTGGGGGTAATATATTTGCATGGATAGAGGATTGGTTAACTAACAGAAAACAGAGAGTCGGCATAAATGGATCATTTTCAGGTTGGCAAACTGTAACTAGTGGTGTACCACAGAGATCAGTGCTGGGGCCTCAACTATTTGCAATTTTTATAAATGGCTTGGATGAAGGGACCGTGTGTAATGTAGCCAAATTTGCTGATGATATAAAGAGAGGTGGGAAAGCACATTGTGAGGAGCATGCAATTAATCTACAAAGGGATATAGGCAGGTTAAGTGAGTGGGCAAAAATTTGGCAGATGGAGTATAATGTGGGAAAATGTGAGGTTATCCACTTTGGTACTAAAAATAAAAAAAGCAAATTATTATTTAAATGGGGAGAGATTACAAAAGGTTGCGGTACAAAGGGATCTGGGGTCCTTGTATATGAAACACAAAAAGTTAGCATGCAGGTACAGCAATAAAATTAGAAAGGCAAATGGAATGTTGGCCTTTATTGCAAGGGGGATGGACTATAAAAGCAGAGAAGTCCTGCTACAACTGTACAGGGTATTGGTGAGACCACACCTGGAGTACTGCGTACAGTTTTGGTCTCCTTATTTAAGGAGGAATATACTTGCATTGGAGGCAGTTCAAATAAGGTACATGAGGTTGATTCCTGAGGTGAAGGGGTTATCATATGAGGAAAAGTTCAGCAGGTTGGGCCGATACTTATTGGAGTTTGGAAGACTGAGAAATGATCTTATGGAAACGTATAAGGTTCTGAGGGGCTTGATAGAGCAGATGCAGAGAGGATGTTTTTCCTTGTGGGGGATTCTACAACTAGGGGGCATAATTTCAGAGTAAGGGTTGCACATTTAAAACGGAGATGAGGAGGAATTTCTTCTTTCAGATGGTCGTGAATCTTTGGAATTCCTTACCCCAGAGAGCTGTGGCGGCTGGGTCATTGAATATATTTTAGGTGGAAATAGACAGTTTTTTGAGCGATAAGGGAGTCAAGGATTATGGGGAGCGGGCAAGGAAGTGGAGTTGAAGCCAGGATCAGATCAGCCATGATCTTATTGAGTTGAGGAGCAGTCTCGAGGGGCCAAATGGACTACTCCAGCTCCTATTTCTTATTTTCTTATTTTCTTATGAGGAGTATTTTCTTCACTCAGAGGGCTGTGAATCTTTGGACTTCTCTACCACAAAGGTCTGTGGATGCTGAATCATTGAGTATGTTCAAGGCTGAGATTTTTGGAGTCGTGGGAAATCAAGGGAACTGGGGATAGTGCAGAATAGTGGAGTTAAGATCAACGATCAGACATGATCTTATAGAATGACGGAGCTGGCTTGAGGGGCCGAATAGCCTACATCTGCTCCTAATTCTTATGTTATTATGTTTTTAAGGGCTTGCGAACCTGCTCTACCATTCAATAAGATCATGATTAATCTTCCACCTCAAATCCATTTTCCCGTTCTATCACCATATTTTTATTTTATTCGTTCCTGGGATGTGGGCATCGCTAGCAAGCCCAGCATTTATTGCCCATCCCTCATTGCCCTTGAGAAGGTGGTGGTGAGCAGCCTTCTTGAACCGCTGCAGTCCTTGTGGTGAAGGCACTCCCACAGTGCTGTTCGGGAAGGAGTTCAAGGAGTTTGACCCAGCGACGATGAAGGAACGGCGATATATGCCCTTGTCCTTCTAGGTGGTAGAGGTCGCGGGTTTGGGAGGTGCTGCCGAAGAAGCCTTGGCGAGTTGCTGCAGTGCATCTTGTAGATGGTACACACTGCAGCCACGGTGCGCCGGTGGTGGAGAGAGTGAATGTTGAAGGTGGTGGATGGGGTGCTGATCAAGCGGGCTGCTTTGTCCTGGATGGTGTCGAGCTCCTTGAGCGTTGTTCAGCATACAACGGTGATGTGAAAACATATACATCAAAGTATTCCCCCTCGAAGTGAGGCAGAATAGATATCATAAACTTAATTGTGCCCAGCATCAGCAATTACTCTGCTCCTGGCCATCATATATCCTTCAATCAACATCAGGTCATTATTTGTGAGAGTTCTTCATTGGCTTTAAAGTGCTTTGAGACGCCCGCTGGTCATGTTAGGCGCTATGTAAATGTAAATCTTTCTTTTTACCTCTCCCTTCGAATAAACATTGTGAAAAACAAAGCTGGTTCTACCAGACGTGCAGCCAGTGAATTTGTACTAATCAACAAACTCAGGCTGACAGCCAAGTAAATTTACTTCCAGCGATGCCTTCTGTAACTCACAATACACCTGCAGCTCAATATAATCAATGTTCACACCTCAGGCTTATGTACTGTACACTGACCGTTAATAAGCTGCTCTCACCACAATATCAACAAACAAAAGAAAGGAGATGCAATTAGAATCTGCTCAGACTGCTGATTTAAAATGCACTGGAGCGCAGGTTCCCCAAGCGTGGGATGTGTTCACCGTGGGTATGAGGCATATGGACCAGGCAGCCCATCCATCAGCTCAAATATTCACTCCCTCCACCACTGGCGTACCGTGGCTGCAGTGTGTACCATCTACAAGATGCACTGCAGCAACTCGCCAAGGCTTCTTCGGCTGCACCTCCCAAACCCACGACCTCTACCGCCGAGAAGGACAAGGGCTGCAGGCATATGGGAACCCCACTGTGATATATTCTTTACTATATCGCAAACACACTGCACACAAGATGGCCCGACAGGAACTTGTCATCAGGTGACTTGTCACATGATCCTTTTATTGTATTTACAGCAGCAGTTGCATTACCGCAGTAGTCCACTAGGTGGAGCTCTATATTACAACCACCACCTCCTGGTTCACTCCGAGTCGCACACCATCTCGACTTGGGAATGTATCGCCATTCCTTCATCGTCGCTGGGTCAAAATCCTAGGACTCCCTCCCCAACGGTACTGTGGGAGCACCTGCACCACACGGACTGCAGCGGTTCAAGAAGGCGGCTCACCACCACCTTCTCAAGGGCAATTAGGGATGGGGCAATAAATGCCGGCCTTGCCAGTGACGCCCACACCCCGTGGATGAATGAAAAACACCTGTCTGAAAGTATCTGCCTACAGAATTTGGGTGAGAATAAGATTGGGTTTGCCTGTGATGCCCCTCGGTATTGAACAGCCAGGTAGCATGTGTTGGAAGTTGGCATCGGAGAAATGCTACCAGCCACAGAACCGTACTCAGCATCAACCAAAGTTTTCAGAAGAAGAAGGGAGTAAACTGATGTCGGAAGGGTGGGGGAGAGGGCAGGGATAGCTCAACTCATACTGAGCATCTAAATTTATCCATGGACCCACAAATAACTGTTCACACTGGTGTCTACATGCTCTGTTTCACACATCAGGTTTTACTTCTATTTATACTCTGCAATTTAATATGCCTGTCAGCAATCAGTCGCCTGCATCTTTCCTGAAGGTACTAATTAAAAGTAGCACAGGCAGTGCACACTGAGTTAGTGATTATGGGATTGAATTTCTACGGGGTGGGGGGGCATGGTTCTCCCGATTGTCCACTTTAACTGCAGGCAGACGATTGGCGGAATCCCCAGGCAAATAACATAGGCGTGGCTTTACTTTGAAAGGAAGAAAGTAACAGGAGGAGGCTATTCAGCCCTTCCAGCTCGTTCCATCATTCAAGGAGAACACGGCTGAAGTGGAGCTTAACTGCATCTACTCGCCTTGGTTCCATAACCCTTAATATCCCGCCTAACAAAACTCTATCAATCTCAGTTTTGATATTTACAATTTACCCTTACCCCTCAGCTTTTAGGGGGAGAGAGTTCCAGATTGTCATTACCCTTTGTGCGAAGAAATGTTTTTTGACATCACCCCTGAACGGCCTGGCTCTAATTTTAAGATTCATGGCCCCTTGTTCTAGACTTCCCCATCAGAAGAAATAGTTTCTATCTACCCCTTTAATCACCACAAACACATCAATTCGATCGCCTCTTCGTTTTGTACGTTCAAGGGAATACAAGCCTAGCCCTTGCAACCTGTCCTCTTAATTTTACTTTTCCTAAAAGTGAACGACAAGAATATTTGTTTAGAAAGAGGATTGATTGTTATGAGAATAAATAATGAAAGGAATACAAGTGTAGGTAAGAAATGCTTCTTCCACCTTGCAGGGGAACCCAGAACATGAGGACATCATTTTCGCATTCAAGCTGCACCAGTTAAATGCAAATCCTGGAAAATCTTCTTCACACAAAATGTTGTGAGAATGCATCTGAAGGCTATAGATGCAAACTCAATTAAGTTGTTTAAAAGGAAGACAGATACTTCTTTGCAAAGTAATGATGATTGATAACACGCTCTGAAGCGGTGAGGAGAGATTGGCACTTGCAAAGGACTGCATCTCGCGTAATTGCAACTTTCCCTTTCATTATTTTTTATGTGGGCACAAACCCGTGGCTTTCCATCATTAATTTTACCGTCTCTGCAACATCGCCTCCGCCTCTGCCCCGACCTCAACCAATCTTCCACTGAAATCCACATTCGTGTCTTTTGTCACCCCCAGACTCGACTATTCTGGCCGGCCTCCCATCCACCACCTGCTGTAACCCTCAGGTCAATATAAAGGTCTGCTGGCTGTATGCTATTGCACATCATGTCTTGTTCACCCAGCGTCCCTGACTTATATTGGTCTCCTGATTCGCCCAATGCGTGAAAATTAAAATTCTTGCCTTTACGTTTAAGTCTTTCAAAGACCTCACCCCTCCCTATCTCTGTAACCTCTCCAGCCCTACAACCCCATCCCGAAACTCTGTTTCTCACACTCCGGCCTCTTGTGTCACCTCCACCACCCCTCTTCCCTCCCCCCTGCCCTACCCACTTAACCACCATTGGTGTCCGTGCGTTCAGCCACCTGGTGCTCTGGAATACCTTCCCTAAATCCTTCTGCCTCGTCACCTCCCTCTCTTTTAATTATTGCCGTTCCTTCATCGTGGCTGGGTTAAAGTCCTGGAAATCCCTACCGAACCTCACTGCAGCAGCAGCTTCACCATAGGTTCTCAGACGGGTCACTGGAGGTCCTGTTGGAGGAGGTTCTGAGGTGGAGGGATGACCTGTACCTGTAGAGGGGGGAGGGAGGGTGGGGTGAAGGACATCACCTCATGCACCTCACCTTCCTGTCCCACATCTACTCCTCCCAGGCCTCCTGTAGACCAAGGTGGACCCTGAGCAAGATGCCGGTGATCAATCATTCCCTTTCTCCTGGTGACTCCGATAAGGTGTCCGGTAAGGTGGGGTAGCACGGCACTTACTCTTGTTAGGTGAAGTCCTCAGAGAATTTCCAGAATAAATGTTGATTCGAGTGTCGGTGAAGTCTTGACAAAGTGTCCCAGAGAGTCTCCCAATGTGTTTCAGAGGTCCTTTACACAACTCCAACAGCAATGAACATGAAATAATGAGTATCTCTTTAAATAGCGCTTGAAATTGACATTAACGCCATGCTTAACGCCATCAGCAAACAGCTGTTAGGAGAGGGTGTCAGTTGATGCAGTAGCCACCAAAATGCTGTGCAGCCTCTTTAATGAGCGTTAGAACTGGCAATCAGCTGTTTTACAAGCCTCCGGGCGGCTGTTAATTGCACCGGCTTCAATTCCTTTATTAAGATGGCGGCTTGTGCTAAACAAGAGCTAAACCATAGTTGGAACTTAAGGCCCCCATCTTGGTCACCTTTATGAGGGTCTTTAGCACCTAAAGTATTCACCGAAAAACACCCTCATTAACTTGAGTTTCCCAATGCTTATTTGGTAATACCCTGCCAGCTAAACATAGCCAGATAGACAAAGAAACTTCCAACTTCAATTCCCAATCTGTGCTATATCTGCGCTTAATGCAAAAGGTGTTATAATCATCCTCAACATCCCTGGACCTGGGCAGAGGATTGACATTCAGTAAGGATGTCATCAGGATCAACAGTAATTCCTCCCCCTCATTAAAATAGCCTGCCCACGCTCAATGTCTGAACTGGTGTGGTGAAAAGCTAATTGGGTGAGTTTGTGGAGGACACGCTGGGTTCTGCAGGGTGCTCAGGGTCCTGGAGGGTGCCAGGGGTTCTGGAGGGTGCTCAGGGTTCTGGAGGGTTTTGTTTGGAGCTAAGACATTCTAAGTTTATTGGTTCGAAGGAAGTTGTGACAATGACCAGGGAACATAACGTGATGTGAAACAGTTTGTACAATTAGTTGCTAATATGGCATCAGCCCAAAATGAACCTATGGCATTCACCTGGATATACCAGATGGGACACCCCATCTCTGCATCTTACATAACTACTAGTATCTAGGTTCAGAAGCTCAGGCTGTACTCAGTGAATCGCCCAGCACACAATATGTGATATATTCACGGAGTACAGCACACACAGCTTCCTAACATGGTAGGCAGCTCTCTTGGAAGTCTCCGGAAATCTGTCGGTTCTGTTTATTATTAACCCTGCAGTTGCAGTACACAATACGTCCACATCCACAGTGTGGAGTTACAAACATCACAAGCTTACAGACATTACACTTCTCCCTCCTTAATGAAGAAGCCATAATAACAAACATCATACATTACCTTCTTGTTTATACATAACACAGGATATAAACTTATTTTTTTTCCATATTTACAAATTTAACTTTACCACTTGTTTTCTGTTTCGAAGAGGATACCTTCGCTCTCGAACAGAACCTTCCAAACATGGTATCGATTTCACACACATTCGAGGCTCATCCTGAGGAACGTTTTCCTCCACAGAATTTCCTTGATTTTTAATTGAACTCACTCTAACTTCAGGTTTTTTGTTTTCCTGACTCGGACTCAGACTTTCATTCTGATTCTCTCCTGGATTTGTTTCCAGTACATTGGATTTAGGATTTGCTGCTGGCATATCAAAACTATCTGATGAGTCAGAAATAATTGAATCATTCCCACCTTCAACTCTTTCCATGTCTGTAGGTAAAATATGATCAATATGAACAAACCTAACCTGTCCATTATCAAACATCTTTACCAAATATGTGCGAGGACCACATATCTTCATCACTCTTCCTGGTAAACACTTTAACCATTTATGGTGATGGTTCTTCACTCTCACCTTCTGGTTTAATTTCATACTTCTCTCTTTTACTCTACCTTTATCATGATTCTCTTTCTGTCTTAATTGTGTCTCTTCTACGGACTGTGCCAAATTTGGCTTTAACAACGAGAATCTGGTTCATGGCCGTCGTTTGAGAAACAACTCTGCTGGTGTTCTACCAGTAGTTTATGAGGAGTATTTCGATATGTAATCAAAAAATTAGCCAGTTTGTGATCCAATGACAATAACAATTTTGTTTCCTTAGATTTGAATCTAACATTTCTTTTATGAGGGCACATTTTACAATTTGTACAGTGCGCTCTGCTGCACCATTCGAAGAAGGATGGTATGGTGGAACCTTGGTATGTTTCACACCATTTTTGCTCGTGAATTGTGCAAATTCTTCTGAATGAAATTGTGGTCCATTATCCGAAACAATTTCTTCAGGGAGGCCCAATGAAGAAAATAATTTTCGTAAAATATCCAATGTTTTACTTGTTGTTATTTTCCACATTGGAAACACCTCAACCCACTTTGAATGGCTATCAATCACAATGAACAATTGTTGTCCTTCTCACTCAGTAACATCAATATGTAGCCTTTGCCACATCCTGGAAGGCCATTTCCATGGCTGTTATGGCACTGGTGGTGGTTGCTTGCTTACCGATTGACATGTCGTACACTGACTCACGATGTACTCTTTATCTTTATCAAGACCTGGCCACCATAGATAACTGCGTGCAAAACTCTTGGTCAAGAACATTCCCAGGTGCTGGTCATGGAGGTCTGCTAATAATTTGGGTCTGAATTTATTTGGTATAACCATTCTTGCACCCCACATGATACAGTCTTTATCGACTGATAATTCATTCCTACGAATGAAGAATGGATGTGTATCTTTGTCTGTTACCTGGTTTGGCCATCCATTTGCAAATTACTCATACACCTTTGACATCACTGGGTCACATTTGGTTGCTCTACCAATCTCTTCAGCTATGACTGGCAGTTCATCAATGTATGAAAAATTAAACACTTCTTCTCTATCGGGCTTGTGAAGGAGAAGGCAATCTAGACATTGCATCAGCATTACTGTGATCAGCTGATCGTCTGTATTCAATATCACATGTATATGCTGAAAAAAATCAAAGCCCATCTCTGCATTCGGGCTGCAGCTAATGTTGGAACTGGGGACTTTAGATGGAGGATTGCTGTTAAGGGGTTATGGTTCATAACGATGGTAAATTTATGACCATACAAGTATTTGTGAAACTTCTTGACCGCAAAAATGAATGCCAAAGCTTCCCTTTCAATTTGCGCATAATTACTCTCACTGGCACTGAGAGTGTGTGAAGCAAAAGCAATTGGTCTCTCCTCCCCACTACTTAATACATGAGAGATCACTGCCCCAACTCCATATGGAGAGGCATCACATGGTAGCTTATTCTCCTTCGATACATCATAGTGAACTAACAAGGTGCTCTCTACCAATTTGCTTTTACACTCCTGGAATGCTGTATCGCATTCTTTTGACCACTTCCAATGGACCTGTTTTTTCAATAGTTCATTCAGTGGATGTAATACTGTAGCCAAATTTGGTAGGAACTTCCCACAATAGTTCAAAAGACCCAAGAATGAACAAAGTTCAGTGACATTCCTGGGAGTGGGTGCTTTTCTAATTGCATCCAACTTTTCCATGGTTAGATGTAAACCATCTTTGTCTACTCTGTACCCTAAGTACTCGACTGAGTTTTTAAATAACTCACACTTACGAGCAGACACTCATAGTCTGTGCTTCTCTAGCCGTTTGAGGACTTCATTCAATATGTTATTATGAATTTTCCTATTTGGTGCTGAAATTAGTATGTCATCAAAATAACATACTACCCCTTCAATAACTTGCAAAATCTGGTTCATCACCCCTTGGAATATGACAGGGGCAGAAGACACTCCAAACGGTAGCCTATTAAATTGATATAGGCCTAGATGGGTATTTATAGTCAAACATGACTTTGACTCCTCATCTAGTTCAAGCTGTAAGTAGGCATTCGTAAGATCCAGTTTTGAGAAGATCTGACCCCCTGTCAGTGTTGTGAACAAATCTTCTATATTCGGCAATGTATTGGGGGCATTACCCTCTCGAACCTGGTTTATGGTTACTTTATAATCACCACACAATCTTTCCTTACTATCAGACTTAGGTACAACAACAAAGGGTGCAGCCCAATTACATCGATCTATCTTACAAATAATGTTCTCAGTCTCTAGTCTTTTGAGTTCTTGCTCAAATTTCTCCTTGAGTGCAAATGGTACGGAACGTGGCTTGCAGTAAACTGATCTCGCATCCTTCTGTACCCTGACATTCGCCTTAAGCCTTGGATCGGACTGCCCGTTTCACAGAACACCTTCGGATACTTCTTGATAACCTCATCCGTTGATGAAAATCTCGCTTCCACACAGAAAATCTTTCTCCAATCCAGCTTCAGTGAGCTCAACCAATTTCTTCCTAGTAAGGTAGACTTGTCTCCTTTCACTACTATTAGAGGCAAGTTCTGAAATTGATCTATATATTTCACCGGTACGGTGACTCGGCCTACGACAGGAATTTTCTCTCCCGAGTAGCATCGCAGCTCTATCTTAGATTTCTCCAGTTGAAAATCACGCTATTTGTCGCGGTATAGTAACTCCAGTACTACACCCACGGATGCACCCGTGTCAATTTCCATTGGTATCTTGAATCCCGCAACATCTATCTGGATTTTGATGCTTTCCGAATCACTGTCCATTAACCTCGTGCTCCTGATGACATGTAACTCTAACATCTCCTCATCCTGTTGTTGTTCTTCCATGCTATGTAGTCTCTTGGGATTTCTACTCATAGCTTTGAACGCTGGACTCATAGCATTAAAAACTGGTTTACCCTTCAGTCGGCATGCCTTCGCAAGATGCCCAGTCTTCCTGCAGAAGAAACACTCTGCCTTCATGTATGGACAACTTTGAGCAATGTGTTATCCCAGGCACCTATAGCACGACTTCGACACTCTGTTAGATTTTCTAGTTTCTGAGACTTTCGGCCATGCCCATCTTTTACCTTGAACCTGCAGGTGATTTACCTCGGTTGACTGATGACCGTAACTATTATTTAATTCTCGGGAATATTGTTCGGCCATGCCCATCGACCTCACTGTCTGACAAGCAATCTCAAAAGTCAAGTCATCCGTCATCAATAACTTCCTTCTGATCACATCATTTTTCACTCCACAAACAAAACGATCCCGTAATGGTCGGTTTTGAAAATTTCCAAAATTACAGTGCATCGTTAGCTTTTTTAATGCTACGATGTAATCACTGATAATTTGATCAGCCTTTTGATTCCGAATCCAGAAACGATAGCTTTCAGCAATTTCTAACGGTTTGGGGTTATAGTGCTGCTCCAGCTTCATTAAAATCTCTTTAAGCGCTGTGTCCTTTGGCTCGTCAGGGCACAAGCAGATTTACAAGAGTGTCATATAATGCCAGACCTGCCTCCGATAAGAAGATCGCTTTCTTACGTTCCAACAAAGCCCGGTTCTGGACTGCATTGTCTGGAACTTCAATTCTGTTATTTGCAATGAAATACATTTCTAGCCGATCCACATATGCTTTAAAACGTTCCCGGTCATGTCTATGTTCCCCCAGATATCCCAATACACCTGCCATTTTAATCTCTAACTGTTCACACCATGTGCTGTATTTTACCTCGGATCTTTAGCTTTTTCCAAAGACAGAAACTTCCAAAGTCTCTCTGTCGGCTGGCTGAATTCTTCTCCAACAAAATGTAATCTTTAAATCATCCGAAAAATCCCATCTCAGTCACCGAATGTGATATATTCACAGAGCACAGCACACACTGCTTCCTAACATGGCAGGCAGCTCTCTCGGAAGTCTCCGCAAATCTGTCGGTTCTGTTTATTATTAACCCTGCACTTGCAGTACACAATACGTCCACATCCATCGTGTGGAGCTACAAACATTACAAGCTTGCAGACATTGCACAATCTAAAACAGGAACTGATCCTAACAAAGGAGCAAATCTTCCAAACCAAACACAACTTGCTCCTAAATTTAATGTTCAATATTCTCACCCAACCTAATATTTCCTGGAAGGTCTCACCATTATCCTGGGAGCCTGTCTGGAGATGTAAACAGGCTCATCAATGAACACATACGTGGCAAGTTGGGCCTAGCTTTCATCAATAGTTCCTCCGATTTCCACTGGTGTGAATCAAGGAGGTCAGCAGCTCCCCTCGGTGTACCAAGTGAGCTCCAAACTCACATGGGATGAATACGGGATTCCAATCAAACAACCTTCTGTTCACAACAGTAATTTCAGGGCCTGGACTAATAAAAAAAAAATGTAGAAGAATATGTTACCGACATCGCATGGCGGAACAGCGGGTGATGGCGGGGCAGGGGGCGAAGGGGCAGGGTGGCAGGGCAGCAGGCGATGATGGGGTGGCACGTGATGACAGGGCAGGGGGTGATGGGTGACGACGGGGTGACAGTGGAGCAGAGGGTGACGATGGGGCGATAGGGCAGTGGGTGGCGATGGGGGCGACGAGGCAGGGGGTGTCGATGGGGCGACGGAGCAGGGGGCGAAGGGACAGGGTGGCAGGGCAGCAGGCGACGATGGGAAAGCGGGTGATGGCAGGGCAGGGGGTGGCGGGTGACGGGTGATGACAGGGTTCTGGAAGGTGCTCAGGGTTCTGGAGGGTGCCCGGGGTTCTGTAACATGCTCAGGGTTCTGGAGGATGCCCGGGGTTCTGGAGTATGACCATGGTTTTGGAGTGTGACCAGGATTCTGGAAGTAACTTGAATTCTGGAGGAAGCCCAGAGCTCTGGAAGACAGATAAAATTCTGGAAGACGCCCAGGATTCTGGAAGGAAACATGTACCTGTAAAACATTACCTGGACATAATTCTGCACCTACAAGAGAGGACAACAAGAATCAAAAGACAATAATCATTAGCCCTTTCCAAATGAAATGTAAGAATGGATCGATAAATTTATCATAACAGCAGTTATGGGTCAATCACACTAACATAAAGCTGTATAAAGATCAACATATACTTTTAAGTCTTGAAATTAATTAAACGTTGATCTAGCATTTCGCATTATTCTTTTAATTTCACCCTAAGGGCCTTCCCTGATCTGTACAAGCTGCCTGTCCCCAACGTTCAACCAAATCATTTGCCCAAGCATTTAATGCACAGTTGAGATTCCAATTAGACATCATAAATAAGATCCTAATCGGAAAACCTATCAACATATGAAAGATAAAGTGGGTAAAATATCGATCTTCTGTAACGAGATGCCATTAGCTCATTTAATAAATACTACCTCATATTCCATTTTTGAAACAGTTTTTTTAAAGAATTGTTCATGAGATGTGGGCATCGCTGTCAAGGCCAGCATTTATTGCCCATCCCTAATTGCCGCTTGAGAAGGTGGTGGTGAGCCGCCTTCTTGAACCGTTGCAGTCCGTGCGGTGAAGGTGCTCCCACAGTGCTGTTAGGGAGGGAGTTCCAGGATTTTGACCCAGCAATGATGCAGGAACGCTGCAGGATGGTGTGTGACTTGAAGGGGAACTTGCGGGTGGTGGTGTTCCCATGCGCCTGCTGCCCTTGTCCTTCTAGATGGTAGAGTTCACGGGTTTGGGAGGTGCTGTGGAAAAAGCCTTGGTGTGTTGCTGCATGCATCTTGTAGATGGTACACACTGCAGCCATGGTGCACCAGTGGTGGAGGGAGTGAATGTTTAAGGTGGTGGATCGGGTATTAATCAATCAAGCTGCATTGTACTGGTTGGTGTCGAGCTTCATGAGTGTTGTTGGAGCTGCAGTCATCCAGGCAAATGGAGAGTATTTCATCACACTCCTGACTTGTACCTTGTTGAGGGTGGAAAGGATTTGAGGAGTCAGGAGGTGAGATACTTGCCCAGCCTCTGACCTGCTCTTGTTGGCACAGTATTTAAATGCATGTCCCACTTAAGTTTCTGGTCAGTGGTGACCCCCAGGAGGTTGATGGTGAGGGATGCGGTGATGGTAATGTCATTGAATGTCAAGGGGAGGTGGTTAGACTCTCGCTGGTTGGAGATAGTTATTGCCTGGCTTTTGTATGGCGCAAAGGTAACTTGCCATTTATCAGCCCAAGCCTGAATGTTGTCCAGGTCTTGCTGAATGCGGGCACGGAATGCTTAATTATCTGAGGAGTTGTGAATGGCACTGAACACTGTGCAGTCGTCAGCGATCATCCCCACTTCTGACATTATGATGGAGGGAAGGTCATTGATGAAACAGCTGAAGATGGTTGGGCCTAGGACACTGCCCTGAGGAACTCCTGCATCGATGTTCTGGGGCTGAGATGATTGACCTCCAAACAGCACAGCCAGCTTCCTTTGTGCTAGGTTTGACCCCAGCCAGTGGAGAGTTTTATCCCTGTTTCCCATTGATTCATATTTTACCCATTTTATTTTCCAAATATTGACAGGTTTGAGAGAAAATGTCATTTCTGGAGCACTGTCTTCTATACTTGGCTATTCAGAGTTTGGTATTGGACTCGCAGAGACTGGACATGGGAATCTAAAGGAATTCCTCTGTGATCTGTATGTGGCAACATTTTCAGGAATGAATAGATTTATTGTTTTACCACACCTAACCGCACAAAAGAAAATAAGAACATAAGAAATAGGAGCAGGAGTCGGCCATTTGGTTCCCTCGAGCCTGCTCCGCCATTCAATAAGATCATGGCTGATCTGATCATGGAATCAGCTCCACTTCCCTGCCCGCTCCCCAAAAGCCTTGACTCCCTTATCATTCAAAAATCTGTCTCTCTCCGCCTTAAATATATTCAATGACCCAGCCTCCACAGCTCTCTGGGGCAGAGAATTCCACAGATTCACGACCCTCTGAGAGAAGAAATCCCTCCTCATTTCCATTTTAAATGGGTGTCTCCTTATTCTGATTTATGCCCTCTAGTTCTAGATTCCCCCATGCGGGAAAACATCTTCTCTGCATCTACCCTGTCAAGCCCCCTCAGAATCTTATACATTTCAATAAGTTCACCTCTCAGTCTTCTAAACTCCAAAGTGTATAGGCCCAACTGCTCAACCTTTCCTTATAAGACAACACCGTCATCTCAGGAATCAAACTCGTGAACCTTCTCTGAACAGCCTCCAATGCAAAATTATCCCTCCTTAAAAAAGAAGACAAAAAAGGTATGCAGTACTCCAGGTGTGGCCTCATCAATACCCTGTACAGTTGTAGCAGGACTTCCCGACTTTTATATTGTATCCCCTTTCCAATAAATGCCAACATTCCATTTGCCTTCCTAATTACTTGCTGTACCTGCAAGCTAACTTTTTGTGTTTCATGTACAAAGACCCCCAGATCGCTCTGGACCTCAGTATTTTGTATTCACTCCTCATTTAAATAATAATTAGCTTTTTTTTCCTGCAAAGAGCATAAACTCACATTTTCCCATATTAGACTCCATCTGCCAAATGTTTGCCCACTCACCTAATCTATCAGCATCCCTTTGCAGATTATTTGCGTCCTCCACGCAACTTGCTTTCCCACCTATCTTTGTATCACCAGCAAATTTGGCTACATTACACTTGTATCCTTCATCCAAGTCATTAATATAGATTGTTAATAGTTGAGGCCCCAGCACTGATCCCTGTGGTACCCTCTAGTTACAGTTTGCTAACCTAAAGATGTCCCATTTATTCCGACTCTCTTTTTTTTGTCAGTTAACCAATCCTCTCTCCATGCTAATATATTACCCCAACCCCGTGAGCTCTTTTCTTGTGCAGTAACCTTTTATGTCATCATCATCATCATAGGAATCATAGAAATCGAGGAAGACTTGCTTCCACTCTGAAAGTGAGTTCTTTGGTGACGGAACAGTCCAATATTGGAATTACAGTCTCTGTCACAGGTGGGACAGACAGTGGTTGAAGGAAATGGGTGGGTAGTCTGGTTTTCCAAACGCTTCTTCCGCTGTCTGCATTTGGTTTCTGCATGCTTCTGTGAGCTCTTATCTAGTGCAGTAACCTTTTGTGTGGCACCTTATCGAATACTTTCTGGAGATCCAAATATATGACATCAACTGGTTCTCCTTTATCCACTCTGCTCATTACAATCTCAAAGAACTCCAGCAAATTTATCAAACATGATTTCCCTTTCATAAAACCATGCTGACTCTGCTTGACAGCATTATGATTTTCTAAATGTCCTGCAACTACTTCCTTAATGATAGAAACATAGAAACATAGAAATTTACAGGGCAGAAGGAGGCCAGTTCAGCCCATCGTGTCTGTGCCGACCGACAAAGAGCCACACGGCCCTTTGTCAGCAGCCCTAAAGGTTATATACAAACCCATGAGCAATGACAGAAAGGCAACGAGCACCCAGCCCAACCAGTCCACCCCACACCACTGCAACATCCCTTATACTAAAAACATCTACACTCCAACCCAACCAGAGCCATATGATCTCCTGGGAGAAGCAAAAACCAGATAAAAACCCAGGACAATTTAGGGAGAAAAAAATCTGGGAAAATTCCTCTCCGACCCATCCAGGCGATCAAAACTCGCCCAGGTGATCACCCTGGCCGTATTCTATTCCCTGCAGTACTTACCATTATATCTGCTCTGTCCAACAAAAGGTCATCTAGTCTTATCCCAATTACCAAGACTCCAGCATTTTCCCAATAACAGATGTTAGGCTAACTAGTCTACCGTTTACTGCTTTCTGTCTTCCTCCTTTTTTAAATAGGGGCATTACATTTGCGGATTTCCAGTCTGCTGGGACCTCTCCAAAATTCAGGGAATTTTGGTAAATTACAACCAATGCAACCACTATCTCTGCAGCCACTTCATTTAAGACACTAGGATGCATGCCATCAGGTCCAGGGACTTGTCCACCTTTAGTCCCATTAGTTTGCCTAGTCCTTTATTTCTGGTGATAGTGATTGTTTTAAATTTCCCCCGCCCTCGCAATAGCCCCTTGATTATCCATTATTGGGATGTTTTTAGTGTCCTCTAATGTAAGGATCGATACAAAATATTTGTTTAAAGTCTCTGCCATTTCCCTGTTTCCCATTATTAATTCTCGAGTCTCATCCTCTAAGGAAACAATATTTACTTCAGCTACTTGCTCCTTTTTTTTATATGTGTAGAAGCTCTTTCAGTTTTTATTTTTCTTGCTTAGTTTACTCTCATATGCTCACTTTTCTGGGCTGGAATTTTCAATGGCTTACCGCCCGGTTTCTGGGCGGTATTGGGAATTGTGGGCGCTAATCAGTTAAGCGGAAAATTCCCTACTTGAGTTACGCCGGCGGTTTCGAGGTACCGCCGGCATGCACCGCACTCAGATTTTCCGGTCGCGATATATGGCTCAGCGGTGACCGTAGGTGAATATGAAAAAAAAATCTGCCCACGAGGATCAGCGGTGCTGGGTGGCAGGTGAGTACCTCTGCAAGAAAAAGGTCAGTAATTGGTTTTTGACTCATTATTTAAAAAATCTGTTGTGGTGATTTAGTTTAAAGGGGTCTTGGGAATGTTTTTTTGATTTTTTTAGTTGATGTTTTTTGAAAAATTATTTTTATTTTTCTGCTGTTAGGCCCAACCCTCAGCCTCGGGGTAAATATTTATTGATTTTTTAATTTATAGCTCATTTTGTTTCGGAACCGCCCAATTGACCCTAAAATGCACTTTTACGCCCAGAATGGGGGTGCAAGACCCATGTTTTTCACTTGGCGGATTTTAAAATTTTTGGGGGGGAAGTTTTCGCCAGCGATAATCTTCCCAGTCTTAGCGGTATTTTGCGCGGCAATCGGGCGCTGGCTGGCTGATAGGAAATTCTAGCCCTCTCTCTTCATCATTTTTTTAGTCGTCCTTTGCTGGTTTCAAAAAATGTCCCAATCCTCTGGCCTTCAACTGTCCTTCGCAATGTTGTACGCCTTTGTTTTCAATTTGATTCCAGCCTTTACTTCATTAGTTAGCCATCGATGGTTCATCCTTCTCTTAGCTTTTTCATTTCTCAGTGGAATATATTTTTGCTGAAAGTTATGAAATATCCCCTTAAATGTTTGCCCCTGCGTTTCTACAGTCTTACCCTTTAATATATTTTCCCAGTCCACTTTAACCAACTCTGCCTTCATACCTTTGTAATTACCTTTATTTAAGTTCAGGACACTAGTTTGAGACCTAGCTTTCTCACCCTCAAACTGTATTTGAAATTCTACCATGTTATGATCACTCTCCCTGGAGGATCCTTCACTACAAGATCATTAATTAATCCAGTCTCATTACCCATTACCAGATCTAAAACAGTTTGCTCCCTGGTTGGTTCCACAACGTATTGTTCCAAGAAACCATCCTGCATACACTCTCTGAACTCTTCCTCAAGGTTACCATAATCAATTTGATTTGTCCAATAAACATGGAGATTAAAATCGCCCATGATTATTGCTGTACCTTTCTTATAATACTCCATTATTTCTTGATTTATACTCTGTGCCACAGAGTGGCTACTGACTGGGGGCCTATAGACCACTCCCATCAGTGACCTATTTCCCTTATTACTTCTTATCTCCACTCAAACTGATACTACATCTTGATCTTCGGAGCCAATATAATTTCTTAATATTGCACTGACCTAATCCTTTATTAACCGAGCTACCCCACCTCCTTTTCCTTTCTGCCTATACTTACAAAATGGCAAATACCCCTGAATATTTAGTTCCCTGCCTTGGTCACCTTGCAACCATATCTCTATAATGGCAATCAGATCATTCCCATTTATTTCTATTTGTGCCATCAGCTCACCTATCTTATTATGAATGCTTCGTGCATTCAGCTTTGAGCTTTTAATTTTGTCTTGTGTGTATACGCTCTGTCCCTACTTGTCACAATCAGGTTATCATTACCCCTATCGCTACCCTGCACTTTTGCCTTCTCCTTTCTCTTTGACTTTTTTAATTTCCGCTCACCGATCTGTTCCGCACCGCCCCCCCCCCCCCCCCCCCCCCCGCTACTATTTAGCATCCCTGATTTTAATCGCTCCACCAATAGCGACCGTACCTTCAGCTGCCAAGGGCCTAAGCTCTGGACACCCTCTCTAAACCGCTCTGCCTCACTAGCTCTGTCTCCTCCTTTAAGAAGCTCCTTAACACCGACCTCTTTGAACAGCTTTTGGTCATTTATTCAAATATCTCCCTCTATGGCGCAGTGCCAAATTTTTTTTCCGATAATATTATTGTAAAGTTCCTTGGGATGTATTTTCTATGTTAAAGGCACTATATCAACACAAGTTGTTAGAACATAAGAACATAAGAAATAGGAGCAGGAGTTGGCCATTCGGCCCCTCGAGCCTGCTCTGCCGTTCAATAAGATCATGGCTGAACTGATCTTGGCCTCAACTCCACTTGCCCGCCCGCTCCCCAGAACCCTTGACTCCTGTATCGTTTAAAAATCTGTCTATCTCCACCTTAAATATATTCAATGACCCAGCCTCCACAGCTCTCTGGGGTAGATAATTCCAAAAATTCACGACCCACTGAGAGAAGAAATTCCTCCTCATTTCCGTTTTAAATGGGTGACCCCTTATTCTGATTTATGCCCCCTAGTTCTAGATTCCACCACAAGGGGAAACATACTCTCTGCATCTACCCTGTCAAGCCCCCTCAGAATCTTCTACGTTTCAAAAAGATCACCTCTCATTCTTCCAAACTCCAATGAATACAGGTCCAACCTGCTCAACCTTTCTTCATAAGACAAGCCCTTCATCTCAGAAATCAATCTGGTGAACCTTCTCTGAACTGCCTCCAGTGCAAGTATATCCCTCCTTCAATAAGGAGAACAAAACTGTATTTTGTTGTGGCTGTTCAGAAAAATCACAATATTGTTTCAGATGGATTATGTTTGAAAATGTAGCTGCAGCCCATGTGAATTACTGTCAGAAGAATAGCTGTCAGTAGAACAGCTGTCAGCAACTTCGGTACTCAAGCAGGTCGATGGATGAGCATCCTACCTGCAAGTGTCGTGTGGGAACCATCAAGTTGGGAAGCTGACTGCTTCAGAACCAAAGAACCGTTGCACTTTTACAATCCCTAATGAAAGTGTTTAACCTTCTGATTGCTGACATAACTGGTTATCAGGTTCCATGGCTGATGCCTTCACCGTTCAGTAATTGGACAGCATGAATCAAGAACATGCTTTAAACGTGAGGTAAAGCAGCTCATTTTGTCTGAGATATTACCAGTGTCCAGGTTGTGCTCAAAATCTGCAGTTTGAAACCCTTGCTTGAGCACACCAATCCAGGCTGACACTCCAGTGCGGTGCTGAGGGAGTGCTGCACTGTCGGAGGTGTCGTCTTTCGGATGAGATGTTAAACCGAGGTCCCGTCTGCTCTCTCGGGTGGACATAAAAGATCCCAAGGCACGATTTCGAAGAAGAGCAGGGGAGTTATCCCCGGTGTCATGGCTCATATTTATCCCTCAATCAACATCACTAAAACAGATTATCTGGCCATTGCCACATTGCCGTTTGTGGGAGCTTGCTGTTTGCAAATTGGCTGCCGCGTTTCCTGTATTACAACAGTGACTACACTCCAAAAAGTACTTCACTGGCTGTGAAGCGCTTTGGTATGTCCGGTGGTCATTAAAGGTGCTATATAAATGCAATCTTTCTTCCTTTTCTAAAGATTTTCTTTCTTTGCGAAAGGCTAAGGGCTGGATTTTTGGCTTTGATGATTTCGGGGCGGTAATGGCGGCGGGGTGGAAAACTTTGTGCCCGGGTATAGTTTGTGCCTTAGTCATCAACATTGGGCAGCTGTGCCCTAAGTCAGGGGGTGCAGCACTAAGAGAGGCGTTGTACACCTCTCTTGGGCGTTAGCATGGGAAACTCCCGAGCTAAAGAGCCAGGCTGGGATCGCTCCGAGAGACAACTGGAGGGGGGGGGGGCGTTCAAAAAAACTCTGAAAAAAACCCACAAAAACATTCCCAATACATTGTCCATGCCACCACAACATAAATCGCAAAAAAAAAACATTTTTCCAACAATCACAATTACCCTCGGATGGCATTACTTACCTCTCTGCAGTTGGTATCGGTTGGACCGCCCGACTTCCCAGGCAGTCACTGCGGGGCGCGATGCGGGGCGTACATGTCGGGCGGGAGTCAAAAAGTGCAGCGGTGTTGCAACCAGCGGCGCTGCACACCTGGCATAGCTCTTCCGGGCGGTGCTGCTCCGTGCCGCCGTGAAACCCGACCTGAAAACTCCTGCCCAGAATACCTCACCGCCGCCATCGGCGCACTTTCGGGGCGAGAAATAGAGCGCAAAGGACGGGAAAATCCACCCCTTTCATCCTTCCTTTCATTCACTTAATCAGTTACATCTGCAGAATGGGGTCCATTTTTGTTCTGCAACTATTTAAAGCAATTTGACTTTTCAGTTTCCCTGAAAACATTGGCTCAATCTTAAATCCCCTCTGCTAATATTGTTACACTCCAGAGACCGTTGTCCAAAGTTTCAGGAGTCAATTGCCCCCAGTAATTTGCGGCGTTTTTTTTTGAGCAGGCAGCTTTTTTTGGCCTAAGTTAAAAATCCACAGTTTCCCCGATCAATTTGCACCAACGTATCTCAGTTAGTTTTTTTAGGTACGTTTTTTTTTCAGCCGAAGGGGGCATAACCTGCCACCCGTGCCAATTCTGGCCATTTAGGAAACTTTGGCCAGCTGAGAGTTACTCCAGTTCTGCTTAGACCTCTCCAGAAAAAAACTTGCGGAGAGTTAAAGGAATCGGCGCAGGTAAGGAAATCGGAGGAGACCATTCGGCCTGGGCTAGGGGAGGGGAGCGGACCGGGAGGGCACTCAGGACCAGGGTCGGCGGGGGAGCAGATCGGCAAGCCCTTTGGCCTGGGCTAGGGTTGGGCAGTGGACTGGAAGGGCAAGCGGTCTCCAGCCAATGCCGGGTAAAGAGGCAGCCATATGTCGTCGGGTGTGTCCTGTTCCGCTACTCCAGCCGGTGCAAACTTCATTTACCGGGACCAGTTCCGACGTTGCCTCGCCAAGTTATACCCGAAACACTACACCGGATGCCGGCCTGGCTGATTCACTCCCTCCCTCCATCGCCACCACAAATCACCGCCCTGCCACCCTTGCACTGAACCAGCTTCATGCCTCCCCTCATCCCCGCCCAACAACATCAACTCACACCTTACCCTCCGCCCTGTCGACATAGGTTTAAAAACAACACCAAAAATATACCCCCCTTCACGGCAAGAGACACTGGTGCAATCCCTCCCTCACCACGACAAAATCACCACCCCCCACCCCCCTCAACCCCGCACACCCTTGCATGGCACCGTCCTGATGCCACCGCAAAAGAAACCTCTGACCCGCCCACCCAACAACCTCAACCCACACCTTACCCTTAGCCCTATCGACATAAGTTTAAAAACAGCACCGAAAACACACCTTCCTTCCCGGCTACGGACACTGACGCAACCCCATTGGCAGGCTTAATATACCATCACTAATCACCCCTCCTAGCCGCTCCGGCACAAAACCACCTTCGTACCTTCACAATAAAACCTCTGACCCCGGCACAACAAGCTCGGCTCACACCCTTGCCTCAGCCTAATCGACATTACCAAATCCCAGCTGTACTGAGTATGCATGTCCATTGGAGCGACGTCAAAAACGTAAGGTTTTTTTCCCGCGCATGCACAGAAGGCACGGCTTTGTTTCTCGGCGCAGACAGCAGGCTCCACCCCCGCAAGGCGATTGGACACACCGCGTGGCTCTGGATTCGATCGGAGAAATATTTATGGCACACTTCTGGCCCGAAAAACTCTGGGGTAACTCTGGCAATACGTATGAAACAGGCTTGGGCAAAATTGAGCCCTTAATAACTGGGTCAGCTGCACAGTGGGAAACAATAACTTGCTGTACACAATGCATGGTAAGTGAGACAGAATCAAAAATGGATGCTGAGCAGTCACCAGAGAATGGTGAAGGGAGGTGACTGAAGCTAAGGTTGAAGAGGTTGGTTTTGAGGTTTGAAAGTAGGGAGAGATACATGGGGTTCAGGGAGAGAGTTACAGAGTGGGCAGGAAAGCTATCTGAAGGCGCTGCCACCGAAGCAGGAGTGGAGAGAGATAGGATGCAAAGGAGGGCAGAGCTAGAAGAAAAAATGTGTGTGCTGACACACAGGGCTGGAATGGGTTGCAGAGGTAGGTTGAGGCAAGGACCATGGAGGGATTTACGAATATGGGCAAGGATTTAGAGGGAGGACAGGGGATTTGGGAGAGCAGGACTCCGTGCACAAGAGGATGTGGGCAGTAGGGTTTTACATATTGTAGAATGGAGCTTTGAAATTTCGGAAGGGAAGAGATGGAGATGTCTCGCCTGGAGATGACCAAGGTCTGGATGAGGATTTCAGCAGGTATGTAGGTGAGATGAGCACAGAAGCGTGTGAGGTGGAAGTAGGTGGTTTTTCCAATAAATAGGACTTGAGTGTTAGCACAGAGGCAAACTGGACAATGACGTTGCATAATCAGTGAGAATCCAGGTGGGGAATAAAATGAGGGTCGGGTGGGGGGGTGTGGTGGGGTCTGGTGGCTGGAGAGGTGAGTGCTGGAGTGAAGAGATTACGGGAGGAGTAAAACACAATGGCTTTGTCCTGCCAATGTTATGTTGGAGTATCGTGACTTGCCTAAATCTGCAATGATAGCATTGCCCAACGTCAAGTCTTAGCTCATTCAAGACTGAGCGATTCAATTGTTACAGATTTGGCCAAATTCACTGTGCATTAATGTCTGTGAAGATCTCCGTGATCCTAACCGACAGATGCTTTTATGATTTGGGCTCTTTACCAGATACAGTTTATTTGTATTCAACACTGAAGTCAAGGTTCTATAGGCGCGCACTAAAAACCAATAAGATATTTAACTTCCATGGTACTGTTTACTGGGATCATTTTATTGTTTTTGAAATTCTAAGGGGGAGAAATTTGATTGGGTAGCACCACCTGTTAGCCTCTCCCTCCCGGGCGCCGCGCTGTCAGCGGCTGCCGCGAACGCCAGTGAAGGTTTAGCGGCGGCCCTGACAGTTTGCGCTGCGCTCACCAGCGCTGTCCACTCGGTGACATCACTGAGTGTGCAACACCCCCATAGTCACACACTTGCAAAATTGAGTCTTTCTCCTGCGGTAGTGCCTGGCGCTGAGACCGACGGGGGAAAGCAATTGGTTCAGCGACGATCCCGTGGCGCTACCATCCGGAGTGCAAAGTCAGTGCTAAAATTTCACCTTTTCAACTTTTATTTGTTGCAGTCACGGGGAAACATAGAAATCATAGAAAATAGGTGCAGGAATAGGCCATTCGGCCCTTCGAGCCTGCAGCGCCATTCATCGCTGAACATGCAACTTCAGTACCCTATTCCTGATTTCTCGCCATACCCCTTGATCCCCCAAGTAGCAAGGACTTCATCCAACTCCTTTTTGAATATATTTAGTGAATTGGCCTCAACAACTTTCTGTGGTAGAGAATTCCACAGGTTCACCAATCTCTGGGTGAAGAAGTTTCTCCTCATCTCGGTCCTAAATGGCTTACCCCTTACCCTTAGACTGTGACCCCTGGTTCTGGACTTCCCCAACATTGGGAACATTCTTCCTGCATCTAACCTGTCTAAACCCGTCAGAATTTTAAACGTTTCTATGAGATCCCCTCTCATTCTTCTGAACTCGAGTGAATACAAGCCCAGTTGATCCAGTCTTTCTTGATATGTCAGTCCCGCCATCCCGGGAATCAGTCTGGTGAACCTTCGCTGCACTCCCTCAATAGCAAGAATGTCCTTCCTCAAGTTAGGAGACCAAAACTGTACACAATACTCCAGGTGTGGCCTCACCAAGGCCCTGTACAACTGTAGTAACACCTCCCTGCCCCTGTACTCAAATTCCCTCGCTATGAAGGCCAACATGCCATTTGCTTTCTTAACCGCCTGCTGTACCTGCATGCCAACCTTCAATGACTGATGTACCATGACACCCAGGTCTCGTTGCACCTCCCCTTTTCCTCATCTGTCACAATTCAGATAATAGTCTGTCCCTCTGTTTTTACCACCAAAGTGGATAGCCTCACATTTATCCACATTATACTTTATCTGCCATGCATTTGCTCACTCACCTAACCTATCCAAGTCACTCTGCAGCCTCATAGTATCCTCCTCAAAGCTCACACTGCCACCCAACGTAGTGTCATCCGCAAATTTGGAGATACTACATTTAATCCCCTCGTCTAAATCATTAATGTATAATGTAAACTGCTGGGGTCCCAGCACAGAACCTTGCGGTACCCCACTAGTCACTGCCTGCCATTCTGAAAAGTATCCATTTACTCCGACTCTTTGCTTCCTGTCTGCCAACCAGTTCTCAATCCACGTCAGCACACTACCCCCAATCCCATGTGCTTTAACTTTGCACCTTAATCTCTTGTGTGGGACCTTGTCGAAAGCCTTCTGAAAGCCCAAATACACCACATCAATTTGTTCTCCTTTGTCCACTGTACTGGAAACATCCTCAAAGAATTCCAGATTTGTCAAGCATGATTTCCCTTTCACAAGTCTATGCTGACTTGGACCTATCATGTCACCTCTCTCCAAATGCACTGCTATGACATCCTTAATAATTGATTCCATCATTTTACCCACTACTGAGGTCAGGCTGACCGGTCTATAATTCCCTGTTTTCTCTCTCCCTCCTTTTTTAAAAAGTGGGGTTACATTGGCTACCCTCCACTCCATAGGAACTGATCCAGAGTCTATGGAATGTTGGAAAATGACTGTCAATGCATCCGCTATTTCCAAGGCCACCTCCTTAAGTGTGGGTGAAGTTTATGAAGCTGGATTTTCTGGTCCTTTGCGCTCCTGGTTTCGCCCCGGAGCGGCGGGAAAGGCGGCGGTGAGGTCCCCAGCGCCCCATCGTCATCCTCCGGTCGGGTTTTGCGGCAGCGCTGAGCAGCACCACCGGAACGAGCAGCGCCGGGTGTGCAACGCCCCTGGTTGTGACACCGGCATGAGTTTGGACTTTTGCCCCACCCGTCCGCCCGGAAGTACGCCCACAATGACCGCCTGGGAAATCAGTGGGGTCCAGCATAGCCGACGGCAGTGAGGAAGGTAACATACACCGAAGGTAAGCACGAGTGTTTGTTCTTTTAATTTTTTTTCGCGATTTGTGTTCTGGTGGCGTGGGCAATATTTTGGTGATGTTCTTGTGTTGTTTTTAAGGTTTTCCTGTCTCCCTCCGCCCCCCCCCAGGCCTCTCTCGGAGCGCACAGGGCCTGGCACTTTAGCTTGTGAGTTTCCCACCCTTGCGCCACAAAAAGTGTTCAATGCCTCCCTTAGTACTGCGCCCCCTGACGCAGGGCCAAGATGCCGAAACCTCTTTACCAAACGCAAACTATTCCCAACTGGTATCTTTCCCGCCACGCCTCCGGTTTTGCCCCGAGAACAGAAAAACCTAAAATCCAGCCCATTGAATTTTTCAGCAGGAATTTTCTTTTCATCTTCAAGTGCTGGCATGCCGGCATCCTAGCGCCAAAAAATTGAGTCGGCCTCCTGCGCTATCGCTCCCTTAGCACCCTAAAAGGAGTGTGGAATGCTTCTCTTTGCCCTCCACTCTTCTCTTGGGGCGATACCACTGAATATCCCACTTTGAGGAGGTTGACATCGCCCGACGCTAAAGCTAGCGCCAGTGCTGTCACTGCCCGAAAGCGGGTGATACCGAATTTCTAGCCTAAAGTGTTCCATCTTGCCGCAGTGACTCAGACGTGTTTGACTCCAAGTGAACCTAAGGTACTCGGGCTGCCCCCCAGATTTACCTGCCAGCTGTCTCAGAACATGTCCCATAATCAGTGAGTTTCTTTGCATGAGTCCCAGACCATTCTCAATTAGCAGGCAAACAAATTGCTAATCAGTTACAATAGTCCTCGGCAGATGTCCCTTACCTGATTGCTTATAGGCTCAAACATCCCGGCCAGCTCATGAAGACTGCCTGCCTAAGTTATCAACCTATCATTGTCAGCCTAGATTTGTGGACACAGCTAGCCTTGTGGCACATCATCATCATCATAGACAGTTCCCCGGAGTCGAGGATGACTTGCTTCCACTCTAAAAGCGAATTCTCAGGTGACTGAGGAGTCCAATGTGGGACTTACAGTCTCTGTCATAGGTGGGAAAGACACTGGTTGAAGGAAAGGGTGGGTGGGAACATGGGTTTGCGTGCTGTCCACGCTTCATTTCTGCTTGTTCTCGGCAATGGGATTCGAGGTGCTCTGCGCCCTCCCGGATGCTCTTCCTTCACTTTGGGCGGTCTTGGGCCATGGAATCCCAGGAGTCGGTAGGGATGTTGCACTTTGTCAAGGAGGCTTTGAGGGTGTCCTTGTGGCACATACAAAGGGCAAGAAAGGCATTATATAAACGGCAGTGATTTCTTCCCAGTGATGAACGTAAGGTTCTGATTCGTCAATGAGCACAGGGAAAAAAAATATCAACTGCCATGTTTGCCTGGGACGCCGGGTATTTGATGACTGTGCAGATCTCCAATATAATCCGATTACAGACCGTGAGGTATGAGGAGCTCAATTTGTAAACCCTCTGCTCCAACGCAATAAGCCTTTCTTTAGCCAATTTCCATCCACATAAATAGTTCATGAAAAGGCCTTTAATATTTGAGCAAGTAATCCCTACAATTAATGTGATTGGTTATTATGTATCACGTGTAAAACAGTGTCTTGGTGTCTTATCTTTGTACAGCTGGGTGATAGTCTGTTCATTTATTGATCATGGAGCCTTTCTCCTGCTACTTACTTAACTGCTTCACAGCTTGCGAGAGTACTTGGGCATCATCTTCTCCACATAGCCTGAGATAAGAACTTTCCACTTTCTGTAGTGTCCTATAAATAAGGCAGCGGGTTGTTTGGCAAAGTAACACGATGAGCACAAATGAAGACCAGCTTTCTAAGAACTTTGTTGAAATCTCTTTGTTTATTTTAGCGAGGCACTTAGACGAAGGACAAACGCAGGATGTTGAAAGGGTGGAATTACTGATCGGCAAACTCCACATGGGGACGATTTTAACCCTCCTCGCTCAGCAGAATCCTAGCGGGTGGGCAGGTAAAATCGCCCTGGCTCTTACCTGTCCGAAAGCCGCCATGATCTCAACATCTACAATTTTAACCTGCTCTCCTGAGCAGGGCAGCAAGGACAGGTGCCCGGAGCTAACAGGTCATTCTTTACATAGGCACGTTGCAGCCTGATGACAACATTGCGGCCCAACTGTAATTATAACTCAGGCCTGAGCGAGACACCCACCATGCTATTTTGAAGCTGACCTTAACGTCTGTTATATATGTATACTATAGATATACTCTCTGTGTCATCACTGTATTGTTGCATAAGATGGAGACTTGTTTACCGGAGGTACCATCAACAAGGTTCATACTGTATGCACTATGCTGGCACCACCAGAGGGTGCAACTGGTGGAGGCCCAGGGGTCACTTGTACACCACAGTTACCCAGGTATAAAATGGAGTTCACCATGTGGTATCCTCACTCTGGACTTATATTAAATGGAATAAAGTCACTACAGTTCAAGTACAATACTTTGCCTCATGGAGTCATTATCAGAGCATCTAAAGACATAACAATTGGCGACGAGATTACGGACTTTCACGCGAAAATGGCTAACCTTAGTACGTTGCAGCAGTTCGATGATGAGGATAATTGGGACGCCTTTGTGGAGAGGCTCGACCATTTCTTCACAGCAAATGACCTGGCAGGCGATGATCCGGCCACACTGGCTGATAAGCGCAGAGCTATCCTGCTCACCAGTTATGGGCCCACCGTCTATGGCCTCGTCAGGGACTTGCTGGCACCAGCGAAGACAATGACCAAGACGTACGAGGAGCTTGTAACGCTGATTCAAGAACAACTCAAGCCCAAAGAGAGCATCCTCACAGCCAGACACTGGTTTTACACCCATCGACAGCCTGAAGGCCAGGAAATCGTGAAATATGTTGTAGACCTCAGGAGGCTGGCGGCACCGTGTGATTTCAGCGAACACCTCACCGAAGCGCTGCGGGATATCTTTGTCATCGGAATCGGCCATGAGAGCCTTCTTCACAGGCTACTATCTGCGGATACCACTGTCACACTGCAGAAGGCCATCACCATGAGCCAAGCATTCATGACCTCGACCTGCAGTTTTAGGCGGATGACTCATCCTCAGGACTCAAACCCGGCAAGTATTGTACACAGACTGGCGCCTTTTAGAGGCTGGACTGCAGAAGGTGATGGAGCAACACATGGTACCAAGCGAAGAAGAGGATTGGGGTAAAAATAGCAAGGCTCTCTTAAAGGAGGCCAGCAACCCACCACACTTAAAGGGACAGTCCCACGTTCTCACTCAATGCAATAACTTCTATGAGCTAAATGTAAAGCTTGTATTTGATGATCAGAGTTTTATACATGTAATAATCAAAGAAACGTCGGGCGATTGCGATCGGAGCCACAGTTTATCTACAATAAGCAAGGTGTGCAGACCACCAAACAGTAGTAGTGAGGTTGGGGACAGCATCAAACAAGAAATTAGGGATGCGTGCAACAAAGCTACAGCAGTTATCATGGGCGACTTCAATCTACATATAGATTGGGCTAACCAAATTGGTAGCAATACGATGGAGGAGGATTTCCTGGAGTGTATTAGGGATGTTTTTCTGGACCAATATGGCGAGGAACCAACTAGAGGGTTGGCCATCCTAAACTGGGTGATGTGTAATGAGAAAAGACAAATTAGCAATCTTATTGTGCGAGGCCCCTTGGGGAAGAGTGACCATAATATGGTAGAATTCCTTTCTAAGATGGAGAGTGACACAGTTAATTCAGAGACGAGGGTCCTGAACTTAAGGAAAGGTAACTTCGATGGTATGAGATGTGAATTAGCTAGAATAGACTGGCAAATGATATTTAAAGGGTTGACAGTGGATAGGCAATGGCAAACATTTAAAGATCACATGGATGAACTTCAACAATTGTACATCCCTGTCTGGAGTAAAAATAAAATGGGGAAGGTGGCTCAACCATGGCTAACAAGGAAAATTAAAGATAGTGTTAAACCCAAGGAAGAGGCATATAAATTGGCCAGAAAAAGCAGCAAACCTGAGGACTGGGAGAAATTTAGAAGTCAGCAGAGGAGGACAAAGGGTTTAATTAGGAAGGGGAAAATAGAGTATGAGAGTAAACTTGCCGGGAACATAAAAACTGACTGTAAAAGCTTCTATAGATATGTGAAGAAAAAAAGATTAGTGAAGACAAAGGTAGGTCCATTGCAGTCAGATTCAGGTGAATTTATAATGGGGAACAAAGAAATGGCGGACCAGTTGAACAAATACTTTGGTTCTGTCTTCATGAAGGAAGACACAAATAAACTTCCGGAAGTACTAGGGGACCGAGGGTCTTGTGAGAAGGAGGAACTGAAGGATATCCTTAATAGGCGGGAAATTGTGTTAGGGAAATTGATGGGATTGAAGGCTGATAAATCCCGGGGCCTGATGGTCTGCATCCCAGAGTACTTAAGGAAGTAGCCCTAGAAATAGTGGATGCATTGGTGATCATTTTCCAACAGTCAATCGAATCTGGATCAGTTCCTATGGACTGGAGGGTAGCTAATGTAACACCACTTTTTAAAAAAAGGAGGGAGAGAGAAAACAGGTAATTAGCCTGACATCAGTACTGGGGAAAATGTTGGAATCAATTATTAAAGATGAAATAACATCAAATTTGGAAAGCAATGATAGGATCATTCCAAGTCAACATGGATTTATGAAAGGAAAATTGTGCTTGATAAATGTTCTGGAATTTTTTGAGGATGTAACTTGTAGAGTGGACAAGGGAGATCCAATGGAGGTGGTGTATTTGGACTTTAAAAAGGCTTTTAACAAGGTCCCACACAAGAGAATGCTGTGCATATTTAAAGCACATGGCATTGGGGGTAATGTACTGACGTGGATAGAGAACTAGTTGGCAGACAGGAAGCAGAGAGTTGGGATAAACGAGTCCTTTTCAGAATGGCAGGCAGTGACTAGTGGGGTGCCGCAGGGCTCAATGCTGGGACCCCAGCTATTTACAATATACATTAATGATTTAGATGAAGGAATTGAGAGTAATATCTCCAAGTTTGCAGATGACACTAAACTGGGTGGCAGTGTGAGCTGTGAGGAGGATGCTAAGAGGATGCAGGCTGACTGGACAGGTTAGGTGAGTGGGCAAATGCATGGCAGATGCAGTATAATGTGGATAAATGTGAGGTTATTCACTTTGGGGGCAAAAACACGAAGGTAGAATATTATATGAATGGCGGCAGATTAGAAAATGGGGAGGTGCAATGAGACCTGGGTGTCATGGTACATCAGTCATTGAAAGTTGGCATGCAGGTACAGCAGGCGGTGAAGAAGGCAAATGGTATGTTGGCCTTCATAGCTAAGGGTTTTGAGTATAGGAACAGGGAGGTCTTACTGCAGTTGTACAGGTCCTCGGTGAGGCCTCATCTGGAATATTGTGTTCAGTTTTGGTCTTCTAATCTGAGGAAGGACATTCTTGCTGTTGAGGGAGTGCAGCGAAGGTTCACCAGACTGATTCCTGGGATGGCTGGACTGACATATGAGGAGAGACTGGATCGACTGGGCCTTTATTCACTGGAGTTTAGAAGGATGAGAGGGGATCTCATAGAAACATATACATTTCTGAAGGAACTGGACAGGTTAGATGCATGAAGAATGTTCCTGATGTTGGGGAAGTCCAGAACCAGGGGACACAGTCTGAGGATAAGAGGTAAGCCATTTAGGACTGAGATGAGGAGAAACTTCTTCACTCAGAGAGTTGTTAACCTGTGGTATTCCCTACCGCAGAGAGTTGTTGATGCCAGTTCATTGGATATATTCAAGAAGGAGTTAGATATGGACCTTACGGCTAATGGGATCAAAGGGAGAGAAAGCCAGAAAGGGGTACTGAGGTGAATGATCAGCCATGATCTTATTTAATGGTGGTGCAGGCTCAAAGGGCCGAATGGCCTACTCCTGCACCTAATTTCTATGTTTCTGTATTTTTATGAAACATTGCGTGATACAAGATTTCAACTGTATTCTGATAACGTAGTGGGCAAACATCCTCCGGAAGCACACAGGTCCAGTGGGCTACCCGATGCTATAGCCTGTGCCCCTGGGACCAGAGTGATGCACCACGGAGTTAGATGAAGTCCTTACTACTAGGGGAATCAAGGGGTATGGTGAGAAAGCAGGAATGGGGTACTGAAGTTGCATGTTCAGCCATGAACTCATTGAATGGCGGTGCAGGCTAGAAGGGCCGAATGGCCTACGCCTGCACCTATTTTCTATGTTTCTATGTTTCTATGTGGCCACAAGCAGCTAAAATAGACAAGCTGCAGTGCAAGCGATCACAGAAGGGCACCATAACCCTGATCGGCGCCACCTCTGATTATCCGATGGCACCAACCACCATGAGCCTGAAAAAGCAAACTGTGCTAAGGCGCAGCCCCCAGACCCCATCGCCACCAAGGTTACACCCAGGAATGAAGGGTTACCTGCAACAGTTCTCACAATTGGGCCAGGATCCCAAACCAAATAACGCTCAGGCAAGTGAGTCAGCAGTTCCCAGTGCACTGCTAGACGACTGCTCCTCTGGGAGCATTAGCGACCCGGGACGCAAGGAGAGGAAAGGGAGGTCACAGGCATCTGTGAACCTGCCCGACGCTAGGAGCAACGGCAAAGGCCTCGAGAGCGGGCAACTCAAGCCAACCGGTTCCCACTGCCAGCACCGGGCAACGTGCCGCCACCAGGCTGCCTGAACACCATCCAACAGCTCTGGAACTAGCTTGTCCTCATGCACTGGTGCTGACCCCAGCTCTGATCCCAAAGGTGTACCATCAATGTATCTCGCCAGTCAAATGTATTTGCCTCACAACTGTACCACAAATGCACTGATGTAAATGCAAATTTCCTTTTCTGCACTTGAATGAAATGAATGTGATGAGCCGCCGGCATGATCTACATGTGAGGGGGCGACGGGGGGGAAATGGATGTATGTGGCCATGGACACACACATGGATCATGCCCAGAACCCACCGAAGCCCCACTGCATCATCGAACCATCCCAACTGGTAGTCACTACCCAACGTTGTGGCAATAGGACTTGGGAGTTAACATTGAGAGAGCCAAGCCAAAGCACAGCCAAGGTGCAAGGGCTATTGGCACTTAAGTCTGGGGAGAGGTTAGCCAGAGCACATAGTGCAAAGGTATTGGCACAAAAGAATTGGGGGAGAGTGATGTTATATATGTATACTATAGATATACTCTCTGTGTAGTCACTGTATAGTTGCATAAGATGTAGACTTGTTTACCGGAGGTACCATCAACAAGGTTCACACTGTATGCACTATGCTGGCACCACCAGAGGGTGCAACTGGTGAAGGCCCAGGGGTCACCTGTACACCACAGGTAGCCAGGAATAAAAGGGAGTCCATCATGTTGTATCCTCACTCTGGAGTTATATTAAATGAATTAAGGTCCCGATATTTCAAGTACAATACTTTGCCTCATGGAGTCATTATCAAAGCATCAAAAGACATAACAAGGCCTTTAAAATAAGTAATATGCTTTTGTATGCAGCCCATGGATTTTCCAAATTCCCACTCCATTCTGGTTTAGGCAAATTCCCTCCATGACCTGGCACGTGAGTCATTCATTGAGAAAATTCCAGGTTTGGGTCTTTAGTTGTGCCAAGTTAGGTGATTTTAGCCATGGTAGCCATTGGGCAACACAACCTCAGAAGTCTGAAGCTAGGGAAGGTTAAAGTCTGCAGGGGTTCCAGCAGGATACTTACCCCACCAGGAATAACTTCAGGACAGAGTGGGAGAAAAGTGAGAATTAAATCATAGAATTATTTTTTTTTCTTTGAAGAAGTGTCTCTCCTCTCTTAGCCAGTCCCTCAGAGTCATGGATGACTTAAATCGTTCTGTAAAAGTATCAGACCAAATGTCAGAATTGGGCTTTGAACCCATATCTCCAGTGGAGATTAAAGACCTGAACACAGCACCTTAGACCACGTGGCCATCCTGACTGTACAGCTGCCACCTTCTCAACCCAACCAAAATAGCTGAAGGGTCAAAGGTTATCAACGGGCCCTTCACGCACTTCGAAGGCAAATGCGCTCAAGTTTGACTGAATTCAGGCTTATTTTATTGCACATAGCAGGCAAGGGGCAGCACCACGCACACCACGGTTGTTAAAATATGTAGCTGCATTTCCATCATTCAAAAGACAAAAAGGCCCCCTAGGTTGTTAAGCGCGATCCCCAGATGCGGGGCCTAACTAGCTGAGAGTTAATTAAGTGATATATGCTGGAGGTGACCCACAGGCCCCATGGGAGAGAGGGGATTGCTCAACTCCTTGCAGGCAGTATGAAGTTCACTGTGATTGTTTCCGAGCGTGCTTTCTTTAAATAGCCATGTATTATCCTCCAGCCAGCTGGCATCTTTGAGCACTGGTAGTTCTTTCATGTCCCCGCAGTACGAGAGCCGCGACTTGCCTCGACAAAGTGATTAAAGAGGCACATTTTGCTGCTGCCGAGATGCATGCACGGACACACGGTACGGACCTGGGTATCAACTGTGAAAAAGAAAACATAAGTCTTTGGAATGTTGAAATCCAGGGCTGCACAGCAGGCTCATCTAACGGCTTCTCCTGTCAGAAATCTTCTCCAAGGCTGCATGCCAGCGAAATGGTTAAAGGAAGAATTTCAGCCTCCAAGCAACTGGTACACTGAGGACTCCTGCGGCACCCGTCACTAATTTATTTTAGATCATTTTACCTGCAGAGTAAAAACAAATTTCAAAGTGTTTTCCCCTGCACCCTAACCCACCCCTCGCTACCTGACAGTAGCCAGCCATTAACTCCTTTGAAGCAAATAATCCAGGCACCAGCGGATGATGACATGCTGCTCGCTGCAGTTGGGAGCAACTAGAAATGTTTACAGCAGTTGAATTTTAATTAATAGGAGTTCAAAGGAAAATAGTTCTTTAACTGGTGATGAAAGGTTTTTTTTTTAAATGTGTGAATAAGCATCCTGTTCTCGCCCAAAAGAGGATAAGCCGAGCCAGCACATTCTACACGAAGGTCTAGTCTTATTTATGTATTTATCAGTTTGTCTAAGCTTCTGACAAGGGCAACAGGCCCACGGGAACACCATCTCCTTCAGGTTCCCCTCCAAGTCACGCACCTTCTTGGCTTGAACAAGTATCGGCCGTTCTTTCTGTTATGTTCAGAATAACTTCACAAGTTGTTTGATGTAAGCTCAAACTGTTGTGACCTTGGTCTCTTTAATGTAACTCCAGAGTGAGGAAGCAGCATGGTAGACTGCCTTTTCTACCTGCTTGCCCGGGGTGTGCAGGTGACCCTTAGGTCTCCCACAGGTGCGCCCCCTGGTGGCAAGTCTTACACATTAGTAAAGTTTACATACATAACACTTTCATCGTCGCTGGGTCAAAATCCTGGAACTCCCTCCCTAACAGCACTGTGGGAGCACCTTCGCCACACGGAATGCAGCGGTTCAAGAAGGTGGCTCACGACCACCTTCTCAAGGGCACCCAGGGATGGGCAATAAATGCCGGCCTTGCCAGCGCCGCCCACATCCTAAGAATGAATTAAAAATATATGTTTCTTCAAGTCATACCATCTGATTATAGCAGCATCTTGCAATTATATAGTGTCCATTCTGTAGTGCACTTTCCAATAGAATAAAGTTGATAGAAGGGGAAGGATCGGGGGGGGGGGGGGGATATAATGCGCTTAAAGGGCAAAAGGGACGTTCAAAAAAGTTTTTTTTAAGACTTTGAAGGAAGACTGCGAGCTCCAGTTGGACTAGAGTGATTAGTAGAGAGGAGACTTGATAGAGATGTTCAAATTCATGAGGCAGAATAGATAGAAACTGCTGTCATTGGCAGAACGGTCGAGAAACCAGAGAACACAGATTTAACGTGATTGGCAGAAGCACCAAAGGCGATGTGAGGAAATACTTTTTCACGCAGCGAGTGGTTAGGATCTGGAATGCACTGCTTGAAAGTGTGGTGGAGGCAGATTCAATTGTGGCTTTCAAAAAGGAGTTGGTTTAAGTACCTGAATGAAAAAAAATGCAGAGCTACAGGTAAAGCGTGGGGGAGTGGGACTAGCTGAAACAGAGAAACATAGAGAATAGGTGCAGGAGTAGGTCATTTGGCCCTTCGAGCCTGCACCACCATTCAATAAGATCATGGCTGATCATTCCCTCGTACCCCTTTCCTGCTTTCTCTCCATACCCCTTGATCCCTTTAGCCGTAAGGGCCATATCTAACTCCCCCTTGAATATATCCAATGAACTGGCATCAACAACTCTCTGCGGTAGGGAATTCCACAGGTTAACAACTCTCTGAGTGAAGAAGTTTCTCCTCATCTCATTCCTAAATGGCTTACCCCTTATCCTTCGACTATGTCCCCTGGTTCTGGACTTCCCCAACATCGGGAACATCCTTCCTGCATCTAACCTGTCCAGTCCCATCAGAATTTTATATGTTTCTATGAGATCCCCTCTCATCCTTCTAAACTCCAGTGAATACAGGCCCAGTCGACCCAGTCTCTCCTCATATGTCAGTCCAGCCATCCCAGGAATCAGTCTGGTGAACCTTCGCTGCACTCCCTCAATAGCAAGAACAACCTTTTTCAGATTAGGAGATCAAAACTGAACACAATATTCCAGATGTGGCCTCACTAAGGCCCTGTACAACTGCAGTAAGACCTCCCTGCTCCTATACTCAAATCCCCTAGCTATGAAGGCCAACATACCATTTGCCTTCTTCACCGCCTGCTGTGCCTGCATGCCAGCTTTCAAAGTCTGATGTACCATGACACTCAGGTCTCGTTGCACCTCCCTGAGGAGCTGTTGCATAGAGCCGGCAGGACTCAAGGGGCCGAATGGCCTCCTTCCGTGCTGTAACCATTCTATGGTTCTTTGATCTATGAAAGGAGCGGGGAATGAGTTTTAAGTGTGTACCTCAACACTGAAATAAAGTACTTTAATTATTAAAACACCTTTCTTCCTCCTCAAAATGTGCACCTACCAACCAATAATTCATTTTGAAGGGCAACCACAGCTGTTTCATCGACAAACATGACAGGCAAGTTGCACAACATCAAGTTCCTATAAACAGCAATCAGATAAATGACCGGATAACCTGTTTATTGGTGATGTTGGTTGAAGTGTAAATGTTGATCAGGACACTGGGTAGAATTCTTCTCCTCTTCTTCAAATAAAGCCCAGAAATCCTTTACATCCAACTAGATAGGGCCTCAATTTAACAGCTTATGTGGAAGTCAGCATTCCCTCAGTACTGCAGTGCACCATTGTCAGCCTAGATTGTAAAGAAGGAGATAGCACCATTCACGACCCAAAGCACTTCACAGCCAATAAAGTACTTCTGAAATGTAGTCACTGTTTTAATTTAGGTGGTATAAAACGTGGACTAAAATGTCTATTGACCTGCCATGCTTACTTTTAACAAATATTTATTTAACTTAATTTACTTTGAAGTACTATTTACTGCCTGTCCAACATCAGGGTGTAAATAATTTTCCAAAACCCTTCTGACAAACATTGCCAAGAACAAAGCCACCTTGTTAATTTCTCATCCCTGCATCCTATGCTTCGATTCATCTCCCTTCCCGCCTGATCACTCAACCTGCACCTGATAGGACACAGCATCGGGGTCCTTTATGACCCTGAACAGCGCACCAAGCCCCAGAATGATATTGGTATATTTAACGGGTTAAATTATGAAGACAGGTTGCACAAACTAGGTTTAAGAACATAAGAACATAAGAACATAAGAAATAGGAACAGGAGTAGGCCATATGGAACCTCGAGCCTGCTCCGTCATTCAATACAATCATGGCAGATCTGATCATGGACTCAGCTCCATTTCCCTGCCCATTCCCCATAACCCCTTATCCCCTTATCGTTTAAGAAACTGTCTATTTTTGTCTTAAATTTATTCAATGTTCCAGCTTCCACAGCTCTCTGAGGCAGCGGATTCCACAAATTTACAACCCTCTGAGAGAAGAAATTTCTCCTCATCTCAGTTTTAAATAGGCGACCCCTTATTCTAAGATCATGCCCTCTAGTTCTAGTCTTCCCCATCAGTGAAAACATCCTCTCTGTATCCACCTTGTCAAGCCCTCATAATCTTATACGTTTGGATAAGATCACCTCTCATTCTTCTGAATTCCAATGAGTAGAGGCCCAACCCCCGCATCCCCAGAATCAACCTAGTGAACCTTCTCTGAACTGCCCCCAAAGCAAGTATACAGTCTCGTAAATATGGAAACCAAAACTGCACACAGTATTCCAGGTGTTACCGAACCAATACTTTGTATAGCTGCAGCAAGACTTCACTGCTTTTATACTCCATCCCCTTTGCAAGAAAGGCCAAGATACCATTGGCCTTCCTGATTATTTGCTGTACCTGCATATCCTTTTGTGTTTCATGCACAAGTACCCCCAGATCCCACTGTATTGCGACACTTTGCAATCTTTCTCCATTTAAATAATAACTTGCTCTTTGATTTTTTTTCTGCCAAAGTGCATAACCTCACATTTTCAAACATTATACTCCATCTGCCAAATTTTTGCCCACTCACTTAGCCTGTCTATGTCCTTTTGCAGCTTTTTTGTGTCCTCCTCACACATTGCTTTTCCTCCCATCTTTGTAACGTCAGCAAACTTGGCTACTTTACACTCAGTCCCTTCTTCCAAGTCGTTAATGTAGATTATAAATAGCTGGGATCCCAGCACTGATCCCTGCAGCACCCACTAGTTACTGGTTGCCAACCAGAGAATGAATCATTTATCGCGACTCTCTGTTCTCTGTTAGTTAGCCAATCCTCTATCCATGCTGATATATTAGCCCTATTTGTATTCCCTTCAGTGCAGAAGATTAACAGGTGATGTAACTGAGATGCTTAAGATGACTTCAGAGGCTCTGGAAAGGGTGCAGAAGAAGGCCACTAGACTAATTCCAAGTCTAAAGCATCTTAGTTATCAAGATAGGCTTAAAGCGTTGGGACTCTGAACCTTTGAGTAGCATAGACTTTGGGGGTTCTGATTGAGGTTTATAAGATAATGAACAGTATATACCAGTGTACCAGCTAAAAGTTTATTTCAATTTAATGGGTTACGCAAGACCAGGGGCCACAAATTTAAGTTGTATAATTCTAGATCTAGGTTGGATGTCAGGCAGTGGTTCTTTTCCCAGATAATAAACCTCTGGAACAAGCTGCCGTTCCATGTGGTGGATGCAGACTCGCTGAATTTCTTCAAGCGAAAGCTGGATTTGTTTCTGACTGCTGCGGCGATCACCTCTTACAGAAGGTCGGTACTGCAGGGAATTTAATGGCCAGAGTGATCTCCTGGACTAGTTTTGCTCGCCTAGTTTCGATGGGTCGGAGAGAAATTTCCCAGATTTTTTTTCCCCAAATTGGCCTGGGTTTTTTTTATCTGTTTTGTTTTGCCTCACCCGGGAGATCACATGGTTTGGGGTGGGGCAGTGTGTATATGTTGTGATACACAAGGTATCGCAATTCTGTGGGACAGGCTCGATGGACCAGATTGTCTTTACCTGTCTGTCATTGTTCGTATGTTCGTATTAAAGGATTTATAGGGTAGAGAGAGTGAAACTATTTTCACTGGGGTGGAGGAGGGAGCCAAGAACAAGGGGATATAAACTTAAAAATAATTAAACTCGCCAAGGCTTCTTCGGCAGCACCTCGCAAACCAGCAACCTTTACCAGCTAGAAATACAAGGGCAGCAGGCGCATGGGAATATCACCATCTCTGAATACACCATCCCGACTTGGAAATATATCGCCGTTCCTTCATCGTCATTGGGTCAAAATCCTAGAACTGCCTCCCTAACAGCACTATGGGAGTACCTTCACCACACGGACAGCAAAGGTCAAGAAGGCGGCTCACCACCACCTTCTCAGGGGCAATTAGGGATGGTCAAATGAGCGGAAATTTAAAAAATCAAAGAATAAGGAGAAGGCAATAGCACAAGGTGGCACTGGGGGAAATGAATACCAGAGCGTGACAGGAAGGGAAAGAAAGTATAAACATAAAAATGCAGCAGAAAGAGTGGTCAAAGCATGAAAAAATGATTAAAAAAACAAATTTAAAAGCTCTTTATCTGAATGCACGCAGCATTCGTAGCAAAATAGATGAGTTGATGGCACAAATAGTTACAAATGGGTATGATCTGATAGCCATTACAGAGACGTGGTTGCAATGTGACCAAGGCTGGGAATTAATATTCAGGGGTATTTGACAATTCGGAAGGACATGCAGAAAAGATAAGGAGGTGGGGTAGCTCTGTTAATAAAGGATGAGATCAGTGCATTAGTGAGAAACTATATTGGCTGAGAAGATCACGATGTTGAATCAGCTTGGGTGGAGATAAGTAATAATAAGGGGAAAAAGTCGCTGGTGGGCATAGTCTATAGACCCCCTAACATTAGCTATACTGTTGGACAGAGTATAAATCAATAAATAATGGAGGCTTTTAAAAAAGGAACAGAATAATCATGGGCGATTTTAACCTTCATATTGATTGGACAAAGCAACTTGGCCAGGGTAGCCTTGAGGAAGAGTTCATAGAGTGTATCCGGGATAGTTTCCTTGAACAATATGTTGCAGAACCTACTAGGGAGCAGGCTATCTTAGATCTGGTACTGTGTAATGAGACAGGATTAATAAATGATCTCCTAGTAAAGGATCCTCTAGGAATGAATGACCTTAGCATGATTGAATTTCAAATTCAGTTGGAAGGTGGGAAAGTTGGATCACAATCCAGTGCCCGAAGCTTAAATAAAGGAGACTAAAAATGTATGACGACAGAGTTGGCTAAAGTGGACTGGGAAAATAGATTAAAGTGTGAGACGATTGATGAGCAGTGGCAGACATTTAAAGAGATATTTCATAACTCTCAACAAAAATATATCCCAATGAGAAGGAAAGGGAAGAGAAGGGATAACCATCCATGGGTAACGAAGGAAATAAGGAATGGTATCAAATTGAAAACAAGGGCATACAATGTGGCCAAGACTAGTGGGAGGCCAGAGGATTGGGAAACTTTTAAAAGCCAGCAAAAAGAAGCTAAAAAAATAATAAAGAGAGGGAAGATAGATTATGAAAGTTACCTCGCACGAAATATAAAAACAGATAATAAGAGTTTCTACAGGTACATAAAACGGAAAAGTGGGGCTAAAGTAAATGTTGGTCACTTAGAGGATGAGACTGGGGAAGTAATAATGGGGAACAGGGAAATGGCAGAGACTTTGAACAAATATTTTGTATCGGTCTTCACGGTAGAAGACACTAAAAACATCCCAATAGGGGATAATCAAGTGCCTATAGGGAGGGAGGAACGTAATACAATCACTATCACTAAAGAAGTAGTACTCAGTAAAATAACGGGACTAAAGGCTTGCATCCTACGATCTTAAAAGAAGTGACTGCAGAGATAGTAGATCCATTGGTTGTAATCTACCAAAATTTCCTGGATTCTGGGGAGGTCCCAGCGGATGGAAATCCACAAATGTAATGCCTATTTAAAAAAGGAGACAGACAGAAAGCAGGAAACTATAGATCAGTTAGCCTAATATCTGTTGTAAAAAATGCTGGAGCCCATTATTAAGGAAGCAGTAGCAGGACACTTGGAAAAGCAGGATTAAATCAAGCCGATTCAACATGGTTTTATGAAAGGGTAATCAATCATGTTTGACAAATTTGCTGGAGTTCTTTGAGGATCGAATGAGCAGTGTGGATAAGGAAGGAGCAGTGGATTTCCAGAAGGCATTCGATAGGTGCCACATAAAAGGTTACTGTACAAAATTTCATGGGGTTGTGAGTAATATAATCGCATGGATAGAGGATTGGCGAACTAACAGAAAACAGAGAGTCGGGATAAATGGGTCATTTTCTGGTTGGCAAAGAGTAACTTGTGGGTTGCCGCAGGGATCGGTGCTGGGTCCTCAACTATTTACAATCTATATTAATGGCTTGGATGAAAGGACTGAGTGTAATGTAGCCAAGTTTGCTGGTGATACAAAGATGGGTGGGAAAGCAAATTGTGAGGAGGACACAATAAAGCTATAGACAGACGAAGTGAATGGGCAAAGATTTGGCAGATGGAGTATAATGTGGGAAAATGTGAGATTATCCACTTTGACAGAAAAAATAGAAAAGCACATTATAATTTAAATGGAGAAAAATTGCAAAGTGCTGCAGTACAGAGGATATTTAATGGAATTACCACCGCCAAAGCCCCCACCATCAACGTCCTGGGGGGTCACCATTGACCAGAAACTTAACTGGACCAGCCACAAAAATACCGTGGCAACAAGAGCAGGTCAGAGGCTGGGTAATCTGCCGCGAGTGTCTCACTTCCTGACTCACAAAAGCCTTTCCACCATCTACAAGGCACAAGTCAGGAGTGTGATGGAATACTCTCCAATGCCTGGATGAGTGCAGCTCCAAAAACACGTAAGCAGCTCGACACCATCCAGGACAAAGCAGCCCTCTTGATTGGCACACCATCCACAACCTTAAACAATTCACTCCCTCCACCATTGGCGCACCGTGGCTGCAGCATGTTCCATCTACAAGATGCACTGCAGCAACTCACCACAGCTTCTTCGGCAACACCTCCAAAACCCGCGACCTCTATCACCTAGAAGTACGAGGGCAACAAGCGAATGGGAACACCACGACCTTCAAGTTCCCCTCCAAGTTACACACCATCCTGATTTGGAAATATATCACAGTTCCTTCATCGTCGCTGGGTCAAAATCCTGGAACTCCCTCCCTAACAGCACTGTGGGAACACCTTCACCACAAGGACTGCAGCGGTTCAAGAAGGTAGCTCACCACCACCATCTCAAGGGCAATTAGGGATGAGCAATGCTGGCCTTTCTAGCGATGCCCACATCCGCTGAATGAATTTTTTAAAAAGAGCGAGGTACTGTCGACATTGATTTACATTGGGTTTCGGTTAAGCAATGCCTTGATATCAAAATTCTCATTCTCATTTTCAAATCCCTCCATGGCCTCGCCCCTCCCTATCTCGGCAATCTCATCCAGCCCCACAACCCCCCGAGATGTCCGCGCTCCTCTAATTCTGCTCTCTTGAGTATTCCTGATTATAATCGCTCAACCATTAGTGGCCGTGCCTTCTGTAGCCCAAGCCCCAAGCTCTGGAACTCCCTGCCTAAACCTCTCCGCCTCTCTACCTCATTTTCTTTCTTTAAGACGCTCTTTAAAACCTACTTCTTTGACCAAGCTTTTGAGCACCTGTGCTAATTTCTACTGATGAGCTTGGTGTTAAATTTTTTAAATCTCATAACACTCCTGTGAACATAAGAACATAAGAAATAGGAGCAGGAGTAGGCCATCAGGCCTCTCGAGCCTGCTCCGACATTCAATAAGATCATGGCTGATCTGATCATGGACTCAGCTCCATTTCCCTGCCCGTTCCCCATAACCCTTTATTCCCTTATCGCTCAAAGATCTGTCTATCTCCAGCTTAAATATATTCAATGACCCAGCCTCCACAGCTCTCTGGGGTAGAGAATTCCAAAGATTTACAACCCTCTGAGAAAAGAAATTTCTCCTCATCTCAGTTTTAAATGAGCAGCCCCTTATTCTGAGACTATGTCCCCTAGTTTTAGTTTCCCCTATCAGTAGAAATATCCTGCCTGCATCCACCTTTACAAGCCCTCTCATTATCTTATATAAGATAAGATCACCTCTCATTCTTCTGAACTCCAATGAGTACAGGCCCAAACTACTCAACCTATCTTCATAAGTCAACCCGCTCATCTCCGGAATCAACCTAGAACCTTCTCTGAACGCCTCCAATGCAAATATATTCTTCCTTACATATGGAGACCAAACTGTACGCAGTACTCTAGGTATGGCCTTACCAATATCCTGTACAATTGTAGCAGGACTTCACTGCTTTTATACTCCATTTCCCTTGCAATAAAGATTAACATTCTATTTGCCTTCCGGATTACTTGCTGTACCTGCATACTAACTTTTTGTGTTTCATGCACAAAGACTCCCAGGTCACTCTGTACTGCAGCACTATCCAAATTTACTCCATTTAAATTATAATTTGCTCTTCTATTTTTCTGCTAAAGTGGATAACCTCACATTTTCCCACATTATACTCCACCTGCCAAATTTTTGCCCACTCACTTAGCCTGTCTATAGCCCTTTGGAGATTTTTTGTGTCCTCCTCACAATTTGCTTTTCCACCCATCTTTGTATCATCAGCAAACTTGGCTACATTACACTCGGTCCCTTCATCCAAGTCATTAATCTAGATTGTAAATAGTTGAGACCGCAGCACCGGTCCCTGCGGCACCCCACTAGTTATTGTTTGTCAACCGGAAAATGACCCATTTATCCCGACTCTCTGTTTTCTGTTAGTTAGCCAATCCTCTATCCATGCTAATATATTACCCGCAACCCTGTGAACTTTTATCTTGTGCAGTAATCTTTTATGTGGCAGCTTATCGAATGCCTTCTGGAAGTGCAAATACACCACATCCACTGCTTCTTCCTTATCCACCCTGCTCGTTACATCCTCAAAGGACTCCAGCAAATTTGTCAAATATGATTTCCCTTTCATAAAACCACGCTGACTCTGCTTAATTGAATTATGCTTTTCCAAATGTCCCGCTACTGCTTCCTTAATAATGGCCTCCAGCATTTTCCCAATGACAGATGTTAGGCTAACTGGTTAATAGTTTTCTGCCTATTATCTACCTCCTTTTTTAAATAGGGGCGATACATTTACGGTTTTCCAATCCACTGGGACCGCCCCAGAATCCAGGAAATTTTGGTAGATTACAACCAATGCATCCACTATCTCCGCAGCCACTTCTTTTAAGACCCTAAGATGTCAGCCATCAGGTCCAGGGGACTTGTCCGCCTTAGTCCCATTATTTTACCGACTACTACTTCTTTAGTGATAGTGATTGTATTGATTTTCTCGCTCCCTATAGCCCCTTGATTATCCACTATTGGGTTTTTTTTAGTGTCTTCTGCCGGGAAGATCAATACAAAATATTTGTTCAAAGTCTCTGCCATTTCCCTATTTCCCATTATTAATTCCGCAGTCTCATCCTCTAGGGGACCAACATTTACTTTAGCCACTCTTTTCCTTTTTATGTACCTGTAGAAACTCTTACTGCTGTTTTTAATATTTCGTGCTCGTTTAATTTCATAATCTATCTTCCCTCTCTTTATCATTTATTTAGTCATTCTTTGCTGGCTTTTAAAAGTTTCCCAATCCTCTGGCCTCCCACTAGTCTTGGCCACTTTGTATGCCCTTGTTTTCAATTTGATACCATCCCCTAGTTCCTTAGTTAGCCACGGATGGTTGTCCCTTCTCTTAGTCTTTTCTTCTCATTGGAATATATTTTTGTTGTGAGTTATGAAATAGCTCCTTAAATATCCACTGCTCATCAACTCTGCCTTCATACCTTCGTAGTCTCCTTTAGTTAAGCTCAGATCCAACTTTCTCACCCTCCAACTGAATTTGAAATTCAACCATGCTATGGTCACTCATTCCTGGAGGATCCTTTACTAAGATATCAGTTATTAATCGTGTCTCATTACACAGTACTAGATCTAAGATAGCCTGCTCCCTGGTTGATTCCGCAACGTACTGTTCAAGGAAACTATCCCAACAATACTCTATGAACTCTTCCTCAAGGCTACCCTGGCCAATTTGCTTTGTCCAATCAATATGAAGGCTAAAATTGCCCATGATTATTGCCGTTCCTTTCTTACAAGCCTCCATTATTTCTAGATTTACACTCCATCAAACAGTGTAACCACTGTTAGGGGACCTATAGACCACACCCACCAGAGACTTTTTCCCCTTATTATTCCTTATCTCCACCCAAACTGTTTCAACATCTTAATCATCTGAGCCAATATCGTTTCTCACCAACGCACTGATCTCATCTTAACTATCAGAGCTACCCTACCTCCTTTTCCTTTCTGTCTTTCCTACGAATTGTCAAATATCCCTGAATATGTAGTTTCCAGTCCAGGTCATCTTGCAACCACGTCTCTCTAATGGCTATCAGATCAAACCCATTTATTTCTATTTGTGCCGTCAACTCATCTATTTTGTTACGAATACTGCGTGCATTCAGATGAGGAGCTTTAAAATTTGTGTTTTTTACCATTTTTACCTGCTTTGACTCCACTTTCTGATAAATTTTTATGTTTGTACATTCTGTGAAGTGCCTTGGGACGTTTCTCTACATTAAAGGTGCTATATAAATACAAGTTGTTGTTGTTGTCTACCCTCCCGGGTTGGCGTAAAAGATCTGCAAGTTCTTTCTGTGTCTATCGGACGCATTGGTCTTTATTTGTCATTAGAATTTTTCATTACCTGTCCTTAAAACCACAGGGATTTTGTGATTTACTCCTTGATGTGGCATGTGTTTTATCTTCGAACCAAATTATATGCCTCATGCATTTTCATTCTTAGACCCGCTGTGCTAACTCTACGGGTGAAGGAAGGTGCCAATCTTGCTCCAGATAATTTGTCAAATTAATTAGCGTGTCATACATTTTAGCCAAAAATTATTCGGTATTGTACTTGTCGACAGTAATTATAGATGTCCCAGTAAAATTTCTCGGAATGAAGCTAATTAAATGAAAACAGTACTGCGTAAAACTAATACTGCGCCTAAGGCTTTGCTTGATTGTCACTTGAAATGATTTCCTATACGACCAAAACCCAGCTGTATTATGACCAGCTACAACACCACTGAAAAAGTGTCTGTAAGCGGAGGCATCAAACCTTCAGAACAGTAGGTCCTAATTCTCAGGTTTAATACTGTAGTGCTTAAAAATAACACTGGGAACATTGCTAGGGCTTTCACCCCTTAATTACTTCAGTCAAGTTGTAACATGGATATGGTGGTGTAGTGATTGTGTTACTGCAATGATAATCCAGAAAGACTGGGCCAATAGTCCAGTAGAACTGAATTGAAATCCCACCATGAGAGTTTGAGAATTTGGAGGGAGTTCCAAGATTGTGGTCCACCAACGATGAATCTCTCTTCCCTCTCTTTATCATTTTTTTAGTCGTTCTTTGCTGGCCTTTAAAAGTTTCCCAATCCTCTGGCCTCCCACTAGTCTTGGCCACTTTGTACGCCTTTGTTTTCAATTTGATACCATCCCTTATTTCCTTAGTTTGCCATGGATAGTTCTCCCTTCTCTTACAGTCTTTCCTTCTCATTGGGATATATTTTTGTTGCGAGTTATGAAATATCTCCTTAAATGTCTGCCACTGCTCATCAACCGTCCCATTCTTTAATCTATTTTCCCAGTCCACTTTAGCCTACCCTGCCTTCATACCTTTGTAGTCTCCTTTCTTTAAGCTTAGGGCACTGGTTTTTATGTTTGTACATTCTATGAGGGGCCTTGGGACGTTTCTCTACATTAAAGGCGCTATATAAATACAATTTGTTGTTGTTGCCTGCCCTCCCGGGTTGGCGTAAAAGATCTGCAAGTTCTTTCTGTGTCTATCGGATGCATTGGTCTTTATTTGTCATTAGAATTTTTCATTACCTGTCCTTAAAACCACAGGGATTTCGTGATTTACTCCTTGATGTGGCATGCGTTTTATCTTCGATATATGCCTCATGCATTTTCATTCTTAGACCCGCTGTGCTAACTCTACGGGTGAAGGAAGGTGCCAATCTTGTTCCAGATAATTTGTCAAATTAATTAGCATGTCATACATTTTAGCCAAAAATTATTCGGTATTGTACTTGTCGACAGTAATTATAGGTGTCCCAGTAAAACTTCTCGCAATAAAGCTAATTAAATAAAAACGGTACTGTGTAAAACTAATACTGCGCCTAAGGCTTTGCTTGATTGTCACTTGAAATGACCAGCTACACAACCACTGAAAATGTGTCTGTAAGCACTTATCTAATAAAGCGGAGGCATCAAACCTTCAAAACAATAGGTCTTAATTCTCAGGTTTAATACTGTATTTAGTGCTTAAAAATAACACTTGGAACATTGTAAAGGCTTTCACTCCTCAATTACTTCAGTAAGTTTGTAATATGGTGGTGTAGTGATTGTGTTACCCGAATAGTAATCCAGAAAGACTGGGCCAATAGTCCAGTAGAATTGAACTCAAATCCCACCATGACAATTTGAGAATTTGGAGGGAGTTCCAAGATTGTGGCCCACCGACGATGAAGGAATGGAAATGTACTTACGTGTCAAGATGGTGTCTGACTTGGAGGGATGCAGAGAGAATGTTTCCACTGGTGGGGGAGACTAGAACTAGAGGGCATAGTCTTAGAATAAGGGGCCACCCATTTGGAACTGGGATGAGGAGAAATTTCTTCTCTCAGAGGGTTGTGGATCTGTGGAATTCGCTGCCTCAGAGAGCTGTGGAAGCTGGGCCATTGAATAGATTTAAGACAGAAATAGACAGTTTCTTAAACGATAAGGGAATAGGGGGTTGTGGAGAGCGGGCAGGGAAGTGGATCTGGGTCCATGATTGGATCAACCAAGATCGTATTAAAGGGTGGAGCAGCCTCGAAGGGCCATATGGCCTACTCCTGCTCCTATTTCTTATGTTCTCATGTAAACTTGGAGGTGGTGGTGTTCCCATGCGCCTGCTGTCCTTGTCTTTCTCGGTGGTAGAAGTCATGGGTTTGGGAGGTGCTGCTGAAGAAGCCTTGGCGAGTTGTTGCAGTGCGTCTTGCAGATGGTACACGCTGCATCCACGGTGCGTCGGTGATGGAGGGATGGAGGGAGTGACTGTTTAAGGTGATGGATTGTGTGCCAATCAAGCGGCTGCTTTGTCCTGGGTGGTGTCGAGCTTCTTAAGTGTGATTGGAGCTGCACTCATCTAAGCAAATGGAGAATTTTGAATTCAGTTTAAAAACTCTGGAAATAAATTGTTGGTATCAGTAAAAGTAACCATGAAACTGTCAGATAGTCGTAAAAACGCAATTGTCTCACTGAGGCCTTTTAGGGATGGAAGCCTGTCACCCTTACCCAGTCTGGCCTATATGTGACTGAGCAACATCAACCTACATTTATGTAGCTCTTTAACGTAGCAAAACATCCCAAGATGTTTAATCAGAGCGATAACAATAAAAACAATTTTGACACCAAGCCACAGAGGCTATCAGGACAGATGACCAAAGGCTTGGTCAAAGAGGAGCATCTGAAAGGAGAGAGAGGTAAAGAGGCAGAGAGGTCCCTGGAGGAAATTCCAGAGCTTAGAGCCCAGGCAGCTGAAAGCACGGCCGCCAATGGTGATGTGGTTATAATCGTGAGATGCGCAAGAGGCCAGAATTGGAAGAGCGCAGCGATCTCGAAGGCATGTAGAGCTGGAGGAGGCTAGAGAGAGAGGACTCCAGTCCCACTCCAATGTGGTTGACTCGTAACTGCCCTCCAAAGTGGCCCAGCAAACCACTCAGTTCGGATCAAAGTCGCACGGACTGCAGCGGTTCAAGACGAAAGCCCATCGCCACCTTCAGCGGCAAATTGGGATGCGCAAGGCAACACCAACATCCCAAAAATGAAAACGTATAGGGCCAAAAACTGTGGTCGGAGGGTTCCCGTGGGCGGATGCCCCCGATCAAAATTTTCTTTACGAAAGTACCTGGTGGTCCCGGAGGAACGAACACTTCTGGTCCAAGGCCTAGTTATGCAGGCCAGCGCAGAGGCCCACGCATCCCAGGAATGTAAGCACATCCTGGGACACGTGGGCCTGGACTACCAATCACAATGTAGTATTCTCATTGATACTGATGGATGTTCCATTTGTACGAAGCTCCTATTACTATCAATGAGAATAGCCCCAAAAACACAGAAACACAACTCAATAAATAAAAAAAACACCTCACATATTTAAAATTAATTGAAATTAAATGATTTAGGAAAAAAATATTTATTTGAAAATGTTATGAACATTTTTTAAAAGGGTTCAAAATAAACTTGCCTTATGAACAGGGTTTTTAATATAAAATTAGTGATGAAGTTGAATTGTTCCATCTTTCAAAACTCTTATGCTGGTAAAAGCAGGCCTTATGCCTTTAATAGGCGTAAGAGATTTAAGGAGTTGGGCAGGAATTGGGAATTGGGCAAATCTCAGTCCATGGAGGTCCTTCTCCCAGGGCTGCATTGGAACTGTCAAAAGACAGCAATTTCAGGACCAGAACATCATCAGTTTGCAATAGGCAACAATACTGACCAAAGCTGGTCCATCTCTAGCTTATGGTATGAATAACCAATTCATCTGTCTTTTGGCGGTGTTGAATGACGGAGGAACATAGGTCATGACACCAAGAGTGGCAAAAGATCTTTAAGAACATAAGAACATAAGAAATAGGAGGAGGCTATTTGGCCCCTCGAGCCTGCTCCACCATTCAATAAGATCATGGCTGATCTGATCAGGGACTCAGCTCAACTTCCCTGCCCACGCCCTATAACCCTTTATCCCCTTATTGCTCAAATCTATCTATTTCCGTCTTAAGTATATTCAATGACCCAGCCTCCACAGCTCTCTGGGACAGAGAATTCCATAGATTTACAACCCTCTGAGAGAAGAAATTTCTCCTCATCTCAGTTTTAAATGAGCGGCCCCTTATTCTGAGACTAGATCCCCAAGTTTTAGTTACCCCTATAATCGGAAACATCCTCTCTGCATCCACCTTGTCGAGCTCCTTCATTTTCTTATAAGTTTCAATAAAATTACCTCGCATTCTTCTGAACTCCAATAGTAGGCCCAACCTACTCAACCTATCCTCATAAGTCAACTCCCTCATCTCCGGAATCAACCTAGTGAACCTTCTCTGAACAGCCTTCAATGCAAGTATATCCTTCCTTAAATACGGAGACCAAAACTGTATGCAGTACTCCAGGTGTGGCCTCATCAATACCCTGTACAGTTGTAGCAGGACGTCCCTGCTTTTATACTCTATCCCTCTTGCATTCCTGATTACTTGCTGTACCTGCATATCACTACCTGCAGACTAACGTCCACCCCACCCAATGGAACAGGTAGACGGGCCGCAGTTTGACATCACATCCATAGGATGACACCTCTAGCATTGCAGCTCGCTCACAGTGCTGACTGCGGTGGCAACTCGAATCTTATCACAGCCCCACAAATGGAAAGATACAAAACAGTCTGACTGCAAGTCCAGTTTGACATCAATCAAATTTACTTGAAACACCTTAATTTTAGATATTTCAGCCTGAGACGAGTAGTGAATTATCATCATCTGATAATGAAGTGTCATCAAATTATTTTATATCATTTTCAATAAATAGATAATCGTCACTTTGAAGTTTACTTTTAATGTCTTGGTTTCATGATGAGATTAATTTACATAGAATTACACAGAATATACTTCTTGCTATTGAAGGAGTGCAGTAAAGGTTCACCAGACTGATTCCCGGGATGGCAGGACTGACATGAGAAGAGACTGGATCAACTGGGCCTTTAGTCACTGGAGTTGAGAATGATGAGAGGGGATCTCATAGAAAATTTAAAATTATGATGGGATTGGACAGGTTAGATGCAGGAAGAATTTTCCCAATATTGGGGAAATCCAGAACCAGGGGACACAGTCTAAGAATAAGGGGTAAGCCATTTAGGACCGAGATGAGGAGAAACTTCTTCACTCAGAGAGTTGTTCACCTGTGGAATTTACTACTGCAGAGAGTTGTTGATGCCAGTTCATTGGATATATTCAAGAGGGAGTTAGATATGGCCCTTACGGCTAAAGGGATCAAGGGATGTGGAGAGAAAGCAGGAAAAGGGTACTGAGGTGAATGATCAGCCATGATCTTATTGAATGGTGGTGCAGGCTTGAAGGGCCGAATGGCCTACTCCTGCACCTATTTTCTATGTTTCTATGTTTCACAGAATCACAGAAATTTACAGCACGGAAGGTGGCCATTTCGGAGCATCGTGTCCGCGCTGGCCCGACAAAGAGCTATCCAGCCTAATCTCACTTTCCAGCTCTTGGTCCGTAGCCCTTTAGGTTACGGCACTTCAAGTGCACACCCAAGTACTTTTTAAATGTGGTGAGGGTTTTTGCCTCTACCACCCTTTCAGGCAGTGAGTTCCAGACCCCCACTACCCTCTGGGTGAAAATATTTTCCCTCAAATCCCCTCTATACCTCCTACCAATCACTTTAAATCTATACCCCCTGGTTGATGACCTCTCTGCCAAGGAAAATAGGTCATTCATATCCACTCTATCTAGGCCCTGCATAATTTTTTACACCTTAATAATGTTGTTTATGCTCGAAACAACCCTCCTGCCTCCCTACTTTATCTAACCCGATCAGCATATCCTTCTATTCCTGGTGTATTTAACGAACTGCCCCTTAAAGGCATCTATACTATTCGCTTCAACCATTCCCGGTGATAGCAAGTTCCACATTCTCACCACCTCTCTGGCTAACACAAAATCAAAATGCTGCAGATGCAAGAAATCTAAAATAAAAACAGAAAATGCTGGGAAATACTCAGCAGATCAGGCAGCATCTGTGGAGAGAGAAACAGAGTTAACCTTTCGTCAAAACTGGAAAAAGTTAGAGATGCAACAGATTTTAAGCAGGGAGGTAGGGAAAGGAGGGAGAGAAGAACAAAAGGGAAGGACTGTGATAGGGTGGAAGGCACGAGAGATTAAATGGCAAACGGGTAAAGAAGTTTCTCATGATTTGGATTTATTAGTGACGATCTAATATTTATGACCCCTAGATTTAGACTCCCTCTCAAATGGAAACAGCTACTCTATGTCTACCTATCAAACCACTTCATAAATTTAAAGACCTCTATTAGGTCTTTAACTCCTCAGCTTTCTCTTTGTTAAAGAAAAGAGTCCCAGACTGTTCAGTCTTTCCAGGGGCGTTAACAGGAGACGCAAATGAACCAATTTCTCCCCCTTCGTCTCCTTACAGAATGAAGGATATACTTGCCATGGAGGGAGTACAAGGAAGGTGCACCAGACTGATTCCAGGGATGGGGGGGGTATTGTCCTACCAGGAGCGATTGAGCAGACTAGGTCTATGTTCCCCAGAGTTTCAAAGAATGAGAGCTGATCTCACTGAAACATATAAAATTCTTACAGGGCTCGGCAGAGTAGATGCAGGAAAGGATGTTTCCGCTGGAGAGTGAATGGGATGGCTCTTTCAAAGAGCTGGCACAGACACGATGGGCCGAATGGCCTCCTGCTGTGCTATTTCATTCTACGATTTAAGGGTCTTTAGGCGTAGGGCACGAAGAGATGAGCAGAGCAACCATGAACTTTGACAGCCTGTTTTAACAGCAACCATTACAAAAATCTAATAAATCAGTGGAGAAGGGCCAGCTAAATCAAATCCACTTTACTTCCAACGAGGACTTAAGATTAATGACCTTTGTTTCTATGTTTTAAAAATAGTGCCAGATAGTTCTTGCTGCTTTTTATGAAAAAGTATTAATTCAAGAATGGGAACATTTCTGCCATTCAGGGTTTCATCCAGTTGCTTTTCCCTCCCTCCACCTCGATCACCTGCTTAAAACCTACCTCTTTGCCCAAGCTTTTCATCACCTGTCCTAATATCGCCTGATGTGGCTCGGTGTCAAATTTTGTTTGTTGATGCTAATGTGAAGCACCTTGGAACGTTTTACTCCTTCAAACGGAGATTGAGTAGACTAGGCCAATATTCTCTAGAGTTTAGAAGAATGAGAGGTGATCTCATTGAAATAAGCAAAATTCTTACAGGGCTTGACAGGGTAGATGCAATGAGAATGTTTCCCCGGCCTGCGGAGTCCAGAACCAGGGGTCACAGTCTCAGAATAAGTCGTCGGCCAGTTAGGACTGAGATGAGGAGAAATTTCTTCACTCAAGGGGTGGTGAATCTTTGGAAGTCTCGACCCCAGAGGGCTGTGGAGGCTCAGTCTCTGAGTATATTCAAGACAGAGATAGATAGATTTTTTGGATATTAAGGGAATCAAGGGATATGGAGATTGTGCAGGCAAGTGGAGTTGAGGTAAACGATCAGCCATGATATTGAATGGCATAGCAGGCTCAAGGGGCAAAATGGCCTACTCCTGCTCCAATTTCTTAGGTTATGTTCTTATTAAAGGCGCTATATAAATGCAAGTTGATGTTTTGCACCAGGATCTTTTCACTCTCCTGGCCGGTTGAAGCTTGGCGGATCGATTGATCACAATAGATTAAAACTCTTAATAAGGTGTATCTTTGATTTGACTCAATGTTTGGAAGTAAGTCATAAAACAGTGGGACTAGTGTATATAATCAATACAGAAAATGCTAGAAATACCCAGTGCGGGTTCCGCCAGGACTACTCGGCTCCAGACCTCATTAAAACCTTGGTCTAAACTTGGACAAAAGAGCTGAATTCCAGAGGTGAGGCGAGAGTGACTGAGTGTGGCATCAAGGAGCCAAAGTAAAACTGAAGTCAATGGGAATCAGGAGGAAAACTGGCTCGAGTCATATCTAGCACAAAGGAAGAGGCTTGTGGTTGTTGGAGGTCAATTATCACAGCCCCAGGACATCTCTGCAGAGTTCCACATGGCAGTGTCCTAGGCCCAACCATCTTCAGCTGCTTCATCAATGAGCTTTCTTCCATCATAAAGCCAGAAGTGGGGATGTTCACCATTGATGACTGCACAGTGTTCAGTGCCATTCGCAACACTTCAGATAACAGTCCATGCCCACTTACAGCAAGACCTGGACAACATTTAGGCTTGGGCTGATAAGTGGCAAGTAACGCTTGCTCCACAAAGTGCCAGGCAATGACTATTTCCAACAAGCGAGAGTCTAACCACCGCCCCATGACATTCAATGGCATTACCATTGCCAAATCCCCCATCATCAATATCCTGGCGGTTACCATTGACTAAAATCTTAACTGGACCAGCCACACACAGAGAGCAAAATTCACCAGAACCCCCCACTGTGTTTGGGCTCATTTGAAAGGAAATTTAATTTGGGACTATCTACCGAAAAGTTTGGAACTCTAAAGTGCTTATGGAAGAAACTACAAACTTTAATAGAATTATGAACTTTTACAAGACAAAGTCAAGCCTGTGGGCGGACCTAGGGAACAAAGGAAGCCCACTTGATTATTGGAACAGTCTGGTTGTGAGGAATGAGGTAACCTGTCTGGAAGAATGAGTATTTGGAAGTTTTCCTCCACAAGAGACATTACCGTCACAAATCACCCAGAGGTGGCTCCCCATCAACATGGGTCTGGACAAACCATTTTCAGCATATACATCACTAAGAGGCCCAATCCAGCCTGCATGCGAAAGACTAAGCACAAAAGGACATTGCAATTACAAAACTAATTTTTCCATTAGGAAACAGTTTTTCGAAGATCAGCCCACCCAAGACATATCAACTTTAACAAGCCCGACAAAATATTACAAAGAAGAACCAAGCCTGCCAAAATTATACAAAGGATTGTGAAGAGATTTGGTGGCAAGATTAGAACACTGAAATCGTATAACTTGCCACTGTTTTCAACAAGTCTTGAAGTCCTGAAGGAAGGAAGAACATCACCATCTACCATTAACTATCAAAAGGATTGGTAAGCATAAATCCCTGCCACCCTGGAGTCTAACCTAGCTAGAATTAGGTATTGGGAGGTGGGAGGTATAATTTTACCGCAACCCCTTTGAATGTGTAGTGTATGGTACTCTGGTACACGGGGTGTGATGCAGAGAGTGCTGGTTTGGGGCAAAGAACCAAAATGGAAGACAGGATTTCCTCCTATGTGTATAAGAAAGTGAATGTAACTAAGGAATGGGTGCTTCGTCTCTTGCACGCCGAGTGTTCGGCTGATGCTGCAGCCCAGTGGACAGCAAGTAAAGATCACAAAGAAGCAGTAGAGAAAGCAATTTGGTTGGTCTGTCTACAGCGACAGGTCCAACTGCTAGACAGAATGAATGAAACATTGCAGGCAAAGTTATGCAAATGTGCAGAGAGCTACCAGGAAAGGGTTATGTCAGAAGAAAGATTATCAGGAGAACTCCGTAAGCTAAAACAGGAAAGGGCCCAAATAATGGATAGGTTTAAAAACAGTCAGGACTATTTTCAATGTCAGGTTACCGAGGCCAAAAGTAATGAAAAGTCATTGAGGGAGGAAAGCACTCACCTTGCCCTACAAGCAAAAGAGCTCCAGGAAAGATTAAAAGATGTGCAGGCAGCGTAGAATGTAGCTAGCACTAATGGGTTTGAATCGAGAGACCACGGTCCCTGCCAGCAACAAATTGAAAGTTTAAACCTTGCTCTGTCCAAGGCAAAAGGCATGGTATGCCTAATAAGCCCGGGTATGCCCCAGGTAAACCTGGAAGAGAAGGAAGAAACTACCTGGCCCACTACCTGTGGTATAGGTGACTACACCGGTGCAGCATCAGGAGGGGAAAATCAGGTGCGGGGCGGACAGGGATAGCGAACCACCACCACCTGTGGCACCGAGCTTCAGCTCGGCTTTGCCACAGGGAAGAGAGGGAGGCGAGCCAGAACAGGGAGAGCCAGAACCAGGGCCAATGTGCCCAGTCCGGCAACAGAAGTTTGGCTTGCCCAGCCTCGCCAGGGCTCCAGGGCCCCTGGAAAGTCAGTTTGTGGCCCCTCACACTCCCCACCAGGTTAGGGTTATGGTAAGCCACCTGGGAAAGCTAACTACAAAAGGAGACCCCTCGGTTCACTTTGTGGAGGTGGAACAGGCAGGGGATATTAATGGGTGCGATGATGCAGAAATGGCAAAGATGCTTCTCCTATCCCTAGACAGCAAACTGTACTAATCCCTCTCTACTGAGAGCAAAAGAGGACAAAAAACACTTGCTGCCGTCCAAAAGGATATTTTAGAAGCTATGGGCTGCAATGACGGGAGTCCCTTCTCGAGAGTAGAGAAAATGGTGCAGCTCACAGGAGAACCCTCACAGGCTTTCACAGACCGACTGTGGCCGGTGTACAAAAGCGCCTGTAGTGGGGACATAGACAGAGATCACTTAAGCCCGGACGAGTTAGCACACTGGCTCCGAAGCCTAGTAGTTAACAGTTTACCCAGAATAAGAACCAAGGCTGAGGCCTGGTTCGACCCCAGAGATCCCCAAGCCACAGAACAGGGAGTGCTTAGGCAACTGACCCTAGCTTACAGAAATGGCAGAGGGACAGAAGAGCACCCACAAAAGGGAAGGGTTCACGAAATCCAACCTAACCAAGATAAGAGGGAATGGTGCCACGAGGGGGGCAACTCCTCCGATACAAAACGTACCTGCTTCGGGTGCGGAAAGAGTGGGCACTGGAGAAGGGATTGCATAAATCCTTGGAAGAATAGCGCAGGAAAGAGTTCTCCAGCCCCTGCCCAAAAGACCGAGACAGATAAGCCCGCCCCTACCCACTCGTTTGAGACCTTTTTAACTGCTCTCCGAGCCATGTTAGATGGCCCTGGGAAGGTAGCCACTGCCACCGGTACTGAAAGCCCATCTGCCCCCTCCCAACCAAAACCGTGACTGGGACAGGCACAGCCTGTCCACCTGTGTGCCCTCGAGTACGATGCGTGGGGGAGACCGACCGTACAGATGGAAGTGGAAAAGGTGAAAGGGACTTACCTGCTGGACACCGGTGCCTCAAGCACCCTTGCCTATGCAGCTAACCCCATCGCCTCACCTCTGTCTAACGGGGTCCCCTACAGTTTGGTGGGTTTCACAGGCACTGAACAGACTGGCTCATTCTCCGATCCGCTCTCTATTAATTTAGATGCACTCCACAGTAAGTGGACTTGTGTCCTGATGAAGTGGGAGCAGGAAAGGAGAGGGATCCTGGGGGCTGACTTCACCCTAGGCCACGAGATCCTAGTGGATTTAAGAAACCACTGTCTTTGGGGGTCAGTCTGTACAGGACAGGAGAGTGAGGTGATGGTTATCCCGGGAAAACAGAAAAAAAGGACGGTGTGCACCATGAAACCAAAGGAGGGTTACAACCTTGAATCACTGGTCAGTTACACCCCTGTAGAATATCAAGAATATGTGAGGGAAAACCTTGCAGCTTTTGCCACTCACAAACACGACTGTGGGAGAATAAACGGGGTCGAGGTTAGCATAGATGGGGACCCCATGACCCGACCATAGAAACAGTACAACTTCCCCAGGGAGGGGGAGGCAGACATGGAAATAGCCTTGGGTTCGCTGGTTAAACAGGGGGTATTGAGACCAATAGCTACCCATGTGACTTCTCCATTGTGGCCGGTTAAGAAACCGGACAACTCCTGGAGAGCCACGGTGGGCTATCGAGTACTCACCGTAACATCCCCGCCTGTGCACCCACTGTTGCTGCTGTCGCCGACCTCATTGGAAGTATCCCAGCCTCCGCGACCACCTTCACGGTGCTGGATATTTCCAACGGGTTCTGGCCCATACCTTTAAGAAGGGAAGATCAGTACAAGTTTGCTTTTGCCTTTGAAGGACAGTAATATACTTGGAACTGTCTCCCTCAGGGCTTCCACAACAGCCCCAGTATTTTCCATCAGTGTATAGCCAACTGTTTAAAGAGTTTCAGCAGACCCCAGCAATTAGTACAGTCTGTGGATGACCTGCTCCTGTTCACCGATGAGGGGGAGGAGCATGGCCCACTGCTGGCTGAGTTGCTGGAGCTGCTGAAAGAAGAAGGGTTTAAAGTAAACCCCAAGAAGGCACAGATCGGCCTGAAGGAAGTAATATTCCTGGGACTGGCTGTGCGCGCTGGGGGGAGAGCCATTGACAAAGCTAGAAGGGAAGCCGTGCAGAAGTTACCCGCTCCCAACACAGTAACAGGAGTAAGATCTTTTCTCGGGCTAACTGGGTACTGCAGAGACTTCATTGAGGATTATGCAGCCACAGCAGCCCCTCTGCTCCGACTCCTACATAAGGGAGTGGAGTGGGAATGGGACAAAGGTTTCGAGGCAGCATTTATCCAACTCATGAAAGACCTGTAGACCGCGCCAGCTCTAGGGGCCATAGATGGGGGTGAAGAGTTTTTCCTGGAGGTAGCAACCAGTGGGGACAGCCTGAGTGCAGTACTGCTCCAAGAGCGGCACGGCCGGCTGAGACCAGTGGTCTAATCCTCCAGGATTTTCACGGATGTGGCGAAGGGATACTCCAACTGTGAGTGCCACCTCCTAGCCACTCACTGGGCTGTGAAAAGATCACTGATTTTGGCCTCCTGGCCTTGGATGCCCACAACTTTTCGAACTGTTTGATACCCATCAGGGACTGGCTGGCACCTGTGTCTAGCCATTGAGGAGCACTTTCCTCATTATCGGTGGCGTCCTGGTGTATGAACTGTATACGTGCTCCACACGAACTCAGCTTCCAGCGATTTCCCCCAGTGTCCACTTTTGCAATTTCTGCAGGTATTTTGCTCATCTCTGCAAACTCCGGCTGAATGTGTGCCTCCACGCATCCAGCATGAGTTGCGGTTTGAAACAAAAAGTCCCTCGCCAGTCGATCGTCTGACTGCCCCTGTTATTGTCCTTGAGTGTACCATTAACAGGTGTTGATGGCCCCATTACTGGCCGCATTGTCCCTTGCAATGGCGTGAATCGCTGTTCAGCTTGCCATTGTCTCTGTCAAACTCCCCCTCTGGGTTCGACTACATGTTGGGGCATGCCTGACTGCCCTTGTCTGCCTGGAGAACTGTGTGCTGCTTTAACAATGTTGAATCTCTGTCCCAACCATTCCTTCACACAGTACCTCTCGTCTGTTCTGCTCGTGGCCATGCTTGCGTGGTTTAAATCCCAGTTTCTTGTCGCCATTGATACGTCCTTACTACACAGTATAAATGCACACGAGGCCCATGCTTGAGAGAAGGTCAGTCTGTGACCTGTCCTTTATTCCTTAGCACTCAAGTGATGAAGATGGGTGGAGCTTCCCCTTTTATACCTGAAGGTCCAGGTTAGGAGTGTCTCCCACCTAGTTGTCAGTGTTCTCACGGTGTACAATTTAGGTCAGTTTATACATGGGTTACAATGCTGGTTGAATACATGACATCGTGAAACGCAGAGGCCGTCAGGTCAGGCACCAAAGGGTGCTATACGCTCCTTGGCCGAACTTGGGAGGGGTGACACTATACTACCATGTTTGATTTGTGTTTGATTTTACCTGCTGTAAACCGCAACATCGCGAGTGTTGTAAGAGTGTTACTTAAATGTTTTGACTATTTACCTATATTTTACTGAACTTAAAACGTGTTTGACTATGGACCTTTATGCTATTTGAGAATGTGTTACTGTGTGTTTTTATTTTAATTTACTTAAAGTTGTGTATGTCTGTATACCATCATTTTACTGTGAAAATCGAGTAAAAGAGGGACATCATATCCCCTCTATGTTATAACCGAATTGTAATGACTGTATTCGCCTGTATATTGCATTGCATTTCAACGGGGCATACAGGGTAATGTTTAGCTAGTATAAATGCAGGGAAGGTTGACTTTCGGGAGCAGGAATTCTGCTTACCTTGATTGACACTCAAGGAATGTAGAGTGTCAACAGGGGGGACTGCAGACATCAAAATTCACCAGAAACCCCCGCACCCACTGAGTTTGGACCATTCAAAAGGAAATTTAATTTGGGACTATCTACCGAAAAGTTTGGAACTCTAAAGTGCTTATGGAAGAAACTACGAACTTTAATAGAATTATGAACTTTTACAAGACAAATTGAAGCCTGTGGGTGGACGTAGGGAACAAAGGAAGCCCACTTGATTAATGGAACTGTCTGGTTGTGAGGAATGAGGTAACCTGTCTGGAAGAATGAGTATTTGGAAATCCTTCTCCACAAGAGACATTACCGTCACAAATCACCCAGAGGTGGCTTCCCATCAACATGGGCCTGGACAAACCATTTTCAGCATATACATCGCAAAGAGGCCCAATCCAGTCTGTGTGCAAAAGACCAAGCACAAAAGGACATTGCAATTACCAAACTAATTTTTTCATTAGGAAACAGTTTTTCGAAGATCAACCCACCCATATCAACTTTATATCAACATATATCAACTTTAATGAGCCCGACAAAAATATTACAAAGAAGAACCAAGCCCGCCAAAATTATACAAAGAATTGTGAAGAGATTTGGTGGCAAGATTAGAACACTGAAATCGTATAACTTGCCACTGTTTTCAACAGAGGTTAGACAAGGTGAGAGAGACAAGGAGAGAAACCAACATGACAGTTGTAAAACTAACTTCTCCAGCCTCGAAGTCTTGAAATCCTGAAGGAAGGAAGAACATTACCATCTATCATTAACTATCAAAAGGATTGGTAAGCATAAATCCCTGTCACCCTGGAGTCTAACGTAGCTACAATTAGGTATTGGGAGGTGGGAGGTATAATTTTATTGTAACCCCCTTTGAATGTGTAGTGTATGGTACTTTATTAGAGTGATTATAAGTTTGACCTTGTACCTTTCCTTGTCTTGTTCTTTATTAGAGTGATTGTAAGTTAAACCGTGTATTTTCTTACTAGAGTAATAAGTCTGTATTACTTTGACTGTAATAAAACCAAAGTTCTTTGCATCAAACCAGCGTCCTCTACACTTTTGTCACCCCCCCCAAATAAATCCAGAGTACAGAACCCAAGGGAGTAGGATCGATTCGAACTGCTCAAGTTGGTCAGAAGGGAACCTGACCCCCTCATAGAGACCCACATACCCCACAATATCAACCCCACAACCCCTCCCTTACACACATAAACACTGTGGCTACAAGAGCAGGTCAGAGGCTGGGTATTCTGTGATGAGTGTCTTACCTCCTGACTCCCCGAAGCCTTTCCACCATCTACAAGGTACAAGTCAGGAGTGTGATGGAATACTCTCCATTTGCCTGGATGAATGCAGCTCCAACAACACTTAAAAAGCTCGACACCAATCAGGACAAAGCAGCCCGCTTGATTGGCACCCCATTCACCTCCTTAAACATTCACTTGTTCCAAAACTGGTGCACCGTGGCTGCAGTGTGCACCAGCTACAAGATGCACTGCAGCAACTCACCAAGGCTTCTTTGGCAGCACCTCCCAAACCCGTGACTTCTACCACCTTGAAGGACAAGAGCAGCAAGTGCATGGGAACACCACCACCTAAACTTTCCCCTCCAAGTCACATACCATCCTGACTTGGAAATATATAGCCGTTCCTTCATCGTCACTGGGTCAAAATCCTGGAACTCCCTCCCTGACAGCAATGTGGGAGTACCTTCAAGAAGGCAGCTCACCATCATCTTCTGAATGGCAATTAGGGATGGGCAATAAATGCTGGCCTTGCCAGCGACGTCCACATCCTGTCAATAAATTTTTTAAAAGAGAGCCCTCTGTTCCTCTCGCCCAGGGCTGGGCAATTATTTGGACTGTAGGGCCACCGAACAAGTTTTGGTGAGCTGTTGAGGGCCGGTCACCAATGTTCCACCAATTGCGTGGTCCTGTGCAGGCTGCTCCCCAGCTCCTGCCGCTGGAAGAGATACTGCGCATGCATGGCTGCATCGTGGCTGGCTGCACAGCTAATTTAGAGGGAACACACGCAAAAAAAATTAGAGTGAGCATTGCATAAACATAACTTCAGATGCTATCTTACATGCGCAACATGTATTCGATACTGTTTAGAAATGAATCAAATATAAAAGTTGAAAATGTGGTATTTTCTGATCTCTGTAAATCAGTGCTGTGAAATAGAACTGCACCCTCTTTAGAGCCTATGTCAGCATCAATTTCCCAACTCAGTTATCCTTATGTCCCTCTGCAAAGTTTATTAATTCTGTCCCAATTGCTGCCAGATGAGAACTCCCCTGCCGTCGTACTCTGGGTACTGGGAGAGGAAAGATGAAGCGCCGGTCACTTTCTTAGGTAAAAGAGTTGTGGAGATGAGCAGCCATGACTCCACCCTAAAATGGATAGGGTGTATTCGAGTATGCAGTGTATTCTGGGTACAGACATCCACCATTGGGGCCCAGAATTACAGAATGGATCGCTTTAAGATTGGGCCAGGGAGAATCGCTTTTGCGAATTATTAGTTTGAATGAAGTATTGCTATATTTTTTCCTTGGCTGCAGTTTGGGCTCTGATCCATGAGAAGTGAACGTGGATAGATGAATGTGTAGCTCGAGCTCCGGCTCGCGTTCTATTTCTGTCCCATCCAGCGGGCCGGATAGAATGACCCGGTGGGCCGGATACAGCCCACGGGCCGTATTTTGCCACCACTGATCTAGCCCTTAAATGTTCCCTTAAATTTGCCTGACATTCAATCAATTTGTCATCCAAGGTAAACAACAGCTCACTTAATTTACAGACCGTGGTGGTATCTAGCATTATGATGGTGATGATTTGCACTCCAGCGAATTTTATAGTGTGAAAGCATTCGTATCACATTTCATGAATATTACTGTCATACATAAAATCATGAAATATACAGTAATAGTAACCTCCTGCTGGAATAGTTCATTATCTCTTTCCTTGTTTTTCAGTTTACAACTTCCGTGCATTTCCTACCACCTCTGTGACATTTGGGCTTCCAATTTCGCTTCATCTTTAAATTAGCTTATTTTGATTCCCTTTGAAGCTATCGCGGTGGGCGGGCGGCATTTGATTAAGCTTCTCGTGTTTTTTTAAAAGTTGTATATTTAAGCCATCTGGCCAAGCAGATAGGCACACCACTTGCTCTGTTTAGCCTGACCAAGCGTGACTCTTCTTTCCCTATCTTCTCTCCCGAGGCCCGCTGAGAGGCATCATGCTCTCCAGCAACTCCCCTTTCGCATTTGATGTAGCTCAGATAGGGAAAACTCAGATAAGGAGGACTTTGAATTGGAAAAAAAAAAGCAATTTTCCTTGCTTGTCAGCTCAATGCAGATACCATGTTGCTGTGCATGCATGTCTGGGAGATCCAACTCAAATGAAATGTGAGGCCAAGCCTTTATTTGCACAGATCATGTCGACAACACAAAGCGAAAGTTGCAGGATCAGAGCAATAAAGATCTGTTTTATTCGGTGCCAAGAACTGAATATAAAGTGCAGTTTTTAATAAACTGGGGCTGTCCTCGGCAATATTTTAGTCAGGAGCATTAATCCAGAATGTTTGAACCAAAAGCAGAGGAAATGGTGGTGTGTGTAATGTATTTGCTTCATGGATTCTTTGCTTAAGAATTCATAGCAACACATGGCTATTAAGGACTAGTAGGTTTATTATCAAAGGTTTAACAATCCCACTACACATTACCAGTTCATCCACTAGGCTCACAACTGTATACCTCATCGTGGATGACCTAGACCCAACTTTTATTGAGTCTTGCGAACATCACGTGACTGGTTAATCCACTTACAATGCAACAGTTCTACAAACCTGTGAGCATACTCACAGGTGCATACATTACAGTGTGTGATATTAGTAATGACCACACTTGATCAGCGCTGCTGGTCAGGCCACATAGTCCGCACACGCCAGACACGAGACTCCCAAAGCAAGTGCTCTACTCATAGCTCCTTCACGGCAAACGAGCCAAAGGTGGGCAGCGGAAATGTTACAAGAACACCCTCAAAGCCTCCCTGATAAAGTGCGGCATCCCCACTGACACCTGGGAGTCCCTGGCCCAGGACCGCCCTAAGTGGAGGAAGTGCATCCGGGAGGGCGCTGAGCTCCTCGAGTCTCATTGCCGAGAGCATGCAGAAACCAAGCGCAGGCAGCGGAAAGAGCGTGCGGCAAACCAATCTCATCCACCCTTTCTCTCAACGACTATCTGTCCCACCTGTGACAGGGACTGTGGTTGTCGTATTGGACTGTTCAGCCACCAAAGAACTCACTTCAGGGAGTGGAAGCAAGTCTTCCTCGATTCCGAGGATCTGCCTATGATGATGATGATTAGTAATGAACCCATTAACCCTTTCGCAAGGGATTTCTTCCCACCCACGGATCCCCCACCCACACCTGACAGCAGAAAGGCATGGATTGAACGGAGAGGTGCGGAGATTGAGCACGTTACACATCGTAACTTGTTAACCTGCACCAATGTTTCCGAATCTGTTCAATGTGAGGCCGATCATGCAGCCCTGGCACATGGGCATCAGGTCATTCTCTCATCCGGTGCTGCCGGTGTCTGCGGTCAAACGAGTAGACATTGCACCATCAGGTCAGCTCAACAAAATTGTGCCAATTGTTGATCTTGCTCCTAGTTTCAGCATCACTAGAAAGATAGATTTGCTTTTTTATAGCGTCTTTCATGACCTCAGGACATCCCAAAGCACTTTGCAGCCAATTAAGTACTTTTTGAAATGCAGTCACTGTTGTAATGTAGGAAACGCAGCAGCCAATTTGCGCACAGCAAGCTCCCACCAACAGCAATGTGATAATGACCAAATAATCTGTTTTAGTGACATTGATTGAGGAATACATGTTGGCCAGGAGAGCGGGGAGAACTCCCCGGCTCTTCGAATAGTGCCATGGGATTTTTTTTATGTCCACCTAAGAGAGCAGACGGAGCCTTGGTTTAACGTCTCGCCTGAAAAACGATACCGCCTATGGTGCAGCACTCCCTCAGCACTGCACTGGGAATCTCAGACTGGATTATGTGCTCAAGTCCCTGGAGTGGAAGTTGAACACACAACCTTCTGAGTCAGAGGTGAGAGTTCTAAACCACTCAGCCATTGGCTGACAAATAGACACTAATTGCAGACCTTGCAACCCTAGCTCTACAGGTCAGTTGCTGACACAGTGTACGAGCTGCCAGGTGCTTTCTCTTTATACAGAAGGCAGCCTAAAAAGCATTCTATTAAGATAAGGCCATGTCAAACCAACAAACTGGTTTATTTTAGATGAAAAACATGCATGAACAGAATACAGCTTTCACCGTGTGAATAATTTCCTACATTCCTGGACTATTAAAGAAAGACCTGCATTTCAATAGGGCCTTTCACTACCTCAGGATGTTCTATAGCGTTTTATAGCCACTGACTTCCTTTTTTGAAGTGTAGTCACTGTAGTAATGTAAGAAAGTTGACACCCAATTTGCGCACAGCAAGGTCCCTCAATACATCAATGGGATAATATTCTGCTTTTTTAGTTGTTGATTGAGGGATAATTTAAGGCTGGCACTTCTGTACCATACTGAGGGAGTGCTGCACTGTCAGTAGTGCTATCTTTTAGCTGAAACGTTAACTGGACCCCCGTTTGCCATTTCAGTTGAACGTAAAAGATCCCATGGCATTTTATTAGGAAAATAATAAAGACACCATGTTACTGTCTTTCGCCTGTTTTCACCCTTTGGCCAAATAACCCCATAGGGGGCCGAAATCAACTTACCATCCACTGCCGCCCACTGCTGCCGACTGCCGCCCACTGCCGCCAACATTCCTCTGCAAGATCCACCCAGTGCCACTTTCGACATGGCCTGGAGCGAGCGGGAGAGGAGAGCCGCCGCGAACCGCCCGCTGATGTCAGCGGACGGCCGAGTGGGGCAACTGAGCTCCCGCCCGCTGAGCTCCCAGATTGGTGCGGGCAGGAGTCGGCGTCAGAACGGGGGTGGACTGCTGGGAGGAGGCTGGTCTGTCCCTGATGGTAAGTCTGAAGATCCTGAACAAAAGTTTAATGAACATTTCTTTTTCCACAGCGACTTACCTCAATGGCTCCTCTGGAGGTCTTCCGATAGTTTTTAAACTTTTTTCCTCGCGATTTTTATTTTCAGGTCTGCGAACCACCATGGGCCCGACTCCATCCTCGGCAGCACTTGGGCGGCAAGCGCCTCTGCCGCCGAGAATGAGCGCTCCCACTCGCTGACGCACAGATTGGTGGTGTACGTTGTTCATTTGTCGCCTGCCGATCTTCGAGGGACCTCGGTGATGAAAACCCCGCCGAAAGTACCGTCCGGAACCCCGGTGGCCATCGGCGGCAATTTGGGCGGCACTTGGGCAGGCCTTAACAAAATTCGGCCCCATAGAGTCCACAGCAGAAAAATAGGCCGTTCGGCCCAACTGGTCAATGCCAGCGTTCATGTTCAACATGAGCCTCCTTCGACCCCTCTTGCCGAACCCTATCAGCATACTCTTCTATTCCTTTCTCCCCGCTGTGGTTATCCAGCTTCCCCTTCAATGCATCGTTGCTATTTGTTTCAATTACTCCTTGTTGCAGCGAGTTCCACATTCTTACCACACTTTGGGTAAAGACATTTGTCCTGAATTTCCCATTGGATTTATTGGAGACCATCTTATATTTATGGCCTTGAGTTCTTGTCTTGCCTGCAAATGAAAACATTTGCCCATCATCTACCCTACCAACCCTTTCATTATCCAGCAGCTCACCCTCAGCTTTCTCTTTGCGACAGAAAGGAGCCCCAGCCTGTTCAATCATTATTTAAAACCTCTCCACTCTGGTATCAACTTTGTGAACCATTTTTGCACCTTTTACAGTGCCTCTTTATAAGAACATAAGAAAGAGGAGCAGGAGTAGGCCATTTGGCTCCTCAAGCCTGCTTCGCCATTCTATAAGTTCATGGCTGATCTGATCTTGGGCTCAGCTCCACTTCGCTGCCCGCTCCCCATAACCCTTCACCCTGTTATCGCTCAAAAATCTGTCGATCTTCACCTTAAATATATTCAATGAGCCTCCACAGCTCTCTGGGGCAGAGAATTCCACAGATTTACAAGCCTCTGAGAGAAGAAATTCCTCCTCATCTCAGTTCTAAATGGGCGGCCCCTTATTCTGAAACTATGCCCCCAAGTTCTAGATTCCCCCATGAGGTGAAACACCCACTCTGCATCTACCTTGTCGAGCCCCCTCAGTATCTTATATGCTTCATTAAGATCACCTCTCATTCTTCTAAACTCCAATGAGTATAGGCCCAATCTGCTCAACCTTTCGACATAAGACAACCCCATCATCTCCAGAATCAACCTCGTGAACCTTCTCTAAACTGCCTCCAATGCAAGTATATCTCTCCTTAAATAAGGAGACCAAAACGTTATCCTTTTTTATAATATGGAGCACAGTGCTCCAAGTGGAGTCTATCCAGGGTTCGATACAATTGCTTTTCAATTCTATCCCTCCAGAAATGAACCACAGTGCTTGGATACCTATTTATGGCCTTATTAACCTGTGTCAATACTTTCAGTGATTTGTGCATCTGTACCCCTTTATCCCATTGCTCCTCTATCCTATTTCAACTATTATTCTCCAAGCAGTCTGTGGCTTCCTTATTCTTCCTACCAAAATGCACCATTTCACACTGATCTATATTGAAATTATTTTGCCAAGTAAGCACCCATTCTGCAAGTTTATTCATATCTTCTTGTCTTAACACCAGCCTCCAGTTTGGTGCCGTACGCAAATTTAGAAATGTTACTTACAGCAAATTTAGAAACTGTGCTTCTGATTTTTACCTGAAAAGTTGGGCCTGTCAAGTTATTAAACCCCAGTTGCCCCAGACTGGGCCTACACTTAGAGGCACGGGTCCTCTAATCATCATAGGCAGTCCCTCGAAACAAGGATGACTTGCTTCCACGCCAAAAAAGGATGAGTTCACAGGTGTTCCAATGAAGGACCTAATATTCCAGGTCCTGAACTACATCCTGAAGGGAGGAAGATGCCTGTGCGTGGATTTTTTAAACGTGTGGTGGCCGTTGCACACCAGCCACCACACCGGCTTGACAGAGCTAGGTCTTGGTCCAGTGGCAAGGGTTAACCAGAAGGACTGTAGACCTGCTCCGCTGCACGGACCTAGCACGCACACATATCGCAGTGTGGGCTGGCCCTTGCTGCCCCTGGGCCCTCGCCTCTTCTGGCACCGAACTCACACCTCTCCTGGGCCCCAATCACGTCCCTCTACAGTCTCTCGCCGCTGCTTCGCCCCAATCTCGCTGCTCCTGCTGTAACTGCCATGCTCCAATCAGCGACCTGGACCTTGATGACGTCACTCCTCGCTGCTGTCACTCCTCGTTGCTCCCTGAAGTAGTATGGCCTCCACGCTGCTCCTGAGGCCGCTCGCCGCTCCTTTTATGGCCCCGACCTGCTGCTGGTGTTCTCACCCAGGTCGGGGCCTCTAATAAACCCAGAATGGCTATCTATCAACATTAAATTGAAACACTTTTTGTTGACAACCTATGATGCTTGTCCATGGCTTGGCCATTCAACTAATTGACCCCAGAGGAGAGACTTGCTTGTTTGAACCAGGAATATATAAGTACCCTAAGCCAGCCAGTGACTGGATAGAATGGATATGACTGATAACTGGATGGGTTGACATTGTCACTAGGCAGTAGGATTCTTCCCACTCAATTCCAGGCAATCCTGCAAGCCAATACTTTAACTGGTATGCTACCTGCCGCTTATCCAACCAAGGAGTCCTCTATATCTCCTAAAAATAAAACCGAGTGCTAGGAATGTTTAATTCCTGATTGTAACTAATGAACAAAGACATTGCTCCAATGCTCCTGATGCACAATGATTAACACATATAAAAAAAAGAAAGACTTGGATTTTTACAACGCCTTTCGCAACCACCAGATCTCTCAAAGCGCTTAACAGACAATGAAGTACCTTTGGAGTGTAGTCACTGTTGTATTGTGGGAAACGCGGCAGGGAATTTGCGCACAGCAAGCTCCCACAAACAGCAATTTGATCATGACCAGATCATCTGTTTTTTTGTTATGTTGATTGAGGGATAAATATTGGCCGGGACACCAGGGATAACTCCCTGCTGTTCTTCAAATTAGTAGAATCATAGAAAAATTATTGCACAGAAGGAGACCATTCGGCTTCTCTTCACAGGTGCTAATTATGGAAGCCTTGAGGGCAGACCAGTCACTGTGGGCACTCTGCGTCTCTGGGCTACTGGGCGTCTTCGGGTTGGTCGCGAGGTGCTGGTTGAATAGAGCTTTCTTAGCAGGATGGGAAACTCCCGAGCTAAAGAGCTGGCCCGGGAGCGCGCCAAGTGATGCCTGGCGGGGGGGGGGGGGTGGAATATCTTTAAAAAATAGCCACAAAAACATTCCCAAAAACATTGCCCATGGCACCACAACACAAATCACAAAACAACTTAAAGTAAAAAACAATCACGCTTACATCAGGAATCCACTACTTACTTCTCTGCAGTTGGTATCGTTGGACCGCTTGCCCTCGGCACTGCACCAGAGTATCAGCCAAGATTTTTTTGTGCTCAAGTCCTTGGAGACAATCACAAAATTACTCGATCATCCAGCCCAAGATTTTCAGCCCATTAAAGTCAGTTTGGCAGTGCACAATTTTGCGTGTGCAGGGAGTGCTATGGGGTACTAAAGTTACAAAAATGATCAGCCATGATCATATTGAATGGTGGTGCAGACTCGAAGGGTCAAATGGCCTACTCCTGCACCTATTTTCTATGTTCCTATGTTTCTAGAAATTCAACCCCGAAGTTTTAGCCAAAACATTCTTCCTCGTGGCACTCATTGCCCTATTCCTGGTATTCTGAGGACCTCCAGATTCTGATGGGTTGTTATAACAGTCAGGGCCAGATTTTTGGCTCTTTTTCACTCCGTATTTTGCGGCGGCAATGCTGGTGATGACATGTTCTGGCTGGGCGGTCAGCCTCCTCCGTCCCGCAGCGATCCTCGGATCCGGTTTTGTGGCAGCACCAAGGAGCAGCGCCGGGTGTGCAATGCCCCTGGTTGCGACACCGGCGTGAGTTTCGACTCTTGCTTGACCGTGCGCCCCACAGCGCGCCCAGCGGTGACCACCTGGGAAATCAATGGCGACTGCAGAGATTCCTAATGTAAGTGTCATTGTTTTTTCTTTTAATTTTTTTTGTGATTTGTGTTATGGTGGCGTGGGCAATGTTTTTGAAAAAGTTTTTTTGGCTTTTGTTATGTATGCATGCCAATGATGAACTGATGTACTGTAACACTAGACCTGAATGGAGCTTCACACTGTATATACCAAACCTGTACACCTGAGGGTGCTACTGCTGGAGACCTAAGGGTCACCTGTGCACTGCAGGTAACCCAGTGTAAAAGAGAGCTCACCTCTTGGTGTCCTCACTCTAGGAGCTGCAATAAAAGACTACAGTCTGTACAGTTCAAGTGCCATACCTCTGCCTCGTGGAGTCATTAACAGAGTGCCTGCATACACAGTAGCTTTTTTTTTTCCCCTCTTGGTGTGCTCCCGGCCCGTCTCTTTAGCTGGTGAGTTTCCCATCCTGCTGAGAAAGCCCGATTCAAACAGCGCCTCGCTAGCAATCTTTGTGGGAGCTTGTGTGTGAAAATTGGCTGCTGCATTTCCTACATTACTACAGGGGCTGAGCTTCAAAAAACGTACTTCATTGGCTGTAAAATGCTTTGGGACATGCTGAGGTCGTGAAAGACGCTATAGAAATGCAAGTTCTTCCTTTCTTCTTTCAAGCTTCAGCAAGCAAATTCCTGACACTAACATGTGATTGACAAGCTCTTAAGTAGGTCTTTTTCGCTCCACTTTCATTACTGACATACCAGCAGGCTATTAGCGAGATAACAACATTGTGGTTTCTTCAGCAAACTCTGCGTCTATTGGGCCTGACATTGAAGAAGTTTACAACTAAACTCCATGGGTCAATCTGCGGAACGTAATCCCCGCAAACTCTCATGGCATTTCCCCAAGCTTTTTTCACTCCTGTTTGGTGCAGGTCCCAAAAGACTTACACTTGCAATTAAGTGTACGGATCTGTACAACTGCACCACGTTTAAAAAAAAAAGATATTTTCCAATATTTGGCTTTCTTTTGAGGCTGACATTTCCATTACGGCAGGATGGTCTGAGATCAAAAACCAATTTCACCTCTTTAACTTTTAATTCCGCAGAATAAATAACATTTTGATCTTCATAATGGGGCTTTGTGAGGCTTGTCAAAGTAAGGACAAGCCACAAGATTGCAATTGGTGCTTGACTCTGTTCTGCTTTATTCTAGGCTAGCCTTTATAAGAACATAAGAACATATAAATTAGGAGCAGGAGCATGGCCCCTCGATCATGCTCCGCCATTCAATAATTTCATCATGATCTGACCTTGGCCTCAACTCCACTTCCCTGCCCACACCCCATAACCCTTGATTCCCTTATTGTTCAAAAATCTGTCTATCTCCACCTTAAATATATTCAATGACCCAGCCTCCGCAGCTCTCTAGGGTGGAAAATTCCAAAAATTCAAGGCCCTCAGAGAAGAAATTTCTCCTCGTTTCTGTTTTAAATGTGTGACCCCTTATTCTGAAACTATGCCCCCTAATTCTAGATTCCCCCATGAGGGGAAACATCCTCTCTGCATTTACCCTGTCAAGCCTGTTATTCAACAAGTTAATGGGCATGCGCTTCCTGTGTTGCTTAATTTTTATAAAATTCATTCACGGGATGTGGGTGTCGCTGGCAAGGCCAGCATGTATTGCCCATCCCTAATCGCCTTTGAGAAGATGGTGGTGAGCCGCCTTCTTGAACTGCTGCAGTCCATGTGATGAAGGTACTTCCACAGTGCTGTTAGGGAGGGAGTTCCAGGATTTTGATCCCGCGACTCTGAAGGAGCGGCGATATATTTCCAAGTCAGATTTGTGCGTAACTTGGGGGCTAACCTGAAGATGGTGGTATTCCCATGCACCCGCTGCCCTTAACCTTCTGGGTGGTAGAGGTCGCAGATTTGGGAGGTACTGACGAAGAAGCCTTGGCAAGTTGCTTCAGTGCATCTGTAGATAGTACACAATGCAGCCACAGTACGTCGGTGATGGAGCGAGTGAATGTTGAAGGTGATGTATGGGGTGCTTTGTCCTGGGTGGTGCCGAGCTTCTTGAGTGTTGTTGGAGCTGCACTCATCCAGGCAAGTGGAGAGTATTCCATCACACTCCTGACTTGCGCCTTGTAGATGATGGCAAGGCTTTGGGGAGTCAGGAGGTGAAACACCCGCCACAGAATACCCAGCCTCTGACCTCTTGTTACCATAGTATTTAAGTGGCTGGTCCTGTTATGTTTATGGTCAATGGTGACCCCCAGGGTGTTAATGGTGGGGGAATTCGGCAATGTTAATACCGTTGAATGTCAAGGGGTGGTGGTTAGACTCTCTCTTGTTGGAGATAGCCTTTGCCAGGCACTTGTGTGGCGCAAATGTTACTTACTATTTACCAGTCCTGAATGTCATCCAGGTCATGCTGCATGCAGGCATGGACTGATCCTTTATCTGAGGAGTTGCGAATGGCACTGAACACTGTGCAGTCATCAACGAACGTCCCCACTTCTGACCTTGTGATGGAGGGAAGGTCATTGCTGAAGCAGCTGAAGATGGTTAGGCCTAGGATATTGCCCTGAGGAAAACAAAAGGTTAGTATGCAGGTACAGCAAGTGATCAGGAAAGCCAATGGAATCTTGGCCTTTATTGCAAAGGGGATGGAGTATAAAAGCAAGGAAGTCTTGATAGAGTTATACAGGGTATTGGTGAGGCCACACCTGCATGCAGTTTTGGTTTCCATATTTATGAATATATTTGCTTTGGAGGCAGTTCAGAGAAGGTTCACTAGGTTGATTCCGGAGATGAAGGGGTTGACTTATGAGGAAAGGTTGAGTACTTTTGGCCTCTACTCATTGGAATTCAGAAGAATGAGAGGTGATCTTATTGAAACGTATAAGATTATGAGGGGGCTTGACAAGGTGGATGCAGAGAGGATGTTTCCACTGATAGTGGAGGCAAGAACTAGAGGGCATAATCTTAGAATAAGGGGCTGTCCATTTAAAACTGAGATGAGGAGGAATTTCTTCTCTCAGAGGATTGTAAATCTGTAGAATTTGCTGCCTCAGAGAGCTGTGGAGGCTGGGTCATTGAATAAATTTAAGAAAGAGATAGACAGTTTCTTAAACGATAAGGGAATAAGGGATTATGGGGAGCAGGCGGGGAAGTGGACCTGAGTCCATGATCGGATCAGTCATGATCATATTAAATGGTGCACCAGGCTCGAGGGGCTGTATGGCTGACTCCTGCTCCTATTTCAAATGTGCTCATGTTCTTATGTTTCAATCTGCGCACAGGAAGGTGCCACAAACAGCAACGAGCTAAACAACCAGATAATCTGTGATGTTGATTGACAGATAAATATTGGCCAGGTTACCAGTGATAACTCCGCTAGTCTTCTTGAAAATAGTGCTGTGGGATCTTTTGTGTCCACCTGAGAGGGCAGACGGGGCCTGGGTTTAACGTCCCACCTGAAAAACTGCACCTCCAACAAGGCAGCACTTCCTCGGTGCTGCACTGAAGTGTCAGCCTGGATTAGGTGCTCAAGTCTCTGCAGCGGATCTGTGAACCCACGACATTCTGACTCAGAGGTGATGGAGCTACCAACTGAGCCGTGGGTGACACCTGTATTGCAATATGGCGAGGTGCCTCATTTGTATGCTGGATTGCTCCGTTTAACAAAAAGTGGCGTGTGACGCCCATAGGACGTGTCATGGGTGGACATCAAACAGATCTGAAACTGCCAAAGGAAACTTTTCAAAAATCAATTGGTGCTTCCCTTAGCCAAGTAACGCTGCAGCGCACCTTCTACAGTCGAGAATCGTTGCTGAACAACTTAGAAGTCAATTTGAAGGCATTTACCAAGATAAGTAAAATCATTGACATCACTTGACTTTTACTACGAGGACGCTGTTCTTCCATTCGACATGCTGGAGGAGTGTTCGAGGATGAACTCCTGGGAAATGTGTAGAATGCATAAGATGGTATCGTCAGCCATCCACAGCACTATGAGGGAAAGATCCCGTGCCAAGGTAGTGAGGTAGTCAGGATTAATTACAAGGACCCGAGCAGAAATAACTCGGCAAAAACCAAGTCCGTTCAAGCCTTGAGTCCCATATCAGGAGAGGCTGTTCCAGCACTTCTCTCATTCTCCCAAACAAAATGCAAGAAAATCTTTTCAGGCGATAAATAGTAACGATTAAAAATAAGTAGGCTGCCTGATAATTTATTTGTTCACTTCCAGCCTCCAACGCCTCTCCTCCTGTGTCCGCCTCTTCATTCCTTCCCCTATTTTGTTGATATTGTTATGGTGATTGCTGCTTTCAATTTCACTCCTTGTTCCTCCTACGTTCCACATACACTGACATACACGCATCTTTCCTGCTTTTAAATCAAGAAGCAACACACCGTCTCCGATTTCAATCCATTCTTTCTCAAGATTTCACAACTGGGGACCTCCTTGCCTCTCTCTCTCAGTCTTCCCTACCTCTTATAATCTGCAGGTTTATAAAAATAAAAATCCAAATTTGGCTTCACCCAATTGCTATTTTGCTTTTATTATTCACTCTCAGGATGTGGGCATCACTGGCAAGGTCAGCATTCACTGCCCATCCCTAGTTGCCCTGAGAAGGTTGTGGTGGGCCTTCTTCTTGATACAACTGAATGGATTACTAGGCCACTTCAGAGGACAGTGAAGAGTCAACCCACAAAGGTGTGGGAACTGAAGACACACTGGGTAAGGGCAGCCACAAGAGGTAAGTACAAATCTTTTCTTTGTTGAGCCGCGAGGAGTGGGAGTGCTCCACAGAGCATGTTTGGGACTTCTGCCATGCCAAACTGTCCTGCTTCCGTGTTCATAAGTACGTCTTATGAACTTGAGCACATAAATCTAGGCTGACACTCCAGTGCAGTGTTGAGGGAGTGTTGCACTGTCGGAGGTGCCCTCTTTTCGATGAGATGTTAAACCGAGGCCCCGTCTGCTCTCTCAGGTGAACATAAAAGATTCTATGGCGCTATTTCGAAGAAGAGAAGAGGAGTTATCCCCGGTGTCCTGGCCAGTATTTATTCCTCAATCAACATAACAAAAACAGATTATCTGGTCATTATCACATTGCTGTTTGTGGGAGTTCGCTGTGTGCAACTTGGCTGCTGCGCTTCCCCACATTACAACAGTGAGTATTCTTCAAAAAGTACTAATTGGCTGTAAAGCATTTGAAACGTCCGGTGGTCGTGAAAAGCACTATATAAATGTAATGAATTCTTTCTTTCTTTCTATCTTTCTTTCTTTCTTTCTCAATATCATAAGAAATAGGAACAGGAGTAAGCAACACCGTCCCTCGTGCCTGCTCCACTATTCAATAAGATCATTGCTGAGCTTCTACATCAATTCCACTTGCCCACCCTATCCCGACGTCCCTTGATTCCCTCAGTGCCCAAAATTCTAATATGCTCAGCCTTGAATATCATCATCATATCATCATCATCATATCATCATCATCATCATAGGCAGTCCCTCGGAATTGATGAAGACTTGCTTCCACTCTAAAAATGAGACCTTAGGTGGCTGAACAGTCCAATACAGGAGCCAAAGTCCCTGTCACAGGTGGGACAGATAGTCGTTGAGGGAAAGGGTGGGTGGGACTGGTTTGCCGCACGCTCCGTCTGCTGCCTGCGCTTGATTTCTGCATGCTCTCGGCGATGAGACTCGAGGTGCTCAGCGCCCACCCAGATGCACTTCCTCCACTTAGGGCAGGCTTTGGCCAGGGACTCCCAGGGGTCAGTGGGGATGTTGCACTTTATTGGGGAGACTTTGAGGGTGTCCCTGTAACGTTTCCTCTGCCCACCTTTGGCTTGTTTGCCGTGAAGGAGTTCTGACTAGAGCGCTTGCTTTGGGAGTCTCGTGTCTGGCATGTGAACAATGTGGCCTGCCCAGTGGAGCTGGTCGAGTGTGCTTCAATCCTGCGGACGTTGGCCTGGTTGAGGACGCTAACGTTGGTGCATCTGTCCTCTCAGGGGATTTGCAGGATCTTGCGGAGACATCGCTGGTGGTATTTCTCCAGTGACTTGAGATGTCTACTGTACATGGTCCATGTCTCTGAGCCATACAGGAGGGCGAGTATTACTACAACCCTGAGTACAGAATATACTCAACGACTGAGCATCCATAGCCCTCTGAGGAAGAGAATTAGAAAGATTCGCTGACAGAACTTACAGAATATCTCAGACGTCATGAAGCTGATCCTCTGGGAGTTACAGACGAGGCAAAGTGAATTTTGAATGTGCAGAACCGGTTATGCAACTCTAGAGTCAGATAATGGGCTGGATTTTTGGCTTTGATGTTGTTGGGGCGATAATGGTGACTGCAGGAAAGTTAGCGCCCGGGAACAGTTTTGGGCCAGTAAGTAAGTTTGGGCAGCTGGGCCCAGAGTGAATCTATTCATCTAGATCATTAATATAAATTGTAAATAGCTGAGGCCCCAGCACTGATCCTTGCGGCGCCCCATTAATTACAGCCTGCCAAAGTATTAAAGACCCTTTTATCCCTACTCTCTGTTTTCTGTCTGTTAACCAATTCTCTATCCACGCTAATACATTACCTCCAATCCCATGAGCCCTTATCTTGGTTAATAATCTTTTATGTGGCACCTTTTTGATTACCTTTTCGAAATGCAAATATACTACATCCGCTGGTTCCCCTTTATCTCTAAAAACTGTAATAAATTTGTCAAACACGAGTTCCCTTTCATAGAACCACCTTGACTCTGCCTAACCATGTTATGATTATCTAAGTGCCCTGATACCACTTGCTTAACAATGGATTCCAACATTGTCCCAACGACTGATGTCAGGCTAACTGGCCTGTAGTTCCCCGTTTTCTCTCTCCCTCCTTTCATGAATAACGGTTTTACATTTGCTGCCTTTCAATCCGTTGGGACCGTTCTAGAACCTAGGGAATGTTGAAAGATCAAAACCAATAAATCCACTATCTCTGCAGCCACCTCTTTTAGAATCCGAGGATGTAGGCCGTCTGGTCCAAGGGATTGTCAGCTTTTGGTCCTATCAATTTCTCCAGTATCTTTTCTCTACTTATATTAATTACATTAAGTTCCTTACCCTCATTAAACCCTTGGTTCCCCATCATTTTAGGTATGCTATTTGCATCTTCTACTGTGAAGACAGATACAAAATATTTGTTTAACATTTCTGCCTTTTCCTTATTCCCCATAATGATTTCTCCTGCCTCAGTCTCTAAGGGGCCAATGTTTACATTAGCTACTCTCTTCCTTTTTACATACTTGTAGAAGCTTTTACAATCTGTTTTTATATTTCTTGCTAGTTTTCTCTCAGAGTCTATTTTAACAATTGTTTGGTCGCCCTTTGCCGGTTTCTGAATCTCTCCCGATCCTCAGGCTCACTACTGTTCTTCGCAACTTTACGGGGGCCACATTTGGTGCAGGTTGCTCCCACAGCCGCCGAGGATCCCCGGGAAATGTATGTTTTCTGGGCCATTCCTCCGGAACTGCACATCTGCCGTCCAGGTTCCGCCGGCAGGGAGAAGGGCCCCGAGTGCTGCAGCGCGGCACATCGCGGCTATGGTGCAGATGCTGGACCATCAGGAGTGGGGCTGCTGGGAAAACGTTAGGTGGATGTTGCTTTATTTTATTGCTGATGGTCAGGTTTAATTTGGATGTGATAAAAGCGACTGACATGTGCCTAGGCTGATGGAAACTTTTTTCTTTGACCTTGCTGAAAGACCTTCATTGAGAAGCCCAATGGCGAAGGCAAAATAATTATGAATCAGTGAAAAGTCACATTTTGTCCATCCAAGCTGATTAATTCGTTCTGTGACACAGCCCTTCAAGAAGTTCTCAGGGAAGCGCTACCTATCACATAGAGGGTGAAAGGGGTAGAGTTAGAATGATCTATTGTAAGCCTGAGACAGCTGCAGACTCTGACAATATTTTTATGGGAGAAAAAGGATATAAGGTTAGAGCTATTCGACTTTAGGGGCAGCATGAATACAGACCCAAGCTGAGGAAGGACTCTGGTCAATTGAACACAGCAAGAGACAAGCACCGCAGTGACTCAGTGGCCTACCGTTGAGGTTTCAATGACGAGACTGTCACTATCACCTTGTTAATGTGTTTTTCTTTGTACTGCAAGGAAACTACTTCATAAAATCTGTTCTGATTCATCACAAAAGACCTGTACCCAGCGTACCTTGTTGTGGTGATGGACATAAGTCAATTCTGAGAGATGTAATTAATCTGACACATCGAATTACCCTCACAGCACATAAAGCGTGTTGTGATGGCCTGATGACCGTACTCATTATACAGCACAGTCAGATGTGGATGGGAAGATATTCCTGATAATGACCTGAGGGACAGATGTGTGTTTCTCACAAGGCAACACACATGACGTTAGAATCAGACACTCAGTAAGAGAGGGTCAACAATGTGAGTGCAATTACAAGTGCACAATAACAAAGGTTACATAACATTATTAATTTACAAATATTTACACCACCAACACACACCCCTCTACCCAACACCACCATCTCTCCTCCCCCCCCCCCCTTGAAGCGATGCCCAAGTTCCTCTTCCTCGCCCCGCCTACACCACAGCGTCCCGCTCCCCTGCCCCTCACTGCCTCTGGTTGACGAGGTTGTGCAGGAGGGCAGCGGGATGTCTGCAAACGTGTGCATCTTGGCGAGAAGGCAGGGGTCGCAGTCAAAGGCGCCGGTATCTCCTGCTCCTCCAAATCTGTCTGTCTGTCTTGAGGGTGTGGGGTCAGGGGCTTTGAACTGCGCATCCAGAAGTCATCTCTTGCCTCATCGCCTCAAGGTCTCGGCTGTGCACTCCAACACAGTGATGAGCCGGCCCATCTTGTCATCAGGCTGCTGGGTGAAGGTGGCCATGCTGCCAGCTATCCCAGTCATGGTCTGGAGCATATCGCGAGAATAAGGGGGCCGCCCATTTAAAATTGAGATGAGGAGGAATTTCTTCTCTCAAATGGTTGAAAATCTATGGAATTCTCTGCCCCAGAGAGCTGTGAAGGCTGGGTCATTGAATACATTGAAGGCGGAGATTGACAGATTATTGAGTGATAAAGGAGTGAAGGGTTATGGGGAGTGGGCAGGGAAGTGGAGCTGAGTCCATGATCAGATCAGCCATGAACTTATTAAATGGCGGAGCAGGCTCAAGGGGTCAAATGGCCTATTCCTGCTGCTATTACTTATGTTCTTATGTTCTAGCTGCACGCTTGTCCGTGATGGCTGGACCATCTCCAGAATTGCAGAGAGCGGTGCTGCAACCTCAGGTGGATGCTCGTTCCTGGTGGGTTCTGGTGCCTTGCTTGCCCTCACGCCATAGCCCCTGCGCTTGGTTGAGCTTGCCAGTGTGGAGTCCGTTCCAAACCCCAAGAACTCGGAGCCCGAGGTTCTGCGGACACATGGCTCACATGGCAGGAGGCTGCTGTTATCCTGTTCCAGCTCCTCGAGCTCAAGGGCTCAAAGATGGTCCCTTCCTCCTCTCTCTCCTCTGCTCCGTGGCTCAGGGGTGGTGGAGGTGGGAGCGGTGGAATTGGTTGATCTGTGGGCGGGGGGGGGGGGGAAGGGGGCATGGACGAGGGATCTGCTGCCTTGGGCTGGGAGCGATGTCGGCTTGGGAAACGTTGAGGTCTCACAGCTTCTCTTAAGGCCAGAGGACGATGGTGTGCCTTGATCCGTGCTGTCCGAGTCATCATCTGCAAGTAGCGGATGACATTTCAGTCAGTGGCGGCGGGAGGGGGTGAAGGGGAGCGGGTAGGTGGGGGTGGAGAGGGGAGAGGGCTGGTCAAGCTGAGGTGTCAGCTATGCCATTTCACATTCTGCCACCAATGAGTTCCATCTCTACATGGGCACATCAATAATGGGCAACAAAGTGTTGTATTAAACCACGAGTGCATTAACATTGCATGACCTTTCATGCTATGAGCGTGGCTCACACCAGAGATTAGTATAACTTTACCATGCTGTAGCACCGGATCTGCATCAACATTTGTGGTTGCATGGCAGCAGTCATCCACCAATGCCAACGCACGCTCCTCCAGCCTGCTCAATTCGACAACTACTGCTGCTTCCCCTCCCGTCGCTCTCAGGCTTGCTGTCTTGGATGCTTTTCCTTCCGCACAAGGAAATGTTGCAGCCATTAGCCCCTTTGCTGATGCCCCCCACACACACTCCCACACACACACATCTGGCACACAACCCTTTTTGGCGTTGGACAGGAGTGGGTGAATACATTTCTACTCACTTTTGCTGCTGCCAGCAAACTGTTCCAACATTGTCAGCATTGGTCCCCATCCTGCTCAACATTGTCCATTGCGCTCACGATCTCAGCGATCTCCCTCCAAATGCGTCAGTATTGGGGTGGTGGAGGCTTGCCGCAACCATCCTGGGGGAGGTCTTCATACCTGCGCTCCACCTCTGTCATGAGCTCCTCCAATTCCTGTTCATTAAACCAGGGAGCTCTGGGCCTGGTTTTACCAGTCTTCATTGCTGGTTTCTGGCCACTCATCGTCAACGATAAAACGAATGGGTGTTCAACAGTTTATGTGTCTCAATTTCTCCGATTGCCCTCTCTGCAACTCAGACTGCCCCCTCTCAAACCTCCAACTCTGCCCTCTCCAACCTCCAACTCTGCCCTCTCCAACCCCCAACTTTGCCCTCTCCAAACTCCAACTCTCTCCTCTCAAATGCCAACTCTCTCATCTCCCCTCTCACACTCACAGGTGGAATAAAGTGGTGTGCCTTTATGCGCATGCGCAGTACAGCAATCAGCCTCAAACAGTTCCGAAATGACGACGCATCGGAAGAAAAAAAACTACAACCACAAAAAAATCGCTAAGTCTCGTGCATGCGCATTGGAGGCCCTCCGAAGATCCCCGTGTGGAGAGGCCTCCAACTGCCACACACTGATGACGCCGGCTGCTCACTCCTGCTCCTGTTCGCGCCCTCCGGGTGACTGCTGCTACTTGCCGCTGCCGCTGGCGCCCACACAACGGAGCCAACAGTGGCTCCTGACGGGACCCAGCGACAGCGGGTGGCAAAAAAGTAGGTGTCGCCCAAAGTCCGTCGAGAAATGGACAGCAACCAAATTCGGCCCCTATAAACTTCTTCTTTCAATCTGATGCTATCCTTAACTTCTTTAGTTAGTCACGGATGATCACTTTTCCTGTGGCGTTTCTGTTTCTTAATGGAATGTGTTTTTGTTGAGAATTATGAAATATTTCTTTAAATGCTAGCCAATGCTTATCTATTACCATACCTTTTAACCTATTTTTCCAATCTACCTTGGCCAACTCGCCCCTCCTACCTATATTATTGGCTTTATTTAAATTTAAGACTCTAGTTTCAGACCGAGGCAAGTCACTCTCAAAAGCAATATGAAATTCTAGCTCCTACTGTATTTCTTGATTAATATTCTGTCCAATGGTACAGCTACTGTTAGGGGGCCTATATACTACTTCCACCAGTGTTTTCTGCCCCTTGTTATTCCTTATCTCCAAACATATTGATTCCACTTCCTGATCTTCCGAGCCAAAATCCTTTCTCTCACTGTCCTTATGTAATCCTTTATTATCAGGGCTACCCACCTCCCCCTCACTTCCTTTACCATTCTGCCTGTCTTTTCAAAACGTCAAGTACCCTGGAACATTTAGTTCCCAACCTTGGTCACCTTGCAACCATGTCTCTGTAATGGTATCAGATCAAACCCATTTATCTGTATTTGTGCCACAAGTTCATCTATCTTATTACGAATGCTTCATGCATTCAGATAAAGAGTCTTTAATTTAAATGTTTTACCATTATTCAATGCTTTGACCTTATTCTCTGCTGCACTGCTACCATTAAACTCTCCGTTCCTTCCTGTCACACTCTGCTTTTTACTCAAATCGCTACACTGTTCTATTGCATTGACCTTTCTTTTCAGATATCTAAATCTCCCCTCTCCTGACCCCTCCCCCCCCCATTTTTTTAGATTAAAGTCTTAGTTACAGCCCTAGTTACTTAATACGCCAGGACACTGGTCCCAGCCTGGTTTAAGTGGAGCTCATCCCGACGGAACAACTCCCTCTTTCCTCAGTACTGGTGCCAGTGCCCCATGAATTGAAACCCCTTCCTCCCACACCACTCTTTCAGCCACGCATTTAATGATAGATCCACTTGACCTATGCCTTTGCGCATGGCTCAGGTAGTAATCCAGAGATTATTACCCTGGAGGTTCTGCTTCTTAATTTAGACCCTAGCTCCTCAAATACCCTCAGCAGAACCTCATTCTTGGTGCTACTTATATCATTGGTTCCTACATGGACTATGACAGCTGGATCCACCCTATCCCACTACAAGTACTTCTCCAACCGCGAGGAGCTATCCTGAACCCTGGCACTAGAGTGGGCAATAAGGTGGCAGATGGAATACAAGGTAGGGCAATGTGAGGTCATTCACTTTGGGAGGAAGAATATGAAACAGTAGGGGGGAAAATTGCGGTCGGAGGATTCCTTCGGACGATCGCCTCCGACCCCCAAAAAATTGTATAAATGTACCTGGTGGTCCCAGAGGTGCCTTTGATTCTGGTCGGAGGCCTTCATTCCATGCGCAGCGTACAGGGAGATGACTTACCCGTACGTACGGAAATGCTGGAGCCACGTAGGCCTGGACAACCAATCACTCTGTAGTATTCTCATTGATAATAATGGGAGCTCCGTTTCTCTGAGTTCCCAATGAGAATAAACCCTTAAAACAAGAAACGCAGCATAATAAATAAAACACCGCACATATTTATAATTAATTGAAATGAAATGCAATTAAATGCTTCGAAAAAATATATATATTTTGGAATTTTTTTTAAATGTGCTTTAAAAATGAACTTACATTAATGGACAGGATTTTTAACATAAAAGGAATGATTAAATTTAATTTTTGCATGTTTTAAAATTCATACACTTGTAAAAGTAAGCTATATGCCTGCTTTCACCAGGCGTAAATGTTTGAAGGATATTCGCCGGGCATGAGTTCCATCCCAATCTCGCCCGCGTGGACGTCCTTCTTCTGGGGATCCGGAGGATCTGCCAAAAATTCCGGCCTCACCGAGTCCATATGAAGTGCGCACGGACCCCCTATGAAGTGCGCACGGACCCGGCGAGGCCTCATAAAAGTCGGTTTTCAGCGCATGCGCATCGCACCCCGAAAACCGACTTTTACGAGGCCTCGCCGGGTCCGTGCGCACTTCATATGGACCCGGTGAGGCCGGAATTTTTGGCCCAGTATGTTTTAAATTGTGAGACATAGAAACATGGAAACATAGAAAATAGATGCAGGAGTAGGCCATTCGGTCCTTCGAGCCTGCACCACCATTCAATATAATTATGGCTGATCATGCAACTTCAGTACCCCATTACTGTTTTCACTCCATACTCCTTGATCCCTTTAGCTGTAAGGGCCACATCTAACTCCCTTTTGAATATATCTAACGAACTGGCCTCAACAACTTTCTGTGGTCGAGAATTTCACAGGTTCACAATTTTCTGAGTGAAGTAGTTTCTCTTCATCTCGGTCCAAAATGGCTTACCCCTTATCCTTAAACTGTGACCCCCTGGTTCTGGACTTCCCCAACATCGGGAACATTCTTCCTGCATCTAACCTGTTCAATCCCGTCAGAATTTTATATGTTTCTATGAAATTCCCTCTCATTTTTCTAAATTCCAGTGAATACAAGCCTAGTTGATCCAGTCTTTCTTCATATTTGAATCCTGCCATCCCAGGAATCAGTCTGGTGAACCTTCGGTGTACTCCCTCAATAGCAAGAATGTCCTTCCTCAGATTAGGAGACCAAAACTGTGCACAATATTCAAGGTGTGGCCTCACCAAGGCCCTGTACAACTGCAGTAGGACCTCCCTGCTCCGAAACTCAAATCCCCTCGCTATGAAGGCCAACATGCCATTTGCCTTCTTCACCACCTGCTGTACCTGCATGCCAACTTTCAATGATTGATGTACCATGGCACCCAGGCCTTGTTGCACCTCCCCTTTTTCTAATCTGTCACCATTCAGATAATATTCTGCCTCCTGTTTTTGCTATCAAAGTGAATAACCTCACATTTATCTACATTATACTGCACTTGCCATGCATTTGCCCACTCACCTAACCTGTCCAAGTCACCCTGCAGCCTCTTAGCATCCTCCTCACAGCTCACACTGCCACCCAGCTTAGTATCATCTGCAAACTTGGAGATATTACATTCAATTCCTTCATCTAAATCATTAATGTATATTGTAAATATCTGGGGTCCGAGCACTGAACCTTGCGGTACCCGACTAGTCACTGCCTGCCATTCTGAAAAGGACCCGTTTATTCCTACTCTTTGCTTCCTGTCTGCCAACCAGTTCTCTATCCACGTCAATACATTACCCGCAACACCATGTGCTTTAATTGTGCACACTAATCTCTTGTGTGGGACCTTGGCAAAAGCCTTTTGAAAGTCCAAATACACCACATCCACTGGTTCTCCCTTATCCACTCTACTAGTTACATTGTCAAAAAATTCTAGAAGATTTGTCAAGCATGATTTCCCTTTCATAAATCCATGTTGACTTGCATCGATCCTGTCACTGCTTTCCAAATGCGCTGCTATTATATCTTTAATAATTGATTCCAACATTTTCCCCACTACTAACGTCAGGCTAACTGGTCTATAATTCTATGTTTTCTCTCTCCCTCCTTTTTTAAAAAGTGGGATTACATTAGCTACCCTCCAATCCAAAGAAACTATTAGGTGTTAGTCTTCAAAGTGATTAAGGTGTCCTTGTGCAAGAAACACAGAAAGCTTGCATGCAGGTACAGCAAGCAATATGGAAGGCAAATAGCATGTTGTCCTTTATTGCAAGGGGGTTGCAGTATAAGAGTAAAGACGTCTTGCTAGGATTGTACAGGGCCTTGGTGAGACCACACCTGGAGTACTGTGCACAGTTTTGGTCTCCTTATCCAAGGAAGGATATACTTGCCTTGGAAGCGGTGCAATAAAGATTCATTCGATTAATTCCTGGGATGAGAGGGCTGTCATATGATGAGAGATTGTGTCGGATAGGCCTATATTCTCTGGAGTTTAGAAGAGTGAGAAATTATCTCATTGAAACATATAATATTCTGAGAGGGACGGACAGAGTAGATGCTGAGAGGTTGTTTCTCCTGGCTGATGTGTTTACAACTAGGGGTTGGTCATTTTAGACCGATGAGGAGGAATTTCTTCACTCAGAGGATTGTGAACCTTTGGAATACTCTACTCCAGAGGGCTGTGGATGCTGAGTCTCTGAGTTTATTCAAGGTTGAGATGGATAGATTTTTGGACTCAGTAAATTCAAGGGATATGGAGATCGGGCGGGAAAGTGGAGTTGAAGTCGATAATCATCCATGATCTTATGAATGGCGGAACAGGCTCGAGGCCTACTCCTGCTCCTATTTTTTATGGTGTTATGATTTGAACCCACAACTTTCTAACTCAGAGGAAGCAGGTTCAATGTTCCATCAATTGGGAATATATGTTAATTCAATTAGTCCCTATGACCAGGCAATACAATTAAAACTCGGTATGCTCACTACTTTATAAGATGTAACAATGATATAGAACGACACATAAATATCCATGACTTTTACTGCCTTAAGCAGACATATTTGATGCTCCATAAAAGCATTGGTAGCAGCGACCATCGCACTGTCATTGTGGAGACGAAATCCCGTCTTCACAATGAGGACATCATCCATCGTGTTGTGTAGCACTTCCACCGTACTAAATGGGATAGATTCAGAATAGATCTAGAAACTCAAAACTGGGCATCCATGATGCACTGTGGGCCATCAGCAGCAGAATTGTATTCCACCACAATCTGTAACTTCATGGCCCGGCATAACCTTCACTCTACCATTACCATCAAGCCACGGGACCAACCCTGGTTCAATGAGGAGTGTAGAAGAACATGCCAGGAGCAGCACCAGGCGTACCTGAAAATGAGGTGCCAACCCCGAGGAAGCCGCAACACATGCATGCTAAAAAGCGGAAGTAGCATGCTATAGACAGGGCTAAGCGGTCCCACAACCAACGGATCAGATTAAAGCTCTGTAGCCTTGCCACATCCAGTCGTCGATGAAAAATTAAACAACTAACGGGAGGAGGAGGCTCCATGAATATCCCCATCTGCAATGATGGCAAAGCCTAGCGCATTAGTGCAAAAAACAAGGCTGAAGTGTTTACAACCATCTTCAGCCAGAAGTGCCGAGTGGACGACCCATATCAGCCTCCTCCTCAGGTTCCAACTATAACAGAAGCCAGACTTCAGCCAATTCGATTCACTCCACGTGATATCAAGAAAAGGCTGAGCGCACTGGATACAGCAAAAGCTATGGGCCCCGACATCTCGGCTGCTGTGCTGAAGGCGTGTGCTCCAGATCTAGCCCCGCCTCTAGCCAAGTTGTTCCAGTACAGCTACAACACTGGCATCTAACCGACAATGTGGCCAGCTGCCCAGGTATGTCCTGTCCATAAAAAGCTGGACAAATCCAATCCGGCCAATTACCGTCCCATTAGTCTACTCTCAGTTATCAGCAAAGTGATGGAAGATGTCATCAACAGCGCTATCAAGTGGCACTTACTCACCAATAACCTGCTCACCGATGCCCAGTTTGGGTCCCGTCAGGACCACTCTGCTCCAGACCTCATTACATCCTCATCCAAACATAGACAAAAGAGCTGAATTCCAGAGGTGAGGTGAGAGTGACTGCCCTTGACATCAAGGAAGCATTTGACCGAGTGTGGCATCAAGGTGCCTTAGTAAAACTGAAGTCAATGGGAATCAGGGAGAAAACGCTTCACTGGCTGGAGTCATACCTAGCACAAAGGAAGATGGTTATGGTGGTTGGAGGTCAATCATCACAGCCCAGGAATTCCTCAGGGCAGTGTCCTAGGCCCAACCATCTTCAGGTGCTTCATCAATGACCTTCCTTCCATCACAAGGCCAGAAGTGGGGATGTTCGCTGATGATTGCACAGTGTTCAATGCCGTTCACAAATCTTCAGATAAAGGAGCAGTCCATGCCCGCATGCAGCAAAACCTGGAAGACATTCAGACTTGGGCTGATAAGTGGCAAGTAACATTCATGCCATACACGAGACAGGCAATGACGATCTCTAACAATCATAGTCTAACTACTGCCCCTTGACATTCAATGGGATTACCATTGCCGATTCTCCCACAATAAACATTCTGGGGATCACCATTGAGCATAAACATAAATACTGTGGCAAATAGATCAGATCAGAGGTCGGGTATTCTGTGGCGAGTGTCTCATCTCCTGACTCCCCAAAGCCTTTCCACCATCAACAAGGCACAAGTCAGGAGTGTGATGGAATACTTACCCATCCACCACCTTCTACATTCATTCCCTCCATCACCGGCGCATCGTGGCTGCAGTGTGTACCATCTACAAGATGCACTGCAGCAACTCGCCAGAATCTTCGGCATCACCTCCCAAACCCACGAACTCTACCCCCTAGAAGGGCAAGTGCAGCAGGCAAATGGGAACATGACCACCTCCACGTTCCCCTCCAAGTCACACACCATCCTGACTTGGAAGCATAGTGCCGTTCCTTCATCGTCGTTGGGTCAAAATCCTGGAACTCCCTCCCTAACAGCACTGTGGGAGTACCTTCACCACACGGACTGCAGCGGTTGAAGAAGGCGGCTCACCACCACCTTCTCAAGCGCAATTAGGGATGGGCAATAAATGCTGGCCGTGCCAGCGATGCCCACATCTCCGTAAATGAATAAAAAATAATTTAAATATACAGTGGGACCTTGGAGTGCAATGAATGCACTGTTGTTTTGTAGATAAATGCTACCCTTGCCATCATCCATTCATTCTCTGCTCTAAACACTATCATCACTGCACTTGTGTGCGTGCAACAGTAATGTGTTTGTACACACAGATCTTTTTACCAAGCAGCACTTAAGACAGTTCAGCAAGACAACGTAAATAATGTTGACACAGAGAGAACATTGCTATTGTCAAGAACTTGTGTACCTTGGGTTTATCGGCTGATGTGCGCATTGATTGCGCTCATGGCCCAGTAGACATCCATCATTTTCATCGCCACCCAACACCTACATACCTAGCAGGCAAGAAAGAGGTTCTGGTTTCACATTGAACGAATTGACAGAATTAGCATAAATATCACCGTCAGAAGCAATCCTTGCAGCTTCCTTCAGTGAAGTTCAAATATGTTACATACCTCCCACTCCATGCTGATGATATAGATGAAAGCATCATCATAATGATTTGCTTTAGTGAGTACCAAATTTTCTCATCAACATGTGCTTCCACTGCTGTTGTGTCTGTTTTGAGTTGCAGAATAACAGGTCCCCTCAATGGCCTGCTCCTGTTCCTATCAGTTCCACTGAAGCCTTTCCAGTCAAAGCTGCCCCAGGTATGTCTCCTTGATATAGCTAGCTGGAAGATGCTTTTCCCCTGCGTTCCCACCACCACCCCAAACTCGCTAAATCCTATTGTATCTTGATGTAAATCTTCTTGGAAAGATAGAAAGAAAGAAAAAAAGAAAGAAAGAAAGAAAGAAAGGAAGTTAGGACATCGGGGAGGTCTCCCCACTGTTTCATTGAAATAGTGCCATGGGATTTTTTACATCGACCTGAGAGGGCAGACGGGGGCCTCGGTTTAATGCCTCATCTGAAAGGTGCCACCTCTGGCAGTGCAGCGCTCCCTTCGCACTGTCCTTCCGACAGTGTAGCCATCCCTCTGTACTGTCCCTCCGACAGTGCGGCACTCTCTCAGTACTGCCCTCCGACAGTGCAGTGCTCCCTCAGCACTGCCCATCTGACACTGCAGTGCTCCCTCAGCATTGCCCCTCTGACAGTGCAGCGCTCCCTCAGTACTGCTCCTCTGACAGTGCAGCACTCCCTCAGCACTGCCCCTACAACAGTGCAGCACTCCCTCAGCACTGCTCCTCTGACAGTGTAGTGCTCCCTCAGCACTGCTCCTCTGACAGTGCAGCACTCCCTCAGCACTGCCCCTACAACAGTGCAGCACTCCCTCAGTACTGCCCCTCTGACAGTGCAGTGCTCCCTCAGTACTGCTCCTCCGACAGTGCAACACTCCCTCAGCACTGCTCCTCTGACAGTGCAACACTCCCTCAGTACTGCTCCTCTGACAGTGTAGTGCTCCCTCAGCACTGCTCCTCTGACAGTGCAACACTCCCTCAGCACTGCCCCTACAACAGTGCAGCACTCCCTCAGTACTGCCCCTCTGACAGTGCAGTGCTCCCTCAGTACTGCTCCTCCGACAGTGCAGCGCTCCCTCAACACTGCTCCTCTGACAGTGCAGCACTCCCTCAGCACTGCTCCTCTGACAGTGCAGCACTCCCTCAGCACTGCTCCTCTGACAGTGCAGCACTCCCTCAGCACTGCTCCTCTGACAGTGCAGCACTCCCTCAGCACTGCTCCTCTGACAGTGCAGCACTCCCTCAGCACTGCCCCTACGATGGTGCAGCACTCCCTCAGCACGGCACTGGAGAGCCAGCCTGGACTCTGTGCTCAAGTCTCAGGAGTTTCAAGAGAAAAATCGGCCTATTTTCAAATGCAGCAACAACTTGGATTCATGTTGTTTTTATACTGTTGAAAAATGTCTCAAGGTGTTTCAAAGAAGTGTGAGAAAAATAGACTGTGGCGGGGGAGGAGGGGTGGGGCAATTTGTTCTGCCTGTTGCTTCTATGCCATTTCAATCAACGATGCAAGCACTGAGGAAATTTTCCACCGCCGCTCTTTCCATAGCAACAGCAGCTGCTATTTTAATATTGCTATCAAAATTTGCAAAAATATAAATAATGTTGACCCACAAATTCCAGGGGATCAGGAGAGAGCGAAACAGATAAATCCCCCTGTGGTGTTTACAGAATAGGGGGAGGGACCTGCTGAAATTATGCCAATTTTGCCCTGGCCTTCAATGTTCCGGTCTGGAGGTTGGGTGGGAGGTGCAGAGGGGCCGTGGGCAGAACTTCACTGCCCTCTATATCCGGTGGGGGGGGGGGCGGAGGCGGGGTATCTGAGGCAGTCTCCAGTCCACCTCGGAAATTCCACCCCTTCCACCCCGGAAAGACTTCAGAGGAATTTCAAGCAACATAGGGACAGGAGCAGACCACTCAGCCCCTCGAGCCTGTTCTGCCATTCAATTAGATCATGGCTGATCCGTCTCTTAACTTCATCTACCCGCCTCGGTTCCATAACCCTTAATTCCCACGCCTATCGAAAAGCTATCAATCTCAGTTTTTAAGTTTCCCCGTGTCTCCCAGCCTCAACAGCTTTTTGGGCAGGGAGAGTTCCAGATTCTCAAAGGATAATGAAGAATGGGCATCAAATACCAGCCTTGCCAGCAGTGCCCAAATCCAAAAAAAAAGGACACGATCAATCATATAGCCAGCCTTGCAAAGCAGAGTCCATTTTATTCCCTACAACTCGACTGCCCGTGTCCTAACTCGCAGCAAGTCCCGCTCACCCATCACCCCTGTGCTCGCTGACCTACATTGGCTTCCGGTGAAGCAACGCCTCGATTTCAAAATTTTAATCCTTGTTTACAAATCCCTCCATGGCCTTGCTCCTCCCTATCTCTGTAATCTCCTCCAGCCCCTCAATCCCCTGCGATATCTGCGCTCCTCAAATTCTGCCCTCTTGAGCATTCCTAATCGCTCAACCATTGGTGGCCGTGACTTCTGTTGCCGAGGTCCCAAGCTCTGGAATTCCCTGCCTAAACCTCTCTGCCTCTCTAACTCTCTTTTCTCCTTCAAGACACTCCTTACTACCTACTAATATGTCCTTACTATACAATATAAATGCACACTTGAGGGAAGGTCACTTTGTGACCAGTTACCTTTATTACCAAGACCTCAAGTGATGAAGGTGGGTGGAGCTTCCCCTTTTATACCGGAAAGTCCAGGTTAGGAGTGTCTCCCACAAGTTCGCCCCTTGTGGTCAATGTTCTCAAGGTACAACTTAGGTCAGTTTATACATGGGTTACAATAATAGTTGAATACATGACATCACCTCTCCCCCAAAGTCTTATTGGGATCACAGGTGAAGTCTCTCTGGTGGTTTACGCTCCCTTGTAGAGTGCCTGAGTTGGGGCTTCGGTTGTTGGGCGCTGGCCTGAGTGTCTACTGTTTGCGGTACCTCAGGCCTGTCCAGACTGCCCATAGTGACTGGGCTCTCCTCCACTTGGTTCCGGTGTTCGGTCACCTGTGGTGGAGTAAACTCTACGTCGTGTTCTTCCTCTGCTTCTTCTATGGGGTTGCTGAACCTCCGTTTAGTTTGATCCACATGTTTGTGGCAGATTTGTCCACTGGTAAGTTTAACTACCAAAACCCTATTCCCATCTTTGGCAATCACAGTGCCTGCAAGCCATTTGGGCCCTGCAGCGTAATTAAGGACAAAAACGGGGTCATTGACATCAATACATCGTGCCGTCGCATTCCTGTCATGGTAGTCGCATTGTGACTGAAGCCTGCTCTCAACGATTTCTTTCATAGTAGGTTGTATAAGGGATAACCTGGTTTTGAACGTCCTTTTCATTAGCAGCTCTGTGTAGAACCTCTTTGAGCGAGTGTGGTCGGGATTTATTGGCCAACAGGAGCCGTTATAAGCGGCTTTGTAGGGAACCCCCTTGGATTCTGAGCATCCCCTGTTTGATTATCTGCATTGCTTGTTCCACCTGGCTGTTTGAGGTCGGCTTGAACGGTGCCATTCTGAAATGGTTGATTCCATTGCCTGCCATGAAGTCCTGGAATTCAGTGCTTGTGAAGCACGGGCCATTGTCGCTGACCAAGACATCCGGTGGACCAAGGGCGGCGAACATTGCCCGTAGATTTTCAACCGTGGCAGAAAATGTGCTTGAATTGAGATTATCACACTCGATCCATTTGGAGTAGGCGTCTACTACAACCAAAAACATTTTTCCCATGAAAGGAATGCGTAGTCAACATGGATTCGTGACCATGGCTTGGCGGGCCAAGACCAGGGGCTAAGGGGAGCTTCCCTGGGTGCTTTGCTCAGCTGAGCATACATGTTGCACCTGCGAACACAATGTTCCAGGTTTGCATCTATCCCTAGCCACCAAACATGTGACCTGGCAATTGCCTTCATCATGACAATGCCCGGGTGCTCATTGTGAAGTTCTCTGATAAACACCTCTCTGCCCATCTGGGGCATGACTACTCGGTTTCCCCACAGTAGGCAATCGGCCTGAATCGAGAGCTCATCCTTGCGCCTATGAAATGGTTCAAATTCCTCAGGGCATGCCCCGTACGTGGCTGCCCAGTCCCCATTCAGGACACATTTCTTGACGAAAGACAGTAGCGGGTCTTTATTTCTCCAGACTTTAATCTGACGGGCTGTCACAAGTGAGCCTTCGCTTTTGAAAGCTTCAACAGCCATGAGCATCTCAGCATCATGCTCAGTTGCCCCCTCAGTGGTGGCTAGTGGGAGCCTGCTGAGTGCATTGGTGCAGTTTTCAGTGCTCGGTCTGTGCCGAATTGTGTAGCCATAGGCGGCGAACATAAGTGCCCACCTCTGTAAGCGGGCCGATGCATTCACATTTATGGCCTTGTTGTTGGCCAAAAGGGACGTTAGGGGTTTGAGATCTGTCTCCAGCTCAAATTTCCTGCCAAACAGGTACTGGTGCATTTTTTTTACTGCATATACACATGCAAGCGCTTCCTTTTCTACCATCCTGTAGCCCCTTTCTGCCTGGGACAGACTTCTGGAGGCATAAGCTACCGGCTGTAACTGACCATTGGCATTCACATGCTGCAAAACACACCCAACCCCATAGGACGACGCATCACACGTTAACACAAGTTTCTTACACGGGTCATATAACGTTAACAGTTTGTTGGAGCATAACAAATTGCATGCTCTATCAAAATCCCTTTCCTGGCTGTCCCCCCAGATCCAATCGCAACCTTTGCGTAGGAGCAGGTGTAGCGGCTCTAACAGCGTGCTCAATTTGGGAAGAAAGTTACCAAAATAGTTCAGGAGCCCCAGGAATGAACGCAGCTCCATCGTGTTGCGGGGTCTGTGTGCTCTCTGGATCGCTTCCCGTTTTGGACGCAGTAGGTCTGATCCCGTCTGCTGCTACCCTCCTCCCCAGGAATGCTACATCTGGAGCTAAGAATACACACTTCGACTTTTTCAGTCGCAGCCCTACACGGTCCAGTCTGCATAGCACCTCCTCCAGGTTGTTGAGGTGTTCTTTAGTATCGCAACCCGTGATGAGTATGTCGTCTTGAAAAACCACCGTTCTTGGAATCGACTTGAGGAGGCGTTCCATATTTCGCTGAAAGATCGCGGTGGCCAAACGAATCCTGAACGGCTATCTGTTATACTCAAACAACCCCTTGTGTGTCGTGATGGTGGTCAGCTTCTTCAGCTCACTCGCCAGCTCCTGGGTCATGTAAGCTGAGGTCAGGTCCAATTTTGGAAAACGTTTCCCACCGGACAGCGTCGCAAAGAGGTCCTCCGCTCTCGATAGCGAGTACTGGTCTTGGAGTGACATCCAATTGATGCTGGCCTTGTAATCGCCACATATCCTGACCGACCCATCTGCCTTGAGCACCGGCATGATCGGACTCGCCCAGTCACTGAATTCCACTGGCGAGATGATGCCTTCCCTCAGCAGGCGGTCCAATTCGCCTTCTATCTTTTCCCACATCACGTACGGCACCACTCTGGCCTTGTGGTGTACTGGCCTGGCGTCCGGGTTGATGTGGATCACTACCTTGGCCCCCATGAAAGTGCCGATGCCAGGTTGAAATAATGAGTCAAATTTGTCCAGGACCTGTGAGCATGATATTCGTTCCACAGAAGAAATTGCATTGACATGGCCCCATTTCCAGTTCATGACAGCAAGCCAACTCCTCCCCAGTAGTGCGGGACCGTCCCTCGGGACTATCCAGAGTGGCAACCTGTTCTCTGAATCTTTGTGGGTCACGACTACAGTGGCGCTGCCTAGCACCGGAATGATCTCCTTTGTACATGTCTGTAGCTGTGCATCAATCGGCAATAATTTTGGCCTCCTGGCCTTGGACACCCACAACCTTTCGAACTGTTTGATACTCATCAGGGACTGGCTGGCCCCCGTGTCTAGCTCCATTAATGCTGGGATGCCATTGAGGAGCACTTTCACCATTATCGGTGGCGTCGTGGTATATGAACTGTATATGTGCTCCACATGAACTCGCTGAACTTCAGCTTCCAGCGATTTCCCCCAGTATTTATTTGGCCTCGTCGGGCTTACATCGGGCCTGTCCTCCTCGTACATCAACCTGGCTGCAGGCTTCCTGCACATATGCGCCAAGTGACCGCTGACGTTGCAGTTTCTGCAGGTATAATGTTGATACCTGCAAGCTCTGGCTGGATGTTTGCCTCCACACCTCCAGCATGAGCTGGAGGCTCCGTTGTTGGAAACAAAAGGTCCATTACCAGTCGATCGTCTTTGACTTTCTCTGTAACTGTCCTTAAGCGCACCATTAACAGGTGTTGATGGCCCCTTTACTGGCCGCATTGTCCATTGCGATGGCATGAATCGCCGTTCAGCTAGCCATTGTCTCTGTTGAATTGCCCCTTTGGGTTCGACTACATGCTGGGACATGTCCGATTGCCCTTGTCTGCCTCGAGAACTGTGTGCCGTGTTAACAATGTTGACTCCCTGGTCGTTTGTCGCATTTGAGCCAAGATTTTTGTCATACATCATCCTGGTCTCTTCCTCCTCTGAGATAAATGTCTGGGCTATCAGAGCCGCCACTTCCATGGTCAAGTCTTTGGACTCAATCAGTTTCCTGAAAACCACAGCGTGCCCGATGCCCTCAATAAAAAAGTCTCGCAGCATCTCCATTCTGCATGCATCTGGGAACTTACATCGGCTTGCCAGTCGCCGGAGGTCTGCCACGAAGTCTGGAACGCTTTGCCTTTCTCGCCACCGGTGCGTGTAAAACCGGTGTCTCGCTATGTGCATGCTGCTTGCCGCTTTCAGGTGTTCCCCGATCAACTTACTGAGCTCTTCGAATGTCTTGTCCGCCGGCTTCTCTGGCGCTAGAAGGTCCTTCATCAGGGAGTAGGTCTGGATCCACAAACCGTCAGTAGATGAGCCCTGCGTTTGTCGGCCGAATCCTGTCCCAACCACTCCTTAGTGACAAAACTTTGCTGTAGTTTCTCAATAAAGTTGTCCCAATCATCACCAACACAGTACCGCTCTTCTGTGCTACTAGTGGCCATGCTCGCAAGGTTTAAATCCCAGTTTCTCGTCGCCAATAATATGTCCTTACTATGCAGTATAAATGCACACAAGGCCCATACTTGAGAGAAGTTCACTCTGTGACCAGTTACCTTTATTCCCAAGACCTCAAGTGATGAAGCTTCCCCTTTTATACCTGAAAGTCCAGGTTAGGAGTGTCTCCCACAAGTTTGCCCCTTGTGGTCAATGTTCTCAAAGTGTACAACTTCAGTCAGCTTATACATGGGTTACAATGATAGTTGAATACATGGCACCTACCATCATCATCATCATAAGCAGTGCCTTGAAATCGAGGTAGACTTGCTTCCACTCTAAAAGTGAGTTCTTAGGAGACTGAACAGTCCAATACGTGAATTACAGTCTCTGTCACAGGTGGGACACACAGTCGTTGAAGGAAAGGATGGGTGGGACTGGCTTGCCGCACGCTCCTTCCGTTACAAGCACTTGTTTTTCTGTATGCTCTCGGCGTCGAGACTCTTTGACCAAGCTTTTGGTCATCTGCCGTAATTTCTTCTTATGCGGCTCGGTGTCAAATATTTGTCTTATAACACTCCTGTAAAGCACCTTGGGACGTTTTACTATGTTAAAGGTTCTATATAAATACAAGTTGTTGCTGTTGTACAATTATAGAGCATCACTCCTATTACTGAGCAATAATGAGACAGGCTCTCACCAGGTATGAGTTTATATGCTAAGTGGCTGCCTTTCTTGTCAAGAGAGTAGCATATCCGTGTGATAAATTGCATGGCTGTGGCAGAACCATTCTCTGCAAACTAACCAATTTGAGAGACTCCACTACCATCCAGATAAGAAGTTCCGCTGTGCGGCACATAAATGATTTATATAAATCGCTGCCTTTAGTTTGGTGGAAAAAGAGAGGGCAACAAAATCTGAGTGAAAGTGGAATGTTGTCGGTTGATTACATGGGCATTTCAAGTAGAAATTGCAACAGCTACAGCAGTTTCGAGCTGATAACTTCGCTGTTTGGAAAGACGCTCTGTGGCAATGATAATTCATGCATTCTTGCCGTGCATGGGATCGACTCTCGTTTTGGATGTAATTTTATTAAACTCATACACTACAATAGTCAGCGAAACATGGCCCTTAAAAGAAGCTGAAAATGCATGTAAACAGTTGATATCCCACGGAAATATTTAGAAGAAAAGCAGATGAGTTCCACCACCCCGGTGTCCCGGCCAATATTTCTCCCTCAACCAACATCGCATAAAGATTTCACATAGAGAAGAACATCAAAACATAAGGACCAGGGGCAGGAGTAGGCCATTTTGAATCTTCGAGCCTGCTCCGCCATTCAATGAGATCATGGCTGATCTTCCACCTCAACTCCACCTTCCCATACTATCCCCATATCGCTTGATTCTGCGAATGTCCAAAATCTAGCGATCTCAGTCCTGAATATTCTCAACAAGTGAGCATCCACAGCCCTCTTGGGTAGAGAAACGCAAAGATTTACCTCATTGCTGTTTGTGGGAGCTTGTTGTGTGCACATTGGTTGCTGTGTTTCCTTCATTACAACAGTGACTGCACTTTAAAAGTCCATCATTGGCTGTAAAGTGCTTTGGGGTGGCCTAAGGTCGTGAAAGGCGCTATATAAATGCAAGTTCTTTCTTTCATAGAATCATAAAATGATACAGCACAGACGGAGGCCATTCAGCCCATTGTGCCTGTGCCGGCTCTTTGAAAGAGCAATCCAATTAATCCCATGCTCTCCTGCTCTTTCTCCATAGCCCTGCAAATTTTCCAAATTCAAGTAATTATCCAATTTCCTTTTGAAAGTTATTATTGAATCTGCTTCTACCGCCCTTTCAGGGAGTGCGTTCCAGATCACAACAAATTGTTATGTTCAGAATAACTCCACAAGACTGTATATTGTAAGCTCAAACTGTTATGACCTTGGTCTCTTTAATGTAACTCCAGAGTGAGGAAGTAGCATGGTAGATTGCCTTTTATACCTGCTTGCCCGAGGTGTGCAGGTGACCCTTGGGTCTCCCCCAGGTGCACCCCTCTGGTGGCAAGTCTTACACACTAGTAAAGTTTACAAACATAATATCACTTCACCTCCAAAGTCTTAGATACAAGTTATTTACAAGTTGAGGCGATCCGGGGCTCTACGTTCCAGGGTTGACTGTCTGAGTTGAAGTCCTGGCATGGGTGAGTCGGTCGGATCATTGCTGCACTGCAGTGTGGCTGGTCTGATCGGACTGTCGGGCCTGGTGGGTTCATCCTCATGGTTGACCGCGAGGTCGATTGCTGGTTGGGTGTGTGTGGGTGGATCGATAATGGTGTTAATGAAAATAAATTTAGATAGACTCTAGTAAAGTAAGAGAGACAACTTTATTGCTAACAGAGCTTTAGGAGAAGAGTTGAGATCCCGCGATCTGCGAACACCTTCTCCCCGAGTGCCTTGTGCCGCGGGGTTATAAGCAGTTTACAGGGGGCGGAATACAATCATTTAAATTCATTTACATACAACCAATCAATCCATATGGCAACGCAATTCATTTACATACAACCAATCAAACCATATGGCAACGCAATTCATTTACATACAACATTTTAGTCCTAGTGAAACCTGATAGCATGGCGCGAGTTTGGGGGCCCTTCCTCTGTATCTTCTTTTGTGGTTAGTTATTCTGTTGCAAAGCTTTCTATGAAACAGTGGCCTGCACCTAGCCAGGAGTCACTTGTTGCTGCAGAGTTCATATCAAGGACAGCAGATAGGCTTCTTGGTACAAAGTTCATTTAGTGGAAAGGCAGATAGTTGGCTTACCCCATCATGCTTTGCTCTGTCCAAAAATCCACTCCAACAAAGGTAATGTCCTCTTCAAACTATTCTTGGTTATCTGTGAATCACAGTTTGGTCTGATCCAAATGCTTTCTGCACGTTTGTCCATTCAAAAGTTTGACAACAAACATTCTATTCCTCTCCTTGGCTAAAACAGTGCCAACAACCCATTTGGGACCATGACCGTAATGAAGAACAAACACAGGGTCATTAACCTCAATGTCACGCGATACAGCCGCACAATCGTGGTACACGTTATACCGGAGACGCCGGGTTTCTACTTGATCATTGAGATCCGGGTGGACTAATTAATGAGAGCCTGGTTTTGAGTGCTCTCTTCATGAACAATTCTGCAGAAGGAACACCAGTAAGCGAGTGGGGTCGCGTCCGGTTGCTGAGCAGAACCTGAGATAACCGGGTCTGCAGGGAACCGTCCGTCTCAAGCTCTGCTTGATAGTTTGGACTGCCCATTCCGCTTGACCATTGGATGTGGGCTTAAACGGGGCACACCTGACATGCTTGATGCCATTGCTGGTCATGAACTCGTTGAATTCCGAGCTGGTGAAACTGATAGGTCCTTACTATACAGTATAAATGCACACGAGGCCCATGCTTGAGAGAAGGTCAGTCTGTGACCTGTCCTTTGTTCCTTAGCACTCAAGTGATGAAGATGGGTGGAGCTTCCCCTTTTGTACCTGAAGGTCCAGGTTAGGAGTGTCTCTCACCTCGTGGTCATTGTTCTCACAGTGTACAACTTAGGTCAAATTATACATGGGTTACAATGCTGGTTGAATACATGATAGAAACATGGTCCATTGTCACTAACAAGGATGTCGGGCAAACCAAGGGTGGCGAACATGGCCCGGAGGCTTTCAATGGTGGCAATGGATGTACATGATCTCATTATTATACATTCAATCCATTTAGAGTAAGCGTCCATTGCTACTGGGAACATCTTTCCTAGAAAGGGGCCAGCGAAATCTACGTGGACCCTGGACCACGGTTTGGAGGACCATGACCACAGACTCAGTGGAGCCTCTCTTAGTGCATTGCTCAACTGTGAGCAAACGTTACATTGGTGTACGCATGACTCCAATTCCGAGTCAATGCCGGGCCACCAAACGTGCGACCTGGCGATAGCCTTCATCATGACTATGCCTGGGTGGGTACTGTGTAGGTCGCGTATAAATGTTTCCCTGCCTTTTTTGGGCAAAACCACGTGATTGCCCCATTGGAGACAATCCGAATGGATGGACATTTCATCCTTGCATCAATAAAACGGCTTCATTGCGTCTTGCATTTCCCCGGGAACAGCCAACCAGCTCCCATTATGGACGCAGCTTTTTACTAGTGATAGCACAGGGTCCTGGCTAGTCCAGGTCCTGATCTGGTGAGCCATGATGGGTGACCCCTCGCTCTCAAAAACATCCATTACAAAAAGCAAATCTGTGGGTTGCACCATTTCCACCCCGGGGGTGGGCAATGGTAGCCGACTGAGGGCATCAGCATAGTTCTCAGTGCCTGGTCTGTGGCGGATTACATAGTCATATGCAGATAATGTTAGTGCCCATCTTTGGGTGCGGGAGGAAGCATTGGTGTTAATACCTTTGCTTTCTGAGAACAGCAGAATGAGCGGTTTGTGGTCGGTTTCGAGCTCGAACCGGAGTCCAAATAGTTATTGGTGCATTTTCTTAATATAAGAACATAAGAACATAAGAATTAGGAACAGGAGTAGGCCATCTAATCCCTCGAGCCTGCTCCGCCATTCAACAAGATCATGGCTGATCTGGCTCCACTTACCCGCCCGCTTCCCGTAACCCTTAATTCCCCGATTGGTTAAAAATCTATCGATCTGTGATTTGAATACATTCAATGAGCTAGCCTCAACTGCTTCCTTGGGCAGAGAATTCCACAGATTCACAACCCTCTGAGAGAAGAAATTCCTTCTCAACTCGGTTTTAAATTGGCTCCCCCGTATTTTGAGGTTGTGCCCCCTAGTTCTAGTCTCCCCGACCAGTGGAAACAACCTCTCTGCTTCTATCTTGTCTATCCCTTTCATTATTTTAAATGTTTCTACAAGATCCCCCCTCATCCTTCTGAACTCCAATGAGTAAAGACCCAGTCTACTCAATCTATCATCATAAGGTAACCCCCTCATCTCCGGAATCAGCCTAGTGAATCGTCTCTGTACCCCCTCCAAAGCAAGTATATCCTTCCTTAAGTGATACGTCCTTACTACACAGTATAAATGCACACGAGGCCCATGCTTGAGAGAAGGTCAGTCTATGACCTGTCCTTTATTCCTTAGCACTCAAGTGATGAAGGTGGGTGGAGCTTCCCCTTTTATACCTGAAGGTCCAGGTTAGGAGTGTCTCCCACCTAGTGGTCAGTGTTCTCATGGTGTACAACTTAGGTCAGTTTATACATGGGTTACAATGCTGGTTGAATACATGACATCACCTTCCCCCCCAAAGTCTTATTGGGATCACATGTTGAGTCTCTCTGGTGGTTTACGCTCCCTTGTAGAGCACCTGAGTTGGGGCTCCGGTTGTTGGGCGCTGGCCTGAGTGTCTGCTGTTTGCAGTGCCTCAGGCCTGTCCGGACTGCCCACAGTGACTGGGCTCTCCTCCCTTTGGTTCCGGTGTTCGGTCAGCTGTGGTGGAGTGAACTCTATATCATGTTCTTCCTCTGCTTCTTCTATGGGGTTGCTGAACCTCCTTTTTGTTTGATCCACATGTTTGCGGCAGATTTGTCCATTGGTAAGTTTAACTACCAGAATCCTAGTTCCCTCTTTGGCAACCACAGTGCCTGCGAGCCATTTGGGCCCTGCAGCGTAGCTGAGGACAAAAACAGGATCATTTACATCAATACATCGCGGCCTCGCATTCCTGTCATGGTAGTGATATTGTGACTGGCGCCTGCTCTCGACAATTTCTTTAATGGTGGGGTGTATAAGGGATAATCGGGTTTTGAGCGTCCTTTTCATTAGTAGCTCTGCGGGTGGAACTCCTGTGAGCGAGTGTGGTCGGGATCTATAGGCCAACAGGAGGTGTGATAAACGGGTTTGTAGGGAACCCCCTTGGAATATGAGCATCCCCTGTTTGATTATCTGCACTGCTCGTTCTGCCTGGCCGTTTGAGGCCGGCTTGAACGGTGCCGTTCTAACATGGTTAATTCCATTGCCTGCCATGAAGTCCTCGAATTCAGTGCTTGTGAAGCACGGGCCATTGTCGCTGACCAAGATGTCCGGTAGACCGTGGGTGGCGAACATTGCCCGTAGACTTTCTACCATGGCAGAGGATGTGCTTGAATTTAAAATGTCACACTCGATCCATTTGGAGTAGGCGTCTACTACAACCAAAAACATTTTCCCCATGAAAGGACCTGCGTAGTCCACATGGATGCGTGACCAAGGCTTGGCGGGCCATGGCCAGGGGCTAAGGGGGGCTTCCCTGGGCGCATGGCCCAGCTGGGCACATGTGTTGCACCTGCGAACACAAAGTTCCAGATCTGCGACTATCCCTGGCCACCAAACGTGTGACCTGACAATTGCCTTCATCGTGACACATGCACCGTAGCATGTTGTAATTTCTCCCCATTCAAATAAAATTCCCTTTTACTGCTTTTTTTTCCAAGGTGGATGACCTCACATTTTCCGACGTTGTATTCCATCTGCCAAACCTTAGCCCATTCGCTTAACCTATCTAAATCTCTTTGCAGCCTCTCTGTGTCATCTACACAACCCGCTTTCCCACTAATCTTTGTGTCATCTGCAAATTTTGTTACACTACACTCTGTTCCCTCTTCCAGGTCATCTATGTATATTGTAAACAGTTGTGGTCCCAGCACCGATCCCTGTGGCACACCACTAACCACCGATTTCCAACCCGAAAAGGACCCATTTATCCCGACTCTCTGCTTTCTGTTAGCCAGCCAATTCTCGACCCATGCTAATACATTTCCTCTGACTCCGCGTACTTTTATCTTCTGCAGTAACCTTTTGTGTGGCACCTTATCTAATGCCATATACATATGCTAATGCTTCTTTCTCAACCATACTTGAGGCTCTTTCAACGTTAGATAAACTTCTGGATGCATATGAAACCGGTTGCAGTTTGCCTGGCACATTGGCTTGCTGTAACACACAACCAACCCCGTACGAAGATGCATCACAAGCTCGTACTAAACGTTTACATGGGTCATACAATACAAGTTGCTTATTAAAGGCTGTCTCTTGAGATTTACCTTAAACCCAGCCATCACCCTTGCGTAGCAATAAATGCAAAGGTTCCAGCCAAGTGCTCAACCCGGGTAGAAAGTTACCAAAATAGTTGAGGAGTCCCAGGAACGAACGCAGCTCCATCACATTCTTCGGTCTGGGTGCATTCTTGATGGCCTCTGTCTTGGAGTCTGTGGGTCTGATGCCTTCCGCCGCAATCTTTCTCCCCAAAAATTCGATCTCTGGCACCAGGAAACACACTTGGAGCATTTCAGCCTGGGTCCCACTCTGTCCAGTCACTTGAGAACCTCTTCCAAGTTGTGCAAGTGTTCGCTGGTGTTGCATCCAGTGAGCAGGATGTCATCTTGAAACACCACGGTGCACAGAACCGATTTCAGCAGACTCTTCATGTTCCTCTGGAAGATGGCCGCAGCCGAGCGAATCCCAAAAGGGCATCTGTGGTACACGAACAGTCCTTTGTGCGTGTTGATGCACGTCAATTTTTTCAAAGGTTCAGCCAGCTCCTGTTTCATGTAAGCAGAGGTTAGATCCAGCTTAGTGACCGACTTCCCCCCTGCTAGCGTTGTGAATGGTTCATCCGCTTTGAGTAGTGGGTACTGGTCCTGTAACGAGACTCAATTGATTGTTACCTTGTAGTCCCCGCAGATTCTGACTGCCCCATCGCTTTTCAACACTGGAACAATTGGACTGGCCCACTCATTGAACTCAACTAGCGATATGTTTCCCTCTCATCGAAGTCTATCCAGCTCGATCTCGACTTTCTCCCTCATCATATACGGAACTGCTCGAGCCTTGTGATGAACGGGCCTTGCATCGGGGACTAGATGGTTCTGCACTTTGGTGCCTGTGAAGTTGCCGATGCCTGGGTCAAGTAACAACAGGAATTTGTTTAGCACTTGGGCGCATGAGGCATTATCCACCGAAGACAATGCTTTGATGTCGTCCCAGTTCCATCGGAACAGCGTTGGGCCATCGCCTGGTACAATCCATAGTGATAAATCATGCACAGTTCCAATATCACACTGCCAATGACTGGTATGAGCTCTTTGGTGTAAGTGTGCAGCTTTGTATGTATCAGGTTAATTTTGGCCTTTGTGCCTTGTTGCCCCACAGTTTCTTAAAAGCCATCTGGCTCATAAATGACTGACTCGCCCCAGTGTCCAATTCCATGGAAACTGGAATGCCGTTTAATTTGACTTTCAACATTATCAGAGGGCTTTTGGTGGTGAAGGTGTGTACCCTATACACTTCCTCTTCAGCCTCGGGTTGAGTTGCCTCTCTTACTCGTTCAGCGTGATCCGCACCGAATTGGTCATCTTCTGCCGATTCTGCCATGTGGTGAGTCGCAGCACGTTTGCACATTTGCTGGAGGTGCCCTATTGTTCCACAACCCTTGCACACGTAGTGCTTGAATCGACAATGATGGGCCTGATGACTACCCCCGCAGCGCCAAATTGGTGCTAATGAATTTGCATTCATGCCTCACAGCGGACTCTGAGTCATTCTAGGTCTGGCCTCTACAGGCTTGTAGGCCCAGCCATGTACAGTTCTGCCTGCTGAAGGCGTTATTTTATGCACAGTACTTGCCAGTGAGCTTCGGTACTGCAAGGATATCTGTTTAGTGTTACCTTTCGTGGACATGAAAGCCTGGGCTATTGTGATGGCCTTGCTCAGATCTAGGGATTCGGCAGACAGCAGTTTGCGAAGAATGACCTCGTGGCCGATTCCAAGCACGAAAAAGTCCCGCAACACTTCACCCAAAAATCCAGCAAATACGTACGGTCCCGCAAGGTGTCTTAGGTCCGCGACATAGCTTGCCATGTTCTGGCCCTTGGAGCGATGATGCGTGTAAAAGCGATACCTGCCCATTAAGATGCTCTCCTTCGGCTTGAGGTGTTCCTGAACCAGTGTGCACAACTCTGCATATGTCTTCTCCATTGGTTTCATCGGTGCTAGCAGATTTTTGATGAGGCCATATATCATGGACCCACAAACGGTGAGGAGAATCGCCCTGCGCTTGATCTTCCGTATCCAGCTCGTTGGCCACGAAATACCAGTCAAGATGCTCAACGAAGGCTTCCCAATCATCACCCTCAACAAATCTATCAAGAATACCAATGGCAGCCATAACCACGTGAAAGTTCGTGATCTGTTACTCGTCACCAATTGTTATGTTCAGAATAACTCCATAAGACTGGATACTGTAAGCTCAAACTGTTGTGACCTTGGTCTCTTTATTTTAACTCCAGAGTGAGGAGGCTTGATAGACTGCCTTTTATACCTGTTTGCCCGGGGTGTGCAGGTGACCCTTGGGTCTCCAACCGGTGCGCCCCCTGGTGGCAAGTCTTACACACTAGTAAAGTTTACATACATAACAGGTTATTTTGGGAATTACAACAACAACAACCACAACTTGTATTTATGTAGCACCTTTAATGTAGTGAAACATCCCAAGGCGCTTCACAGAAATATTATTAGATAGAAAATTTGACACCGAACTGCATAAGTAGAATGTAGTACAGATGACCGAATGCTTGGTCAAAGGGGTAGGTTTTAGGAGAGTCTTGAAGGAGGAAAAAGAGGTAGAGAGGGGGAGAGGTTTAAGCAGGGAATTCCAGAGCTTAGGGCACAGGCAACAGAAGGCACGGCCACCAATGGTTGAGTGATTAAAATCAGGGATGATCGAGAGGGAAGACTTCGAAGAGTGCAAAGATCTCAGTGGGGTGTGCGGCTGGAGAAGGAGATTACAGAGGTAGGGAGGGGTGAGGCCATGGAGGGATTTGAAAATAAGGATGAGTATTACCTTTAATCTGTGTCCTCTGGTTACTGACCTTTCTGCCACTGGAAACAGTTTCTCCTGAACTACCCTAAAATAAATCATGATTTTGAACACCTCTATCAAATCTCCCCTTAACTTTCTCCTCTAAGGAGAACAACCCCAGTTTCTCTAGTCTCTCCACATTACTGAGGTCTTTTATCCCTGTTACCAGTCTGGTCAATCTTCTCTGCACCCTCTCTAGGACCTTGATGTTCTTCCTAAAGTGTGGCCCCAGAATTGGACACAATACTCCAGCTGTCGTCCAACCAGTGATTTAGAAAGGTTTCACTTAACATCCTTGCTTTTGTACTTTATGCCTCTGCTTATAAATCCCAGGATCCAGTAAGTCTTTTTAACAGCCTTCTCAACTTGTCATGCCATCTTCAAAGATTGGTGCACGTACGCCCCCAGGACTCTCTGTTTCTGCATTCCCTTTAAAATTGTACCATTTTTCTTTATTTTACAGTGTAGTTGCTGCCAATTGCGCTAAATGTTTTTTTCTTAGAAGCCGACAATGTCACTGCACTGAAGGATGCCATTCAGACCATCAAACCTATTCCGGTGCTGGCTCTTTACTTTGGAGCTATCAACTCTAATCCCATTTACCTACCCTTTCCCTGGCTTCTGTTATATTGATGCTTTTCAAATACTAATCCAATTGCCTTTTAAATGAAGTCACAGGTTCGGAACTTACTCGGGAAATAACTGGGGCTGGACTTCTGGCTCTGATGATTTCGGGGCGGTAATTGCAGCAGGGCGGTAAAGTTTGCGCCCGGGAATAGTTCGCGCCTCAGTCATCAAAACTGGGCAGCTAGGCCCTGAGTCGGGGGGCACAGCGCTAAGGGAGGCGTTGTACACTTGGGCGTTAACATGGGAAACTCCCGAGCTAAAGAGCTGGCCCGGGAGCACTCCAAGAGAGGCCTGGGTGGGGGAAAAAATCCTGAAAAAAAACCCACAAAAACATTCCCAATACATTTCCCACGCCACCACAACATAAATAGCAGCAAAGGTTAAAAGACAAAACAATAATCTTACCTCTCTGCTGTCAGGATAGGTCGGACCACCTGATTTCAGAGGCATTCACTGCGAGGTGCACTGCGGGGCGTACGACCCGGGCGGGAGCCAAAAGGTGCAGCGGTGTTTCACCCGGCAGCATTGCTCACCGGGCGCAGCTCTTCCGGGTGGGTGCTGCTCTGCGCCACCACAAAACCGGCCCCGAAAACCCCCGCGGTGCGCTGGCGGCTGGCCGCCCACCCAGAAGACCCCACAGTCGCCGTTGCCGTCGCTCCGGGGCAAAACACAGAGAGCAAAGGACCGGAAAATCCACCCCAAGATCTTCAGAGAGGGAGGCAGACAGAGAGCAAGCTGCTCAGGAGCCACTTCCGTATCAATGCTGTCACTTTGTCGTAAGGGCAGTGGAGATCCGGTCTGCGTGCTTTGAACATGTTTTGTGATGCACTTCCACCAAAGTTTCGCTTGAGGACAGCGGGCAGCTCTGAGGAAACTCCAAGCCATAATCTTTGCCTCAGCAACCTTGCATCAGCCACAGCACTCAAGTTTTGGTTAGAGGTATGGGTTCATATTGCACTCCAATGCCTTGAGTGTAAAGTCTAGACTGACACTCCACTGTTGTCCTCAAGCAGCGCTGCAATGGCACAAATTGTCTGCTGCGTTTCCTACATTACAACAGTGACCACACTTCAAAAGCATTTAATTGGCTACAAAGTGCTTTGGCACAAACTTAGGTCATGAAAAGTGCTATAGAAACGCACATCTTTGTTTCAATAGCCATTTGTGATAAAGCATTCCATGCTCTGATAATCCTCTTTGGAAAGGAAAAAAATAACAAACTTCTCTCTTTGTTGTGCATTGGCTCCATATGTGAAAGAAAGAACTTGCATTTATATAGTGCCTTTCCCAACCTCAAGACGTCCCAATGCACTTGACTGCCAATTGAGTACTGTCACTGTTGCAATGTAAGTAATACGACAGCCAATGTGCACACATCATGCTCCCATAATCAAAAATGAATAGATAATCTGTTGCTTGAGGGAGAAAAATTGATCAGGACACCTAGGGGACCTCCCTTGCTCTATTATTAATGCCATGGGATCTTTCAAGTGTATCTGAAAGGGGAGAGGATAATCGGTGCTTTGGTTTCAGGTCTCATTCAAAATACAACACCTCCAACAATGCAGCACTCCTTCAGTCCTGCATTGGGGTGACAGCCTTGATTATATGCTCAAGTGTCTGGCATGCGTCTTAAACCCACAACCTTCTGTTCCCCAGGGGTCGATACAAGGTCCACTGCTTTTCTTGATTAAATATTAATGATTTGGACTTAGGTTTACGGCGCACTATTTCAAAATTTGCGGATGACACAAAACTTGGAAGTGAACAGTGAGGAGGATAGGGGTAGACTTCAAGAGGATATAGCCAGACTGGTGGAATGGGCCGACATGTGGTAGATGAAGTTTAACGCAGAAAAGTGCGAAGTGATACCTTTTGGTCAAAAGAATGAGGAGAGACAATATAAACGAAAGGGTACAATTCTAAAGGGGGTGCATGAACAGAGAGACCTGGGGGTATAGGTGCACAAATTATTGAAGGTGGCAGGGCAGGTTGAGAGAGTGGTTAAAGAAGCACACGGGATCCTGGGCTTTTTTAAATAGTGGCATAGAGTACAAAAGCAAGGAAGTTATGATGAATCTTCATAAAACACTGGTTCGGCCTCAGCTGGAGTATTGTGTCCAAGTCTGGGCACCGCACTTCAGGAAGGATATGAACGCCTTAGAGAGGGTGCAGAAAAGATTTACAAGAATGGTTCCAGGGATGAGGGGCTTCTGTTATGTGGATAGATGAGATAAGCTGGGTTTGTTTTCCTGAGAACAGAGAAAGTTAAGAGGAGATTTGATAGAGGTGCTCAAAACCATGAGGGGTCTAGACAGAGTAGATCGAGAGAAACTGTTCCCATTGGCGGAAGGGCTGAGAACCAGGGTACACAGATTTAAGATGATTAGCAGAAGATCGAAATGAGGAAAAACTTTTTTTACCCAGCAAGTGTTTAGAATCTGGACTGCACTGCCTGAAAGGGTAGTGGAGGCAGACTCAATCGTGGCTTTAAAAAGCGAATTGGATAAGTACCTGAAGGAAAAAAAATTGCAGGGCTACGGGGAAAGGGCGGGGGAGTGGGACTAGCTGAAGAGCCCTTGGAGTGAGCCGGCACGGGTTCGAAGGGCCAAATGGCCTCCTTCTGTGCCGTATCTATTCTATGATTCTATGATTCTATTCCATTCAGAAGTGCTACCAACTGAGCCAAGTTTGACTCTTAAGAACTTTGAAGAACTCTGATGTTGAGAAGTATGTATGCCATTAGCCTGTAGAATTGATGCTGTGATATACTACTGATTGAATTCTTAATCACACTGACTTAAAGAGCAGATCTCACTGCATTGCCAAGATGACATTACTCTGCTGCTCCCATTTCTGTTTCTCCATCAATAAAGAACATTATTCTTCCTCTTTAATTTCTCCCAGTGCTATGCATCATCCCGATCTGCCAGCCTGCTCCCAGGCTTCTGCCAGTGCTGCCGTGTGACCAACACAATATTGGCTGGCGTTGAATTTGCCTCTGATTTATCAGCCCTGTGTTCTTGTGAGGAATTGCCTTCGCTTATTGAAGACCTCACAACACACTGCACCGAGACTTCCGAAAAGAGAGTCGGCTCCACTTGAAAAGCTGAAGGTGTCAGTCTTGGATCAACACGCTCGGCTCTGAGTCAGAAGGTTGTGGGTTCAAGTCCCACTTCAGGACTTCAGCACAAGAAAAATCTCCAGTGCAGTACTGAGGGCGCGCCACACTTTCGGAGGTGCCGTCTCTCGAATGAGACGTTAAACCGAGGCCCCGTCTCCCCTCTCAGGTGGACCGTAAAAGATCCCGTGGCACTATTTTGAAGAAGAGCAGGGCAGTTAGCTCTGGTCTCCTGGCCAATATTTATCCCTCAATCAACATGTAAAACAGAGAGTTTGGTCACGTTCACATTGCTGTCCGTCGGACCTTGCTGTGTGCAAGTTGGTTGCTGCGTTTTCCCACAATACAAGAGCGACCGCACTTCAACAGAATTTCATTGGCTGCGAAGCGCTCTTTGAGGTTGCGAAGGCGCTATATAAAACAAAGATCATTTCTTTAAGCTTGAAATTGTAGGAAACCCAGCAATGGATCAAAAATTGCCTGAGGGGTTCGGGTTAGTTGTGAGGGGATTGGTATCAGGCTGGGAGAGAAAGTGCTGAGTGGTGTACAATGGGGGTTGCCATTGAGAACCCGACTGTAGCTAATTTACATTAATGACTTGAATTCAAAATCTCAATATAACATGTCAGTTTCACACATGATGCTAAACTGGAGGTCTCGAAGGAGATTGGGATGGATCTTGACATTGTGTGATTGTATAAGTCACAGTGAATCGACAATCAATTTTACACTTCTCATGATGTTTACATAAGATTATAAGAGCATAAGAAATAGGAGCAGGAGTAGGCCATTTGGTCCCTTGAGCCTGCTCCGTCATTCAATAAGCAAACAAGCCAAAGGTGGGCCGAGGAAACATTTCAAGGACACCCTCAAAGCCTCCCTGATAAAGTGCAACATCCCCCACCAACACCTGGGAGTCCCTGGCACAAGACCGTCCGAAGTGGAGGAAGTGCATCCGGGAGGGCGCTGAGCACCTTGAGCCTCATCACCGAGAGCATGCAGAAACCAAGCACAGGCAGCGGAAAGAGTGTGCGGCAAACCAGTCCCACCCACTCTTTCCCTCGACGACTGTCTGTCCCACCTGTGACAGGGACTGTAGTTTTCGTATTGGACTGTTCAGCCACCTAAGAACTCATTTTTAGAGTGGAAGCAAGTCTTCCTCGATTCCGAGGGACTGCCTATGATGATGTTGGCTGATCTGATCTTGGCCTCAACTCCACTTCCCTGAACGCTCCCCATAACTCGCTTGACTCCTGTATTGTTCAAAAATCTGTCTACCTCCACCTTCAATATATTCACTGACCCAGCCTCCACAGCTCTCTGGGGTAGAGAATTCCACAGATTCATGACCCTCTGAGAGAAGAAATTTCTCCTCATTTCCATTTTAAATGGGCGGCCCCTTATTCTGAAATAAGGGGTCACCCATTTCTAGCTTCCCCCACGAGGGCAAACATCCTCTCTGCATCCACCTTGTCAAGCCCCCTCAGAATCTTATACGTTTCAATAAGATCACCTCTCATCCTTCTCAACTCAAATGAGTACAGGCCCAACCCGCTCAACCTTTCTTCACAAGACAACCACTTCATCTCAGGAATCAACCCTGTGAACCGTCTCTGAACTGCCTCCAATGCAAGTACCGTATATACTCGCGTATCCTACGATCTCACGTATCATGCGACCCCTAAATTTTCGGCCCCAAAACATGATTTTATCATATATCTCATGTATCATGCGAGTCACTTTTTTGAGATACCAGATGACACTAGGCTCGGCTTTCAAACAAGTTTAACAAGTACCCAACACGTAACAAGTACCCTAACACATAACAACGATCGAATACAGACCTTAACAACCGAATCATGAAACGACTCTTCCGCCGTAAACAACCGAATGAGAAACAGCTGTTTTGCTGTTTCTCATTACGACAATAAACAGTTACCGTATTTCGTTCCAAATCTCATCTAAGGTAGTAAACTATGACAAATATATTTTTACATTCTACCCTTAGCCACCATGGAGAAAAGATCTGCGAAGAAATATACTGCCAAATTTAAGCTGCAAGTTGTTGCCGAAGCGGAACAAAGCAACAACGTTAAAGCTGCAAAGCTGTTTGGTGTCGGAGAAAGCTGTGTCCGAAATTAAGAATCGTTTCTGTTTTCCTTTGGTAGTTAGCCTCTCAGCTGATTTGGAAAGCGTAAACATTACGTGTGTATCAGCAAGTAAAACAGCAGTTTTATCAAAATCATCTTTATTTGATATACATATGTACTATTTGACTTACCGTAAATGGATACGGTCTGCTTAACAGCCTAACAGCCTAATCTTGGCCAGCACTTCACACCCGCAAATTTTGTATCTCGCGTATCATGCTACCCCCCAAATTTAGGTTACAATTTAGGTCTTCAAAAGTCGCATGATACGCGAGTATATACGGTATATCCTTCCTTAAATAAGGAGACCAAAACTGAACGCAGTACTCCAGGAGTGGGTTTCACCAACACCCTGTAGAGTTGTAGCAGGACTGCCCTGCTTTTATACTCCATCCAATGTTGTTTAATTACATTGCAGTCCGTCCAGTCTCGCACCGTCTCAGAGACTGCAAGCAGTACTACTTTTTGAAGAAACCTATGCAAACTCACTGTGTTTTAAATCACAACTCTTGATAGATAAGTCATCCCCAAATGCCTCCCATCGCGAAATCCAGCCTGTCGCCCACCCTCTGCAATGCTGGCACAGGTGGGCGGGCACATGTTTGCTATCCTGGCAATATAGGGCCAAAGAGTAAGATGACATTTAGATTTATTTTCCCTCATGTGTTTTGCTGGTGTTTACCCTCTGGCAGCTTTTTTTAAAAAAAGCTCGGGGAGTCTTTGGCAAGGCTGGCATTTATTGCCCATCCCATGTTGTCTTCGAGGTGGGCCAAAGAGCAATCAACATTTGGAAAGGACCCCTGGGTCAGGGAGTGGAGTTATAAGCTATTGATTCATTGAAAAAACAACTGAATGCTGTGATGAAACAACGAGTATAGACTCAATGGTTTCTCTTAAACCTTTGATCCATATATGATCTGGCCCTATTTTAAAAATTCATTCTTGGGATGTGGCCATCGCTGGCAAAGCCAGCATTCAATGCCCATTCCTAATTGCTCTTGACTTGAGAAAGTGGTGGTGAGCCGCCTTCTTGAACTGTTGAAGTCCCCGTGGTGAAAGAACTCCTTAGGGAGGGAGTTCCAGAATTTTGACCCAGCGACAATGAAGGAACAACGATATTTGTCCCAGTCAGGATGATGTGTGCGTTTTGGAGGGGAACTTGGAGGTGGTGGTGTTTCCAGATCCCTGCAGCCCTTGTCCTTCGAGGTGGTGGAAGCCGTGAGGTGCTGCAGGAGAAGCCTTGGAGGCTTGCTGCAGTGCATCCTGTAAATCCTGATGCCCTGCTTGCCATGAGGGGATTTGCATTATATTCCAGCCGCATTATGCAGATCTATCGATATTCCTTTCATATTCCTAGGGTAACTCAATGTTTCTCCAACAGTCCACACACATCAACCCTAATGGCTTGGCAAACAAGGAGAGATGGCATCTCATAAATACTGAAGTATGTATCCGACCACAGAAATATGATGCTGTACACTAATCCAGGGAGTACTGGTGATTTCTTATTATGATGCAGTCCATAGTGCTCGCATTATTTGAATATTGTGAGGGAATGGCTAGGCTGATGACCCCAGCTAGCAACTCCCACACAGCAGCAGGGCACAATTACATCCTCCTACACCAACAACCGAGCATGCGAAAAATAACGAAAAATACGAAAAAAGCCATACATCCCAGCCAGAGCCATGTAATCACTTGGGAGAGGCATAAATACCAGGCAAAACCTCGACCAATTATGGGAGAAAAAAATCTGGAGAATTCCCCTTAAGCAATCAAAACTGGTCCAGGAGACCACCGTGATCCTAATTAATGTTAATACAGTTCCTAACTCTGACCTGATGGCAACCACAGCCAGAAACAGGAACAACTTTCGCTTGAAGGAATTCAATAAATCAGCGTGCACCGTACGGGCCGGCAACATGTTCCACAGGTGTTCTGGGAAAAGACGATCCTCCGAACATCCAAACTAGTTCGGCACTTACATAAGAGTGACTTCTGGACCTCCTTAACCTATTAACTTGAAGCAATTTGTCTGCACCATAGGACCATAAGAATTAGTAGCAGGAGTCAGCTATATGGCCACTCAAGCCTGCTCCCCCATTCAATAAGATGATGGCTGATCTTCAACCTCAACTACACTTTACTGCCCGATCCCCGTATCCCTTGATGCCCCTAGATTTCAGAGATCTATCTATTCTATCTATTTCAGCCTTGAATATATTCAACGAACCCTTTGGAGCAGAGAATTCCAAAGATTCACTACTTCACAACCAACATAATCTAAACAGTGATAAAATATCTCTCCTCATTCCTCTCAACCTGTCTGTAGCATTTGCCATGGTTGAACACACCATCATCCTCCAACGCCTCACCTCTGTTGTCCAGATGGGCGGGACTGCTCGAGCCTCATTCAATTCTTATCCATCTGGTCATAGCCAGAAAATCACCTGCAATGGCTTTGCTTCCCATTCCGGCAGCGTTAACTCTCTCAAGTTCCCGAAGGGCCCATCCTTGGCCTCCTATTTCTCAATCTATATGCTGCCCCTCAGTGACATCAGGCCAAAAGTCAACAGGCTCCACATGTACGCTGACGAAACCCAGCTCTCCTTCACCACCACCGCTCTCGACCCCTTCACTGTCTCTGATTTGTCACGCTGCTTGTCCGACATCCATTCTCTCTACCTCTCTCTCCTCCTGTCACACGCTCCTGTCCTAATATCTTCTTATGTGACTTGGTGTTAAATCTTTTTTGCTAACCTTCCTGTGAAGTGCCTTGAGATGTTTTGCCGCATTAAAGGCACCATAAGAACATAAGAAATAGGAGCAGGAGTAGGCCATACGGCCCCTCGAGCCTGCTCCGCCATTCAATAAGATCATGGCTGATAACTGACCTCATCTCCACTTATCCACCCCATCTCCATATCCCTTGATTCCTCTAGACTCCAAAAACTTATGGGGCCAAAATTGCCCCTCTCTTCTAGGGTCGTGGTCACCTGAGTGGACTTGTTGGCCAGTCCACTCAGGCAGCCACGACCCTAGAAGAGAGGCCACCATTTTAAACATTGCCCTTGCTCAGGTTTGGAGAGGTGTTGGGGACCTCTCCGCTCGCTTTCCCACCGAGGCATGATTTCGGGACCAGGAGAGGCGAGAGCCCAGGAGCTGCACGGGCCAGCCCACACTGTGATATGTGTGTGCACTAGGCCCGTGCAGCAGAGCTGTTCTCCAATCGTCTTGATTAATCCTTGCCACTGGACCAAGACCTAGCTCTGTCAAGCCCGTGTGGTGGCTGGTGTGCAACGGTCACCGCACGTTAAAAAAATCCACGCACAGGCATCTTCCACCCTTCAATATGTAGTTCGGAACCTGGAATATTACGTCCTTCATTGAAACACCTGTGAACTCATTCTTTTTTGGCGTGGAAGCAAGTCATCCTCGCTTCGAGGGACTGCCTGTGATGATGAAGATGCACGCACTGACTCCTTACTAACCGGTGGCGACCCCTTCCCGAAATTGTTCCGTGCAAACGGAACTCACCATTTCTGTGAATGGGAATACCCCATTTTCATTGGTTGCTGCAGCCCATGTGATCCCAGGGTGCACACACGCTCCTGGAATATGTGGGCCTCTCTGCTAGACTGGGCAGGGAGGCCTCGTAGCGCAAGTGTTCATTCTTCCGGGACCACCGGGTGCTTTCTTAAATAATTTTGTGTTCGGAGGTGTCGGCCCACAATTTCAAGGTCATTATATTCCGAGCAAGTAATTATTGTGCAATATGTTAATTAAGCAAATGCTACATATTATGGCTAGTCTAATACATTCGTACTGCAGTTAAGATTGGTATAAAATTGTGACAAACTATTTCTAAATATAATTTGCCTGACGATGTGCTAAACACTCTTCCATCGGTGAGCACACAGACATGGCAGTGTTAGAAGTGAAGAATATAGCACCGTGTTCCAACACTGCGTCGAAAAGGTAGTTATTAAATCAGTGCTTCATTGCAAAAAGAATCTATTAACACCCTTCTAGCATTCAGATAATCAATGTCATGCACTTGTGACTAAGTTCAGTCACTATGTCAAAAATCAATAAAAAGAAATTTTAAATTATCATCAGACGTTGAGAATAAATCAGTCGCGATACCTCCAAATGTCTGATAACGACCTCCTTGCTGACGCTCATGACTGAACACTGAGGACGACTCTCGCAAGTCGCGAGGTGTGATAAATTGCTGTCTCGTGCTTAATTTAGCGAGATTGTTCAAAAATGTTTCAGCAAGCGCTGTGGCCCAGTTCAATGGGGAAGTCATTCTCTGGAAGTATTTGCACGCTCACTATCTTGTGTCACCAGCAGGGCCTGTGTGTTTTGGCTCAATTTATTTTTTTCTCGCTTTGAAGAGAAATTTACGTTGCCCGGTTTAATCCTCTATCTGGTGAAAGCAGTCAGAGATGTCTTGTAATTACCCTTGCATGCCTTCTGAAGGTGCGCTGTGTCTGTTACTTCCTATCTGCCGGTTCAGACGTCTGAGTGGCTGCATAGTTAACGTGCTAAGCAGGAATAAATATGATTTTCCGATCTGTATCCTTGTAGTATAGATTACAGGGAATTACTGCTCCCTTCCTCTCCTGAAAGTGGTGACTCATGATAGCAACAGTAGCTTGCATGCTTCTGAATGCATTCGTGGGATGTGGGCGTCGCTGGCAAGGCCAGCATTTATTGGCCTTCCAATAAATTGCCCTTGAGAAGGTGGTGATGAGTAGCCTCCTTGAATAAACTGGAGTGGATTGCGAAGCCATTTCAGAGAGCTGTTAAGACTCAACCACATCGCTGTGGGTCTGGAGTCACATGTAGGCCAGACCGGGTAAGGACGGCAACTAGTTACAATCTGTGTTAACGAATTGGAAGAAGGGACTGAGTGTAACATAGCCAAGTTTGCTGATGATCAAAAGATGGGAGGAAAAGCAATGTGGGAGGAGGACACACAAAATCTGCAAAAGAACATAGACAGGCGAAGTGAGTGGGCAAAAATTTGGCAGATGGAATATAATGTTGGAAAGTGTGAGGTCATGCACTTTGGCAGAAAAAAAATCAAAGAGCAAGTTATTATTTAAATGGAGAAAGATTGCAAAGTGCCGCAGTACAACGGGATCTGGGGGTACTTGTGCATGAAACGCAAAAGGTTAGTATGCAGGTACAGCAAGTGATCAGGAAGGCCAATGGAATCTTGGCTTTTCTTGCAAAGGGGATGGAGTTTAAAAGCAGGAAAGTCTTGCTGCAGCTATATAAGGTATTGGTGAGGCCACACCTGAAATACAGCATGCAGTTTTGGTTTCCATATTTACGAAAGGATATACTTGCTTTGGAGGCAATTCAGAGAAGGTTCACTCGGTTGATTCCGGGGATGAGGGGGTTTGACTTATGAGGAAAGGTTGAGTAGGTTGGGCCTCTACTCATTGGCGTTCAGAAGAATGAGAGGTTATCTTATCAAAACGTATAAGATTATGAGGGGGCTTGACAAGGTGGATGCAGAGAGGATGTTTCCACTGATGGGGGAGATTAGAACTAGAGAGCATAATCTTAGAATAAGGGGCCGCCCGTTTAAAACAGAGATGAGGAGAAATTTCTTCTCTCAGAGGGTTGTAAATTTGTGGAATTCATTGCCTCAGAGAGCTGTGGAAGCTGAGACATTGAATAAATTTAAGACAGAAATAGACAGTTTCTTAAACGATAAGGGGATATGGGGAGCGGGAAGGGAAGTGGAGCTGAGTCCATGATCGGATCAGCCATGATCTTATTGAATGGCGGAGCAGGCTTGAGGGGGCCTTATGTCCTACTCCTGTTCTTAGTTCTTATGTTCTTATGTTATGTTCTTATTTCCTTCGCTAAAGGACATTAGTGAACCAGATGGGTTTTTCTGACATTCATGGTCACCAATACTGATACTAGCTTTGATTTCCAGCTTTTTATTTGATTAATTTAATTTAAATTCCTCTGCTGCCATGGTGGGATCTGAACACATGTCTCTGGATCATTAGTCCAGGCCTCTAGGGCAGTAAGAAGATAAGAATATAAGAAATAGGAGCAGGAGTAGGCCATTCGGCCCATCGAGCCTGCTCCGCCATTCAACACGATCATGGCTGATCTGATCATGGAGTCAGCTCCACTTCCCTGCCCACTCCCCATAACCCTTTACTCCCTTATCGCTCAAAAATCTGTCTATCTCTGCATTAAATATATTCAATGACCCAGCCACCACAGCTCTCTGGGGCAGAGAATTCCACAGATTTACAACCCTCTGAGAGAAGAAATTTCTCCTCATCTTAGTTTTAAATGGGCGGCCCCTTATTCTGAGTCTATGTCCCCTAGTTTTAGTTTCCCCTATGAGTGGAAATATCCTCTTCGCATTCATCTTGTCAAGCCCCCTCATTATTTTTTAAGTTTCAATAAGTTCACCACTCATTTTTCTGAACTCCAATGAGTATAGGCCTAACCTACTCAACCTATCCTCATAAGTCAATCCCCTCATCTCCGGAATCAACCTAGTGAACCTTCTCTGAACAGCCTCCAATGCAAGTGTATCCTTCCTTAAATACAGAGACCAAAACTGTACGCGATACTCCAGGTGTGGCCTCACCAATACCCTGCACAGTCGTAGCAGGACTTCTCTGCTTTTATACTCTATCCCACTTGCAATAAAGGCCAACATTCCATTTGCCTTCCTGATTACTTGCTGTACCTGAATATTAACATTTTGTGTTTCATGCATAAGGGCCCCCCAGGTCCCCCTATACTGCAGCACATAACTACTATGCTACCGTACCCATTCACATTGAGCCTGTAGCATAATAAAACGTCCTAAGGCGTTTACTAAGGTAATACATGGTCATTTTATGATTTTTCTTTGTGGAACAACAGGTCATATCGGGAATGTCTTCTCTTCTTAGGCAGTCCCCCGGAGTCGAGGATGACTTGCTTCCACATTAACATTAGTTCGAAGGTGACTGATGAGACCAAAGCGGGCCAGGTCCTGAACTTCGTTTTAAAGGGTGGAAGATGCCTGTGAGTGAATTCTTTTTAACGTGGGGTGGTCGTTGCACACCAGTTACCACACGGACTTGACAGAGCAAAGTCTTGGTCCAATGGCAATGGGATCCAAGATGATTGGAGACCATGCTCTGCTATATGGGCCTAGCACACACACACACACATATAATCCTACTGACTCACTCCCTCTCTCCCTCAGGTCCTCTCTCACTGGTTTTCAGAGATACTCGGCTGGGATGGCAGCAGGAGGACTACGATTCGCCTTGATGCCTCTGGATTAAAGAAGGGTGGGGGAGTTGGGAGTCACAGTAGGGGGAAGAGAACAGAGCACTTGATTCACTGCCCAGTTTTCTGTTTGTTGCTATATTTTGGATGGATAATTTCAGGCTGGAAAAATGGATGTGCTATCTTCTGCCTCCAAATTCTCAACAGGCGCTCTCATCTCACGAAACTGTGCCAAGCTCTGACAAGAACACCCTCGGAATCCCATCGCCGTTTTTCCTGCGGGAATCCAGCCAAAACCATGGGCTGAATTTTCCAGTCTACTGTGATCCGAGTTTGGCCCCACAGCGATGGCAATGGCAGTGGTGAGGTGTTCTGGCCGGGCGGTCAGCCTCCAACACCCCGCCGCGATCCTCTGGTCGGGCTTTGCGATGGCGCGGAGCAGCACCACCAGGAAGAGCTACACCGGGTGTGCAACACCCCTGGTTGCGACACCGGTGCGAGTTTGAGCTCCTGCTCGACCCGTCTGCCCGGAAGCTCACCTCACAATGACCGCCTGGGAAATCAGAGCGGTTCAACCATCCCATCGGTGAAGAGATGAGTAACGGACTCCTAAGGTAAGTGTAATTGTTTTTTCTGTTAATTTTTTAGCGGTTTGTGTTGTGGTGGCATGGGCAATGTTTTGGGAATGTTTTTGTATGTTTTTTTTAGGTTCCATCCGAGGCATAGAATACAAGAGCAGGGAGGTCATTCTGGAACAGTATAAAACACTAGTTCGGCCATAGCTTGAGTACTGCATGCAGTTGTGGTCACGTTACAGGAAAGATGTGACTGCACTAGAGAGGGTACAAAGGAGATTTACGAGGATGTTGTCTGGACTGGAGAATTTTAGCTTTGAGGATAGATTGGAGATGCTGGGTCTGTTTTCCGTGGAACAGAGGAGGCTGAGGGGAAACCTTACTGAGGTGTATAAAATTATGCGGTGCCTAGATAAAGTGGATAGGAAGGATCTATTCCCCTTAGCAGAGGGGCCAACAACCAGGGGGCATATAATTAAAGTAAGTGGTCGGAGGTTTAGAGGAGATATGAGGGGAGTTTTTTCACCCAGAGGGTGGTGGAGGTCTGGAACTCACTGCCTGAAAGGATGGTACAGGTTGAAACCCTCACCACATTAAAAAAAATTCTTGGATGTGAAAGTGCCGTAACCTACAGGACTACAGACCAAGAGCTGGAAAGTGGGATTAGGCTGGATAGCTCTTTTTTGGCCAGCGTGGACACGATGGGCTGAAATGGCCTCCTGTGCTGTAAATGTCTATGATTCTATGATGTCTCCTGTAAATGTTAGAAAGGTCAGACTTCTCCTGTCATTTCTCACATTATGCAGTGCAAAAGCCCAGTAAGTCATCAGCTGAGATGAAATTACCATTGTAATTGACCTTGAGCTGGGAAAGGAAAGTCCATCCAATAACTGGTGGTAATCATTGCACTGTGCAGTATAGTGCAGCTTCACACCCACTCTATAGGATAGAACCCAACCCACTTTCTTACCTAATTCAAATTCCTACACTGTCACAATTATTTTCAGCAAGATATATTGAATCATAGAATCTCACAGCATGGAAGGAGGCCATTTGACCCATCGTACCTGGGATAGCTCCTTGAAAGAGCTACCCAATCAGTCCCACTCCCCCTGTTCTTTCCCCATAAGCCCTGAAACTTTTTCCTTTTCAAGAATATATCCCTTTTGAAAATAACTGTTGAATCTGCTTCCCATTCAGGCAGTGCGTTCCAGATCTCAACAACTCACGGCATTAAAACAAAATTCTCCTCACCTCCCCCCCCACCCCGCCCGCCCGTTCATTTGCCAATGATCTTAAATCTGTGTCCTCTGGTTACCAACCCTGCTGCCAGTGGAAACACCTCCTCCCTATTTACTCGATCAAAACCCCTCATATAATTTTGAACACCTTTATTAAACCTCCCACTGAACCTTCTCTGCTCCAAGAACAAGCCCAGCTTCATTCGTCTCTCCACATATCTGAAGTCCCTCATCCCTGGTGCCATTCTGGTCCGTCGCCATTTTTTGGTTCCGATGCGAACTGTTCCAAATGGGAGGGAAACCGTTTAGTCTGCTCGTTTGGCAAGCTGATGCTTATAGTTAGATGCCAGGGTACAACGCTATAAAAATAAAAGGTTTGCACTCAGTGATGAGTAGCTGCTCGAGTCCATCAACAACCTCCACTAGCAGCACAATCAATGCGTGTCTCTGGGGTACCCTGTCGATAAAATATTCCAACAGCAATAAATCTTAACTGTCACTTTCCCAAACATTATCTGCCTGGCCCACATGTCTTCTTTGTTTTATCGGCTCGGCAATCAAGAAATGGATTCATTCGCGGTTGAAAGCAGTACTGCATCCTAACGTGACAATCTTCGTGGTCCTTAATTATTAACCACCACCCCCGTGACTCACTGGGGGTAGATCATACAGGCCATTTGGCCCAATTGGTCCTTGCCGCCGTTTATGCTCCACACGAGCCTCGGCCCAACCCTCTCCATCTAAACCTATCTGCATAACCTTGTATTCCTTTCTCCCTCATGAGCTTATCCCCTTAAATGCCTCTATGCTTTTCATCTCACCTACCCGCTGTGAACATAAGAACATAAGGACAAAAGAAATAGGAGCAGGAGGAGGCCGTTTGGCCCCTCGAGCCTGCTCCGCCATTCAATATCAAGGGTTGGAGGAGGATGGAAACCTGACTATAGAGTCAGTAGGAAGGGGAGTAAAGCTGGAATTGGAAAGCAAAAATGTAGAAAGTGAGTTTGAAGGACAGAGGTAACAAGCAGGAAAAAATGGTAAAAAAAACAAATTTAAAAGCACTTTCTCCAAATGAACATAGTATTCGTAACAAAATAGATGAGTTGACGGCACAAAATAGATAAAATGGGTATGATCTGATAGTCATTACAGAGACGTGGTTGCAAGGTGACCAGGACTGAGAACTAAATATTCAGGGGTATTTAACAATTTGGAAGGACAGGCAGAAAGGAAAAGGAGGTGGGGTAGCACTGTAAATAAAGGATGAGATCAGTGCTTTCGTGAGAAACGATATTGGCTCATATGATCAGGATGTTGAATTAGTTTGGGTGGGGATAAGCAATAATAAAGAGAAAAAGTCACTGGTGGGTGTAGTCTATAGGCTCCTTATCAGTAGCTATACTGTTGGACGGAGTATAAATCAAGAAATAATGGAGGCTTGTAATATAGGAACGACAATAATCATGAGTGATTTTAACCTTCATATTGATTGAACAAAGCAAATTGGCCAGGGTAGCCTTGAGGAAGAGTTCATAGAGTGTATCTCGAATAGTTTCCTTGAACAGTATGTTGCAGGACCAACCAGGGAGCAGGCTATCTTAGGTCTAGTACTGTGTAATGAGGCAGGATTAATAAATGATCTTGTAGTAAAGGATCCTTGAGGAATGAGTGACCATAACATGGTTGAATTTCAAATTCAGTTGGAGGGTGAGAAAGTTGGTTCTCAAAGCAGGGACTTAAGCTTAAATAAAGGAGACTACAAAGGTATGAGGGCAGAGTTGGCTAAAGTGACTGGGAAAATAGATTAAATATAGGATGGTTGATGAGCAGTGGCAGACATTTAAGGAGATATTTCATAAGTCGTAACAAAAATATATTCCAATGAGAAGGAAAGACTGTAAGAGAAGGGATAACCATCTGTGGCTAACTAAGGAAATAAGGGATGGTATCAAATTGAAAACAAGGGCATACAATGTGGGCAAGAACAGTGGGAGGCCAGAGGATTGGGAACATTTTAAAAGCCAGCAATGAACGACTAAAAAAATGATAATGAGAGGGAAGATAGATTATGAAAGTAAACTATGAAAGCACAAAATATAAAACAGTTCGTAAAAGTTTCTACAGGTACATAAAAAGGAAAAGAGTGGCTAAAATAAATATTGGTCTCGAGAGGATGAGACTGGGGAATTAATAATGGAGAACAGGAAAATGGCAGACATTGCACAAATATTTTGTATCGGTCTTCAAGGTAGAAGACACTAAAAACATCTCAATAGTGGATAATCAAGGAACTATAGGGAGGGAGGAACTTAATACAATCACTATCAATAAAGAAGTAGTACTCGGTAAAATAATGGGACTAAAGGCGGACAAGTCCCCTGGACCTGATGACTTACATCCTAGGGTCTTAAAAGAAGTGGCTGCAGAGATAGTGGATGCATTGGTTGTAATCTACCAAAATTCCCTGGACTCTGGGAATAGGAAAACCGCAAATGTAACGCCCCTATTTAAAAGAGGAGGCAGACAAAGAGCAGGAAACTATAGACCAGTTAGCCTAACATCTGTCGTTGGTCAAATGCTGGAGTCCATTAATAAGGAAGCAGTAGCAGAACATTTGGAAAAGCATGATACAATCAAACAGAGTCAGCATGGTTTTATAAAAAAGAATTCACGTTTGACAAATTTGCTGGAGTTCTTTGAGGATGTAATGAGCAGGGTGGATAAGTGCAACCAGTGGATGTGGTGTATTTGGATTTGCAGAAGGCATTCGATAAGGTGCCACATAAGAGGTTACACACAAGATAAAAGTTCACGGGGTTGGGGGTAATATATTAGCATGGATAGAGGATTGGCTAACTAACAGAAAACAGAGAGTCGGGATAAATGTGTCATTTTCCGGTTGGCAAACAGTGACTAATGGGGTGCCGCAGGGATCGGTGCTGGGTCCTCAACTATTTACAATCAATCTTAATGACTTGGATAAAGGGACTGAGTGTAATGTAGCCAAGTTTCCTGATGATACAAAGATGGGTGGGAGAGCAAATTGTGAGGAGGACACAAAACATCTGCAAAGGGATATAGACAGGCTAAGTGAGTGGGCAAAAACTTGGCAGATGGAGTATAATGTGGGAAAATGTGAGGTTATACACTTTGGCAGAAATAATAGAAAAGCAAATTATAATTTAAATGGAGAAAAATTGCGAAATACTGCAGTACAAAGGGTCCTAGAGGTCCTTGTGCATGAAACACAAAAACTTAGTATGCAGGTAAAGCAAATAATCAGGAAGGCAAATGAAATGTTGGCCTTTATTGCAAGGGGGATAGAGTATAAAAGCAGAGAAGTCCTACTACAACTGTACAGGGTATTAGTGAGGTGACACCTGGAGTACTGCATACAGTTTTGGTCTCTGATTTAAGGAAGGATATATTTGCATTGGAGGCAGTTCAGAGAAGGTTCACTAGGTTGATTTCAGAGATGAGGGAATTGACTTATGAGAATAGGTTGAGTAGGTTGGACCTATACACATTGCAGTTCAGAAGAATGAGAGGTGATCTTATTGAAACATATAAAATGATGAGGGGGCTTGACAAGGTGGATGCAGAGAAGATATTTCCACTCATAGGGGAAAGTAAAACAAGGGGACATAGTCTTAGAATAAGGGGCCGCCCATTTAAAACTGAGATGAGGGGAAATTTCTTCTCTTAGAGGGTTGTAAATCTGTGGAATTCTCTGCCCAGAGAGCTGTGGAGGCTGGGTCATTGAATATATTTCAGGCGGAGATAGACAGATCTTTGAGCGATAAGGGAGTAAAGGGTTATGGGGAGCGGGCAGGGAAGTGGAGCTGAGTCCATGATCAGATCAGCCATGATATTGAATGGCGAAGCAGGCTCAAGGGGCCAAATGGCCTACTCCTGTTCCTATTTCTTATCAGAACATAAGAAGGAGCAGGAGTAGGCCATACGGCCACTCGAGCCTGCTCCGCCATTCAATACGATCATGGCTGATTCTTATATTCTTATGTTCTTATGGCTGATCTGATCTTGGCCTCAACTCCACTTCCCTGCCCACTCCCCATAACCCTTGACTCCGTTATCGTTCAAAAATCTGTCTATCTCCGCCTTAAATATATTCAATATCCGCCTTAAATATATTCAATGACCCAGCCTCCACACCTCTTTGGGGTAGATAATTCCACAGATTCACTCTGAGAGAAGAGCTTCCTCCTCATTTCTGTTTTAAATGGGTGACCCGTTATTCTGAAACTGTGCCCCCTAGTTCCAGAATCCCCCACGAGTTCCACATTCTCACCGCCCTCTGGGTAAAGACGTTTCTGCCTGAATTCCCTGTTGGATTTATGAGTTACTGCATTATATTTAATTGCAAACATCTTCTCTTTGTCTACTCTATCGAAAACATTCATCATTTTAAAGACTTCTATCAGGTCAGCCCTCTCGAGAAGGGATTGCCAGTCTGTTCATCCTTTCAAATAGGTTGACTTTGTGCGAAAGTGTAAAATGGGTGATAATGAGTCGACATCCCCTTGTGCATCTCTCCTGATTTTGATTTCCGTTGGCTTTATGTTTGCCTACATAACAACAGTGACACCTCTAATCTCATTCATTGGTTGTGAACCACTTTGGGACATTCTAAGGATGTGAAAGTTGCTAAATGCAAAGTCTTTCTTGACACTACAAGAATTAACCGTGTCGCACAACTGTCGTCACGTTGAAAGCCTTGCTTTCCTTGGGCAGTCCTCCACCGAGGACCACAGGGAGCAACATCCTCATTGCAGTCAAAATGCACGAGCATTTCAAACAAACTACTGACAAACCATCAAATATCACAAACGAAGCCATCAAGAACTCAAAGCATTGCATGGTGACTGATAGCAAGGGAAGTCGACCAAGGTTTTTAAACCCAACATTCCCCTTCCCATGGCACCTTCCCGTGCAGGGGCAGGATATGTAACACCTGCCCTTTTACCTCTTCCCTTCTCACTGTCGAGGATCCCCAAACACTCCTAACAGGTGAAACAGCGATTTACTTGTACTTGTCAATTTGGTATACTGTATTCGCTGCTCATGATGTGGTCTCCTCTACGTTGGGGAGACCAAATGCAGATTATGTGACCGCTTTGCAGAACATTTCCATTCAGTCCGTATGTTTGACCTTGAGCTTCCGGTCGCCTGTCACTTTAATTCTCTGTCCATTCCCACTCTGATCTCTCCATCCTCGGCCTCCTACACTGTTCCAATGTAGCTCAACGCAAGCTCGAGCAACTCATCTTTCGTTTAGGCACTTTACAATCTTTTGGTCTCATCGACTTCAACAATTTCAGGCCATAATCTCTGCCCACATTTTTTTCCCCTTTTTATTTACCCCCTTTTTCTTCTCTTTCCCAAGGCAACTGTTGAGGATTTTGCCATTCACACCCTATCTAGACTAATCTTTTGTTTCTTAACTTGTCCCATTATCATCTCGTTTTTGCCCATCATCCCTTTTGTCTCTCTAATCTCCCCTGCCCTCCACCCTATCACAGACCTTCGCTTTTGTTCTTTCCTCCCCTCTCCCATTCCCTGCCCTTGGCACTTCCTTAAGAACCTGTTACCTCTCTAACTTTTTGCAGTTCTGACGAAGGGTCTCAGACCTGAAACGTTAACTCTGTTTCTCTCTCTCCTCAGATGCTGCTTGACCCGCTGAGATTTCCAGCGTTTTCTGTTTTAATTCAGATCGGGGAGATCCTGACCAACGCAACACCACCAGGGCTTGCAGTGAAGGAAATCCTGGGATTTTCAGAGTTTCCCATTTCTGTAAAGGAAGCAGTTGTTTCACTGGTGGCATTGATCCATCTTTGCAAATAATTTGTTTCAACATATGCAATCTATTTGTTTCGTGCTGCATTTGGCAGAATTCCATTTCATTTCCCCTTTCTGTCACTGCTCTTGATGCTGCAAAGACATTTTAACTTCCTTCAGACGTCATGAACAATTAGGCAAGGTATTTAGCACATAGCACTTGAATTGGTCGAAGCCTTTACCTCCTTTGTTATAATTTTCATCAATTTTCCTGACACCTTTGCAGCAGAAAGCTGAAATTAAAAATGCAAATAATTATATGAATTGGTTCCTGGTCTCTCCTGGCCAGCCTCCCACCTTCTCCTCTTTGTAAACTTCAGCTCTTACGAAACTCTGCTGCCTGTATCACAACTGGCACCAAGTCCCACTCACCTATCACCCTTGTGTACGCTGGTCGGCTCCCATTCACTCTCAGTCTGGCCACGCCTCAGATTTAATATTCACATCCTTGTTTTCAAATCCATCCATGACCTCAACCCTCCCCGTCTCTGCAATAGCCGCTAGCCCTACAACCCTCCGAGATATCTGCGTTCCTCCAATTCTGGCCCCTTGCGCATCCCTGATTTCCATAGTCCCGCAAATGGTGGCCGTGCCTTCAGCTGCCTGGGTCCAAATCTTTGCAATTCCACCAGTCAATCCTCCTTCAGCTCGCTCCATAAAACCTACCTCGTTGACCAAGCTTTTGCTCACCTGTCTTAATGGCCCAGAAATCCCGGCCTCCCTGGGCCCGTACGGAGTGTGTACGGACGTGGGAAGGCATCGCAAAAGCCGTTTTTTAGCGCACAATGCACATGCACTGAAAACTGGCTTTTCCATATCCCCACAGCATGGGCAAGATTGTGATATTTACCCATATCTTGCCCAACGGATGTCCTGAAAACTCTTGCGCCTGGTAAAAGCAGGCACATAGCCGACTTTTACAGGCGTAAGAGTTTTAAAACATACAAAAGTATAATAAAACAAAATTATAAAAAAACATTTTAATGTTAAAAACCCTGCCCACTAAGGTAAGTTTATTTTAACCCATAATTAATTTTGATAAGACATTTATTAACTTTAATTTAAATGAATCTTAAATACGTGGTGTATTTTTTCTGTTTTTTATTTGTGTTTGGGTATTTAGTGGTGGTTTCTCAATCATAATAAGGGGAACTCCTACTGACAGAGTTCTCATTATTATGAATGAGAAAATACTGTGCCTGGATTGGCTGCCCAGAGCCATGTGACTCCAGCTCCAGCTTACGGACGTCCCGACGTGCACGGGCTGCGATGCGCAGGGAGAGGGGGCCTCAGGACCGGGATCACTGGTGGGTGCAGCAGGAACAGGTAGGTGTGCAATCTTCTTCATCTTTTTCTGCCGAGCACCCCGCGGGAAGCAGAGCAGTGGGATTTATAGGCCAATATCTCTGTATGTGGTTCGGTGTAAACTTTGTGTCCCGTGACATGCCTTGGGCTGTTTTATTATGTTAAAGGAGGCATATAAATGCATTTTGTTGTTGTTGTTTATGCCTATTGCAAGGCATATGCCTGAACAATGATCTTAAAAAATATATGGCGCGATGAGCGGTGAATGGGACAGCCACGTTACACTCCCAGTGACATTGGTGGAACGCCCGGTCAATAATCAATTTCCGGCCTTTGCTGCATGCAAGAGATGAGCTGTTGGCACAAATCGCTTTGGGAAGGTGGGAAATCAGCTGGGCTCGCTGGCACTTAAAGGGAGCCTGTGGCCTTTAAAGGGGAGGAGCACTTTCCAAAGGTGCGAGGAGGAGGGCGTGCTACTGAGTTAGCAGGCCGCATGATGAACGTCAATTATCCCCTGGATTCTCTGTTATCATAGAATCATAGAAATATACAGCACGGAAGGAGGCCATTTCGGCCCATTGTGTCCGCGCCAGTCGCCAAAGAGCCGAATCCCACTTTCCAGCTCTTGGTCCGTAGCCCTGTAGGTTACGGCACTTCAAGTCCATACCCAAGTACTTTTTAAATGTGATGAGGGTTTCTGCCTCTACCACCCTTTCAGGCAGTGAGTTCCAGACCACCACCACCCTCTGGGTGAAGAAATTTCCCCTCAAAACCCTTCTACCAATTACTTTAAATCTATGTCCCCTGGTTGTTGACCCTTCTGCTAAGGGAAATATGTCCTTCCTATCCACTCTATCCAGGCCCCTCATAATTTTATACACCTCAAATAAGGTCTCCCTTCAAGTCTCCTTTGTTCCAAAGAAAAAAAGCCCAGCTTATCCAATCTTTCTTCAGAGCTAAAATTCTCCAGATCAGGCAACATCCTCGTAAATCACCTCTGTACCCTCTCTAGTGCAGTCACATCTTTCCTGTAATGTGGTGACCAGAACTTCATGCGGTAATTCAGCTGTGGCCTAACTAATGTTTCATACAGTTCAAGCATAACCTCCCCGCTCTTGTATTCTATGCCTCGACTAATAAAGGCAAGTATTCCATGTGCCTTCTTGGCCATGTTATACCCATGGATGTGCTCACGGAGCAAAGAGGTCCTCTTCTACGCTATTGGTACCAGATGCACACAACATTGGCGAACTGGTCATGCATTGCACGAACACTCATCTGCTGCTACTCACCCTTGACATTATGTGTAAAAGCTTGCCATCCCCTGTCCTTTCTCTAGGTCCTACAGAGGACTCAGATCGTGCAGGCGCGCAGGCTGAGTGGGAGAACTCCGGTGAAGATGTGCCATAAATCGATCGCACCCTTCCAAGCACCAGCACGGAGATCGGCCACCCGGATGATATAAATGACTCTTGACTCCCCAAAGCCTTTCCACCATCTCATCATCATCATAGGCAGTCCCTCGGAATCGAGGAAGACTTCCACCATCTACAAGGCACGTCAGGAGTGTGATGGAATACGCTCCACTTGCCTTGATGAGTGCAGCTTCAACAACACGCAAGAAGCTCGACACCATCCAGGACAAATGCAACCCGCTTGATTGGCACCACAACCACCACCTTCAATATTCACTCTCTCCAGCACCGGCCCACCGTGACTGCAGTGTGTACCATCTACAAGATGCACTGCAGCAACTCGCCAAGGCTTCTTCGGCAGGGCCTTCCAAACCCATGACCTTGACCACCTAGGAGGACAAGGGCAGCAGGCACATGGGAACACCATCACCCACAAGTTCCCCTCCAAGATACACACCATCCTGACTTGGAAATATAACGCCGTTCCTTTATCGTCACAGGGTCAAAATCCTGGAACTCCCTCCCTAACAGCACTGTGGGCGTACCTTCATCACACGGACTGCAGCGGTTCAAGGCAGCGGCTCACCACCACCTTCTCAGGGGCATTTAAAGATGGGCAATAAATGCTGGTATTGCCAGTGACGCCCACATTCCATGAACGAATAAAAAAATAGTGCGTTATTTGGATCATGCACTGAGCACAAATGAGCAGCTCCATATAGACGGACTTCTCAGGAAGTGGCTCATCGAAGGGCAAGTTTTCATCCTCATCCGACTGAAAAGGGCACAGATGCAGACTTTAAAGTCTCAGCTTTTAAATTCAACTTATTTTTTGTGCACCAACAATTGCTGCCTGTTAGCTTCTGCAACATATTGGAGAGTACGGAAGTTTGCACTGCCAGTTTCTATGGAATTCTAGCATATGATAGCAACTCTCTGCAGTTAACCAGGGAACATGTGGTCACCTCAATGGATGTTGCCGCTGGGCACTGCTTACTTTATGTGTGGCACCAGTAGACGAAAGAAAGAAATTTAAAAATGAATGAAAGAAAGAAAGAATGAACTTACATTTATATAGCGCCTTTCATAACTTCATGATGTTCCAAAGCGCTTTGCAGTCAATGAAGTGTAGTCACTGTTGTAATGTAGAAATCGCGGCAGCCAATTTACGCACAGCAAGCTCCCACAAACGACAATGTGATAATGACTAGATAATCTGTATTTGTGATGTTGGTTGAGGGATAACTATTGGCTAGGACACCGGGGAGAGCTCCCCGACTCTTCTTCGAAAGAGTGACTTGAGATCTTTCACATCCAACTGAGAGAGCAGATGGGGCCGCGGTTTAAATTTCATCTGAAAGACGGCACCTCCGACAGATCAGCTCTCCCTCAGTAGTACACTAGATTGTCAGCCTGCATTTTGTGCTCAAGTCTCTGGAGTGGGAATTAAACCCACAACTGTCTGACTCAGAGTCGAGAGTGCATCCCATTGAATCATGGCTGCAGCGTTCCTGCAGGTGAATGGGAATGCTGAGTCACAGCCCGATAATGACCATTTGTGCAATGAGAAAGGAACATATTGCCCTCCTCTGCAACCTTTACACCCGTCCCCGCCCTTGCTCAAGAGAGAGAGAGAGAGAGAGCCAGCTGTAGCAGACTGCCTCAGCAGTGACCGTGCAGTTGGGCTCTCTCTTAGACTTGGGAAGGGTGATTGCACTATGTTTATTAATAATAATATAGGGTCGAAAATTGTGGCGTCGCCAGGTGTGACTGATGGGTGCATGCACCCGAAGAGGCCTCACAAGCGCGATGCGCGTTTGCCAAGAACCGACTTTTGCGATCTGTCAAAATTTCTTTTGAAAGATAGCACGCATTCCCGTGAGAAGGACAATCCCTGTCCTGAGTCCCAATGAGCGACAAGCTGATCCTCCTTGGCGACTTCAATAGCAGAGTTGGAAAGGACACTGACCTCTGTGGAGGTGTGATCGGCAGAGAGGGTGTAGGGAAAGCCAACTCCAACGGCACCTTCCTCCTGACGAAATCCTTAGAACACGGCCTCGTCATAACCAATACCCTGTTCTGTCAGAATAACAAATATAAAGCCTCATGGCAACACCCTCACTCCAAGCACTGACATCTGCAAGACTACGTCATCATCCAAGCCGGGACCGCAAGGACGTGCGCATCACCCGCGCCATGACAGGAGCTGACGACTGCTGGACGGACCACCGTCTAATCTGCTCTGTCATCACGATCAATATAGCACCGACGGCAACAGAAACAATACTGCAGGAAAATCAATGTCGGAACATTCAAAGATCCTGCTAAGAAAGCCCTATTCAGCCAACACCTCGCTGCCAACCTGACGACTCCCAGTAACCCAGAGACGTAGAGTGTCCACAGCGCCTGGTCTGCCCTCAAGGCTTTCATAATTAGCACCTGCGAAGAGACGCTCGGTCACGCGACCAGGAATCACCAAGACTGCTTCGACGAGAATGACCAGGAGACCTAAGAGCTAATATGCTGTATTGCTTGGACGGGAAGCAGCAACACCACTCGAGGGCAAGAAAGCAGCTCTACAGACATCTGAAGGTCGAAGTCCAACAGAAAACCCACGACCGAAAGAATAGATGGTGGATGGAGAAAGCTCAAGATATCCAGCTGCTAGCTGACAACCACGACGTGCGAGGATTCTTCAATGCAGTCAAGATGAGCGACCCAAGAGCCCAAGACCCTATTGGCCAGGAATGGAGAGGTGCTCATTGTAAAGTCCTGTCCCCTCCGTACAGATTCACATGAGGCATGTAATGAAGTCAAGGTTACTCGGGACCTGCACCTTTATTTCACAGCTCTGGAATGCTGCACTTGCCTGAGACCTGTCCTTATATACCTGTCTCTTGCAAGTGCACCCCTGGTGGTAAGGTATGCTGGTGGTTACAGGTCATATCTTATTACAGCCATGTATAGCATGTTAGGATACAGTTATATATAATAATGTAAGATACATGACAATCATCAAGGACAGAGAGGCAGTCAGTGCCCGATGGAAGGAGCACTTCGAGGATCTCTTTAACCGAGACTCTGTCTTTCGAAGTCAGTGTCCTTGACTCCATCCCACAGCATGCCACCCGCCATCGCTGCAGAACCCCAGCCCAGCACAAGGTTCAAAAGGCCATCTGACAACTGAAGAACAACAAGGCATCAGGAGCAGAAGGAATCTCCGCTGAAGCACGAAAACATGGCGGAGAAGCACTACTGGCACAGATCCATGACCTCATCTCTCTTATCTGGAAGGAGGAGATCATGCCAGGAGATCTTAGAGAGGTTGTGATCATCTTCAAGAAAGGTGACCAGTCCGATTGCAGTAACTACAGAGGAATCTCCCTGCTGTCTACCGCCAGGAAAGTCATTGCAAGAATCCTCCTCAATCGCCTTCTCCCTGTGGCCGAAGAGCTCCTCCCAGAGTCACAATGCTGATTCCGTCCACTAAGGGGCACAATGGACATGATCTTCATTGTGCGGCAGATACGAGAAATGCAGGCAACAGCATTAACCCTTGTATATGGCCTTCTTTGACCTCACAAAAACCTTCGACATTGTCAAACGTGAGGGATTATTGTCGAAATCTCGACCTCAGAAAAGAATGACTCCGACACTTACAGCTCCGATGGAAGTTTCCCTTTTAATTTACTTGCTCGCAAGGGGTAGGTTTCACTCAGTCAAGGGCCAAATGAAAACCTCCGCAATCGTACAGCTTCACAAGATATTTATACAGTAAAACCCAAGTTCTGGCCTCTCCCTGTGTATTGCTCTGTCTCACAGTCAGTGAATACAGATAAAGAGTTAATTACTATATCCTGGTACTGAAATGGTGTCAAGATATTCCCTTTTGTCAGGGTTATCAGAAAGCCAAACGGCCATTACTCCATGAGTCATAGGTAATGGGCTATCACCTGTCTTGTATTGTATCAGGATTATCCAATTTCCTGGTCAGTTTACCTGTTTGCTTCAAATGGATGAGGTAAAGGAAAGAGATAATGGCTAGAAGATAAGGGTGGGGTGACATGGAACTCCTGTAGTGTAGACAATAGGAGAGCACCATGGGGGTTACTTGTCTCAGCATGACTTGTCTCCTAGCTGTCTGATAACCATCAGCCATCTAACAGCAGGTTTAGCTGTTTAAAATAAGCTGGCTGCTAAAATGCAGAAAGTTCTGGAAGGGCCAGGACTCCATTTTAATCAAAAGGCACACAAATACCGTTTGGTATCAGCTTAGATAAAAATACATTTCCACATTCCCCCATTTTGTCCTTCACAAGGACAACTCAATCCATTCTGATCTTGTACAGTCTCTCCATTTCCATTTCTACACAAGAGCCTTCAGCAGTTGTTGCTACCATAACTCTAGCCGTGGTCTCGGTAGGTAACATAGTTTCTCCAACCCTGGCACAGCAACACTTAATGACGACAAATAATAGATACAGGGCGAAGACTATCAGCAGGAATATGATCAAACCCTGTACCACAGATTTCCCCAGGGCTCCCAACCATCCTGATGCCCAACCCCACAAGGTGATACCGTCCTGGCCAACTGTCTGTTTATACTCTATTACCTTTTTCCTGATGTTTTCAGCTAGACTGCCGATATCTTCTGATTTATCTGGGATATATGTACAGCATTCTTCACCTATTAATGCGCATGTCCCTCCCTCCTTGGCTAGGAGATAATCTAAGGCCATACGATTTTGGAGAGCCACTGTTCGAATAGCTACCATTTCGTCATTTATCCCTTCAAAGGCTTGGGAAGTTGCGTTGGCTACTGATTCTACTAAGTTAGCCAGTTCCCGTAACTGCCATTCGGTCGATGCTATTCCATAGGGTGGCACCATTACCTTGAATATTCCGTTTAGCCACGTCAAATCCCGTTTAAATCTGTGGCTTCCATAGGCCTCCCTTAGAGTCCTTACTGATCTGATAAGGGGTACCACATATCCTAAGTAACAGGACCCTGTCCAGTTGGCTGGTAACCATGGGTAGGCTTTATGGCCACAAATAAAGTAGGTGCAATTATAGGACGTCAGCTCCTGGTCCTTTCGCACTGTCCCTACTCGAGTGGTCTCACCTTCCCACCCTTCACCTGGGGCTTTGTTATGGACCGTTGTCCAGCCAACGGTTGCTATCTTTCTCTCAGTCGGATTAGTTGTGGCTTGCCATTTAATCATTTGGGAACACTTGCTGCGTCCCATTTCTGGTCCTTTTGTCTCATTACTCACTAGGCATATTATACCCTCAGGATTTCTTATTCTGGGAGTAATGCTTAGGAAGGGAGGCTGATGGTTATTATCATAATTGGGCTGGTACCATCCCTGGAAGGCTGTAAGTTTATACCCTGCCGACCTCCATTCTGTTTGCTCCTTCGTTTCTGGCCCCTTAGTTAGTTTTGTCCTGTTTTGCACTGTCAACCATTCTACCATTTCTGATTCGTTAAAGGGGACAGATCTCAGGGGAATACCCCCCCTGGAGTGGACAGGTACATGGGAACATATCCAGCAACTCGACAAGTTTCTTTCTTGAGCATACCTATGACTCAGTGCCATAAATACGTTTACGTGCAATTCCCTTCGGTGGTGGGTCTGTACCCCTGGTGTAATCAATAATGCGAAGTAAAACCCTGTCAAGCCCAGCACCATCAGTCCCCATAGTCCATACAGTTCTTTATTCAGTCTTCCTTTTTCTGTTCCTCTGATTCCTTCGTCCCTTCCTCCTGGTCGGGTGCCCGTTTGCAATGGGATGCGTGGATCCATGTTGGTCTTTCCTTTACCTTGATTGCAGTATTGGTCGCCAGCAGGACCTGGTATGGTCCTTCGAATCTTGGCTGTAGACTGCTTTTCCTTTTAAAAATCTTGATGTAAACGAATTCCCCTGGCTCCAGGTTATGACACTTCCCTTCCGCTGGCTTGACTTGGGCTTCCTTTACCTGTGAATGAAAGCTGGAAATACATTTGGTTAGTGCAATACAATAATTCAACATATTTTCCTCCATTTTGTGGATGTCCATCTGTTTTGCAGTAAATGGTGCTGTAAAAGGTAGTCGTTGGGGACGTCCCATAACTATCTCATGTGGTGACAAGCCTGTTGTTCTGTTGGTTGCAGATCGCATTACCATCAAAGCTAAGGGCAGCAGTTCTGTCCATTTCAGTCCAGTGTCATTGCATAGTTTTGCCAGCTTATTTTTAAGCATTCCATTATATCTTTCAACAAGTCCAGCTGATTGTGGATGATAACTGCAATGAAAACGTTGATTAATCTGTAAAGCTTTACACATTTCTCTTATGACAGTTCCCGTGAAATGTGACCCGTTATCACTGGAAAGCTTAGCAGGGATTCCGAAGCGCGGTACAATTTCTTTTAACAAACATTTAGCAACAGTAGTGGCATCGGCCTTTTTACATGGAAAGGCTTCAATCCATCTAGAGAACACATCTACAATAACTAATACATACTTGAATCCCATACACATAGGTAATTCAATAAAATCCATTTGTAAATGTACAAAAGGCCCGATTGGATTTGGGTGGGAGGCAGATTCTACTTTTTCCGTCTTACCCGGATTCATTGTCTGACAGGTAACACAATTTTCACAGATTTGTTTTGCAATTGCCGAAATACCTGGTGCATACCAAGTTGCCAAAATATAATCTGCCAATCCCCCTTTGCCTGCATGTGTGAATGTATGAACACATCGGGCAATCCATGGAAGTAAGGATCTAGGGGCCACCACGCGGCCGTCATGGTGAACCCATATTCCTTCTGGATTTTTATAACATTGATCCTTCGTCCAGGTCACCACCTCCTCCGTACTGGCCTGTGTCTGAAAGGCCAGCACGTCATTAATAGTGGGTGGCGGGTCTGAGCAATTATCTTTCCTTAGTGGGAACAATGACACCTGCATCCCCCCTTTCGACAGAGCTGCTGACTTAGCTGCATTATCAGCTCTGGCATTCCCAAGTGCCACCTCATTCGACTGGCCTGTATGTGCTTGGCATTTGATAATGGCAAGTTTTAAGGGGCATTGAATGGCTCGCAGGAGATTTTCCACTTGTTCTGCATTTTTGATAGGGGTTCCTGAAGAAGTCAGGTACCCGCGAATCTTCCAAATTTGTCCATAGTCATGTGATACCCCAAAAGCATACCTGGAGTCAGTGTAGATATTAACTGTGTGTCCTTCAGCCAGAATACAGGCTCGAGTTAACGCAAACAATTCGGCTTGTTGGGCTGAAAAGGAGTCTGGAAGAGAGGCTGTTTCGACAACATTAAACTGAGTTACAATTGCATAAGCCGCTCTAGGTTGGCCCCTATCATTTCGTAAGGCTGATCCGTCAACATAGTACACTAGCTCAGGGTTACACATTGGTACATCTGTTAGATTGATACGTGGTTTAGTCACTAATTCGGTTACCATTTCACATGAATGGGGTTCGCCGTCGTCTTCCGTGGGGAGTAGAGTGGCTGGATTTAAGGTAGTACATCTTTTGATGACAAGGTTCGGATTTGATAACAGTTCGACCTCGTATTTAGTGGTTCTTGCGGAGGTTAGGTGTTGGGTGGCACATTTAGTAAGTAAAATCTCGACAGAGTGTGGGATATATAAAATGGTCTGATGATTTAGAGTTATTGTCTGAGCCTGTTGCATAGCATAATAAGCTGCTGCCAACGAAGGAAGACATCCTGGTAGTCCGCGTGCCACTGGGTCTAGTTGGGTACTGAAATACGCTACCGGTCGCTGCCTGTCCCCATGTAACTGAGTCAAAACAGATTGTGCAAAACCCGACTTGTGATGCACAAATAAGTTGAATAGCTTAGTGTAATCTGGTAATCCCAAGGCGGGTGCTGAAGTGAGGGACTGTTTAAGGTTCTGAAAAGCATTCTGGGATACCTCATTCCAAATCAACTTCTCTGGTAGTGCGGGCATGGACATGTCTAACAGTGGTCTAACAATCTCGGAATAACTCATAATCCATTGCCGGCAGTATCCTGTCATGCCGAGGAGGTGTTTCATTTCTCTCTTGGTTACTGGTAGTGGGGCAGAGCAGATTGCTTTTACTCGGTCTTGTGTCAATTGTCTCGTATCCCTGACCAATTCGTGCCCTAGATACCGAACCTTTTCTGAGACAAATTGTAACTTTGCCTTTGACACCTTGTGTCCTTTCGAGGCCAGAGCTTTTAATAACACAAGGGAGTCCGTTTCGCAGGCCAATTTGGAGGGTGAGGCGAGCAATAAGTCGTCAACATACTGCACAAGTGTAGAACCTGCTGGTAAAATTACATCTTCCAGATCCCTCTTTAGGCACTGTGAGAATATGGTAGGGCTCTCGGTAAATCCCTGCGGGAGTCTTGTCCACGTATATTGGCGTCCTTTATACGTGAAGGCAAACAGGAATTGAGACTCTGGGTGAATAGGTATTGAGAAAAATGCTGAACACAGATCAACTACTGTGTAATACGTTGATGATGCCGGAATACTGGCAAGTATAATTGCCGGGTTGGGTACCACTGGATAAGTTGGGAATACCGAATGATTCACGGCTCGTAGGTCTTGGACAAATCTCCATTTGTCACTATTGGGCTTCTGCACCGGAAAGATCGGTGTGTTACATGGACTTCTAGTTGGAACGATTACTCCCTGGGCCAGCAGGGACTTAATGACTGGCTCAATACCTTGTTCTGCGGCTGGGGACAAGGGGTATTGGGGCTTCTTGGGGAGCGGGGCGGTTGAATTGATTGCTACCTTATAGGGTTGTGCGGTGAGCATCCTCCCTACTTCATTAGCGTGTGTAGACCATAGTTGTTCTGGAACTTTAGCAAGAAGCTCTGCTGTGCTTTGTCGTACTGGGAAGCTAGTGGCTGAGAGCATCCTTTCTTCTAAGACAGCATCGAAGTATACTTTCCCATTCAACTTGACAGAATAGCCTCCCCCCTTTTCATGTTGCCCCAAAGTTCCATTACGTGTGTGCCATTCCTCTTGTACTGGGGATCCTTGCATTCTTTTAACCATCTGTCCTAAATCCTGGGGTTTATGTGTGCCTGCAACCGCAAGGGTGCAGTGTGGGACGCTCCCTTTAACCCTAAACAAGCTCTGACTGTGGGAGGATAATTCAACCCCTGCCGCTATCCCTTCGGGTCCGATAAAGATTTTTTCGATCATCAATTGATGTTTCTGGTGCAGGAATGGTTGATAAAAGATTTGTGCTGCAGCGTCTGATCCCGTTTTGTCACAATATGCTGTGCAGTGTAAGGTTTCGTACCACTTGCCCAAGGTTTGAGATTTGAGGTAGTCTGTGATTAACCTTGTTACACACCAATATGAACCAACCAAATAGGATAGGGTTTTGCTTAGTGTGGGGTCCAAATTTTCCCAGGCATACAATATGGGAGTTGTGGGTTGAAGTAGTGGATATGCGCCACATTTATCTATGGGGACTCGAACCTCCAGACCAGCTGGGGAACAGAGGATCGTGGCATTCATTTTACATAACAGGTCACGTCCACACAGATTCACTGGAACCTCTTTAGACAGTAGGAATGAATGACTATCTTCGTAATCCTCTATTTGTACATTGATAGGGTTGGAGAAAAACATTTGCTGTGCGTGTCCAGATAGTCCAATCACTGAGGTTTGATTAGTGGAAGTGGGAATTCCCCTCGTATCCTCCCTTGAAAGGACCGAATAGGTGGCACCAGTATCCACTAGGAATGGGACATCCTTTCCTTGTATTCGTATTTTTACTTCAGGTTCTCCTATGGCATTTAACGAAACGACAGGAAGCTGTTTGTTCGCAGCACTCGGGTCTGGGATTGGGCGTCATTGATCATTATACGGGCAATTTGGTGGTTGGCCGAATTGCTTTTGATTCTGTGATCCAAATGGATCTTGCACAGAGAAATTAGTCTGAGGTCTAGCATGTACCTGGATTTGGGTCGCATACTGGTTGGGTTCTGAAGGGGGAGGGTGTGCTCCATTACCTGCCTGTTGAGTCCAATCATAATTTGGTTGTTGCTGTTTTGCCCGGCAAGTTCTAGCCCAGTGTCCAATCTGACCACAATTGTGACAGGTATAATATTGTTCCTGCCCTGCACCTCCTCTCCCTCTTCCCCTGTAATATCCTCCTCTGGCTCGCCCTCTTCCTCTACCCTGGGGTGGGGCGTAGGACGGTGTCACCGGGGTGGGTGTCATTGGAGCTGCTTGTCCTACAAACATGGTGACCTTGCTTTTAGATTTTCTATTTCGCTCTTGTATGTCCTTTAACATAGATACAACCTTGGATAGCGATTCCTGTCGCCATCCGAGACAAACTAGTTTAAAGGGATCTCTGAGTTCGGGCCGTAGCCCGTTTACCACGGCGCTGATCATAGGAGCCTCTACCTCCTCCATTTTCATGCCTGAACATTGGTTCATGATCTCTCGCACTCTTTCTACATAATCCTCAACATCCTCCTCCTTTCTTTGTGTAGTTTCCATAATTTTGGACCAATTCGTTTTCCTCGGGAACACCGAATGTAAGGCTTCCCAACATCTTCCCCAGAACCCCTCTCCTGGCTTCGTGCTGGGATCTGCATCCGGAGCCTCTCGATGGGTTTTAAAATCTTTGAATTTTATCTCAAGTTCGGCAAATTTTGTGTCCTTTAACCATGCTTTCAGTAAGATTTGACCATCTAATATACTGGGTTCGTGGCACAAGATGATTACTTTTAACTGGTCTATGGCCTTTTCAATATTGGTTTTGGGGTCTGCCAATCCTTCCACAATTATTCTTAATTCACTTGGTGACCATGGTCGATAAATAGGGACCGGAGCCCCCCCCGAGAGTGGACTGGGAAAAAGTCTTACTGGGTATACTGATGATGATGGCTCCAGGGCACTGGGCTCTGGTCCACGGGTATGACTTCGTGTGCCCCCTGCAGGGCCGTCACGGTATTGATTCCCTTGTGACTGACTTATATTTCCTGCAGCCTCACCTGTATTGTTGGGAGCGGGTGTTACCCCGTTTCCCTGTACTCCGGCCCGAGGATCATCTCCTCCTTGGCCTGGAGCACCCCCCGGGGATGGAATATACGGCGGTGGTCGATGGCTGTAGGGAGTCCAATCCTCATCCCAGTCCTCATCCTCATCCTTATCCCAACCCTCCGGAGCCCTAGGTGAGTGTGCCTTTGTCTCTTTAGCAACCATAACGGATGGGTGTTTGTTATGTCGAGGGCGATTCACCTGCTCTACCCGTTCATCCCCCTGCTTTCTCCCTTTAGTACACTGCTTGCTAACTCTTAGGCTCTTCTCGTGTCGTTCCTCAGCTTCCCTTTTCCAATCTCCAAACGCTGACCAATTCACTTTTTTTTTTCCTCTTCTACCTGGGTCTCTGTCTATAAGGCATTCTTCTAGACAGATTATTCTCTCTAAATTGAATGAACCATCGGGTGGAAATGGCCTGTTTTCACCCTTAGTCCATTTTACCCATTCTCTTAGGTGGTCAATTGAAGACTGACCACAATTCTGGAGCATAAAATGGGCTGGGGTCCCTTTTGGTGGTGGTTTACTTGCTCCAGCCCCCATTCTGGATGATTTAAGATTTTACCACAGTTTCTGATCTCACAATCCTTTCGGCCAACCGAGTTCTCTACGCCCACTTCTCCTGGCCGTTACGTGGCCTGAAAAGGCTCTTAATTCGGGCTCAGTCTGGGTGTGTGAGATATGTTGGCACGAACCAATCGTAGTTGATCAATCAGTTACTGTTTCTTTTCTTAATCAATCCTTGTGTTTTTTTTTTTCCCGAATCACAATTTTCCCTAGTGACTCTTCCCGTTTCTCTAATGGCAATGACTCACAAAGGTATTGCACACAACAGTAATACAAGGACAACAAACAATATTCCCGTGAGTACACAAATCATAACCTCTAAACAAATTCTCAGTCTGCGTTGTACACCACTACAGACCGAGTCCTTAACTTATCCTAATAACAGCTGATAAAACTTAAGGTTCCGTACCCAAACTCTTTGATCGATTGCGCTCTTTTTTTTTAATAGTCTTATCACAAAAGAACCCCTTCCGAATTAAAAACAATAAAAATCTTATCACATAAGAACCTTCGATCGATTATTAGCGCTTTCTTTTTTTTTCTTTTCTTTTAATAGTCTTATCACATAAGAACCCCTTCCGAATTAAAAACAATAAAAATCTTATCATATAAGAACCTGGAACCCTTTTCGATCGACTAGCGCTTCCTTACCTACTGAAACCTTCCCCGGGCTGTCTCGAGATTTTTTCCAGAACCTGTTCTCTTCTGCTGGCGAGCTGAGAAAGAAATGGTTATAAAAAAAATACCTTTAACTTTTAAATGCCGAGTCTTGTAGATGCAGTACCTCAGCTGTGGACAACAGATTACATCTGCGATTCAACAGTGAAGAAACCTCTTGTGAGCAAAGGCTCACCTTGTTTGGCCACCGAAGCCTTTCACTGGAGAGGCACTATGCCTGTATCCGTTTTACTCACAGAACAGAGAGTATGCATCTCGGTGGAACCTCCAATAACTGTCGAAATCTCGACCTCAGAAAAGAATGACTCCGACACTTACAGCTCCGATGGAAGTTTCCCTTTTAATTTACTTGCTCGCAAGGGGTAGGTTTCACTCAGTCAAGGGCCAAATGAAAACCTCCGCAATCGTACAGCTTCACAAGATATTTATACAGTAAAACCCAAGTTCTGGCCTCTCCCTGTGTATTGCTCTGTCTCACAGTCAGTGAATACAGATAAAGAGTTAATTACTATATCCTGGTACTGAAATGGTGTCAAGATATTCCCTTTTGTCAGGGTTATCAGAAAGCCAAACGGCCATTACTCCATGAGTCATAGGTAATGGGCTATCACCTGTCTTGTATTGTATCAGGATTATCCAATTTCCTGGTCAGTTTACCTGTTTGCTTCAAATGGATGAGGTAAAGGAAAGAGATAATGGCTAGAAGATAAGGGTGGGGTGACATGGAACTCCTGTAGTGTAGACAATAGGAGAGCACCATGGGGGTTACTTGTCTCAGCATGACTTGTCTCCTAGCTGTCTGATAACCATCAGCCATCTAACAGCAGGTTTAGCTGTTTAAAATAAGCTGGCTGCTAAAATGCAGAAAGTTCTGGAAGGGCCAGGACTCCATTTTAATCAAAAGGCACACAAATACCGTTTGGTATCAGCTTAGATAAAAATACATTTCCACATTATGGAGCGTCCTCCTCAGATTCGGTTGCCCTTAAAAGTTTGTCACCATTCTCCACCTGCTCCCTGATGACATGCAAGCCGTGATCCTGACCAATGGATCCGGCACAGACCCAATCCACGTTTGGACTGGGGTCAAGCATGGATGCGTCATCGCACCAACGACCTTCTCGATCTTCCTCGCTGCAATGCTCCATCTCAGCCTCAGCAAGCTCCCCGCCGGAGTGGAGCTAAATTACAGGACAAATGGGAATCTGTTCAACCTCCGCCACCTCCAGGCCAAATCCAAGGTCGTCCCATCCTCCGTCATCAAATTGCAGTAGGCAGACGACACCTGCTTCTGACCACACTCAGAGGCCGAACTCCAAGCCATCATCAACACCTTCACTGAGGCATACCAGAGGCATACACTAAACATCCATAAGACAAAGGTCCTCCATCAACCTTCCCTCGCCACACAGCACTGCCCCTGAATATCAAAAAAACAATGAGGCCTTGGACAACGTGGACCATTTTCCATACCTCGGGAGCCTACTATCAACAAGGGCAGGCATCGACAACGAGGTCCAATACAGCCTTTAGTGTGCTAGTGTAGCCTTAGGTCGCCTGAGGAAGAAAGTGTTTGAAGACCAAGATCTCAAACCCAGCACCAAGCTCATGGTCTACAGAGCAGTGGTGATACCCGCCCTCTTATGTGGCTCAGATGCACGAACTATGTACAGCAGGCACCTCAATTCACTGGAGAAGTGCCATCAGCATTGCCTCCACAAGATCCTGCAAATCTATTGGCAGGATAGGTGCACCAATGTCAGTGTTCTCGCTCAAGCCAACATCCCCAGCATCGAAGCATTGACCACACTCGATCAGCTCCGCTGGATGGGCCACATCGTCCCCATGCCTAACATGAGATTCCTAAAACAAGTACTCTATTCAGAGCTCCGACATGGCAAGCGAACCCCAGGTGGGCAGAGGAAATGCTTCAAGGACACTCTCAAAGCTTCCTTGAAAAAGTGCAACATCCCCACCGACACCCAGGAATTCCTGACCCAAGAACGCTCAACATGTAGGAAAAGCATGTGGGAAGGCGCTGAACACCTCGAGTCTGTTTGCCGAGAGCAAGCTGAAGCCAAGCGTCTGCAGTGGAAGGAGCGCGCGGCAACCCAGGCACCCCACCTGTCATGTATTTAACCATCTTGCAATGACATAGTCATGTAACTGTAACTCATGTACACTGTACCTGTACCCTAGAAATGCACACCCTGACCACAGGGGGTGAACTTGCAGGAGACACTCCTCACCTGGGTTTCCAGGTATAAAACGGGAGGTCCCACCCAGGGTCCAGACTCCTTGGTCCTGGCAATGAAGGTGAAGGTCACAGAATGACCATGTCTGATATATACATGCCTCGTGTGAGTTTGTAGTAATGTGCAGGGGCACTACATTTGGCGACGTGAAACGGGAATCACCGAACCACGAGGATGGCCACCGGTGGCACAGAGGAATGTTACTGTGTGGGTGAGGACTGGGAGGACTTCATGGAAAGACTCCAGCAGAGCTTTGTCACAAAGGACTGGCTGGAAGAGACAGCGGCTGATGAGCGGAGGGCGCATCTACTGACCAGCTGCGGACCACAGACGTATGCGCTGATGAAAGACCTGCTCGCACCCCAAAATCCGCCGGACAAATCTTTTGAAGAGCTCAGCCAGCTGATCAGTGAGCATCTCAAGCCGGCGAGTAGCGTACACATGGCCTGGCACCGGTTCTACTCTCACCGGCATCGGGAGGGACAAAACATCTCGGACTTCGTGGCGGAACTGCGGCGCTTGGCCAGTCTCTGTAAGTTCTCCGATGCCTGCAGGGGGGAGATGTTAAGGGATTTTTTCATCGAGGGCATTAATCATGCCGGCATTTTCAGGAAGCTCATAAAGACTAAGGACTTGACTTTAGAAGGGGCGGCATTGATAGCTCAGACCTTTATGGCAGGGGAAGAGGAGACCAAGCTAATTTATGGGCGCAGCCCTGGTCCAAACGTGACGACGGACCAGGGAATTAACATGGTGAACACAGCTCGGGACCCCGCAAGCAGGCAAGGGCATTTCGAAACTGCCCAGGCAGCAACAGGCTCCAGGGTGGGCCTGCAACAAGGACAATGGAAAGGGGATCGGCAATTCACGCCATCTCGAGGAACAATGCGTCCCGCGATGGGACCATTAACACCCACCATCAGAGTGCTTAGAAATAGCCAACTGGGCAATCAGAGAGGAATGCCTGGTAATAGTCCTTTTGTTAACAGCAATCTGAATCTCAGCTCATGCAGGAGGTGCGGGGGTAGACACACTGCGAGAAGCTGCAGGTTCCAGCAATATACCTGTCGGATTTGTAATGTCAGTGGACACTTGGCCAGGATGTGCAAAAAGGCTGTAGCGAGGCTAATCTGCGAGACAGAGGAACCAGACGAGGGGTTTGCAATGCAGGATGAGGCCTGGGGTAAAGCCATAGATGCTGAAGTTCAGCGGGTTTATGTGGCTGACGTCCATAGCTCATACACTAAAACGCCACCCATGATGATGAAAGTCTTATTGAATGGCATCCCGGTGCACATGGAGCTGGATACGGAAGCTAGCCAGTCACTCATGAGTGCCCAGCAATTTGAGAGACTATGGCCACACAGAGCTAGCAGGCCCAAACTGGAACGCATTGAGACGCAGCTATGGGCGTACAGCAAAGAGATCAGCCCAGTGCTGGGCAGTGCAAACTTGGTGGTAACACATAATGGATCACAGAACTGGCTGCCACACTAGATCATTTTGGGAAATGGCCCCGCGCTTTTGGGGAGGAGTCGGCTAGCCGAGATGAATTGGAAATGTGGGGATGTGCACGCCATTTCATCCGTGGAGCGAAGTTCATGCTCACAGGTCCTGCAAAAATTCGGGTCACTGTTTCAACCTGGTGTCGGAACGTTCAAGGGCACGAAAGTAGTGATACGCATCACTCCGGATGCCAAACCAGTGCACCACAAAGCCAGAGCAGTACCGTATGTGATGCGTGAAAAAATTGAATGTGAACTGGACAGGCTGCTCAGAGAGGGCATAATTTCGGCCGTTGAATTCAGCGACTGGGCAAGTCCCATCGTTCCCGTCCTCAAAGCAGATGGCTCGGTTAGGATTTGTGGCGACTACAAAGCCACCATCAACCGAGTATCGCTGCAACACCAATACCCGCTCCCGAGAGCGGAGGACCTTTTTGCCACGCTGGCAGGTGGCAAGCTATTCACGAAGTTGGACCTCACTTTGGCCTACATGACTCAGGAACTGGCTGAAGAATCCAAGCTTCTGACCATCATCACGACGCACAAGGGATTATTTATCTACAACAGGTGCCCGTTTGGCAGTCGTTCAGCGGCAGCTATCTTTCAGAGAAACATGGAAAGCTTGCTCAAATCCATTCCTGGAACGATCGTATTCCAAGACGACATTCTCATAACGGGTCGAGACACCGAGGAACACCTCCACAACCTGGAGGAGGTGCTACGCCATTGGATCGGGTAGGCTTGCGGCTGAAAAAGGCCAAGTGTGTGTTTTTCGCCCCAGAGGTCGGGTTTTTGGGCAGGAGGTTTGCCGCTGACAGGATCCGGCCCACTGAATCAAAAACTGAGGCGATCCGCCGGGCGCCCAGGCCCGGCAACACGTCGGAGTTGCGATCATTCCTGGGACTTATAAACTATTTTGGGAACTTTCTGCCGAACTTAAGCACATTGTTGGAACCGTTACACATGCTCCTCCGCAAAGGTTGTGAATGGTTTTTGGGGGGACTGTCAAGAACGGGCTTTCAATAAGACGAGGAACCTGTTGTTTTCCAACAAACTGTTGACTTTGTATGATCCCTGTAAAAAACTGGTCTTAACATGCGATGCATCATCCTACGGGGTTGGGTGTGTGTTGCAGCAGGGTAACGATGACGGCCGACTCCAACCGGTGGCTTACGCCTCCAGGTCGCTCTCCCAGGCAGAGCGCGGATACGGCATGGTCGAGAAGGAAGCAGTCGTGTGTGTTTACGGAGTAAAAAAGATGCACCAGTACCTTTTTGGTAGACAGTTCGAGCTAGAGACGGACCACAAGCCGTTAACATCCTTGTTGTCCGACAGCAAGGCTGTCAACGCCAATGCGTCAGCTCGCATACAGCGCTGGGCCCTCACGTTTGCTGCATATGACTACACCATATGGCACCGGCCAGGCACCGAAAATTGCGCTGACGCGCTCAGCAGTCTCCCACTGGCCACCACCGAGGGAGCAGAGCGCCGAGATGGTCATTGCCGTTGAGGCTTTTGACACTGCGGGCTCCCCCATCACAGCCCGCCAGATCAAACTCTGGACCAACAGGGACCCCCTCCTATCCATGATAAAGAAATGTGTCCTGACTGGGAATTGGGCGTCTGCACACATGGCGTGTCCCGAGGAAGTCAGAACATTTCAGAGATGGATGGATGAGCTCTCCATCCAAGCCGACTGCCTGCTATGGTGCAGTCGGGTAGACATGCCCCAGAAAGGAAGGGAAGCGTTCATCAAGGAACTCCACAGCGAGCACCCTGGCATCGTGTTAATGAAGGCCATTGTCCTGTCACATGTATAGTGGCCTGGGATTGACTCAGACCTGGAACACTGGGTTCGCAGGCGCACGACGTATGCCCAGCTGGGCAATGTCCCCAGGGAGGCCCCACTCAGCCTGTGGCCCTGGCCCACCAGACCATGTTCACATATTCACGTAGACTATGCGGGCCCGTTCATGGGGAAAATGTTCCTGATCGTTGTCGATGCATACTCGAAGTGGATCGAGTGCATCATATTGAACTCGTGCACGACATCCATCACCGTGGAGAGTCTGCAAACGGTTTTCGTGACCAATGGCTTGCCGGACATCCTGGTCAGCGACAATGGGCTGTGTTTCACCAGGCATGAATTCCAGGATTTATGTCGGGCAAATGGATCAAGCACGTCCGGACAGCGCCGTTCAAACCGGCTTCCAATGGCCAGGTGGAGCGGGCGGTCCAAGTTATAAAACATGGCATGCTACGCATCCAAGGACCCTCCCTTCAGTACCACCTATCGCGCCTCCTGCTGGCCTATAGTTCCCGCCCGCACTCGCTCACGGGAGTTCAGCCAGCGGAACTCCTCATGAAACACACGCTCAAGACGCGGCTGTCCCTCATTCACCCAGCCCTGGCAGACATTGTTGAGGGCAAGCGCCAGTCCCAAACTGAGCTCCATGATCAAAACTCAAGGGAGAGGTGTATAGAAATAGATGACCCGGTATTTGTTCTTAACCATGCTTTGGGACCCAAATGGCTTGAGGGCACCGTAATTGGCAAAGAAGGAAACAGAGTCATGGTGGTCCGACTAAACAATGGGCAGATATGCCACAAACACTTGAACCAAGTAAAGAAAAGGTTCAGCATAGACACGGAGGAACCTGAAGAAGAGCATGAGATGACACCCACACCACTGCCAGCGGATGAGCAACAAAGACAGTCCTCAGCATGTACATAGAAACAGAGAAAATAGGTGCAGGAGTAGGCCATTCTGCCCTTCTAGCCTGCACCGCCATTCAATGAGTTCATGGCTGAACATGCAACTTCAGTACCCCATTCCTGCTTTCTCGCCATACCCCTTGATCCCCCTAGTAGTAAGGACTTCATCTAACTCCTTTTTGAATATATTTAGTGAATTGGCCCCAACAACTTTCTGTGGCAGAGAATTCCACAGGTTCACCACTCTCTGGGTGAAGACGTTTCTCCTCATCTCGGTCGTAAATGGCTTACCCCTTACCCTTAGACTGTGACCCCTGGTTCTGGACTTCCCCAACATTGGGAACATTCTTCCTGCATCTAACCTGTCTGAACCCATCAGAATTTTAAACGTTTCAATGAGGTCCCCTCTCATTCTTCTGAACTCCAGAGAATACAAGCTTAGTTGATCCAGTCTTTCTTGCTAGGTCAGTCCCGCCATCCCGGGAATCAGTCTGGTGAATCTTCGCTGCACTCCCTCAATAGCAAGAATGTCCTTCCTCAAGTTAGGAGACCAAAACTGTACACAATACTCCAGGTGTGGCCTCCCCAAGGCCCTGTACAACTATAGCAACACCTCCCTGCCCCTGTACTCAAATCCCCTCGCTATGAAGGCCAACATGCCATTTGTTTTCTTAACCGCCTGTTGTACCTTCAATGACTGATGTACCATGACACCCAGGTCTCGTTGCACCTCCCCTTTTCCTAATCTGTCACCATTCAGATAATAGTCTGTCTCTGTTTTTACAATCAAAGTGGATAACCTCACATTTATCCACATTATATTTCATCTGCCATGCATTTGCCCACTCATCTAACCTATCCAAGTCACTCTGCAGCCTCATAGCATCCTCCTCGCAGCTCACACCGCCACCCAACTTAGTGTCATCCGCAAATTTGGAGATACTACATTTAATCCCCTCGTCTAAATCATTAATGTACAGTGTAAACAGCTGGGGCCCCAGCACAGAACCTTGCGGTACCCCACTAGTCACTGCCTGCCATTCTGAAAAGTACCCATTTACTCCTACTCTTTGCTTCCTGTCTGACAACCAGTTCTCAATCCATGTCAGCACACTACCCCCAATCCCATGTGCTTTAACTTTGCACATTAATCTCTTGTATGGGACCTTGTCGAAAGCTTTCTGAAAGTCCAAATATACCACATCAACTGGTTCTCCCTTGTCCACTCTACTGGAAACATCCTCAAAAAATTTCAGAAGATTTGTCAAGCATGATTTCCCTTTCACAAATCCATGCTGACTTGGACCTATCATGTCACCTCTTTCCAAATACATTGTTATGACATCCTTAATAATTGATTCCATCATTTTACCCACTACTGAGGTCAGGCTGACCGGTCTATAATTCCCTGTTTTCTCTCTCCCTCCTTTTTTTAAAAGTGGGATTACATTGGCTACCCTCCACTCAATAGGAACTGATCCAGAGTCAATGGAATGTTGGAAAATGACTGTCAATGCATCCGCTATTTCCAAGGCCACCTCCTTAAGTACTCTGGGATGCAGTCCATCAGGCCCTGGGGATTTATCGGCCTTTAATCCCATCAATTTCCCCAACACAATTTCCCAACTAATAAGGATTTCCCTCAGTTCCTCCTCCTTACTAGACCCTCTGACCCCTTTTATATCCGGAAGGTTGTTTGTGTCCTCCTTCGTGAATACCGAACCAACGTACTTGTTCAATTGGTCTGCCATTTCTTTGTTCACCGTTATGACTTCCCCTGATTCTGACTGCAGGGGACCTACGTTTGTCTTTACTAACCTTTTTCTCTTTACAGATCTATAGAAACTTTTGCAATCCGTCTTAATGTTCCCTGCAAGCTTTTTCTCGTACTCATTTTCTCTGCCCTAAACAAACCCTTTGTCCTCCTCTGCTGAGTTCTAAATTTCTCCCAGTCCCCGGGTTCGCTGCTATTTCTGGCCAATTTGTATGCCACTTCCTTGGCTTCAATACTATCCCTGATTTCCCTTGATAGCCACGGTTGAGCCACCTTCCCTTTTTTATTTTTACGCCAGACAGGAGTGTACAATTGTTGTAGTTCATCCATGCGGTCTCTAAATGTCTGCCATTGCCCATCCACAGTCAACCCCTTAATTATCATTCGCCAATCTATCCTAGCCAATTCACGCCTCATACCTTCAAAGTTACCCTTCTTTAAGTTCTGTACCATGGTCTCTGAATTAACTGTTTCATTCTCCATCCTAATGCAGAATTCCACCATATTATGGTCACTCTTCCCCAAGGAGCCTCGCACAACGAGATTGCTAATTAATCCTCTCTCATTACACAACACCCAGTCTAAGATGGCCTCCCCCCTAGTTGGTTCCTCGACAAATTGCTCTAGAAAACCATCCCTTATGCACTCCAGAAAATCCTCCTCCACCGTATTGCTTCCAATTTGGTTAGCCCAATCTATGTGCATATTAAAGTCACCCATTATAACTGCTGCAACGTTATTGCATGCCCCCCTAATTTCCTGTTTGATGCCCTCCCCAACATCACTACTACTGTTTGGAGGTCTGTACACAACTCCCACTAACGTTTTTTGCCCTTTGGTGTTCTGCAGCTCTACCCATATAGATTCCACATCATCCAAGCTAATGTCCTTCCTAACTATTGCATTAATCTCCTCTTTAACCAGCAATGCTACCCCACCTCCTTTTCCTTTTATTCTATCCTTCCTGAATGTTGAATACCTCTGGATGTTGAGTTCCCAGCCCTGATCATCCTGGAGCCACGTCTCTGTAATCCCAATCACTTCATATTTGTTAACATCTATTTGCACAGTTAATTTATCCACCTTATTACGGATACTCCTTTCATTAAGACACAAAGCCTTCAGGCTTGTTTTTTTAACACCCTTTGTCCTTGTAGAATTTTGCTGTACAGTGGCCCTTTTTGTTCTTTGCCCTCCACTTTTCCTCATCTCCTTTCTGTCTTTTGCTTTTGTCTCCTTTTTGTTTCCCTCTGTCTCCCTGCATTGGTTCCCATCTCCCTGCCATATTAGTTTAACTCCTCCCCAATAGCACTAGCAAACACTCCCCCTAGGACATTGGTTCCGGTCCTGCCCAGGTGCAGACCGTCCGTTTTGTACTGGTCCCACCTCCCCCAGAACCGGTTCCAATGCCCCAGGAATTTGAATCCCTCCCTGCTGCACCACTGCTCAAGCCACGTATTCATCTGCGCTATCCTGTGATTACTACTCTGACTCGCACGTGGCACTGGTAGCAATCCCGAAATTACTACTTTTGAGGTCCTACTCTTCAATTTAGCTCCTAGCTCCTTAAATTCGTTTCGTAGGACCTCATCCCTTTTTTTAACCTATGTCGTTGGGACCAATATGCACCACAACAACTGGCTGTTCTCCCTCCCTATTTAGAATGTCCTGCACCCGCTCCGAGATATCCTTGAGCCTTGCACCAGGGAGGCAACATACCATCCTGGAGCCTCGGTTGCGGCCGCAGATACGCCTATCTATTCCCCTCACAATTGAATCCCCGATCACTATAGCTCTCCCACTCTTTTTCCTGCCCTCCTGTGCAACAGAGCCAGCCATGGTGCCATGAACTTGGCTGCTGCTGCTCTCCCCTGATGAATCATCTCCCTCAACAGTACTCAAAGCAGTGTATCTGTTTTGCAGGGGGATGACCACAGGGGACCCCTGCACTACCTTCCTTGCACTACTCTTCCTGCTGGTCTTCCATTCCCTATCTGGCTGTGGACCCTTCTCCTGCGGTAAGACCAACTCGCTGCACGTGCTACTCAAGTCATTCTCAGCATCGTGGATGCTCCAGAGTGAATCCACCCTCAGCTCCAATTCCGCAACGCTGTCCGTCAAGAGTTGGAGGCGGATACACTTCCCGCAGATGTAGTCGTCAGGGACAACGGAAGTGTCCCTGAGTTCCCACATGGTACAGGAGGAGCATATCATGTGACCGAGCTCTCCTGCCATGACTTAACCCTTAGATACACTTAAATTGGTGACAACACTGTTAACAGGTTACTTACTGATATAAAAAAGAAAAAGAAAAACTACTTACCAATCACCAGCCAATCACTTACCCCTTTGGCTGTGACGTCACCTTTTGATTCCTTTCTACTTCTTTTCTGCTTTTTCTCCCAGCTGGAGCTGCACAAGCTGGGCCTTTATAGGCCTCACCACGCACCTCGAGCTCCCGCCTCCGATCTGCCGCCGCCTCTCGCAGCCGCTGGGCCTATTATAGGCCTAGTCATGCACCTCGATCTCCCACCTCCGATCTGCCGCCGCCTCTCGCAGCCACTGAGCCTTTTATAGGCCTCGCCACGCACAGACCCTGCAACCAGCCCAGACAGGCCGGAATCATCTCAAGTGACAGAGAAGCGTGCTGAGGCTCAGCCACCAGAGCCACAATTGTGGCGCTCCATGAGAGAGCGTCGACCACCTGACAGACTTAACCTCTGAAACAAAAAGACTTAAGGGGGGAGGTCATGTCATGCATTTAACCATCTTGCAATGACATAGTCATGTAACTGTAACTCATGTACACTGTACCTGTACCCTAGAAATGCACACCCTGACCACGGGGGGTAAACTTGCGGGAGACTCTCCTCACCTGGGTTTTCAGGTATAAAAGTGTAGGTCCCACCCAGGTCCAGATTCCTTGGTCATGGCAATAAAGGTGAAGGTCACAGATGACCGTGTCTGATATATCCATGCCTCGTGTGAGTTTGTAGTATGGTGCAGGGACACTACACCACCCACCCGTTCCTTCAACCACCGTCTGCCCCACCTGTGACAGAGACTGTCGGTCCCGCATTGGACTTGTCAGTCACCTGAGAACTCATTTTTAATGTGGAAGCAAGTCATCCTCGACTCCGAGGGACTGCCTATGATGATGATGATTTGCCCAACTCTTGCTCAGCGATTATCCTTCAAACTCTGGCCTGTTTTTACCAGTGTAAGTGTTTTAAAACAGAAGCATTTAATTTAATCACGAATGTTATATTAAAAACTCTGTCCATTAAGGTTTATTTTCCAGTCGAGCGGACAAGGGAGAACCAGTGGATGTGGTGTATTTGGACTTTCAAAAGGCTTTTGACAAGGTCCCACACAAGAGATTAGTGTTCAAAATTAAAGCACATGGTATTGGGAGTAATGTATTGACATGGATAGAGAACTGGTTGGCAGACAGGAAGCAACGAGTAGGAATAAACAGGTCCTTTTCAGAATGGCAGGCAGTGACTAGTCAGGTACTGCAGGAACCCCAGCTATTTACAATATACATTAATGATTTGGACGAAGGAATTGAATGTAATATTTCCAAGTTTGCAGATGACACTAAGCTGGGTGTCAGTGTGGGCTATGAGGAGGATGCTAAGAGGCTGCAGTGTGGCTTGGACAGATTAGGTGAGTGGGCAAATGCATGGCAGATGCAGTATAATGTGGATAAATGTGAGGTTATCCACTTTGGTGGCAAAAACAGGAAGGCAGAATATTATCTGAATGGTGACAGATTAGGAAAAGGGGAGGTGCAACGAGACCTGGGTGTCATGGTACATCAATCATTGAAAGTTGGCATGCAGGTACAGTCGGCGGTGAAGAAGGCAAATGGCATGTTGGCCTTCATAGCGAGAGGATTTGAGTATAGGAGCAGGGAGGTCTTATTGCTGTTGTGCAGGGCCTTGGTGAGGCCACACCTTGAATATTGTGTGCAGTTTTGGTCTCCGAATCTGAGGAAGGACATTCTTGCTATTGAGGAAGTGCAGCGAAGGTTCATCTGACTGATTCCTGGGATGACAGGACTGACATATGAAGAAAGACTGGATTGACTCGGCTAATATTCACTGGAATTTAGAAGAATGAGAGGAGATCTCATAAAAACATATAAAATTCTGACGGGATTGGACAGGCTAGATGCAGGAAGAATGTTCCCGATGTTGGGGAAGTCCAGAACCAGGAGTCACAGTCTAAGGATAAGGGGTAAGCCATTTAGGACCGATATGAGGAGAAACTTCTTCACTCAGAGGTTTGTGAACCTATGGAATTCTCTACCACAGAAAGTTGTTGAGGCCAGTTCGTTAGATATATTCAAAAGAGAGTTAGATGTGGGCCTTACGGCTAAAGGGATCAAGGGGTATGCGAGAAAGCAGGAATGGGGTACTGAAGTTGCATATTCAGCCATGATCATATTGAATGGTGGTGCAGGCTCGAAGGTCCAAATGGCCTACTCCTGCACCTATTTTCTTTGTTTCTATGTTTCTATGATTGCTTATTACTTTGGTTTTGGTGCTTTAGGTGTCGAGTTCCTTCTATTTTTTATTTGTTAATTAATTGCTTATTACTTTTTGTGCTTGTATTAATGCTTCCTTAATGTTGTTGTGAAGGTGTTTAATGCTTTGCAAGGTCCCCTTCCCCCACCACTATCGCTGGCTGCCTGCGCTGATTTCTTAAGTCACCGCAAGGTTTTTCTGAACGTACAAGAGTGCCCACTTACGCTGGCCTAAGCTACTTTGGAGTAATTTTTAGCTGGCTAAACTTACTTAAATGGCCAAAACAGGCGTAAGTGGCTGGTAACGCCCCGTTTTGAAAAAAAAACTAAACTAAAAAAGAACCTAACTAACTCACTTACACTGGCGCAAATTAAATGGCCAGAATTGCAACTAAAAAGATACTCCAGAAAAATCAAGTAGCTCAAAAAAAACAGCAACTCCTGGGAAAATTTAGGGCCAACTCTGGAGTTTCGAAGAATGAGGTGATCTCATTGAAATGTAAAAGATTCTGAAGGGGATTGACAGATTAAATGCTGAGAGGTTGATTCTCTTGGCTGGAGTGTCCAGAACTAGGGGGCACTGTCTCAGGATAAGAGGAAGGCCATTTAAGACAGAAATGAGGAAGGAAATCTTCACTCAGAGGGTTGTGAATCTTTGGAATTCACTGCCCCAGAGGGCTGTGGAGGCTGAGTCTCTGAATATATTTAAGAACATAAGAACATAAGAACATAAGAAGTAGGAACAGGAATAGGCCATTGGCCCCTCAAGCCTGCTCTGCCATTCAGTAATATCATGGCTGATCCGATCGTGGACTAAGCTCCACCTCCCTACCTGCTCCCCATAACCCCTTATCCTCTTATTGTTTAAGAAACTGTCTATTTCTGTCTTAAATTTATTCAATGTCCCTGAATTTAAACACAGTGACCATTCAGCATTAAAATATTAACTCTTGTCGTAATTCGCAATTCATGTCCATTAGTTAAACACAGTGACCACCCTGCATTAAAATATTATTTCTTGTCATGAATCCATCACCTTAATTCACATAGCACACTCAGACTCGCTCTAGTCTTACAAAAGTCCAAAAGTCTTTATGTGGGGACCTTTCAAGACTCCCGGGAGCATTTCCCTTTTAAGACGCCATCTTGTGGCTCCCACGAGGCTTCCGTTGGGCGCCGCCATTTTAGGTGTTCTGCTGGCCTAGAAAGAAGAAGAAGAAACAAGGAAGGAGGGAAAGGGAATTTTGGAGTGTTTTTAGGAAAGGTGTGATATTTCCAGCGGAGGTGAGCGAGTTATGGAGAAAGCACAGTGTGCAGCAGAGGTGTACGTGGAGAGGACGCTGGCCCTGAACATCCCCGACGCCATCGAAAACGCGGAGGAAATCGAAGAGATCGTTCTCCGATCCGGGTTCACCATTCTTCATTTCAGGCACCCGATGCCAGAATCAATTAATTCCAGGTCACATGTTGTACAGCCAACTGTAGCACAAAGTTCTCTCCATTTGTCCAAGATCATCTTCCTCTGGTGCTGCTGGAAATACTACCTCATTCTCAGCCTCCTCTGCGCACCGTTCCGCCTCTCAATGCTGGCGCTCTCAAACTCGGCGCGGCGTTTCATTAACAGAAAGAGGCCGCAGCCTCCGCTCCCGCCATGGCCTCCTCTCCTGCTGCCTCCGTGGCCGCCACCATCGCGGTCGCTGCCGCCGCCCGACTGTTCCGCTGCGTGGGTCCGCCGGCCATCGATGGGCCTCCCGCCTCTCGCCCGCAGCGCCCCGCCGGCCCGCACCCCAGCAAAGGGCCCGCACCTGTAACTTTGAGTGGAGGTTGACCTGCAAATCTGTTGTTCCAGGGTCTGCTCGTCTGTGGGGGCTGAGGCTGCAGGATTGCTTGGGGCCAGGAGTTCTGGGCTGCTGTTGCCTGCGTATGGATTTAGGCTGCAGCTCCAGCTCGGGCGGCGCCGCTCTTTGGGAACCCGGGGAGCAGCAGTCTGCGGAGGAGTGAAGAAGTCTTCCCAGCTCCCACGGACCTTTCCCATCCACCTTCTGCCGAGGAGCGTCGGCCCATCGCCAGCAATGATCCATAAAGGTAAACTGTGCGTCTCGCTCCCGTGAGATACCGGCACATCCGCTCTGCCGAGAACAGGTATCAGTTCCTTGGTGTAGGTACGCAGCTTTGCCGTGACTGGGACTAGCTTGGGTCATGCGGCTGGGTTTCCCCACAGTTTATCAAAAGTTCTCTGACTCATCAAAGACGGACCCGACCCGTATCCACTGCCATACTCACTGGGACACCGTCAATTGTTACTTCCATTATCACTGGGGGCGAATCATCGGTGCATGTAAACAGTCCCAACACCTCACCTTCTTCTGCCTGCTCCTCGCTGAACAGTGGATCATCCCCCATCTCCTCAGCTCATGGTGAGTCTGATATCTTTTACACATACGCTGAAGGTGGCCTTTAATGTGGCAGGTATTGCACATGTACTCCGCAAACCTGCACCGGTGAGCCCCATGGCTTCCTCTGCAGCACCAGCATGGTGCTGCTTGATTGGCCCCCCTCAGCGGACTCTGAGTTCCAGGATCCTGAGGTCCATGCTCTCTGCCCCGGGCAGAGCCACGTTCTGCAGTTTTGTCCATGGTGGGCGCTATCCTGTGGACAGTGCCTGCCGGGTTCGAGACTGTGCGGATCACCTGCTTGATGCTGCACATCGAGGTAATGTATGCCCGGCTGATGGTGATGGCCTTTGTCCGGGTGACTGTGGGTTCTGTGGCTAGCAGCTTGTGAAGGAGGCCCTCATGGCCAATCCCCATGACGAAAACGTCCCGTTACGCCTCGTCAAGGTGTGCCCCAAAATCACACGGCGCCGTGAGTCTCCTGAGGTCCGCAGCATATTTGGTGACGTCCTGGCCCTCAGGTCTGCAGTGATGGTAAAATTTGTATCTGGCCTTGAGGATGCTCTCCTTCGGTTTCAACTGGTCACGAATGAGTGCAATCAGCTCCTCATATGACTTGTCCCTGGCGCTCTCGGGTGCCAGCAAATCCCTGACGAGACAGTAAACCTCATCGCCACAACTGGAAAGCAATGTCACCTTACGCTTCTCTCTCAGTGCGTTCATGTCCTCCATCAGGTCGTTTGCTGTGAAGTAGTACTCGAGCCTTTCCTTAAAGGCCTCTCAATCATTGCCCACCGTAAAATCCTTTAGCGAGCTCAGAGTAGCCATGGTTGTGTGGAGTTCGTCCACTTCCTCATTGCCAATGTGGTGTATGTAGCACACAAATCACTGACTCCACACGGTCTGGTGTTGATCTAACTGCTGTGACCTTAGTCCTTTATTGAACCGCTCCAGAGTGCTCCACAGGTGTGGTGGGCAGCCTTTTATACTGCCTCGTGCAGGTACTTTCAGGTCTCCCACCACAGCGCCCTCTGTGGTGCACCATTGTACTTATCCTACATTTAATGTACCAGCACAATACACAACAGAAACCAAAACTGCACGCAATATTCCAGGTGTGATCCCTGCGGCACCCCACTAGTTACTGGTTGCCAACCTGAGAATGAACCATTTATCCCGACTCTCTGATTTCTGTTAGTTAGCCAATCCTCTATCCATGCTAAAATATTATCCGCAACCCCGTGAATTTTATCTTGTGCAGTAACTTTGTGGCCTTACCAATACCCTATATAACTGTAGCAAGACTTCCCTGCTTTTATACTCCATCCCCTTTGCAATAAAGACCAAGATTCCATTGGCCTTCCTGATCACTTGCTGTACCTGCATACTATCCTTTTGTGTTTCATGCACAAGTACCCCCAGGTCCCGCTGTACTGTAGCACTTTGCAATCTTTCTCCATTGCTCTTTGATTTTTTTTCTGCCAAAGTGCATGACCTCACACTTTCCAACATTATACTCCATTTTTCTGCCAAATTTTTGCCCACTCACTTAGCCTGTCTATGTCCTTTTGCAGATTTTTTGTGTCCTCCTCACACATTGCTTTTCCTCTCATCTTTGTATCATCAGCAAACTTAGCTACATTACACTCAGTCCCGTCTTCCAAGTCATTAATATAGATTGCAAATAGTTGGTGTCCCAGCACTGATCCCTGCGGCACCCCACTAGTTACTGGTTGCCAACCTGAGAATGAACCATTTATCCCGACTCTCTGATTTCTGTTAGTTAGCCAATCCTCTATCCATGCTAAAATATTACCCCCAACCCCGTGAATTTTATCTTGTGCAGTAACTTTTTATGTGGCACCTTGTCAAATGCCTTCTGGAAATCCAAATACACCACATCCACTGGTTCCCCTTTATCCACCCTGTTCGTTACATCCTCAAAGAATTCGAGCAAATTTGTCAAACATGACTTCCCCTTCATAAATCCATGCTGACTCTGCCTGACCAAATTTTGCTTTTCCAAATGTCCTGCTACTGCTTCTTTAACAATGGATTGTAATATTTTCCCAACCACAGATGTTAAACCAACTGGTCTATAGTTTCCTGCTTTTTGTCTGCCTCCTTTTTTAAATAGGAGCATTACATTTGCAGTTTTCCAATCTGCTGGGACCTCCCCAGAATCCAGGGAATTTTGGTAAATTGCAACCAATGCATCCATTTAAGGCTGAGATAGATAGATTTTTTGCAGTCTAGGGGAATCAAGGGATATGGAGATGGTGCGGGAAAATGGAGTTGAGGTCGATGATCAGTAATGTTCTTATTGAATGGTGGAGGAGGTTCGAGGGGCCATTGGGCCTACTCCTGCTCCTATTTCTTATGTTCCTATGTTCTTAATAACTGGGTGATTGCAGAATGTTTAATGACATTGGGTGATTTGCATGATATTTTTGTAACAGAAAGGTGATTATACTATGTTTAATAAGGGGGTGATTGTACCATTTACAATAACACATGGTAATTGCGCTATGTTTGATAATAGGATGATTATGTTATGTTTAATAACAGAGGGTGATTGTGTTATGTTTTAATAATGGAGGGTGATTTCCACTGTGTTTAATGACAGGGTGATCACTATATTTAATAATGGATTGAGCACTCTATTTAATGCAGTGTCAGCTGTGGCTCAGTGGGTAGTACTCTCGCCTCGAAGGTTGTGGGTTCAAGTCCTACTCCAGAGCTTTAATCACAAAAAACGATCAGCATTGAAGAAGTGGTGTTATTTAATCAAGCTTTTATAAAAGGTGTAATTATAAATGTGAAAGATGTATTATTTGGGGTAATTCCAGGTTGGTCGATTGCCAGAAGCGGTAGTGAGGGACACGGTTTGGAAGGCGGATCAGGAGGAAGAGGAAAAAGCAATTATGATCATGTATGAGAAGATTGTGAGGGAAATGCCACAGGATTGGGTGGAAGAAATAAATACGCAAATCTCCAAAGGTTGGCATAATGTGTCCTGCTTTTCCAAGCTTTCTGCTGGAGAAAGGGGAAGAGTTAGTTTAATGTGACAACTGTAATACTCGAGATTTCTATGGGGTATTTCGAGAATGGAGATTTAAGACACCTGCTGGTCAGGAGTTTAGGCAAAATATATACCCACAGCTGGACTCCAACAGTGTTTGCAAGGGAGTGTGGGGGTATTTTAAATGTCCAGAGTGGATTGAACTAGATTTCAAATTGGCTCATAACCGGATTTTTACCATGATAGTCCTATGTAAGATTGCGCGAGTAAAGGTGGCAACTTGCCCAGTGTGTGGGATGCGGGATGAGACTCTGTCCCATTTACTGGTGTTATGTCTGCAGTTAAAAGAATTTTAATTACTATGTTCGACATTGTGTGAGGTTTTCTTGCTGGGTGAGGACCGAAGAGCAAGAATGGGAATCCCGTGGGACTCAATTTTGAGATGGAGAGTCTGCCCAAGTCTAGCGGAGCGGCAATTAATTTAATGTTCAATTTGGCTAGATTTGTGATTATGCAAATAAGGAATGCTCTGTTTTTTAAGAGGAGAAGAATAAAGCTAAAAGAGTATTTTAAATATAAGCTAAAAGATCATTAAAAGGCTCTGTGGATGTTTTCAGAAAAGAATTTAAAGATCGTATTTTTTAATCAATTTGTAAAGTAGAATAGATTAATATATGATAAAGGAGACAAATTGAACTTCAGATTTTAATGTTAATATGTGTTGGAGGAACGGCTGTGCAGAGGGGCGGAATGGATTTGTATGATACAATGGAATTATCACAAAGTTGTAAATGTTCGTAATGTTCAATAAATATTAATTATTAATAATATATTTTTTTTAAGTGGGTAGCACATGTGCCTCTGGGTCAGAAGGTTGTGGGTTCAAATCGCACTCCTGGAACTGGAGCACATAAATCTAGGCTAACACTCCAGTGCAATGCTGAGAGAGTACTGCACTGTCGGAGGTGCCGTCTGTCGGATGAGAAGTTAAACCGAGGCCGTATCTGCTCTCTTAGGTGGACGTAAAAGATCCCATGGCACTCTATCGAAGAAGAGCAGGGGGGTTATCCCCGGTGTCCTGGCCAATGTTTATCCCTCAATCAACATAACAAAAACAGATTATCTGGTCATTATCACGTTGCTGTTTGTGGGAGCTTGCTGTGCGCAAATTGGTTGCCGCATTTCCCACATTGCAACAGTGATTACACTCCAAAAGTACTTCATTGGCTGCAAAGCACTTTGAGACATCCGGTGGTTGTGAAAGGTGCTATATAAATGCAAGTCTTTCTTTTTTCTTTTTTTGAGCTCTTAGAGGTCATTGACCACAAGCATCTCAAGAGCCCATGACTGACCCACAGCAGCTGCTTAGAGTGTCAGCTGCGGCTCAATTGGAAGCAACAAGCCTCTGAGTCAGAAGGTTGTGGGTTCTAAATCCCACACCAGGGACTTGAGCACAAAAGTCAAGGCGGGTACTCCAGCCCAGCACAGAGGAGTGCTACACTGTCAGAGGTGCTGTGTATCAGATGAAATGTTAACCAAGGCCCCATATTCTCCCTCAAGTGGAGGTAAAAAAATCCCATAGCATTATTTCAAAGAGCAGGGGAATTATCCCCAGTATCCTGAGCCAATATTTATCCCTCAATCAGCATCACTTAAATAGATTCTTTGGTCATTATCACATTGTTGTTTGTGGGAGCTTGCATTGCACAAATTGACCGCTGCATTTTCTATGTTACAACAGTGACTACACTCCAAAAAGTATTTCATTGGCTGTAAAGGGCTTTGGGACATCCGGCGCTTTATAAATGCAAGTCTTTCTTTCTTTCCACCTCCCATGCTGGAACCACCTTGTAGGAACAGCGGAGTAGGTACGAGAGCACTTGCGCTAGGCAATTGGGGTACACACCTGGGTGATAAGTCGTGTGCCAGTATCTGTGCAAGCCTGCAACATTTTTGAAACCTTTGTGTTCCTAAAGTAGCTACTGAACCTGCAATATCAGATTGACATGGATATCAATTTTGGTCTTTGGGAAAGTACAGTTTACTTCAGGGTGGAAGAAATCCTAGATCAAGTAATAATTTTGAATCTGAGATCGATAGCTTTTTGCTCGACAAATATATGGAGCCAAGGCAGGTGGATGGAATTAAGATATACATCATCCCATCATCATAGGCAGTCCCTTGTAATCGAGGAAGACTTGCTTCCACTCATATAATGAGTCCTTAGGTGGCTGAACAGTCCAATATGAGAGCCACAGTCCCTGAACAGGTGGGACAGACAGTCGCTGAGGGTAAGGGAGAGTGGGACAGGTTTGCCGCACGCTCTTTCCGCTGCCTGCGCTTGTTTTCTGCATGCTCTCGGCGATGAGACTCGAGGCGCTCAGTGCCCTCCCGGATGCACTTCCTCCACAGGTCTTTGGTCAGGGACTCCCAGGTGTCAGTGGGGATGTTGCACTTCATCAGGGAGGCTTTGAGGGTGTTCTTGTACTGTTTCCTCTGTCCACCTTTGGCTCGTTTACCATGAAGGAGGTCAGAGTCGAGCGCTTGCTTTGGGGTTCTCTTGTCTGGCATGCGGACAATGTGGCCTGCCCAGTGGAGCTGATCAAGTGTGGTCAGTGCTTCAATGCTGGGGATGTTGGCCTGGTCGAGGACGCTAATGTTGGTGTGCCTGTCCTCCCAGGGGATTTGTAGGATCTTGCGGAGGCATCTTTGGTGGTTTTTCTTCAGTGACTTGAGGTGTCTACTGTACATGGTCTATGTCTCTGAGCCATACAGGAGTGCGGCTATTACTACAGCCCTGTAGACCATGAGCTTGGTGATAGGTTTGAAGGCTTGGTCTTCGAACACTCTTTTCCTCAGGTGGCCCAAGGCTGCGCTGGCGCACTGGAGATGGTGTTGAATCTCCTCATCAATGTCTGCTTTTGATTATAAGAGGCTCCCCATGTAAGGGAAATGGTCCACGTTGTCCAGGGCCGCGCCGTGAATCTTGATGACTGGGGGGCAATGCTGTGTGGCGAGGACAAGCTGGTGGAGGACCTTTGTCTTACTGATGTTTAGTGTAAGTCTCATGCTTTTGTACACCTCAGTAAATACGTCGACTATGTCCTGGAGTGCGGCCTCTGTATGTGCGCAGACGCAGGCTTCATTCGCGTACTGTAACTCGACGGCAGAGGTTGGGCTGGTCTTGGACCTGGCCTGGAGACGGTGAAGGTTGAACAGCTTCCCACTGGTTCTGTAGTTTAGTTTCACTCCAATGGGGAGCTTGTTGACTATGAGGTGGAGCATGGCAGCGAGGAAGATTGAGAAGAGGGTTGGGGTGATGACACAGCCCTGCTTGACCCCGGTCCGGACTTGGATTGGGTCTGTAATGGATCCTTTGGTAAGGAGCACGACCTGCATGTCGTCGTGAAGCAGGCGGAGGATGCTGACAAACGTTTAGGGGCATCCGAAACGGAGGAGGACGCTCCATAGACCCCCACGGTTGACAGTGTCAAGAACCTTTGTAAGGTCGAAGAAGGCCATGTATAAGGGCTGGTGCTGCTCCCTGCATTTTTCCTGCAGCTGTCGTGCTGCAAAGATCATGTCAGGTATGCCCAGTAGGGGACGAAATCTGCACTGTGTCTCCGGGAGGAGCTCCTCGGCCACAGGGAGAAGACAGTTGAGAAGGACTTTCGCGACAACTTTCCCTGTTGGAGCCGCAGTCGGATAGATCAACCATGATCTCAGTGAATGGCGGAACAAGCTCGAGGGGCTGAATGGCCTACTTCTTTTGATACCTTCACAGAGCACAGCACACACAGCTCCTAACATGGCAGGCAGCTCTCTCTCGGAAGTCTCTGGAATCTGCCTGGTTCTGTTTCTTATTAACTCTGCACTTGCAGGACACAATACATCCACATCCACAGTGTGGAGCTACAAACATCACAAGCTTACAGACATTACACTTCTCCCTCCTTAATGAACAAATTATTATAACAGACATCATACATAACTTTCATGTTTATACATAACACAGGATATAGACTTATTTTTTTCCATATATACAAATTTAACTTGACCACTTGTTTTCTATTTTGAAGAGGATACCTTCACTCTCGAACAGAACCTTCCAAACATGGTGCGATTTCACACTCATTCGAGGCTCAGCCTGAGGAACGTTTTCCTCCATGGAATTTCCTTGATTTTCATTTGCACTCACTCTAACTTCAGGCTCTTTGTTTTCCTGACTCAGACTCAAACTTTCATTCTGATTCTTTCCTGGCTTTGTTTCCAGTACATTGGATTTAGGATTTGCTACAGGTGTATCAATACTATCTGATGAGTCAGAAATAATTGAATCATTCCCACCTTCAACTCCTTCCATGTCTGTAGATAAAATATGATCAATATGAATAAACCTAACCTGTCCATTATCAAACATCTTTCCCAAATATGTGCGAGAACCACATATCTTCACCACTCTTCTGGGTAACCTCTTTAACCACTCTCACCTTCTGGTTTAATTTCATACTTCCCTCTTTTACTCTACCTCTATCATGATTCTCTTTCTGTCTTAATTGTGTCTCTTCTACGGACTGTGCCAAATTTGGTTTTAACAATGAGAATCGGGTTCGTGGCTGTCGTTTGAGAAACAACTGCTGGTGTTCTACCAGTAGTTGTATGAGGAGTATTTCGATATATAATCAAAAAAATTAGCCAATTTGTGATCCAATGACAACTGTCATTTTCTTGGATTTGGAGCTAACATTTGTTTTATGAGGGCACGTTTTACAATTTGTACAATGCACTCTGCTATACCATTCGAAGCAGGATGGTATGGTGGAACCTTGGTATGTTTCATACCATTTTTCTCGTGAATTGTGCAAATTCTTCTGAACGAAATTGTGGTCCATTATCCAAAACAATCTCTTCAGGGAGGTCAAATGAAGAAAATAATTTTCGTAAAATGTCCAATGTCTTACTTGTTGCTATTTTCCACATTGGAAACACCTCAACCCACTTCGAATGGTTATCAATCACAATGAACAATTGTTGTCCTTCAAGCTTAGCAAAATCAATATGGAGCCTTTGCCACAAACTGGGAGGCCATTTCCATGGCTGTAATGGTACTGATGGTGGTTGCTTGCTTACCGATTGACATGTCGTACACTGACTCACAGTGTACTCTATATCTTTATCAAGACCTGGCCACCATAAATAACTGCGTGCAAAACTCTTGGTCAAGCACATTCCCAGGTGTTGGTCATGGACGTCTCCTAATAATTTGGACCTGAATTTATTTGGTATAACCACTCTTGCACCCCGCATGATACAATCTTTATCGACTGATAATTCATTCCTACGAATGAAGAATGGAGGTGTATCTTTGTCTGTTACCTGGTTTGGCCATCCATTTGCAATATACTCATACACCTTTGACATCACTGGGTCACATTAGGTTGCTCTACCAATCTCTTCAGCTGTGACTGGCAGTTCATCAATGTATGAAAAATAAAACACTTCTTCCCTATCGGTTGTAACTTGTGATGGGAAAAACAATCTAGACATTGCATCAGCATTACTGTGATCAGCTGATCGTCTGTATTCAATATCATATGTATATGCTGACAAAATCAAAGCCCATCTCTGCATTTGGGCTGCAGCTAATGGTGGAACTGGGGACTTTGGATGGAGGATTGCTGGTAGGGCCTTATGGTCTGTAACGAGAGTAAACTTACGACTATACAAGTATTTGTGAAACATCTTGACCCCCCAAAAATTAATGCCAAAGCTTCCCTTTCAATTTGCGCATAATTACTCTCACTGGCACTGAGAGTGTGTGAAGCAAAAGCGATTGTTCTCTCCTCCCCACTATGTGATACATGAGAGATCACTGCTCCAATTCCATGCGGAGAGGCATCACATGCTAGCTTAATCTGTTTAGAAATGTCATAGTGAACTAACATTGGAGTTCAGAAGAATGAGAAGGGATCTCATAGAAACGTTTAAAATTCTGACGGGTTTAGACAGGTTAGATGCAGGAAGAATGTTCCTAATGTTGGGGAAGTCCAGAACCAGGGGTCACAGTCTAAGGATAAGGGGTAAGCCATTTAGGACCGAGATGAGGAGAAACGTCTTCACCCAGAAAGTGGTGAACCTGTGGAATTCTCTACCACAGAAAGTTGTTGAGGCCAATTCACTAAATATATTCAAAAAGGAGTGCGATGAAGTCCTTACTACTAGGGGGATCAAGGGGTATGGCGAGAAAGCAGGAATGGGGTACTGAAGTTGCATGTTCAACCATGAACTCATTGAATGGCGGTGCAGGCTAGAAGGGCCGAATGGCCTACTCCTGCACCTATTTTCTATGTTTCTATGTAACATGGTGCTCTCTACCAATTGGCTTTTACACTCCTTGAATGCTGTATCGCATTCTTTTGACCACTTCCAATGGACCTGTTTTTTCAAAAGTTCATTCAGTGGATGTAATACTGTAGCCAAATTTGGAAGGAACTTCCCAAAATAGTTCAAAAGACCCAAGAATGAACGAAGTTCCATGATATTCCTGGGAGTGGGTGCATTTCTAATTCCATCCAATTTTTCCTTGGTTAGATGTAAACCATCTTTGTCTACTCTGTACCCTAAGTACTCCACTGAGTTTTTAAATAACTCACACTTACGAGCAGACACCCAGACTCTGTGCTTCTCTAGCCGTTTGAGGACTTCATTCAGTATGTTTTTATGATTTTGCCTATTTGCTGCTGAAATTAGTATGTCATCCAAATAACATACTACCCCTTCAATACCTGGCAAAATCTGGTTTATCACCCCTTGGAATATGGCAAGGGTGGAAGACACTCCAAACGGTAGCCTATTAAATTGATATAGGCCTCGATGAGTATTTATAGTTAAAAGACTTGGACTCCTCATCTAGTTCAAGCTGTAAGTAGGCATTCGTAAGATCCAGTTTTGAGAAGATCTGACCACCTGTCAGTGTTGTGAACAAATCTTCTATATTCGACAATGTATTGGGGACATTACCATCTAGAACCTGGTTTACGGTTACTTTATAATCACCACACAATCTTACCTTACCATCAGACTTCGGTACAACAACAATGGGTGTAGCCCAATTACATCGATCTATCGTACAAATAATGTTCTCAGTCTCTAGTCTTTTGAGTTCTTGCTCAACTTTCTCCTTGAGTGCATATGGTACGGAACGTGGCTTGTAGTAAACCGATCTAGCGCCCTTCTGTACCCTGACACTCGTCTTGAAGCCTTGGATCAGACTGCCCGTTCGTAGAACACCTTCGGATACTTCTTGATAACCTCATCCATTGATGAAAATCTCGCTTCCACACAGAAAATCTTACTCCAATCCAGCTTCAGTGAGCTCAACCAATTTCTTCCAATTAAGGCAGGCTTGTCTCCTTTCACTACTATTAGAGGCAAGTTCTGAAATTGATCTTTATATTTCACCGATACGGTGATACGATTTACCACAGGAATTTTCTCTCCCGATTAGCCTCGCAGCTCTATCTTGGATTTTTCCAGTTGGAAATCACGCAATTTGTCGAGGTACAGTGACTCCGGTACTACACTCACGGATGCACCCGTGTCAATTTCCATTGGTATCTTGAATCCCGCAACATCTATGTGGATTTTGATGCTTTCCGAATCGCTGTCCATTAACCTCGTGCTCCTGATGACGTATAATTTTAACATCTCCTCGTCCTGTTGTTGTTCTACATAAGAACATAACAACATAAGAATTAGGAACAGGAGTAGACCATCTAGTCCCTCGAGCCTGCTCCGCCATTCAATAAGATCATGGCTGATCTGGCCGTGGACTCAGCTCCACTTACCCGCCCTCTCCCCGTAACCCTTAATTCCCTTATTGGTTAAAAATCTATCTATCTGTGACTTGAATACATCCAATGAGCTAGCCTCAACTGCTTCCTTGGGCAGAGAATTCCACAGATTCACAACCCTCTGGGAGAAGAAATTCCTTCTCAACTCGGTTTTAAATTGGCTCCCCCGTATTTTGAGGCTGTGCCCCCTAGTTCTAGTCTCCCCTACCAGTGGAAACAACCTCTCTGCCTCTATCTTGTCTATCCCTTTCATGATTTTAAATGTTTCTATAAGATCACCCCTCATCCTTCTGAACTCCAACGAGTAAAGACCCAGTCTACTCAATCTATCATCATAAGTTAACCCCCTCATCTCCTGAATCAGCCTAGTGAATCGTCTCTGTACCCGCTCCAAAGCCAGTATATCCTTCCTTAATTAAGGTGGCCAAAACTGCACGCAGTACTCCAGGTGCGGCCTTACCAATACCCTATACAGTGCTATGTAGTCTCTTGGTATTTCTACTCATAGCTTTGAACGCTGGATTCATAGCTTTGAAAGCTGGTTTACCCTTCAGTCGACATGCCTTTGCAAGATGCCCAGTCTTCCTGCGGAAGAAACACTCTGCCTTCACGTATGTACAACTTTGAGCAATGTGTTGTCCCTGGCAACTATAGTACAACTTCGACGCTCTGGTAGAATTTACAGTTTCTGAGACTGAGGCCCCCACCGTTTTTTACTTTGAACTGCAGGTGATTTACTTCGGTTGACTGACGACCGTAATTATTATTTAATTCTCAGGAATATTGTTCGGCCATGCCCATCGACCTCGCTGTCTGACAAGCAATCTCAAATGTAAAATCATCTGTCGTCAATAACTTCCTTCTGATCGCATCATTTTTCACCCCACAAACAAAACGATCCCGTAATGCTCGGTTTTGAAAGTTTCCAAAATAACAGTGCATCAATAGCTTTTTTAATGCTACGATGTAATCACTGATAATTTCATCAGCCGTTTGATTCCTAATCCCAAAATGATAGCTTTCATCAATTTCTAACGATTTGGGGTTATAGTGCTGCTCCAGCTTCATTAAAATCTCGTTAAGCGTTGTGTCCTTTGGCTCGTCAGGCACAAGCAGATTTACAATGCCGGACCCGCCTCCGATAAGAAGATCGCGTTCTTACGTTCCAACACAGCCCGGTTCTGGACTGCATTATCTGGAACTTCGATTATGTTATTTGCAGTGAAATACATTTATAGCTGATCCACATACACTTTAAAACATTCCCGGTCGTGTCTATATTCCCCCAAATGTCCCATTACACCTGCCATTTTAATCTCTAGCTGTTCACACCGTGTGCTCTATTTTACCTCAGATTTTGTAGCTTTTTTCCAAAGACAGAAAGTTCCAAAGTCTTTCTGTCAGCTGGCTGAATCCTTCCCCAACAAAATTTAAGCTTTAAATCATCCGAAAAATCCCATCTCATCGCTAAATATGATATCTTCACAGAGCACAGCACACACAGCTTCTAACATGGCAGGCAGTTCTCTCTTGGAAGCCTCCGGAATCTGCCTGGTTCTGTTTATTATTAACTCTGCATTTGCAGTACACAATATGTCCACATCCACAGTGTGGAGCTACAAACATTACAAGCTTACAGACATTACATTTCTATTTCTATATTCCTATGAATGGGAGAGATATTGGATATGACTTTTAATGCAGGGCAGCAAGGATTGTTCAGTTGGAGAACTCTTCAGTGATCTTCTGTCGAAGAGTTCTGGTGGCAGGCAGGAGATGGCATCCTCCTGGTTCTTCATCTTACTTTATTCCATGTGTGTCCTCTCTCTGATTCTGGTGAAGGTCCTCATCCAATTGTGGCTCAATGCATTGGCCACATTGCGGAGCAAAGTTGTGCACCTTAAAACAAACCACGATCATACGGGATGCTCTTTGTTGGCTATATTACAGGAAGACACCAGACACTAAAATAAGCTGTGTGGTTGATGATGAAGAAGAAAGCAGGAAGATATCAATGTACTGGTCAGGTGGGCGGAACACCGGCAAACGGAATTCAATCCGGATAAGTGTGAGGTAATGCATTTAGGGAGGTCTAACAAGGCAAGGGAATACACATTAAATGGTACAACACTGAAAAGTGTAGAGGAACAAAGGGACCTTGGATGCAGGTCCACAGATCCCTGCAGGTAGCAGGCCAGATAGATAAGGTGGTTAAGAAGGCATATGGAGTATTTGTCTTTGTTAGACGAGGCATGGAAGACAAGAGCAAAGAGGTTATGCTTGTACTGTATAAAACATTGGTTAGGCCACAGCTGGAGTACTGTGTGCAGTTCTGATCACCACATTACAAGAAAGATGTGATTGCACTGGAGAGGGTGCAGAGGAGATTTACAAGAACGTTACCTGGACTGGAGAATTTTAGCTATCAGGAAAGATTGGAGATGCTGGGTCTGTTTTCTTTGAAACAGAGGAGGCAGAGGGGAGACCTGATTGAGGTGTATAAAATTATGAGGGGCCTGGATAGAGTGGATAGGAAGGACCTGTTTCCCTTGGCAGAGGGGTCAACAACCAGGGGACATAGATTTAAAGTAATTGGGAGAAGATTTAGAGGAGATGTGAGGGGAAATTTCAGATGGTAGTGGGGGCCTGGAACTCACTGCCTGAAAGTGTGGTAGAGGCAGGAACCGTCACCACATTTAAAAAATACTTAGATGTGCACTTAAAATGCCGTAACCTACAGGGCTACAGACCAAGTGCTGGAAAGTGGGATCAGGCTGGATAGCTCTTGGTCGGCCGGCACAGACACGATGGGCCGAAATGGCTTCCTTCCGTGCTGTAAATTTCTATGATTCTATGATTCTATGATTCTATAACTTGTCCAAACATTGGAATTACTGCTTGAGGCCCTCCATAGAGAAGAGGGCTCCTGTTGAGATGATTGCACACTAGAGGCACAGACATGGGAAGACAATTATCAGCAGGCTTCCAGAAAGTCCTGTACTCCACCCTTAGTCTTCATCATAGGCCTCAATAACAACGGCTGATCTGGTCATTACCTCATTGCTGTTTGGGAGACCATGCTGTGCACAAGCTGCCTGCTTTCTAGATTACAGAAGCGACTACACTTCAAAACTTACTTCATTGGCTGCAAAGTGCTTTGGGACATCCTGAGCTTGTGAAAGACTCTCAGTAAACGCAAGTTGTTTCATTATGAGGCTGACCACTGTGACCCAGGCAGCTGTCTGGGAAGCGCGCTTTCTAAAAATTTGCTCATTGATCAGAAAGTACAAAAACAGATCAAGAAGTGTAGCTCGTTACATGTACATCGACAGAATCACCCACTGAGACAACATGGCAGCATCACCGGGTCCAGGCTAAAGGTTCATAATACAGTTGTTCTTCCAACGATTCTGTACTGCTCCAAGGCATGGACCTGTTACAGTTGCACATCCTCCAATTCGTTGTTTGTTCAGGTGAAATCCTTACTCCTGAAAATGCAAACATTCGTGAGGATTGATATCTAATTACCCAGCTTTCTGGTATCAAAAGGAATAAATAAGGAAGGTGTAACGTATGCACCTGTGAGGATGCTCACAGGCTTGTACAGCTGTTGAAGAGGAGTCCGTGTTCCACGTATATGTTGAGTGTGCAAGGTTGCAGCCCCTCTTCCAATATCTGTAGGGGCTGCTCCTCAAATTGTGGTTGGACTTCAGTCCCACACTCCTGATCTTTGGGCACCCTGTACGGAGGGGAGCGGGTAGGTCCGAAGGCCTCCTTGCAGGACTGCTCCTGGGCACGGCCAAGGGTGCCATCAGCCGGTCCATGCAACGTGCGGTCGAGGGGGTCGTTCGGCCCGACTGCCTGCCTCTCTTCCGCGCCGACATCCGGGCCAGGGTGTCCCTAGAGATGGAGCATGTGGTGTCCACCGGTACGCTCGCGGCCTTCCGCGAGAGGTGGGCGCCGGAAGGACTGGAGTGCATCGTTACCCCAGCCAACCAAATTTTAATTTGATTTTATATGTTTTAAAGTTTAATTTGTTTTAATTGCCGGTCTTAGTGTCCCTCTCCCCTTTTATAGGGGGCACTTGTAAAATATGATTTTAATGCCCCCCAAAAAAATCACATATTTAATTGGAGAAAATTTCTGCTCATCCAGTACTGGATGTCGGACAAGCAATCTGACAATTTAGATACCAAGCAGGGGTCGACAGAAGTGGTGGAGAGGTAGAACTGAGTGTCGTTCATGTACATGTGGCAGCAGGCATCTGGGAACACCATCGCCTCCAAGTTCCCCTCCAAATCGCACACCATGCTGACTTGGAAATATATCGTCCATTCCTTCATCGTCGCTGGGTCAAAATCCTGGAACTCCCTCCCTAACAGCACTGTGGGAGTACCTTCACCACACGGACTGCAGCAGTTCAAGATGGCGGCTCACCACCACCTTCTCAAGGGACAATTTGGGATGGGCAAAAAATGCTGGCTTTACCAGCGATGCTCACATCCCGGAAATCATTTATAAAAAAAACACTCATAAAAGTTTTGTTAAGCAGCACTGATATGAACAAAATATAGCATTCAGGAATGGATTTTAGGTTTCAAATCTATTACACCAAGACCAGCAATTTGCAAACCCTCCTGCAGTGGGGAGATGTATAAAATTATTGGGGTTCTAAATAGAGTGGATAGGAAGGACCTATATTCTCAGCAGGGAGGTCAATAACCAGGGGGCATGGATTTAAAGTAATTGGTCGAAGGATGAGAGGGGAGTTGAAGAGAATTGTTTTCTCGCAGAGGATGGTGGGGTTCTGGACCTCACTGCCTGAAAAGGCGGTAGAGGTAGACACTTTCATCGCATTTAAAAAATACTTGGGTATGCATTTGAAGATGGAAAGTGGGATTAGGCCGGCACAGACGTAGCCAAAGTTTTCCCCTGGAAAAGCAGATGGGGTTGGAGTGTGGGTGCAGTTAAAGTGTTAAAAATGGGATTCTTGACCTGATCCGGCCGACAACCCAACCACTTCCGACTTTACTAGAGGCGAGGTAGGGGCGGGACGAGGGAGTTGGGTGACCAACCCACTCCCGGGGGGCATTGTCTCAATGTAAATATTGTAGTGAGGCTGGTAGCTTCTTTCTCTCCATCCATTTTGTGTTGAACTGCCTGTGGACGGCAGTTAAGCCGAGGCAGGTATTGCTTCATCCAGGAGGTAAGTGTGTATATACCTACCTCCTGGATTCAGGATCCTGACCACCCACCTGTGATCGGAGACCAGAACCGCCCCCCACCCACCCCTGGGCCTCCGATTGCCTTCCCAGGCCTCTCCCCACACTCCCTCTCACTCCCCCCGCCCCACACAGGCCTACTCCCTACCAGGCCTCTCCCCCTCAACGATAACAATGAGGCCGGCCACAATCCTCCGGTGGCTGGCCGCGATTCTCTCTCCTGCATTCCCCCCCCCCCCCCCGACCCCCCCGAAACCCGGCCGATACTCCCCGCAATCCCTGGCCGACCCTGTATCCCACTCCCCGTGATCCCTGATTGTTTCCCCCTCCCCCGCTTTTCTGATATCCGACCCATGACGATCCTCCCCCCCACCCCCTCCCAATCCCCGACTCCTGACCCCGGCCATTGGCTGACCCCCGCCCTCCCGACCCTGGCCATTGGCTGACCCCCGCCCTCCTATCTGAGGCCCACTAGCCTGCAGCCAGCCGACTTCGCAATCTGGCTGCCCGCGGGTGGGAATCCGAGGCATGGCATTCAATTCAGGCCGTGCCGTTACAGTCGGCTGGGCCTGCGGCCTCCCGGAGTTTCCCGCCCGCCTTATAGGCCCCCCCCCGCACCAACCAGCCGATAATGGGTTGAATGGCCTTCATTGTGCCATAAATTTCTATGATTCTACGGGATAGACATTCCACTTTAGCGCAGATCGCCCAAAAATGGGCATTATTTCCAGCGTTGGTGGTAAATATGGGTTTTGAGATCGCCGGATTATCGGCCATTTTCAAAATCCCAACTTTCCACTTTATAAAATGGGCGTTACTGCGAGCGATGTGAAATGGCCGTTAGCGTTACATTTTTTCACCTTCTGCCGTAAAGTGTCGCCGTCCATAGCAACGCTCTGGCAACGGTCGTTTACTGCATTTCAGAAGGTCAGCGGTCATCAATACATGCGCTGAAGAGGAGAGAGAGGGAGAGGGATCAGAGGGTAACTGAAAGCGTGTGTGGGTGTGATGTGTGCTTGTTTGGCTGCTGAGGAAGGTAGGAGGGAGAATTTCTAGCAGCAAAATGTCTTGTGAGCACAAGGAACGTTGTTCCCTCAGTGTTTGGCGAAAAACATTTCTTTACAATGGAAGAGATGGAGGAAGCGACATAGCACGCTGGGGAGACTGACGCTGACAAAAGCAGTGCGGTGGGAGAGGAACAACTGGGAGGACGAAAACGAGCGAGGAGATTCTCGGATGAGGCAAGTGCCTCCCTCCTGCAGGAAGTCGAGTCACGCTGGGGTCAGTTGACCCAGGGTGGGCATGGGAAGCCCACCCCAAAGGTCTACCAGAAGATATGGGACAACATAGCCGAGTTGGTCTCGCCGGCGACCAATGAGGTGCGTGAAGGCAACCAGTGCCGCAAGCGCTGGAACGACCTTATCGGATCCGCCAGAGTAGGTATTACATTTATTTACATGCACTTATATATTCATATAATTTAAATTGTAAATATAATGAGTGAATAAAATCAGATGTGATGTCGTGCACTTAAACCGGGAATGTTTTACTCAAAACCTGCGTTGACGGTGTACATCTTTAGGTAAAGAATGATAATTTTCATAATAATCATGATTACATCTATCAGTCTCTATGACAGTAGCTAGCAATGATCTCATACAATGATCTCATGCCATGTCATGCTGGTGTTACCCTTTACAGAAGAAGCTTTCGAAGAATGGAGCCGAGCAGAGGCGAACGGGTGGCAGGCCACCAGTCATCATCGAGCTCACCGACATCGAGGAGCGGGTGCTGGCACTAGTTGGGACCCACCCCCGGTCGGCCAGGCATGCAGCTACAGAACCTGATGTGATGCCACGTGAGTAAAGTATACACCATTGCGTGATGTAAAGTCAGCAGATGCCACATCCACTCAAAGCCGAACAATAATATATGATAGATGATTGATAAAAGTGTTCTTTAAATAATGATGGCCTCATGACAATCATTGCAATGCAGAATTTGGTCATGAAATGTGATGTCTGTGATGATTTTGATAGCGGTGGTGCTTTTGCCGTGCATATGCTGTGTGTAGCGCTGGACTCACCTTGTGAACCTAGCGCCCACTTCTCCTCAAATAACCTCATTTGTGTTTTGCGGCTCAACCAGCAGTGCGGCCCCAGGCAAGACCACCGAGCCCAGAAGGTGGGGGCGCAGGGCCGGACTCACCGGACGATCCTACATCTGGTGCTGAGGAGATCCGATTCTCACCCGTGGAGCTGCAGGGTCCCTTCTCCATGGATGACAATGCAGACTTTGAGGAGCCTGCATTGCCAAGCTCCATAATGCAGTCGACATAGCCGAGGTGGTCTCGCCGGCGACCAACGAGGTGCGTGAAGGCAACCAGTGCCGCAAGCGCTGGAATGACCTTATCGGATCCGCCAGAGTAGGTATTACATTTATTTACATGTACTTCATATAATTTAAATTGTAAATGTAATGAGTGAATAAAATCAGATGTGATGTCGTGCACTTATACCGGGAATGTTTTACTCAAAGCCTGCGTTGACAGTGTACATCTTTAGGTAAAGAATGATAATTTTCATAATAATCATGATTACATCTATCAGTCTCTATGACAGTACCTAGCAATGATCTCACGCAATGATCTCATGCTATCTAGTGCTCTTGCTCTTGCAGCCATTCCCTCCTCCATCGTGGAGGTACCGGGCCCAAGCACCTTGCCACAGGGCACCCGAGATGTCTCCAGGAAGGCGCCGACCAATTGAAGCGGCAGATCTGCGTGGGGACATGGTAGACTTGTTCAGGAGGAGTGTTGACATAAGTCAGCAGATCCTACAGACAATGGGGGGCATATCCCACCAGCTGGCCAGCATGTCCGCCGCCACGACGGAGTACGTGCTGTGGATGGCGGAGACCCTGGAGGTGATAGCCCGGAGCACTGCGGGCAGAGGCCTCCCCGTGGTCCGGGAGCGCGGCACTGCACCCCGAGGTGCCGCACCCTCATTGCCAACGACACACGAGAGCCAGGAGGAAGATCTTGCTTCTGGCTCGGAGTATATTCCCTCCTCGGGACCGTCCTCTTCTGTATCCGTCCAACCAGGTGTTCTGCCGTCATCCCCCCCAATGGAGCAGCGCCTGAGGAGCTCCTCGGCCAAGTGGCTTGGAGTCAGGAGGGGAAGGGGAAGGGGCAGAGGTGGGGAGGAGAAGCGGGGGGGGGTGGGGGGGGGAGAGGGGGGAGGAAGGAAAGTTAGGTGCATGGCCACATGTCTTGGTCATATTTTGATGTTGTTGTTGCTATTTTGTTGGGAGGTTTAGGGGAAGGGGGGAGGGGATTTGTGTTCTGTGTTGTTGGAAGTGTTGAACATTTGATTGATCTAAATGTTATAAATTTGTTGTGAGGTGGGGTGCTTTTTAGAGTTATAAGTATGAATTAATACAAATGTTATCATTAAATGTTTTTTATTTCACATAACCTTGTTGCGCATTGTTTCAGATAAGGCTGCTTCTCCCTGTAAGTGTGTGGAGTATAAGTTCTTACCCTCCTCCTCAGTATGCCACCTCTTTGATTGGGCACATAATGCTGTTGAATATACCTTCTGCCATCTCTGCGCACACGCTGCAGACTAGTCATCAAGACAGGCTGAGAAAGTACAGGCCCCATTACAATAACAATCAATATTATACCTATTGTTCAAAACATTGGCCCTGAAATTCCGGTTTGGGCTTCCCGCGGGCATTTTAAGAGAAAAAATACGCACCTACCTTAAACTGCTACCCACGTTCAACTTTCCGGTGCTGTGGGCTCCTTCGACTGCGATTCGCAGTGCGTGCACATTGACGCATGCGCAGGTCTCGAGCTGGAGTCACATGGCTCTGGGCAGCCAATCAGGAAAAGTATCATAGTCAGAGGAGTTCCGCAGGGTCCTAAATTCCGATGACTATGATTGTGATAGAGCCTGAAACACCCAAAACATGAATAAAAAATAGAAAATAATTACACTATATTCATTTAAATTAAAGTTATTAATGTCTTAAAAAAGTAATTTCCTGATTTTTTTTTAAAGTTTTTTTAAAATAAACTTACCGATGTGGGGAGGGTTTTTAATGATAAAATATGTTTCAATAACTTTATTTTTATATGTTTTTGTGTTTTTTTAAAACACTTGCACCTGTAAAAGTAAGCTATGCACCTGCTTTTTCAGGCGCAAGATTTTTTCGGACATTTGTCAGCGTAAACATCGGAAATTTCCACTTACAAGTGTCCTCGCTGCCCAGATGCGGCCATCTAGCAAACCAGAAACTCGACAGATCGGAAATACCGGTTTCCAGCGCATGCGCAATGCGAGCTGGAAACCGCCATTTCCGATGCCTTCCCGTAGGAACTCTGTATGGACTCGGGGAGGCCGGATTTTCAGGGCCAATAAATTACTAAAACACCTAAAATAAATTTAAATCACCCACATTATGATAAGATGTTTGTTCAGAAGTTCAAATCACCTTCAAAGAACGGCACAGTACATCAAAACTCCCCAGAACTTGAAGCAGCCTTTTTTCTGAGCCGACCTCCAATTTACAACTTTTTCCCGGCGTTTTTTCCGGCGAGCGATATTTTCGGCGATATGTGGACGAGGTGCCAAAAGTAACGCTTGGTGATATTATAGGCGTTAGTTTCACCTATTCTGATCCTTACGGCAAAAACAAGTGGGCAGGCGGTATTATTACTTCTCGGCGTTAACTACTTGCCGAAAGTAACGCTGGGCGATAAGTGAGCGATACATGGGCGTTAGTTTCCATTTTGTTGCTAAATGAGCGATATCTGGGCGTTATACCTCATCTCAGTGTTAAAATGGACGTTAAGTGGGCGGTATCAATGCAAAAATAGTGCAGGCCGATGACCCCTCACAAAAGAAATCACAAAATATTAAATTGCATTTTCAGAATTAATTACGTAGAATCTTGCAATGCAGAATGAGGCCGTTCCACCCATCGTGCCCGAGCTGGCTCTTTGAAAGAGCTGTCCAATTAGTTCCACTCCCCTGCTCTTCCCTCGTATCCCTGAACACCTTGCACACTTGACAGCCACTTTGATGGCCTGTTTCTAATTAGAGAGAAAAAAAAAACATTCTCCCATTTATTTGTTCTCATAACACCAGTGATTCATTTGCTGTGAAGTGCGTCGCGATAACGTGCTATGCAAATACAGATTCTTCCTTCCTTCTTAAAAGATGAATTTTACCCCATTTGTTTTCGTTAACCGCGCTCACTGATCTCACCCTTTCTCCTCACAGCTCTGTGTCCGATAGCCAATAATTCAGAATCATTTTCATCTTGACGATAGGAAAAAATAGTAATCGAGGCGCAATAAACAATAGAGACAAGAAGAAACTAAAAGCAGTAATGCAAATGCTGGGCCTGAGATTGTGCATATAAATCACTAGAGGCTTGTTTTTGTGGCTTTTGCCATTATCTTAAAGCATTGCTTTCATTAAATGATACACTAAAAAATTAAGGGTGGATTGAACCTTTGTGTGAGTTCACCATTGCTGATATTCCCCGACACAAACTTATTTGAGGGGGCAGCCTGCGTCTGCACACATTCAGAGGCTGAACTCCAGGATATAGTCGATGTATTCACCGAGGCATATGAAAGCACGGGCCTTACGCTTAATATCCGTCAAACAAAGGGCCTCCACCAGCCTGTCCTTGCCGCATAGCACTGCCCCCCTGTCATCAAGATTCACGACTTGGCCCTCGACAACGTGGACCACTTCCCATACCTTGGGAGCCTCTTGTCAACAAAGGCAGACATTGATGCGGAGATTCAGCACCGCCTCCAGTGCGCCAGTGCAGGCTTCGGCCGCCTGAGGAAAAGAGTGTTCGAAGACCAGGCCCTCAAACCTACCACCAAGCTCATGGTCTACAGGGCTGTAGTAATACCCGCCCTCCTGTATGGATCAGAGACATGGACCATGTACAGAAAACACCTCAAGTCGCTGGAGATATATCGCCAACGATGTCTCCGCAAGATCCTGCAAATCCTCTGGGAGGACAGACGCATCAGTGTCCTCGCCCAGGCTAACATCCCCAGCATTGAAGCACTAACCACACTCGATCAGCTTCGCTAGGCAGGCCACTTAATTCGCATGCCAGGCACAAGACCCCCTAAGCAATTGCTCTACGCAGAGCTCCTTCATGGCAACCGAGCTAAAGGTGGGCAGCGGAAATGTTACAAGGACACCCTCAAAGCCTCCCTGGTGAAGTGCGACATCACCACTGACACCTGGGAGATGCTGGTTGAAGACCGCCCTAAGTGGAGGAAGCATCCGGGAGGGCGCTGAGCACCTCGAGTCCCATCACTGAGAGCATGCAGAAATCAAGCGCAGGCAGCGGAAGGAGAGTGCGACAAATCAGTCACACCCCACCTTCCCCCGACGAATGTCTGTCCCACCTGTGACAGGGTCTGTGGCTCTCGTGTTGGACTGTTCAGCCACCAAAGAACTCACTTTAGGAGCGGAAGCAAGTCTTCCTCGATTCTGAGGGACTGCCTATGATGATGATGACATATAATCTCGGCATTAATAATGGCAAAGTCCAAATTTGTGTCAATTCATTATAGTTGTTAAGTGTTATCCCCAGAAATAATTTGGCAGAAAAAGAGTATATGATATCCAGTAACGATATTGAATTGCCTTTTTTTAAGCATTATGTACACATTTTTCATTGCTTCTGTCTCTGGGCATTTGAAGGACAGCTTAATACCTCCTGTAATACCTGTAAAAAAAAATACTCGATCTCTAATTCACCAAATCCACTGGGCTGTATATGAATATGGCTTGATTTAGAGAGCTATTGTTCGGGTCAAGTGTCAACTGTGGCTCAGTGGGTAGCTACTCCCCTCTGGGTCAGAAGGTTGTGGGTTTAAGTCCCACTCTAGGAGCTCGAGCACTTCAGTGCAGTGCTGAGGGAGAGCTGCATTATTGGAGGTGCTGTCTTTCAGATGAGATGTGAAACAGATTACCTGGTCATTATCTCATTGCTGTTTGTGGGAGCTTGCTGTGTGCAAATTGGCTGCCGTGTATCCCACATTACAACAATGACTGCACTCCAAAAGTACTGCATTGGCTGTAAAGTGCTTTGAGATGCCTGGTGGTTGTGAAAGGCGCTATATCAATGTAATCTTTTTAACCTTTTTCTTTTTTCAACCATGGTTCAGTGTGTAGCACTCTTCTCCCTCAGAGGCAGCAGTTGTGGTTTCAAGTCCCACTCGAGAGATTTCAGCACGAAAATCTAGGCTGACACCCCAGTGCGTTAGCAAGGAAGTGTTGCACTGTCGGAGGTGCCGTCTTTCGGATGAGACGTTGAACCAAATCTCCGTCTACTCTTTCAGGTGAAGGTTAAAGATCCCACGGCAGCATTTTAAAGAAGAGCAGGGTGGTTATCCCCAGTGTCCTGGCCAATATTTCATCATCAGCAACATCATAGGAAGTCCCTCGGAATCGAGGAAGACTTGCTTCCACTCTTAGAATGAGTCCTTAGGTGGCTGTACAGTCCAATACGAGAGCCACAGTCCCTGTCACAGGTAAGACAGATAGTCATTGAGGGTAAGGGAGGGTGGGACAGGTTTGCAGCATGCTTTTTCCACTGCCTGTGCTTGATTTCTGCATGCAATCAGTGATGGGACTCGAGGTGCTCAGCGCCCTCCCGGATGCTTCCTCCACTTAGGGCGGTCTTTGGCCAGGGACTCCCAGGTGTTGGTGGGGATGTTGCACTTTATCAGAGAGGCTTTGAGGGTGTCCTTGTAACGTTTCCTCTGTCCACCTTTGGCTCGTTTGCCATGAAGGAGTTCCGATATTTATCCCTCAATCAACATGACAAAACAGATGTTTGTTGCACTCAACAGTGACTACACTTCAAAAGTACTTTATTGGCTATGAAGAGGATTGGGAGGTCCCGAGGAGGTGAAAGACACTAGTTATTCTTTCTTTGTTTTATTAACAATGACTATTATTCAATCACTGAACAATTTTAAAGATTTGGCAACAGCACGTGACTACGCTGAAATCCACTCAATAATTGACCAACAGGTCCAATTGGAATGGAAATTATTCTACCAGTGTTCTCCTCCCTGAGAAGGGCTCCTGGTTTCCGCACAATGCTCCCTCTGGTGGATCTGCCAAGAACTTGCAAATTTCATCCGATAAAAAGAGAATTATGTTGAAATGGTAGCTACGACAGGGATGGAAACTTGAGATTGTTGAACTGAGTGCCGTGCGTACTGACGCAAAGAATAAACGGTGAGCCATCTGAATAGGGAATGTTCTCGTACACAATGCCACTTGTTAGCAGTTTACAAAGAAAAGACTTACATTTATCAGGTGTCTTTCATGACCTCAGCCCTTTAAAACTAATGAAGTACTTTCTTTGTGATGTGTAGTCACAATGCCACATAGGAATCAGGGCTACCAACTTGCACACAGCAAGTTCCCACAAACAGCCATGTAATAATGACCAGATCATCTTTTTTTAGGTGTTGGTTGAGGGATATGCCAGTACAACAGGGAGAACTCCCCCCGCCCGCCCGCCACCCTGCTCTTCTATCGTGGTTTTTACATCCACCCGAGAAAGCAGAAAGGGCCTTGGTTTATCATCTCATCTGAAAGGCAGCACCTCCGACAGTGCAGCACTTTCTCAGTACGGCCCTGGAGTGCCAGCCTGGATCTTGTACTCACGTGTCTGGAGTGGGACTCGAAGCCACAACCCCTATCAGACACAGAGGCAAGGTTGAGACCCAGTGATGCACAGCTGATACCTAAAAGTGGACACAATTGCAGAATATATTCCCAAGACACTGGTTGAACAAAAATCTCATTGTCTCATCTGGACTTAAAAATATATATTTTTAATTTGTTTTATTATATTAAGGATGAGGGTGTCCCTGGCAAGGCCAGTGCTACAGTCCGTGTGGTGAAGGTACTCCCACAGTGTTGTTAGGGAGGGAGTTCCAGGATTTTGTTCCAGC